>NC_090653.1:60339409-60939409 GCF_040937935.1 Hyperolius riggenbachi | reverse complement strand
GAATGCCGAGAGCTGGGTGCGCAACCTCATTTACACTCATCAGGACTCTACATAGGTAGGCACTCTGGGAGGGAGCTGCCTAGCCATCAGGCGCCTGTAGGCAGGTGCCTTATGGTAAATTCGACACTGACAAATTACAATTCTCCCTACTTTTTTAAAAAAAAAAAAGCCAAGTATTTACAAAGGGAGTGATTCTTCCCCCCCCCCCCCCCCAAAAAAAAAATATTATTTTTTTTACAATATTTAGGCATGATCAGTGTTTCTTCAGGCTCTTAGCCAGGTGCTCAATCTGGCTAGTTTTGAAGAGCACCAGCCTGTCATTGGCACACCTAAGCAGAACTGTGCACAGAAGCACCAGCCCTGCATTCTCTTATTGCCCCACCTGGCTACTTTTTCATGCCACCCAGCTGGGAAAAAAATTCTGGGGAGGAAACTGATACTCATTTAAAAATGTATCAAGTTCGTGTGTGAAAACATTGCCTAAATGGGATAACCTTCAGGGCCCATTTCCACTATCGCAGATTCGCATGCGGTTTTTTGCATGCAAATAGCAATACAAGTGAATGGGACTGTTTCCACTTGTCAGGATTCCTTTGCGTTTTCTGTGCAGAAAACAAATTGCATGGCAGAGCCATCAGAATTCGCATACCGCTATGCAAATCGCATACAATGTATTTAATAGGAAATTCGCATGAGGTTTGGGTATGCAAATTTTCATGTGAATTCACATAGAAATAATGGAAAAGCACACCAGCACTGCCATGGTTAAATTTGCATACATCGTCATCCATGCGAATTCGCATAGACCCGCAAGTGAAATTCGCATCCGCATGCAAATTTTTCCCGCGACGATTCCCACCGCACAAGTGGAAATGCAGCCTCAAAGTCTTGGTTTGAACCTTAGGCTAGGTACACATGTTAGATGATGCTTAAAGTTGTTTAACGCTGCATACTGATCCGGCACAATGGATCTTTGTGCACCTTCAAGTCGACTGTTCTCCTTCTCACACCTGCTGCAAGAATTGTGGCATGAGGCTGTATAGCCCCAAACTGAGACAGGGGTGTAGGGATCACTATAACTGCTTAGGGGGCCCAGTGGCATTGGCTGATAAACTGCTTCCATTAGCACAAACTTGGTCATTGAGTAGTAAATGTGTGTCAAGGTTACAAAAAGTGGGTGGAGTTAAACACAGATTTATTTTTTTTTGGGGGGGGGGGGGAGGAGGAATTGTAAACTGCAGCCCTTCTTCACTGTTAATGGCAGGGTTCTCAAACTTTGCACAGCTGGTTACTGGGTGACTGGAATTAATATTCAGAAAAGTGGGTGGAGCCTAAAAAAGCCAATCAAAATTCACCTGTTGATTTTCCATGGGCATATTAAAATGGCTGCCATTCTTGCACTGTTAAAGCTAATCTAACCCTTTTTTTTTTAAGGCAGATACCTAAGGCGAGGGAAGGCTTGGTCCTAATGAGCCATCCCTCTCCTCTCCCAGTGGCCCCGGTGCTGCACTGGCTCCTTCATTCTCATCGCACGCCGAGAGGACTTCGGGAGCCGAGTCCTCCCGAAGACAGGCGGTGCACATGCGAACGCGTCATAGAGGGCGCGCGTGTGTGCAGTGTAGAGCGGCCCGTCTTCAGGAGTACTCGGGCTCCCAAAGCATTTCCGAAGCCTCCCTTCGGCCGGGAGACTGTGGTATTTGACCGAAACGGTTGAATACCACTACGGGGGAGGAGAGGGAATGCTCTATGGGACCCAGAGCCTCCCTCTCCTTAGGTGAGTATCTGACTTTTTTTTAAAAAACCCGGTTTCCAGTAGCTTTAATGGCACAAGCCTCAAACCTGGTACAGTTGGTCATTGGGTCACTGGGGTTCAAATTCAGGAAAGGGGACAGAGCTACAAACAGTCAATCAGATTTGTTTCATTTAATGAGAAAATACAAATTATTGATGCCAAGGAACCCAAAACTCACAAACTTGGTCATTGAGTAATTGTGTTAGGGTTAGAAAAAGTGGGCGGAGCAAACACCAGCGAAATACATACCAGGGCAATCAGCTAGTGTCTTTATAAAGAATAAAGGCCATGCTAAAAATCCCCCTACAGATAGATGGACTAGCCCCAAATCTGTCCGTAATGTCAGATTTCTACTACCTACTGTAAGTGACAGCAACAGGAGAGAAGTCATTTATAGCTTGTTTTACTCTGGGAGAAATGTACTTGTATGTGTTTAAAATTTTAAGATTTTTTTTTTTTTTGCGATGGTTCCTATTTAAAGGAAACCTAAACTGAGGGATATTGGCGTTTCCTTTTTAATAAACACCAGTTGCTTGGCAGTCCTGATTTCTTTGACTACAGCAGTGACTGAATCTCACACCTGAAACATGCATACCGTTAATCCAGTCTGACTTCAGTCAGAGCACCAGATCTGCATGCTTTTCGAGGGGCTGTGGCTTAAAGTATTAGATACAGGATCAGCAGGAGAGTCAGGCAACTGGTATTTTATAATGAAAAACCCACATCCTCCTCAGTTTAGGTTCCCTTTAAAACTATAAGCTTGCTATACACCAGCTGTTCTGGATGCTTGTCTGGCTTACAGGGGCAAAAAGGGATAATTTGCATTTTCAGTAGTGGTGCATTGTGGGTAACCACAAATGTTCACTTACAGCTGAATTATTGCAAATGTCCTTCTGTTTTAAGAAGGCAAATTACACCAAGCATTGCTTATTAGCAGGGAGGGCTTTTCGGTCTTTCTTATCCCCCTATACATTCCTAGTGGTTTGGGTCACCCCGAGCTGCTTGGTTACTCTGTCTCACTTTTAAATGGATAAGCCTCATAGAAACTTGCAACAATGGTTGCCTGAAACAGTTGTTCTTGATCATTTTCAACAGCCTTTCTCCACGGAAATCTGTTATCTGGCTGTCTGATTAGCGTGTTCAGTGTGATAGAGGGGAGGACAGGCGGGTGTGTGCTGCCCACGGCTGTAGTGACACATAATGGCGATCAGGCATGGTTATCCAGCATGTCCCATCCCTAACAAGCTGTCAGTGGGACACCATCTGTACAAAGGCGCCTGATACAATCTCGATGGATCGTGTTGGGCACGTGTATGGGCCTTCCATGCTGGAAAATCTGTGATCAGCTACATAAAACGAAGACACCCTTTCACTGCCTGAGCCCTGCAACTTTGTGCCCCAGAAGATGGGGGGCGCTCAGCTGCAGTGGAGAGTTTGGTTGGAGTCTCGATGGGTGAATGTCTCGTAGGCTGGCATTCAACGATCTGCCTGCTGACATGCCATAGGACTGCCATCACAAACCTTCAGTGTTGCTTATGTAGGGAATCAATAGTTAATTGAATGGGAAGGGGGTGGAAGGAGATTGCTTTTTGTGATGTAAAACTTACCCCCCCCCCCCTCCATGCTGCAAGCCATTGTCTGAACTAACAAATTGTGCCAGTGCATACAATCCCCACATCTGTCTCACTGCCACTTCCCACTCTACAACTTCTAGAATGGAAGTTGCCTGACCTCCCCCCAAACAAGAAGAAAACTTTTTACAAATGTTGAGAAGCTATTGTGATGGGGGGGAGGGCTCTGTGTGTGCTCAGATACTTCCTCCCCCAAAGCCTGAGGCCTGTTCATCTCGCTTTTACTGCCAAGACAGATACACAAGTTTAATCCCTTTGTTTCCTTAACTCCTGGGGTTCTTTCTCTGGAAACTGGATAGTCATATGTTAATGAGGAGTTTTGTGGACCCCAGGAGGAAGGGGGGGGGGGGGAGGGATACACAAGACCCCCTTCTGCTACTCCTGCATTCTGTGGTGTTTATCACAGTCATCAGTAAAACTCCCGTACGCACGCTTGAATGCCGTTGCTTGAAATAAATGAACGTTAGGTCAGCCAAGAATCGTTCAAAAAGAAAGTGTCCCAACCACTGTAAAGCTACATACTCACCTGACTATGCAGGAAGATGGACCCCAGCAACGCCCCGATGACAAGCATTCCCCAATCCATAGAGTAGGGCCGCCAAGAGTCAAATATAATATAGTAAAGGAAGTATGACAAAGTAATAAGCTATACTCACAAAGCAGGGTTACCTCAAAGGCAACCACTGTATAGGCAAGAGGGGAGATTAGACCTGACCCCACTCAGGATTAAGAAGTTGCTCTCCGTAGATGAGGAAAAAAGGAGGTAACACCCCTCCACCAGGGATGGACTTGATATAGCGTAGTATGGATGCAGAGGCGCCAAAAGGATATAAGTATCTAAAAAGTTTAAAACCTGAGGAGGCAGTGATGGAATTACCTCCTCCAAGCTCAGAGGTACCTGGCCCTTCTACTGACCGCATATGTTATCGCTCCGTTGTCCTTGCCTGATGAAGCGGGATCAAACATGCGAAACGCGCTGTATTGTCCCCCGCAGTATGTAAATAAACTTGTATTTGACAAACACACTGGCAGTTTTTGTGTCTGCTTGGAGGTGTTAAGACCACCACTGCCTCCTTATGTTTTAAACTTTTTAGATTAGATGCCTTTTGGCGTCGCTGTATCAATACGACACCAATCCCCGATCCATCTTCCTGCTGGTGGCAGGCATACGATGGGCACAAATGAGAAGTCAACGAACGCAACTCTTTGCATGGATTCGTCTGGAATCCTAAAGATCTCATTCGCCGTGATGGTCGTTATCGCTTTGTGTCCCCAAACGTCATTCACGTAATCATGTGCCTGTACCCACCTTGCGAGATCACGGAAATGACCACTCGTCGCTCAAAAAATCACTTGTCATTGGAAAAATCATTGTAGAAATTGCGTAGTTGGTACAGGCCTTAAAGCTAAGTACCCACAGGCAGATGGATCGGGGATTGTTTTCCAATCCATCTGTCTGAATCTGCAAATGTCATTTTCACTGTCGTAAATGGCAAAACCCATGAAAGTCAATAAGGACCGAAATTATCCTCCACTATTTAATCCAACATGGCGTGTGTGGTGGAACACCATTTAATGAATTTTCATTGAACAATGTTGTGCGATATTGCAGAAAAAAAATCATTTGTTGTGAAAAATCATTTGGAAAAATCACGTGGTAATGGGCCTTATAAGAAAGCAATTATCGTCCATTTAGACCAGTGCTCTGAAAACTTGGCTTTCCAGCTGTTAAGGAACTACAAGTCCCACAATGCATTTCCGTTTATGAACCATGATTGTGGCTGTCAGACTCCCACAATGCATTGTGGGACTTGTAGTTCCTTAAAGGGACACTTAAGCCAGGAATAAAAAATCAGTTTTACTTGCCTGGGGCTTCTACCAGCCCCCTGAAGCCATCCCGTGCCCTCGCAGTCACTCACAGAGCCTCCGGTCCCCTGCCGCATCTCGTTTTGTTTTCGCTGACACGCCCTGACAAGGGAGTTGGCAGGCTTTCAGCGCCTGCGCAGGCCTGGCCAGACGTATCCTTCTTCATGTTCCCATCCTGAATAGTGTCCTGCACAGGCGAAGGACGCTATTGTGGACGGGAACGCAAAGAAAAATATGCGTGGCCAGGCCTGTCAGCGAAAACGAAACTGGTGGCGGGAACAGGAGGCTTCGTGAGTGACTGCGAGAGCACAGGGCAGCTGAAGGGGGCTGGAGGAAAGCCCCAGGAAAGTAAAACTGATTTTTTTATTCCTGGCATAAGTGTCCCTTTAACAGCTAGCGAACCAAGTTTGCAGATCACTGATGTAGACCGATCCATCCTGGTGAAACGGTTCAGAAAATAATCAGTGTCATTCGTATAGAACGGTAAAAAATGATTGCTCCATTCAAAGTACAGTACTCGTGTGTAGCTAGTTACGCACTTCCGTGTCCTCATTTTAGCACTTCTGCTGATGATCTGCATTCTGATCTTTGCCGTTGCCGTCGTACAGTTTTGAAGCTACGGGCAACAACTTGGGCCAAATACTCTTCATGTTAGCCCGAGTAAAGATGTGAATTTTTTTGAGATGCTTAAAAGATGGCAGAGCTAAAAATGTAGCTAGTTTCTATATAAATATCTTCCTACAGTTTTAGGGATACAGTTATGAGAGTTTGCCCACCTCTTTGGCCCATGGTGGTGCAGGTTACGTGTCCTTTTTGTTTTTTTTAAGCAATCCTACCCAGGGTCGGCCCACCGCTTACCTCACTTTTCCCCATAGACTTTCATTGGAAATCTTCGAACTGCCACAACTTGTACAGCTCCTAAGCTAAACTCACCAAACTTGGGTTACATATATTTATGGGGTCAACCTGAAAAAATATGATCACCTTTTTTTGGAGGGGGGTTTCAAAAAAACGGGTGCAGCCGCAAACTGCCAATCCGATTTCACCCATTGACTTTAATGGGAAAATTTAAAAAGCTGTCATTCTCACAGTATTAAAGCCAGAGTCCCCAAACTTGGCACAGTCAGTCACTGGGGTTAACATTCTGAAAACATGGGCGGAGCCTACAACAGCCAATCAATTTTCACCTATGGGTTTTCAAGGTTAATGATGAAATTGATACCATTCTTACTGTTAATAGCAGGGTCCTCAAACTTAACACAGTCGGTCCCTGCATGACTGGGGTTAAAATTCAGAGAAAGTGAGTTGAGCCTACAGTAGCCAATCAAATTTCAGCCATTAATGGCACAAATGAATCACATTGGTTCAGTATGATTGGTCCAATCACGCAATCTGAGATGGCACGATCGATGTCAAAGTTATTGTGCGTGCAATCCTACCCCATGCAGCGTCGCACGTGCCACCAGGTAGTATATATACAATGATATAGTGCTGATTGCTGCTACTGGCTTTTTAATATGTATGTCATGAGGGTATATTACTGTTAATTTTGCAAATATAGGCTTGTAATTAGTGATATAGTATTAAAAATCACTAAACTGAAAAAATACACCTTTATTTCCAGATAAAATATTATCGCCATACATTGTACTAGGGACACAATTTAAATGTTGTAATAACCGGTAGAGATGGGCCGAACCTCCGATTTTAGGTTCGCGAACCTTTGCGGAAGGTTCGGTTCACGGAAAAGTTCGCGAACCGCAATAGACTTCAATGGGGATGCGAACTTTGAAAAATAGAAAAAATTATGCTGGCCACAAAAGTGATGGAAAAGATGTTTCAAAGGGTCTAACACCTGGTGGGGGGCATGGCGGAGTGGGATACATGGCCAAAGTCCCGGGGAAAAATCTGGATGTGACGCAAAGCAGCGTTTTAAGGGCAGAAATCACATTGTATGCTAAATTGCAGGCCTAAAGTGCTTTCAAACATCTTGCATGTGTATGCATTAATCAGGGAGTGTAATTAGAGTTCTGCTTCAGGCCTGTGGTAGCTCAATGATAGAACAACAGTGACTGTCCAGCTGATCAAATTTCGTCTGACCACAATGAAGCAACAACCTTATTATCTTTTGTGTCCCACCCCCACACGAGACACTCAAATAGCCGGCAGTCATTGCTTCATTGTGATACGCAAGCCCCTTCACCGCGGCAAGGTAATGATCACGAAAGTGGATGGGCACATGTACATGCCTTTTGTTTTTTTGTTGCAGCCGCCCGCAGTGCAGCCAGAAAATAAGGCAGGCATGTACACGCACCAGAAAAATTAGTGTAGCGGCCAAATTCAGGAATCCGGTGGTGGTGGCGGAGAAGGCAAGCGGCCTGCAGGCAGAGATGCTGTGTGTGGGGACTGACTTAGACTTCGGTCATGCAGTAGCCCTCCGTAATCCATTCCTCATTCATTTTGATACTGAACACTGTCGTGACTTAGGCGACTTCTCTTCTCAGTAACTATGCCTCCAGCTGCACTGAAGGTCCTTTCTGACAGGACGCTTGCGGCAGGGCAAGAGAGAAGTTGTATGGCAAATTGGGACAGCTCTGGCCACAGGTCAAGCCTGCGCAACCAGTAGTCCAAGGGTTCATCGTCGCTTTTCGCAGTGTCTACATCCACACTCAAGGCCAGGTAGTCGGCTACCTGCCGGTCCAGGCGTCGGTGGAGGGTGGATCCGGAAGGACTATGGCGAGGAGTTGGACTAAAGAATGTCCGCATGTCCGACATCACCCTGAGATCACTGGAGCGTCCTGTCCTTGACTGCGTGGACTTGGGAGGGGGAGGGTTACTGCCAGTGGTACCTTGATTGCGTTGTGCAGCCACATCACCCTTAAAGGACTTACGAGGCGAAATTCATAAAAAAAGTTAATTACCTCATTGCAAAAGCAGACCTCAGGGCAGACGAACAGCACCTTGCTTGTCATTATCAGGTGCTTTATGAGCCTAATCCAGTCTTCATTACAGGTCCCGACCCTCCCCAGGGTCGCGTTATGAGAATCGCCACTTTAAAATTATCTCCTGCGCAGCTCTCATACCTAGAGCTGCGCAGGATTACAGCCCCGCTCGTATCCGCCCTCTCTCTGTGCGCTCTATTATACGTCATGTGGGCGGCTCCACATGACCACCCACATGACTTACTACACAGTGCCAGCCAGCCGCGCCCCCTCAGCAGAGAATACAAGCGCTCAGCGAGCAAGTCTTCGCTCGCTCAGCGCTTGTATTCTCTGCTGAGGGGGCACGGCTGATTGCCACTGTGTAGTAAGTCATGTGGGTGGTCATGTGGAGCCGCCCACATGACGTATAATAGAGCATGTATAACACAACAGGTAGTTAGATGCAGTGAGGTGGGTTCACTGAACACTAAAGGTAGTTAGATGCAGTGAGGTGGGTTCACTGAACAGTAAAGGTACTTAGATGCAGTGAGCTGGGTTCACTGAACACAACCGGTAGTTAGATGCAGTGAGGTGGGTTCACTGAACAGTAAAGGTAGTTATATGCTGTGAGGTGGGTTCACTCAACACAACAGGTAGTTAGATGCAGTGAGGTGGGTTCACTCAACAGTAAAGGTAGTTATATGCAGTGAGGTGGGTTCACTCAACACAACAGGTAGTTAGATGCAGTGAGCTGGGTTCACTCAACACAACAGGTAGTTAGATGCAGTGAGCTGGGTTCACTCAACACAACAGGTAATTATATGCAGTGAGCTGGGTTCACTCAACACAACAGGTAGTTAGATGCAGTGATGAGGTGGGTTAAGTAAACACAACAGGTACTGGATATATGCAGTACTGGGTAGTACAATGTGCAGCTCCCTGTCACACACACAGGAAGTCACTGAATGTGCTGGGCTGCTGGCAGTGGCACACACACTATGAATTAGCAAGGCTGTGCATGCAACAAAAGTGTCAGTTTGACACACAGAAAAAAAAAAGTACAGGATTAGCTCTGAAAAGAGCTGTTGAGGGGTGCTATAAAAGCAATAATAATCAGCCAGGAGCAAGCTAAGCAGCCAAGAACCTAACTAATCTGTCCCTAGGAGAACAAGTCTGCAGCAGCTGTCCCTAGTCTGTCTCTAGCAGGCACACAAGTGAGTGTAATGGCCGGCGAGCCTGCCTTATATAAGGGGTGGGGGGGGGGGCTCCAGGGCTTAGTGTAGTCTGCATGGCTACAATGTGCCTGCTGACTGTGATGCAGAGGGTCAAAGTTGACCCTCATAGTGCATTATGGGGCGAATCGAACTTCCGCAAAAGTTTGCCTGTTCCAGGCGAACGCGAACCACCAAAGTTCGCCTGGAACCGTTCGCCGGCGAACCGTTCGGCCCATCTCTAATAACTGGGACTAATGGGCAAATAAAATGTGTGGATTTTATCCATAGCAGCATGTTTTATTTTAAAACTACTGTAGGTTTGGACTATAAGATTCACTTTTTCTCTCCCAAAAAAGGGGAAAAAAAGTCACTGCATCTTATAGTCCAAATGCAGGGAGTTTCTGACTTGTAAACGCCTGCCAATACTAACCTCCAAACTGCCACTATGTCGGGGACTCCCTGTACTTTGCCAATGCAGAGGAGAACACAGGGGAACAAACGGAGGATACAGGGGGTAGAGCCCTGCGCGGGTTTAATCTTTCAGACCCGCACCCGACCCGCAGCCCGTTAACCACTTTCTGGTGAATCTGGTACCCGCACTTGACCCGCAGACCCGCTCCCAACCTGCAATCCAATTAAAATCGAAACGGGTACCCGAACCAGACCCACATTTCAGGTAACCCGTGGGTTCTGACCTGATTCCCTGTGCGGGTCTAATTTCTGAGACCTGCACCCAACCCACACCCTCGGAACCGCATCCGACCCGCAACACGCTTTCTGGTGAATCTAGTACCCGCACCTGGCTTGCTACCTGCACCTGACCCGCAACCATATTAAAATCAAAACGGGTACCCAAACCCGACTCGCATTTCGGTTAACCCGTGGGTACCCGACCCGATTCGAGCCTCTAACAGGGAGACACAAAGGGGCATAGAGGAGGACACAAGGGGGACACAAAGGGTTATAGAGGAGGACATGGAGACACAAGAGGTACAAGGGGGCATAATCCAAAAGATGCCCCTTCACTGTGGATGCACCAGGTTTAGCATATCTTTTTTTCCCTGGTTTCTGTCCTCTAAGCCTAGGTGAGTCTTATAGTCAGGAGTGTATTATAGTCTGAAAAATACAGTATAATGGCTAAAAACTAAGAAATAATGAGTTTTTTTTTCATTTTTTTTCTTATTATCCCCTAATAAGTTAAAATAATTAATTATTCCCTAATATTAAAATACATACAAAATAGAATTACTCTAAAGTAACAACCAAAAAATAGCATAGTTTGTGGCAATAAAAAAAACAATATATAGATCATTTTGGTGTAACAATAAAAATATTGGTGAATATATGCGAGTAGCGGGATGTTAAAACTGCTCTGGTTTTGAAGTGGATTTCATAACATATGTTTCAACAAAAGAAAAGAAGTTCCCTAAGAAACCGCACCACTCAACCAGTATATCCAAAAATATAAATCATCTTCATTGAACACAAAACCAATAAAAACACTTAAAACCAAAAACAGAGGGGCACTCTGTAGTAATATTCAAAATATTGCACAATCAATATGTGTAAACACATTGCCCTGTAGGATAATCATATGATCAAAATAACATATATATATATAGTACATATGCATAACAAATAGGATCATAAGAACATGAATAAGACAAAAGACTAAATTTGACAGTGTATCATAATAGATAGTGCAAAGTGCAACCTCAAGGAATGGATGAATAAATAAATAAATAAAGACCATCCACAAGACAAAAATACATACAACCTACAGAGAATATCTCAAATAAACCCGCTTTAACTGCTAAAAAAGCACCTACACTTAAAGATCGACTTTGTAGGAGCCACTTCCAACAATCATCTACTATACGTCGGGACACCAAGGGAAGTTTTCCCTGTGGTCGGTGCAGTATTTGCCCCCTGATGTTACCCACCAAAGAAGTAATCAGTCCAAAAACACAGAGAGTCCATCTCATAGAAGAGTTTATTGTCAAACAGAAGCAGTTATTTATCTGTTGAGGTGCCCATTAGTGTTGGGCGAACAGTGTTCGCCACTGTTCGGGTTCGCCCGGATTTTGGGCTGTTCGAGTTCGGTTCGGGCTCCGCCGGACACCTCGTGGTGTTCGACCATGCGTTCGGCCATGCGGTCGAACGTATGTTCGGCCTGACAGCGCATGGCCGAACGTTCCCCCGAACGTTCGGCTCGCGCTGTGATTGGCTGAGCGGGTCACGTGGTTCGGGGCTCGAACACGCGGCTCGCACTGCGATTGGCCGAGCGGGTCACGTGGTTCGGGTAAATAAATACCCGAACCGCGTCATTTCTCCACCACTTGAAGTTGGGTTTAGCTTTGGGTAGGCAGGCAGGTTAGACTCTCTCACCAGCTAGGCTAGCCAGGGCCCCCCCAGCCTCCTAGTCATACTACTGTAGTGCCAGTCAGCGTGCTTGTACTGCTGGGATCAGTAGTACTTCCACTACCAGTATATAGCATTGTCTATTTGCCACTGTACTGCCAGTCAGCGTGTACTTCTGGGATCAGTAGTACTTCCGCCACCAGTATATAGCATTGTCTATTGCCACTGTACTGCCAGTCAGCGTGTACTGCTGGGATCAGTAGTACTTCCGTCCGTCACCAGTGTATAGCATACTATATAGCATTGTCTTATTGCCACTGTACTGCCACAGTCAGCGTGTACTGCTGGGATCAGTAGTACTTCCGTCCGTCACCAGTATATAGCATACTATATAGCATTGTCTTATTGCCACTGTATTGCCACAGTCAGCGTGTACTGCTGGGATCAGTAGTACTTCCGTCCGTCACCAGTATATAGCATACTATATAGCATTGTCTTATTGCCACTGTACTGTCACAGTCAGCGTGTACTGCTGGGATCAGTAGTACTTCCGTCCGTCACCAGTGTATAGCATACTATATAGCATTGTCTTATTGCCACTGTACTGCCACAGTCAGCATGTACTGCTGGGATCAGTAGTACTTCCGTCCGTCACCAGTATATAGCATACTATATAGCATTGTCTTATTGCCACTGTATTGCCACAGTCAGCGTGTACTGCTGGGATCAGTAGTACTTCCGTCCGTCACCAGTATATACTATATAGCATTGTCTTATTGCCACTGTACTGCCACAGTCAGCGTGTACTGCTGGGATCAGTAGTACTTCCGTCCGTCACCAGTGTATAACATACTATATAGCATTGTCTTATTGCCACTGTATTGCCACAGTCAGCGTGTACTGCTGGGATCAGTAGTACTTCCGTCCGTCACCAGTATATACTATATAGCATTGTCTTATTGCCACTGTACTGCCACAGTCAGCGTGTACTGCTGGGATCAGTAGTACTTCCGTCCGTCACCAGTGTATAACATACTATATAGCATTGTCTTATTGCCACTGTACTGCCAGTCAGTGTGCGTGTACTGCTGGGATCAGTACAACCATAATGAAGAAATACAGTGAAAGAGGGAGGGGCAAGGGAAGAGGTGTTTCCCCTGACGGTTCACGTAGAGGCCGCAGTGGAGCACCTAAGAAAACCCACTCAATACCACCCATGTGTGCCAGACAAACAACCCTCACTAATCCACAAGAGCAGGACCGGATAATGAATTGGTTGACCTCTCAAGCGTCCAGCAGCGGGTTAAGCAGCAGCAGCAGCACCAGCACATCCTTGTCACGCACGAGGTCCTCTGCCAGTTACAAGGAGCCAGTGGGCACAAAGGTGACACAACCAGCAGCTACGCCATGCACACAATGGCCAAATAACCAGTCCGAACAATTATTTCCGGACACAATAGGCTCTTCGGAGGAGCTATTCCCACTCCTACCCCCACAAACAATGGAACAGCCAGAAATGTTGTGCCCGGATTCACAACCATTGTGCGAGGAAACTGCACCACTCATTGAAATGCAAGGCGAGGACGAAGACACCCAAATCCCTGAGCAATGTGCGCAGGAATTGGAATTGCAGGAGGTCCACCAAGAACATCTTGAAGACATGGGAGTGAGGTGCGCAGAGGGTGTTCTGGGGAGCTCTAGTCCACTGCGCACAGACACAGTCACAGATGAGGAGATGGAAGAGGAGGTTTTGGACGATGTGGACACAGACCCGGATTATCGAGTAGAACCTCGCCGTCGGGATAGCAGCAGTACAGATAAGTCTGCTGCAGAACCCACTACTGCAAGAGTTCGCCGTGTGCCACAAAGTAGGCGGGGTATTTCGGACACAACAGGCGTAGCCGTAGAAGTGAGACGCCAAAGAGGCACGAAGCAAACTCGCCAGCAAAGCAGGAGCTCAAAAGCCTGGGCTTTCTTTGAAGACTGCAGGGTGGATGTTACCATGGTGATTTGCAAGGTGTGCAGGACCCGACTGAGCAGGGGAAAAAATGTCAACAACCTCTCCACCACCAGCATGCGCCGCCACATTGTAGCCAAACATAGCACTCTGTGGTCAAAAACGCAAGGCCAGGGTAGCGGCTCGCTTCCAGCCCCCAGCAACACTGCCTCCGTTGTCACCAGACCCTCCTCAGCAGCAGCCCAGCCATTACGTGGTGCACAAACATCCGTAGTAGACGACGATGTCAGTTTCCGCAACAGTCCTCTTGACGTTTCCCAGTCTTCAACGACCACGACAACAACAACCAACTGTCCTTCAGTGTGCGATCCTACGGTTCAGTTGTCTGTCCCGGAGATGTTTGAGCGCAAGAGAAAATTGCCAGCAAATGACTCCCGGGCCGTGGCACTAACAGCCAGCATAGCCAAGTTTGTGGCCTGCGAAATGCATATCGCGTGGTGGAGACAAACAGCTTCAAGCGCAAGATGGCGCTTGCCATCCCACGTTACGTGGTTCCCAGCCGATACTATTTTGCGCGGTCTGCAGTGCCAGCGTTACATGAGCACGTGGTTAACAAAATAACCAGAAGCTTGAAAAATGCCGTTGCCTGCAAGGTTCACCTCACCACAGACACCTGGACGAGTGCCTTTGGCCAGGGTCGATACATCTCCCTGACGGCGCACTGGGTGAACCTTGTGGAGCCTGGCAGTGACTCCTCCTCACCGGCTACGGCGCGGGTGTTGCCCACACCGCAAACTGCTGGACCGGCGTCCCTCAGAGGCACCAATCTCGACTCTGACTCCTTCTCCTCCAACGCCTCTCAAAGCTGTACCTTATCCGGCATCGGTAACCCAGCAATAGGGTCGTCGTGGAAGCAGTGCAGCACAGCTGTTGCCATGCGTCAGCAAGCCTTACTGAAGCTGATCTGCCTTGGAGATAAGCAGCACACAGGTGAAGAAATTTGGAAGGGAATCAAGGAACAGACCGATTTGTGGCTGGCACAGCTGGACCTGAAACCAGGCATGGTTGTGTGTGACAATGGGAGCAATCTCATTCGCGCTTTAAAGTTGGCTAAGCTGAGACACATCCCTTGCCTGGCACACGTTATGAACCTAATTGTTCAACGGTTCCTGAGGACATACCCAGGCGTGGCAGATCTTCTGCTGAAGGTGAGACGAGTGGCCAAATATTTCCGAAAGTCCAGTACCGCTTCGGAGGGACTCACCAAGATGCAGGATCGGTTCAATCTACCGAACCATCGCTTGGTGCGTGACGTACCCACGCGCTGGAATTCGATGCTGCACATGCTAGCACGCTTTTGCGAGCAGAAGAGTGCAGTGGTCCAGTACATGACGGCGCAGTACCGAGGCGCATCCGGGCAGCTACCAAGCTTCTGTGGATCTGATTGGGCCACCATGTTGGACCTCTGCCAAGTCCTCCAAAATTTTGAGCAATCCACGTTGCTTGTGAGCAGTGACAACTCTTCAGTCAGCATTACGATACCACTGCTGTGTTTACTGAAGAGATCAATGTTGCAGATCAAGGAAGCCGCAGTCAGGATGCAAGTGGGGGAATCTCAAGAGGACAACGATCAGCGTGATGATGATACCAACATCAGACAATCTGCCTCAGGAAACGCTGGTCCTCCCAGCTATGCTGAAGAAGAGGACGAGGAACAGCTGGAGTTGGAGCAGTACTTGGATGCCCCCACTGCCGAGGGACAGAGCGGTGCACGTTGGACTTCCACGATTCAGCGGGAATGGACAGCAGAAGAAGACGAGGAAGAAGGTGGGCGACGGCGTGATGCTGGTGATGATGATGAGGGTGCATCAAGCTCAGAAGAACATGATGAGGATTCTGTTAGGACTGTGGCAGACATGGCTCAATTCATGCTAGACTGCATTGAATGCGACCCACGCGTTGTTCGAATTCTGGACGACGTGGATTACTGGGTTTATACCCTTCTGGATCCACGGTACAAAGACAATGTTCCAATACTCATTGGAGAAAGTGTCAGACAGGTCAAAATTGAAGAATACCAGCAGGCCCTTGTGGAGACATTAGAGAGGAGATTGACATCCTCCTCCTCCTCTAGCCAGTTCCACGCCGACAGACTGACTTCCGCAAACCCAGGACGAGGAGGGGAACAAAGAACGCAAGCTGCAGCTAGTGCCCACAAGGGAATGGTATCGGCAGTGTCCTTGGAGTGGCAACATTTTCTGACACCCATGCAGCAGCCCACAGAACAGCAATCGCCCAGTTCCACCTCCAACACCGATCGCCTGCAGAAGATGGTCAAGGACTACATGTCAGATGGCGTAGCCGTGTTGAACAATCCATCTGCACCCTTCAATTATTGGGTCTCTAAGCTACACATCTGGCACGAACTGGCAATGTACGCAATAGAGGTGCTGGCTTGTCCTGCAGCCAGCGTTATGTCCGAACGCTGTTTCAGTGCTGCCCGAGGCATCATTACAGATCGGCGTATCCGCCTCTCCACAGCAAATGCAGACCGGCTGACACAAATTAAAATGAATCAATCGTGGATTGGAAACGACTACGCAACACTCCCCGAGTCCGACCCCGACCAAGGACCATGAACATCTGTGATGGCTTAGCGTTGCCACTTTCCGTAATATCCCATTTCTATTTATTAATTACTGCATGGCGACAAAACTCATTGCTTTGCTTTGAAAATAATACAAGATTGTTGTTACCTGTGCCAAAAAAACCTGACATTTTCCGCATTTAAAAGACAATTTCCCTTTGAAACTTAAAAATCGTTTTTCTCAAAAACTATAAGGTCCTTTCGGAAAAAAATTGTTTCCTCTTATACCCACCACCCCTGTCCACATACCCTGAAAATTTGGTCTATGTTACATGTAAGTAGGCTTTGCAAAGCAGGAAAGTTCGGGTCCCCATTGACTTCCATTATGTTCGGTGTTCGGCACGAACGTACCGAACATCGGGACACCGTTCGGCCGAACGTTCTCGAACCCGAACATCTGGATGTTCGCCCAACACTAGTGCCCATGTAACTTGTATTATGTGGGGCAAACAAAAAACAAACTAAAAACACGTATTCAAAAGCACCTCTCAACCATACATTTGGCGGAGAGGGACTTTAAAGAGGGTAAACCTCTGACCCCGGTAGCTGATCATGCTTTAAAGGTACATGGGGGCACTACTCCTTGTTGGACTGTCTGTGGTTTGAAACGTTTGTTTTTGTCTTCCAGGGGCGGCAATATAGTTTCAGCACTTTTGAGACATGAAACAAAATGGATCTTTGACCTGGGCTCTAAATCTCCGGTAGGTCTCAATGAGGACTTCTCATTTTTAGGCTTTTTACACTGATCACGTGTGTGGATCAGGTGGGACCCCTGGTGAGTGAGTCCCCTGGTCGAATTGTCGTTCACAGATTTTCTCTTGGTGTTAAGGGAATTATTTTGGGCTGGGATAGGTGAGTAGTCCCAGGACCCTTTCTGTCTCACCATTTGACTGGTTTTCATTGCATTATGTGATGGTGGCTTAGTCACCTTGTGTGATGTGTCCCCTCTTGTCTTACCTGTTCCTTGTCTGGTCTTGTGATATAGTGTTAATTTATGGTGGCCTGTTTTGATTGGCCTAGATTCTGGTATATGAATTTGGAAACAAACAATATATTGTCCCTTGGAATATCCTTATTGAGTTGTATATTGGTTATTTTAATTAATTGATTTTAATGAGTGGTTTTTTTGGTATATATATATATATATATATATATATATATATATATATATATATATATATATATATATATTTCTTAGATTTCCGAATCCTTCTTTTGTGTATACTCTAATCTGGTGATTGGATACTCCTCCTGGACCCACCGCTATCGATTATCCTGATGTGGCTCTTCCGGTTTCCTCTGTGGATCCCATGGATGTTACTCTAACGAGGAATATACTTTCTTGCTATGTTATATTTATTTTGGCCACTAGATGGAAACATCCTGTATTATAGTGTATTATATATGCATTTTGATAATATTAGAGACTTATTTGTAAATATTTATACTTTATTATTGTATTGTTGTGATTTCCCTTTATTATGGAGGTATTTTGCTCCATATTTTGTATATTTTGTATGTATTTACTTCATTCTTTACTGGGCGCTCTTTCTGCATTTTCCTCCGGCGACTACATTTCCCAGGTTCCCTTAGTTTAGATGGAGGAGGCGGATCAACGTCATTTGACGCCTTTTCCGCCTCCTCACTGTTCGCGGCTGCGCACACGCATTAGAGGAATAGGGCTTGCCGATCCCCCGCCCACATAGGTCCTGGGATTTATAAAACGTCGGCTATCACATAGGTCCTTATACCCAGACGAAGCTGCGCATCATAGGCAGCGAATCGCGACAGCGAGTGTGGGGCACGCTGTACCTTTGCCTTGTCTCTGTTTTCCCCGGTAAGCTTTACAATCTTCACTGGCTTCACATCTCTCCTTTGCACAGTTTTCTCTGGTAAGCTTAAAGAAAACCTGAACTGAACATTAAAAGTCAAAATAAACATACACAAGTCATACTTGCCTCCTGTGTAGTCTACTCCTCAATCTATATTTCCTCTCCTACATCCTGTTTGTTCACTGTGATTAATGGAATTCTCTGTCCTCCATTTTGAAAATGGCCATTACCTCATATCAGCTTCCTGGTCAGCACACTGTTAAACTGTAACATCGCCCACTTGAGCCATAGGGAAACATGGACACATCAGTTCTCCTCTCAGCTGTAACTGACAGCAACTGATATATTTCAGTTCTGACAAAATGTTGTCAGAACTGGAAGGGATCACTGTAAGAAGAAAATAGTGAGCTTCTGAGAGGAACTGATGGCAAGGTAACTATGTAATGTTCATTTGAAGTTACCTCATGTGTTTATTTTAAATAATTTTACTCAGTACAGGTTCTCTTTAAGGATCTTCTTACTGGCTTCACACATCCTTTCTTCTGGCACATATTCTCTGCCAGGTTGTATGTATTTTTGTCTTGTGGATGGTCTTTATTTATTTATTTATTCATCCATCCCTTGAGGTTGCACTTTGCACTATCTATTATGATACACTGTCAAATTTAGTCTTACCTGGGATTTCTTTTGTCTTATTCATGTTCTTATGATCCTATTTGTTTAATCCAATGTGTTTACACATATTGATTGTGCAATATTTTGAATATTATTACAGAGTGCCCCTCTGTTTTTGGTTTTAAGTGTTTTTATTGGTTTTGTGTTCAATAAAGATGATTTATAT
Source organism: Hyperolius riggenbachi (assembly GCF_040937935.1). NCBI lineage: Eukaryota > Metazoa > Chordata > Amphibia > Anura > Hyperoliidae > Hyperolius > Hyperolius riggenbachi. The sequence goes on along the minus strand of NC_090653.1, from coordinate 60,920,347 downwards.
TTTTGGATATACTGGTTGAGTGGTGCGGTTTCTTAGGGAAGTTATTTTCTTTTGTTGAAACATATGCAATGTTTGGTTCCTTTCTGCACACTCCCGATTATACATTATATATTATTTTTGATTATTCCATATTTTATGGTATAAGTTGATGGTGCTTGCCCATTTTTTGCTCTTGTGGATTTCATAACACACTACTACAGTCCAGAATCAGATTCAAGATATTGTGTCTGACCTACAAATCCATCCACAAAACCTGTCCAACCTACATTTCTGATCTTACTCAGAGATACACACCAAGCCGCTCACTCCGCTCCTCCAATGAACTTCGCCTGACCGTCCCCCGCATCACCCAGTCCCATGCACGCCTCCAAGACTTCTCAAGAGCCGCTCCGACACTATGGAACTCCCTACCTCCACCCATTAGGGCAGCCCCCTCTTTCAACACCTTCAAGAAGGCCCTCAAAACTCACCTTTTCACTCTTGCCTACCACCCCTCACAATTGCTCTAAACCCACAGCCGAACTCTGGTCCCCTACCTCTCGTGTCCCTACCTCTCCCTCTAGATTGTAAGCCTTTGGGCAGGGTCCTCACTCCTTTTGTGTCCTACCTGATCATGCACCTCCATTACTGTGCACCCATGCTATGCATTTGAGTGAACCTAACTTGCCTAACTCCATGCTCCCATCCAGTGACTGACAAAGCATTACCTTGTACTCATACTGTGCTGTGTGATCTGGTTTTCTTGTATTCCTGTATTGTCATATTGCTGTTTGTCACCCCTAAATATTGTCTGTAACCTAAACTAAAGTCCAGCGCTGCGTAATATGTTGGCGCTTTATAAATATAACAAATAAATAAATAATAAATAAATAAATACACAACAGCTCAGTGATTCTACTAGTGGACTTTCTTTACAACTTGTGATATGAATTGTGACTGCCACTAGATGGCAGCATAAACCATTAAATAGTAAACTGCTTTTCCAGTTGGCAAAAGAGAAATTAAAGGGACCTGAGCAGTGATTTTGAAATTACAAATTGCACAGGGAATAAAAACTGTGCTTGCCATAAACAGAAATCTGTAAAATATTAGGGAAATTGAAAATCAAGACTAATATCAGGGGCGTATCAAGAAGCTGCCCCCCCCTTTCATGCTTGGCCAGCAAGACCCCAGCACTCAAACGTGGACTATCCCGCATGTTCCCCTACAACCCTCTCCCTCCATGCTGAGTAATAATTGCCTGCTCCAGCTGTGCGTCGGGTCTCCTCTTCCTCCCAGCAGCAGCACATTCTATGCTGCTATCCTCTGGCTCCCGATCACATGACATGAATTAGAAGCTAAACGATGGCAGTATAGAGTGTGCGGCCAAGGGTGTAACTAGAGGGGAGCCGTCCCTTTGATCGCAGGGGGCCCAGAGCTGTGGGAGGGCCCCAACTACTATAGTCCCTTCCTCCGATACCGCGGACTATACTTCAGATCAGGTGTTTCTGTGGCCACACTTGTTATGGGTGTGAAGATCATGATGGCCACACTTGTTTTATGACCCTTGTGGGATGGGCACCAAGGCATTGAAGGGCACCAAAGGGGAGGGGCGCATCAATGTTTCACTGGGGGGCTTCATAAATTGTGGTTGGGCCACTGTGTGCGGGAAGAAGAGGTCACCCAACACAGCACAGGAGCAGGTAAATATACACCGCTCCGCTGTGCTAATTCTGCAAAGTGTGAAGAAGGACCACCCTGGGGTCATGGGGGCTATTGTTACACCAGTGACTAGGAGTCATTTAAAGGGGAACTCAGTCACAGAAGTGATGCAGCGCTCCACAAAGGGAGATTTTATCTTAGCGGAAATTCATTGAAACCTACTTATGCAACATTTCACACCTCACGTGCTGAAAAAAACAAACCTCGTCATAATCTGTCTCTAATTGTTAATGCCTGGAATGTATTTCACGTGTAGCGAGTGAGTCATCACACTAATGAAGCTAGGTCATGTCTCAGAGCTCTGCCTGGAGCTGCTCGTGCAGCAGAACTCATCATGGAGAAACATGTTATCAGCTTTATCTAGGGGCGTGGCTACAGAGCAATGGTCCCCAGTGTAAGTTATGGCCTGTTACCTCCCCCCCCCCCCCCCCCATACATCATTATGGAGCCAAACTTTGACCCCCTACAACACAGTCAGCAGACACATGGCAGCCAATCAGCTTGCACCCCTTCCTGGACCCCCCACATCAAAAAAGCAGTTGCGGTGGCCATATTGAATTCATTCTCAGCTGGCTGCTGACTGTTAGTGAGAGCAGGGACAGACTTGCTGCAGATAGGTAGGGAAAACATTAGCTAGGCCTGTGTTCTTGTTCCCCTCTTGCTGTGAAAGCACCCTAAACAGGTATCCTGTGTTTTTTTGTGTGTGACACTCCGCAGCCCACTGACACCCAGAGCTGTGTGCACACACTACTGCTATTGTTGTTGCCTCATTAAATTGCAGGTACAGAACCACTCCTGTGCATTATTATGTCACTGTATTCTGATAGTACTATCGCATTTCTCTGTGTGTGACACTCCACAGCCCACTGACACCCAGAGCTGCGCATAATGTGATTTCTGCCCTTTAGGGATTAAAACCCAACTTTGCGTCAACTACATAATTTTTGGTGGGACTTTTTGGTGAAACGCTACCGCATTACAATTATTTTCTGGTGAAACCCTTCCGCAACACGTGTATTTTTTCATGAATCGCTGCCGGAATAAGTGTATTTTCCGGTGAAATGCTGCCGCATTACGATTGTTTTCATGGGGGGAGGGCACAAAGGTGGGGGATGCCACAGGTTTTCTCGCCTGGACTGGAATGACAAAATAGCTAGAGGCGCCCCTGGCCTCAAGCTCCTAGCAAGGAAGAAAATACACAGAATGAGTTTTATATTTTTTATTACCAACTTATTAGCAATTTTTCAACTGATGGATGCTGAAATGTTATTTTTTAGAGAAGATGAAAAATGATTTGCTGGCAGAAACTTCAGGCTGAAAGTGAACTGAATCTGGGCCCATGTTTTATTTTGAGAAAAGTGCTCTAATACACGGTGGGTGTAATTTTTTGTGGTAAGATCCACATATTGCATCTAGTAAGGATGTATTAGCAGGTATATTACATTTACATAACACAAGTTATGCTATTTGCGTAACGTGCATTTCACCCTCTAAACTTTACATATAGGTCTTAAAGTGACTCTGAAGTGACATGTGACATGATTAGATAAACATATACACATTTGATGCTAGCCCTTCTAAGAAATTATATGAAGTCCCTTTCTGGTTTTTATTGTACAGAAAGAGTTAAAAAACTTGAGTTGCTATCTATGCAAAAGAGCTTCTCTGAGCTTCCTGACAGCCTACCCAAGTCAGTCAAGTTTCCTGAAGAGCTTCAGATAAGGTTCACTACAGGGAAGTTAATGAATCATTATTTTTGCTCTGTTCAGCTTAAAGGGGGACTGTTAAAAATAAAGCTATAAAACTGAAAATAAAAATATGAGACTCTTTTCTTTGCTACTAATGCTCTATTTTATCATTTGTACTACACATGCAATTCATTATCTCCTAAGTCTATTTTCACTTCAGGTTATACAGAGCAATACAAAGATTTTTTGCCGCGCACGGGGATGTGACGAGGAGGGGCGTGTCCAACCGACTTTCAGGGGGTCGCCACTGCTGCCCGGAGGGCCTTATAAGGACGGCGCAGGCACAAGATGACTGCGGGGAGCTGCAACAACCCCCAGGTAAGTTAAAGAGTTTTTTCTCAGCTTTAGATTTTCTTTAAAGTTAAACCTTTCCACTCGTATGTCCCGCATAGTGGGACATCGCAAATTCCGCGTTGCACTCGTATATCCCGCTATAAGGGACATGCCTGCAGCGGTGGTTTGCAGCGCATCGGGACTGCCGCAAACCGCCGATCACCATGCGACTCTTTGTGGGCATGTATTACTACATGCCCACACTGTCAGTGCCCCCCAGCCCCATACCTAGTGGCCGGCATCAGCGCTAGAAGGAAGTGACATTTAGATTTAAATGTCACTTCCTTTTCTTTCCTGTTTTTTTTTTTGTTTTCTTTAATAAAAAGTAGTTGCTGGTTCATTTTTGCATTCCATTCTGCAAAAAAAAATAAAAAATTGCAGATTAAAAATGTTTTTCTTGCAGATTGCCTGCAATTAATGAATGGCATTTTATGGGATGGACTGGGGGGGTGTAAATAGTAGCCAGTATTTTATTGCTAATCTGCCCAATCGAAATACTAAAGATTGCATCGTGTGTAGAGACAGTAAGACACCGGATGGCAGACATAAAACCACCTATTATTGCGAAACTTGCTCACACAGGCCCGGATTACACCCAGGAAACTGTTTTTCAATTTACCATACCTTGGCTTTCTTCTCTGCTACCAGCCAATAGAAGATGCCAAACTGTCCAATACGGTAACAAATTAAACGTTATAATGTGTTCTTTAAAATAAGATATACCATGTTACGGTGTTACGTTCCGTGTTAAAATGGGAGAGAGAGTGAGAGGGAGAGCGCATTTCTTTAAAAAAAAAAAAAACTCAGAGCAGAAACAACTTCCTTTAGGAAAGAAATCCGAGTGGAAAGGGTTAAGTAGGTTGGCAGTCCCGACTTTACAGCTGGATTTTGGTAAAGTGAGATGGGGAGGGGCTCAGAAAGTATGTCATCCATTCCCCAGTACTCAAACCAAATCCTAGGAATCCACCCAGGTTGCCTTGCGGTACAATCCAGCTCTGCTGAGTAGTACTCTGAAGGCATTTCTCAGTCACATTCCCATTTTAAGGTCCGTTGTTGTATAATTCCTCTGACACAGGAGACCTGGTTTCGAATCTCGGCTCTGCTTGTTTAGTAAGCCAGCACCTATTCAGTAGGAGACCTTAGGCAAGTCTCCCTAACACTGCTACCACCCATAGAGCGCATCCTAGTGGCTGCAGCCATTCATGACATAGGCATACGTGGACCTTTTTCTTGGTGTTGAGACTTTAGAGTAACATTAATATTTTATAACTGTTATTTTGTGGTGAGTAATAAAGTTTATTTGAATATCATCCTGTGCGTCGGAGCCGGATTATCCACGTGGCAACTTAGGCAGTTGCCTAGGGCCTGGAGAGAGACTAGGGGACTAGTTGAGGCTAGCTTCCACCAAATCTAACCAGAAAAGCCAGATGGTCATGAAAGGTGGGCCCAAAATGGTTACTTGCCTAGGGCCCCATTTCACCTTAATCCATCTCGGCTGTGCGTGCCCATGTAGCTATTTATGTTTATAACTTAAAATTTCACAGCACATGTTGAAATGCAGCTTCATTGTCTGCCTGTAATAGTTAACACCTGTATGAGTTATTTCATATGTAGCGAGTGAGTCATGGCATGAATCTAGGGCATGTAATGCCCGGGGCTATCTAGTCTTGAGATCCATGCAGGGCTTGGCTGTGTCAGCAGAGATACACACAGTTCTGGCTGTTGTTCCAAACAAGATGTTTACATCTCCAGAATATGATTCATCAAGAGGATCTAGATCCGGTTCAAAATGCAGGTTCCCTGATTCATTTAAAGAGGAACTCCAGTGAAAATAATGTAATATAAAAGTGCTTCATTTTTACAATAATTATATATAAATGATTTAGTCAGTGTTTGCCCATTGTAAAATCTTTCCTCTCCCTGATTTACGTTCTGACATTTATCATATGGTGACATTTTTACTGCTGGCAGATGATGTCAGTGGAAGGAGATGCTGCTTGCTTTTTTGGCAGTTGGAAACAGCTGTTATTTCCCACAATGCAAGAAGGCTCCAACACTGTGATGTCATGAACCATGGTCCTGACATCACACTGTGGGAGGGGGTTCACCACAATATCAGCCATACAGATCCCCCTGATGACCCGTTTGTGAAAAGGAAAAGATTTCTCATGGGAAAGGGGATATCCGCTACTGATTGGGATGAAATTCAATTCTTGGTTATGGTTTCTCTTTAAGTGAGATGAAAATCCATATTAACTGAAATAAATAAGAATAAAAAATAATCCAATAAAAAATGATTAATTCAGCCTACCTGTCCTGTTATTTTCACTGTCAGATTTAGGAGAAATATGATATTTAAAAAGAAAATACTATTTCTGCTGGTTTCCATCAGTGCTGTTTCTCTGTGATGCCAAAAGTGACATCACTTCTGCCCTTTTCTTCTTTTTTTTTTTCTTCAACCCAGCTCAGTGTTAAAGCGGATCCGAGATGAAAAACTAACTATAACAAGTAACTGGTCTATATAGCTTATCTAAAGTTTAGATAGTTTACACAGCATATCTAGCTGCAAACAGCTTTAATAGAATGAGAATATTTCTTCCTGTGTTACAATGACAGCAGCCATGTTGTTTGTAAACATTACACAGAACCAGGCTTATCTGTATCTTGAACAAAGAAAACTAATCCCCCCCTCCTCCTCCCTCCTCCCCTCTGCCTCTGAAATCTCTGGCTAGTAATACCTCCCCCTCCTCCTGCCCAGACTGAGCTCCCATGAGCCCTTACTACTGTCTGAAAGTGCCTTGGCTCTCTGAAAACCTGTGGGAGTGGCTTATTTAGTTTATAGGGAATTTGAGTATTAAAACAAACACAAAAAAGTATTTGGCTTGAGGAATGCCCTATAAACAATAGGAAAGGAACACAATTATGCAATGAGTAAAAGTTCATCTCGGATCAGTGGCGGACATACGGCCGTGCAGGCCGTGCCGCCGCACGAGGGCCCCTGAAGTTCCGTTTTCTTCAGGGGCCCATTAAGTATTTTTTTTTTTTAATTTTTTTTTTATTATTTTATTCCCCGGGGGGCCCCCCGATTCCTATCCTCCCTCCCTCCCTCCCTCACCTCGGGGGGCCCCCCTCCCGATATGCGCGGCGGGAGAGCGAGCGAGCGAGCGGCAAATGCAGGAAGTCTTCAGGGCTCTCCAGGCATCCGCTAGAGGCCCAGCCGCTTAGTCTCCAATATGTCTCCAGTTGGAGACATATTGGAGACTCAGCGGCTGGGCCTCTAGCGGATGCCTGGAGAGCCCTGAAGACTTCCTGCATTTGCCGCTCGCTCTCCCGCCGCGCATATCGGGAGGGGGCCCCCCGAGGTGAGGAAGGAAGGGAGGGAGGGAGGATAGGAGTCGGGCCCCCCACCCGGATAGCTACCCACCCGGCTACCTAACCACCTACCCACCCGGCTACCTACCTACCCACCCACCAGGCTTCCTACCTACCCACCCGACTACCTAACCACCCACCAGGCTTCCTACCTACCTACCCACCCGGCTACCTACCCACCCACCAGGCTTCCTACCTAACCACCCACCCAACTACCTAACCACCCACCCGGCTACCTACCCACCCGGCTACCTACCCACCCACCAGGCTTCCTACCTAACCACCCACCCAACTACCTAACCACCCACCCGGCTACCTACCCACCCGGCTACCTACCCACCCGGCTACCTACCTACCTACCCACCCGGCTACCTACCTACCTAACCACCCACCCGGCTACCTACCTAACCACCCACCCGGCTACCTACCTAACCACCCACCCGGCTACCTACCGGGCTAGTTACCAACCCACCCACCAGGCTACCTACCCACCCACCCAGCTACCCACCCACCCACCAGGCTACCTACCTACCTACCCACCCGGCTACCTACCTAACCACCCACCCGGCTACCTACCTAACCACCCACCCGGCTACCTACCGGGCTAGTTACCAACCCACCCACCAGGCTACCTACCCACCCACCAGGCTACCTACCTACCCACCCACCCACCAGGCTACCTACCCACCCACCAGGCTTCCTACCTACCCACCCGGCTACCTACCTACCCACCCGGCTACCTACCCACCCACCAGGCTTCCTACCTACCCACCCGGCTACCTACCTAACCACCCACCCGGCTACCTACCTACCCACCCACCCGGCTACCCACCCACCAGGCTTCCTACCTACCTACCCACCCGGCTACCTACCTAACCACCCACCCGGCTACCTACCTAACCACCCACCCGGCTACCTACCGGGCTAGTTACCAACCCACCCACCAGGCTACCTACCCACCCACCAGGCTACCTACCTAACCACCCACCAGGCTACCTACCTAACCACCCACCCGGCTACCTACCTAACCACCCACCCGGCTACCTACCGGGCTAGTTACCAACCCACCCACCAGGCTACCTACCTACCCACCCACCAGGCTACCTACCTAACCACCCACCCGGCTACCTACCGGGCTAGTTACCAACCCACCCACCAGGCTACCTACCTACCCACCCACCGGGCTACCTACCTACCTACCGGGCTAGTTACCCACCCACCCACCAGGCTACCTACCCACCCACCCACTAGGCTACCTATCCACCCAACCACCCATGGGAGCTGCGCGCCGGATGGAGGCTGGGACAGGAGGTCTGCTGCTGCAGGTGAGTAAATGTTTTTGTTTTATTTATATTAGCAGGTGTATGTTCTGGGCAGGTCTGCCACATGATTGCATGTATTTTCTGGGCATATCTGCCGACATGATTGCACGTATTTTCTGGGCATATCTGCCGACTTGTTTGCACGTATTTTCTGGGCATATCTGCCGACTTGATTGCACGTATTTTCTGGGCATATCTGCCGACTTGTTTGCACGTATTTTCTGGGCATATCTGCCGACTTGTTTGCACGTATTTTCTGGGCATATCTGCCGACTTGATTGCACGTATTTTCTGGGCATATCTGCCGACTTGATTGCACGTATTTTCTGGGCATATCTGCCGACATGATTGCACGTATTTTCTGGGCATATCTGCTGACATGATTGCACGTATTTTCTGGGCATATATGTGTATTTTCTTGAGAAAACCTGCACAATTATGTGAATTTTCTGGGGAAAGGGTCACCAAAACTTGGGCCCACTGTCTTTGCGTTGCACTTTTCAAGGGAACCTGAGGTGAGAATAATATTGAGGCTGACATATTTCTCTCCTTTTAAGCAATACCAGTTGCCTGGCTGCCGTGCTGGTCCTCTGCCTCTTATTCTTTCAACCATAGACCCTGAACAAGCATGCAGCAGGTCAGGGGTTTCTGACAATATTGTCAGAACTGAGAAGATTAGCTGCATGCTTGTTGCTGGTGTAATTCAGTTTATTACTGCAGCCAAATAGATCAGCAGGGCCGCCAGGCAACTAGTATTGTTTAAAAGGAAATAAACCCTCACCCCGGGTTCGCTTTAAGTTACAGTTAGCTCCGCCCTCATCCGGTCATTGCCACGCCCATTTTTGACGCGGCGCTACGCGCCGCAGGCTCTATCCACTATTTTTTGCCGCGGCGCGCTTAGCGCGCCGCAGGTTGTAGCCACGCCCATATTTTGCCGGTCATAGGGGGCCCACAATTACAATTTTGCACAGGGGCCCACTGCTGGCTGTGTCCGCCACTGTCTCGGATCCATTTTAATGTTCCCTCCCTACTGCCACAGCCTACTTACCTCTCCACTGCAAACATCACCTAGACAACAGGCTTACATCACTGCATAAACTCTTGTAAAGGGAAGGGGGGGGGGGGGGGGGATTCAGGAGCCTTCTGGTCATAGCCCCTTTATCATATCTAAGATAGGAAGCTTTTTGTTATTTGCATGCTGAGATAAGCTTGTTACTGTAGTTAAAAAAAAACTTCATGCAATCCCTCTGGTACTGCACAGTTCCTGCAGTTAGGCACCCAGACCAAGTAAAAAGAAAAAAAGAATGAAGGACATATAGGGAGTTTATGTTTATTTTTTGAGGCACAAATCTTTGACATTTTTTTATTGTTGCCAATTGGTGTCAAGTCCTGGAGCTGGCTACTGCAGGAGATCATGCGCAGGCTGCATCTCCTGCTTGGGAGGTAGAGCTCCACCCTGCCTTCAGTCTCCGAGCGGCGATTGTTAGACGGCGAAACCACCGTCTATACACATAGTACAGCGCTGTGATCTGCAGCAGCGCTGTACTGGGGACAGCCGTGTGACACGGCTGTCCCCCTGGCACACAGGAGAGCGATCGACAGCCGATCGCGTCATTGGCTGGCTGGGGGAAGGGAAAGAAAAAAAAAAAGAAAAAACCTTCTGATTTACAATACAACCATGGGGTTCTTTCCCTCCCCCCAGCCAGCCAATGACGCGATCGGCTGTCGATCGCTCTCCTGTGTGCTAGCTAGCCTTAAACAGGCCCCTAGTCTTTCTCCAGGCCCTAGGCAACTGCCTAAGGTGCCTTCTGGATGATCCGGCTCCGACACACAGGATGATATTCAAATAAACTTCATTACTCACCACAAACTAAACAGTTATAAAATATGTTAATGTTACTATATGAAATCTTCTGATTCACAATACAACCCCATATATGAAAGGCACCAATTACCCCATATATGAAATGCACCAATGAACCCTTCTTATAAAATGCACCAATTATCCTCACATATGAATTGCTGCAATTACCCCACATATGAAATGCACCAATCAACCCCATAATGTATATGAAATGCACAAATAATCCACACATATGAAATGCACCAGTTATCCCCACAATGCGCGTTCATTACTCACACATTCCATGACTGACCCTCTGCCATGTTGGGAGACATGTCACCTTTCTCCTCACACTGCTCCCTCATGTGGCCCCTAGCCCTCCACTCTCACCCATGTTGCTCCTGGCATGTTAGGGCCTCTCTCGGTTCTTCTGGGACAATACGTCTGACTAAAAAACTGCATGTAACATAACAACCTGTGATCTGCCATTACAAGGGACTAGAGTTTAACACATACAGTATAGTCTATGGGTAATGATGCAAGAGTGGGAGGACTTTGTACAGCTATCTCTCCAATAAGATTGCACTGTCATCTCTGCAACAACAGGAACCAAATAGCCATGTACTTTAAATATGTTTATTACAAAAAGTCCGGACATGTATTACAAGTCAATAGTCTATTCTTGAAGTTGATTTATTGGAGGCAGGAAAAATGGGCAAGTGCAAGGATCCGACCAACTGACATGGGACAAATTGTGAAGGCTGGATGGCTGGGTCAGAGCATTTCCAAAACAGCAGGTGTTATGGGGTGTACTCAATCCAGTACCTGACAAATGTGGTCCAAGGAAAAACAACTAATAAACCATTATTGGGGCCAAACGCTTACTGATGTGTGTGGGGAGACAGAGCTAGCTCATCTACCAAGCTAGCTTGGCCTACAAATCTACACACAAGTAGAGATGGCCCAAACCTCTGATGTTTGGTTCGCGAACCGCAAATGGGTACTTCCTCAAAAGTTCGGTTCGCGCAAACTTTCACGAACCGCGAACTTTGAAAACTAGAAACACTTAAGCTGGCCACAAAAGTGATGAAAAACATGTTTCAATGGGTCTAACACCTGGAGGGGGGCATGGCGGAGTGAGATACACGCCAAAAGCCCCGGGGAAAAATCTGTATTTGATGCAAAGCAGCGTTTTAAGTGCAGAAATCACAATGAATGCTAAATTGGAGACCTAAAGTGCTTTAAAACATCTTGCATGTGTATACATCAATCAGGGAGTGTAATTAGAGTACTGCTTCACACTGACACACCAAACTCACTGTGTAACGCACCGCAAACAGCTCTTTGTGTAGTGATGGCTGTGCTGGACTGGTGCGCACCATGGCGAGAGTGCAGGCCGTGGCGGTTTTTAAACCCATATGGTCGCCGGGCTGTGGTAGCTCAATGATAGAACAACAGTGACTGTCCAGCTGATCAAATTTGGTCTGTCCACAATGAAGCAACGGCCTTATCTTGGGTGTGCCACCCCCCTGAGACACTCATATAGCCGGCGGTCATTGCTTCATTGTGATACGCAAGCCCCTTCACCGCGGCAAGGTAATGATCACGAAGGGGAATTGGCACATGTAAATGCCTTTTGTTTTGTTGTTGCAGCTGCAGTGCAGCCAGAAAAATTAGGCAGGCATGTACACGCACCAGAAAAATTTGTATAGCGGCCTTAAAAATTCAGGAATCCACCTGGAGTCCTGGACCCTGTTGGTGGTGGCGGAGAAGGCAGTCAAGCGGCAGGGCAGAGGTGCTGTGTGGGGAGCGACTTAGTCTTGGGGCAGGCAGTCACACGGCGTGCAGGCAGAGATTCTGTGTGTGTGGGGACTGACTTAGTCTTTGGGCGGGCAGTAGCCCTCCGGGATCCATGCCTCATTCATTTTGATATAGGTGAGCTACTGAACACTTTAGTGACTTAGGCGACTTCTCTTCTCAGTAACAATACATCCAGCTGCGCTGAAGGTCCTTTCTGACAGGACGCTTGAGGCAGGGCAAGACAGAAGTTGGATGGCAAATTGGGACTGCTCTGGCAACAGATCAAGCCTGCGCACCCAGTAGTCAAAGGGTTCATCGCTGCTCACAGTGTCTACATCCACACTTAAGGCCAGGTAGTCGGCTACCTGCCGGTCCAGGCGTTGGTGGAGGGTGGATCCGGAAGGGCTAAGGCAAGGCGTTGGACTAAAGAATGTCTGCATGTCCGACATCACCATGAGATCGCTGGAGCTGACTTAAGTATGCCTGCGTGGACATGGGAGAAGGATTACCGGCAGTGGTACCTTTATTGCGTTGTGCTGTGACATCACCCTTAAATGCATTGTAAAGCATAGCTGCCAGCTTGTTCTGCAAGTGCTGCATCCTTTCTGCCTTCAGGTGAGTTGGTAACATCTCCGCCACTTTGTGCCTATACCGAGGGTCTAGTAGCATGGCCACCCAGTACAGCTTATTCCCCTTGAGTTTTTTTATACGGAGGTCCCTCAACAGGCTGGACAGCATGAAAGACGCCATCTGCACAAAGTTGGATCCATATGTACTATCCATCTCCTCTTGCTCTTCCTATTTGACGTCAGGTAAGTCCTCCTCCTCCCCCCAGCCACGAACAATACCACGGGAACGTTGAGCAGCACAAGCCCCCTGCGACGCCTGCTGCGGTTGTTCTTCTGTGGCTGCCTCCTCCTCCACCTCCAAAGAAACACCTTCCTCATCATCCGAGTCTGACTCCTCTTCCCCACCTGACTCTTCCTCCTCCTCCCCCCCCCCCCTCTGTGCTGCCACAGGTGTTGAGGAAACATCTGGTTCTGATGAGAATTGATCCCTCAACACTTCCTCCTGTAACTGTTCCTGTTCACGCTCCTCCACAGCTTGATCCACCACTCTACGCATGGCACGCTCCAGGAAGTAAGCATACGGGATCAAGTCGCTGATGGTGCCTTCACTGCGACTCACCAGGTTGGTCACCTCCTCAAACGGCCGCATGAGCCTGCATGCATTTCGCATGAGTGTCCAGTTGTTGGGCCAGAAATCCCCATCTCCCCAGAGTGTGTCCTTCTACTGTAATTGTAGAGGTACTGGGTGACAGCTTTCTCCTGTTCTAGCAGGCGAGAGAACATAAGGAGGGTCGAATTCCACTGAGTCGGGCTATCGCAAATCAGGCGTCTCACCAGCAACTTGTTTCTCAGCTGAATCTCGGCAAAGTGTGCCATGGCCGTGTAAGACCGCCTGAAATGCCTACACAACTTACTGGCCTGCTTCAGGACGTCCTCTAAGCCTGGGTACTTTGACACAAATCTTTGAATGACTAGATTCAGCACATGTGCCATGCAGGGTACATGTGTCAGCTTTCCCAAATTCAAAGCGGAAATGAGATTGCTGCCGTTTTCACACACCACGTTGCCGACCTCCAGCTGGTGCGGCGTCAGCCACTGATCCACCTGTTTGTTAAGAGCAGCCAGGAGAGCTGCTCCAGTGTGACTCTCCGCTTTGAGTCAAGACATGTCTAAGATGGCGTGACACCGTCGTACCTGGCATGCAGCCTAGGCCCTGGGGAGCTGGGCTGTGTAGCTGGAGAGGAGACAGCAGCACCAGTAGAGTTGAACTGCCACTCAGCCGAGGAGGAGGAGGAGGATGACAGCGAAGAGGATGTAGCAGGAGGAGAGGAGGTGGCAGCAGGCCTGCCTGCAAGTTGTGGAGGTGTCACAAGTTGGTCTGCTGCACAGCCACATACTCCCTGCTTGCCATCGGTCGCCAGGTTGACCCAATGGGCTGTGTAAGTAATGTACCTGCCCTGACCGTGCATGGCAGACCTGGCATCCGTGATCAGGTGGACCCTTGACCCAACGCTGTGTGCCAGAGATGACACCACTTGCGTCTCACGGTACAGTTTAGGTATTGCCTTTTTAGAGAAATAATTGCGGCCTGGTATCTTCCACTGCGGGGTCCCAATGGCCACAAATTTACAGAAGGCCTCAGAGTCCACCAGCTGGTATGGTAACAGCTGGTGAGGTAACAGTTCCGCCAAGCCAGCTGTCAGATGCCGGGCTTGGGGGTGACGGGCAGACATTGGCTTCTTTCGCTCAAAGATTTCCTTCACAGACACCTGGCTGCTGGGGGCATAGGAGCAGGAACCAGTCAAGGTCAGAGGTGGAGTGGAGGAGGGTGGCTGTGAAGGTGCAAGGGAGAAAGCGGCTGAAGATGCTGCACCTGAAGGAGGAAGAGGAGAAGGAGGGTGGCTTTGCTTTTGTGTGCTGCGTTTGCTCAGGTGCTCTTCCCATTGCAGTTTGTGCCTTTTCTGCAGGTGCCTTCGTAAGGCAGTTGTCCCAACGTGGGTGTTGGCCTTTCCACGGCTCAATTTTTGGAGGCAGAGAGAACAGATGGCATTGTTTTGATCTGAGGCATACACATTAAAAAATTTCCAAACCGCTGAGCCCCCCTGGGGTGATGGCACTATGGTGGCATCAGTAACTGGCGTTGAAGGGCATGTTGGCTGGCTATACATAGGTGACGATACATGGCACCGGACACTGCCACCAGCTGTTTCTGACGACAAGCTCCCCCTGCTTCTTTCAGCAATTCGTCTCCTCCTACTCCTCTCTGACTCCCCATCTGAACTGTCCCCTTGGATCGTTGTTTCTCTTAGGAACCCACGTGGCATCCGTATCATCGTCATCATCATAATCATCCTGCCCAGCTTTACTTTCCTCAGACACCTCATAAACTGCACCAACAGCAGGTACTTCAGCATCCTCCTCCTCACACGTTACGTCCATAGTGTCGCCGCCTAACTCAGACATATCAGGTGGTGTAACTTGCTTAGCGCCTTCATCTTGTTGTAACAATAATGGCTGTGCATCAGTGATTTCCCCACAAAATAACTCCTGTGAAGTGTCAAATGTAGTAGCGCTGGTGGCTGCGGAAGATGAGGTGTTCTGTGTTAAATAGTCAACCACGTCCTGACAATCTTGGGAGTTGATGGCCTTCTTCTGAGCACTGTACTTTGGGCCAAGACCGCACGAAATCACATCAGCATGACCTTGCACAGACCTGCCGGGTAGCCTTCCTCTGGGTCTGCCTCTACCTCTGCCTCTACCTGTTTTGTCCGTTTTGTCCATATCGGGGGGGATGAAGTGAAAGGTATGCACTGACTTGACTAATACAATGTGCAGTCACACAGGTGCAGTTAACAGGTATGTACGGAGTGGTATATCACACTGTGTGCGCTCACGTAGGTAGGTGGGTGCACTGACTGAAGTGAACAACAGGTAGGTATATGCAGTGATGGGTATTACAATGTGCACCTGTCACACACAGACAGGTACCGTACAAGCACAGTGATACACTCACCTCTTCATGGAGACATACCCCACCTCACTGCTGCCCTCTCTCTGCCAAGAACCACTCAATGCAGCCCCCCGCCTTTTGTGTCACCCCCTCCCTCTAGATTGTAAGCCTTTGGCAGGGCCCTCTCTCCTTGTGTATCTATCACACTTGAGTGTGTACTCTACCCACAAAATAATGTGAAATTGTATTATTGGGACTACTACTCCAGTGTGTATTGTTGCTTATTGACTGTATTGTGTTGTGTTGTCGGTCATCTCTGTTATCACTGTCTGTAATCTTATGTATTGTACAGCGTTGCGTAATTTGTAGGCACTATATAAATCCAATAAATAATAATAATCCAGTCCCATAAAACTATTGTTGCACAAATTGCTGGAAAACATAATGCTAGCCATGCGAGAAAGGCGTCAGAGCAGGTAATGCATTGCAGCTTGCTGGATATGGGGCTGTGTAGCAGCAGACCAGAGTGCCCATGTTTACCCCATCCACAACTGAAAGTACCTACAATGGTCATATGTGCATCAGAACTGGACAATAAAGCCAAAGAAGCTGGTGATTTGATCTGCTGAATCATGTTTTCTTTGACCCCCAAATTCCCTGGATGTGATTTTGATCAACCATCTCTGGGATATGCTGGAAAAACAAGTCTGATCCATGGAGGCCACACCTTCAAAATTACAGGGCATAAAGGATCTGCTACCAGCGTCTTAGTGCCAGACACCACAAGACGCCCTGAAATGTTCTTGTGTAGTTCATAGCTCAATAGGACAGAGCTGTTAGAGTGACACAAAGGGAACCTGCACAATATTAGGTAAAGGGAGGGGGGACACCAAGAGCCCAATAGTGTGATATTGTATAGATGATAATAAATAATGAGTAATATAACAATTTAATACTCACAAACCAGGGTTACCATTAGGCAACCACTGTGAAGGCAGGTGGGGAGATTAACCTGACCCCACTCAGGATTAAAAGTCACTCTCTGTAGATGGGAAGAAGATGGGTACAACCCTCCACCAAGGGTGGACTTAGCAATATGTAGAAGCTTTCCAGAGGCGCCAATAGAATAAAAGTCACTTAAAGGGGAACTTCAGCCTAAACAAACATACTGTCATTAAGTTACATTAGTTATGTTAATTAGAATAGATAGGTAATATAATTTTTTACCCACCCTGTTTTAAAAGAACAGGCAAATGTTTGTGATTCATGAGGGCTGCCATCTTTGGCATGGGGGCAGCCATCTTTCTGCTTGAAAGGAGGTGACAAGGAGCAGGAGACACAGTTCCAACTGTCCTGTGTCCTGATAACCCCTCACAGCTGCACACGCTAGGCTTCAAAATGTCAAATTCAAAATGTAAAAAAAATAAATTTGCACCAAAACAGCAGAACGAGAGCAACAACATCAGAAATCCCATCATGCTTTGCACAGCATCAGGGGAAAAAAGCCCGGGCAGTTTTCTTCTGTGCAGCTAAAAATGAGGCTTGCATAAGAGAAACAAAGTTCTGATGCTGTGATACGGTTAAAGAAACACCAGGCCTTTTCAGTGCTGCTGAGTCGATTTTTAGTCCGGAGGTTTACTTTAAGTGACTTTTATTCTATTGGCGCCTCTGGAAAGCTTCTACATATTGCATAATATTAGGGAATTGTTTTAATATTTTGGCTGAGTAGTATACAGTATGCATGTCTATCTATCTATCTATCTATCTATCTATCTATCTATCTATCTATCTATCTATCTATCTATCTATCTATACATACACACAAACGCACGCACGCACGCACACACACACATAGACACACACACATATTAATCACATAACAAAAAACACCTAAAATAAGATCCTACGTGTTTCACCACTTACTGGGCCTTCCTCTGGGCTAACAGTAATAGGAGTAACAGATGGCTAGAATTTAACCACTATGGGTTGTGTGGCCTGGTTTACTTAGTAAATAAGTGATCAGGAACTTTTCCAATGCATATTTACCATAGTTATTTTAGCTCTGTGTCTTACTTTTACCCCCATGCACCCCTTCACATCTACGGGGTTTTTTTTCACCTTGTGGAGCAGATTGATTCAGCAACTGCTCTATTAATTCTTATGATACCTCAATGTTAATTAGACATTTACATTCAAGTACAGTAAAACTCACTTTATAACCCCTCCACAAATTTTATACTAACAAACTATACATTTGGTATTCTGTATTGTTCAAAGGGTTACTTAAGTCAACGCAAAAAAAATCAGTTCAACTTCCCTTGGGCTTCTTGCAGCCCCGTGGAGTCATCCTGTGCCTGTGACATCTGTCCGAGTCCCTCCATCGAGCAGAGGCGACCCCCACAAGCCTCCTCATCGTGCTCCCGTTTAAGTGGTGAAACACGTTCCCTAACATTATGCAGGTTCTCTTTGAGTTTCCCCATCAGCTCTGTCTTGTTGAGCCATAACCTACACAAGATTGATTTTTTTTTGTTGACTTTATATTTCCTTTAAGACCTATTTTGTTCAGGGCAAAAGCAATTTTTTTCATCAAAGTTCACAGAGATTATTTCACTTTTCATTGATCATATCACAAGTCCAGTAGGTCAGAACTGGCCACAAATTTTCAATTGGACTGAGGCTGGGGCTATGTGATGCCACTCCAATACCCTCACCTTTGCCTGATAAGATAAACATGGGTACTTACAGTACTGAGCCTACTTAGAACTTGTGCTAACTTTCAGTATTTTTTGCATTGCAAGAGTTAAAAAAACTGTTATTTTCTCTATGGAAATGAGGCAGTCAAAGTGTTGCTGCAGTATACCTACACAATTTTCCTTCCTCATGATGCCATCTGTATGAAGTCCACCTGTCTGTCCTGCAGGAAAGTATCCCCACAACATGAGGCTTCCACTCCCATGCTTGACGATTGGCATGGTGTTCTTTAGCTTACAAGCCTCACTATTTCTTCTCCAAACATAAGGTGGTCATTATGGCAAAACAGTTTGATCTTGGGTACATCAGGTTAGATCTGCAGGGGGGGTTCTCAAGAAATCCCTGTAATTTGGGTGTCAGCAAAAACCGGAACCCAAACTATGTGTCTCCCCCGAGTTACTACAGCTTAGAGGGGGAATAGTTTTTGATGTGTCCCTGGAGTTTCAGCAGTAAAAGGGTGAGCTGTCTTTCGGCTCACCCTGCACCCAACTGAACAGATAAACGTACACAGAGGGCATTTCTTCCTTGTCCTCCAACATCTTCTTCACGAGGTCCTTTGCTGTTCTTAAGGGATTGACTTACCCTTTCATTACAAGGAGACAGAATGCATCTCCTTCCTGAATGGTACGAGTTGTGATTCTATGGTGTTTATGTTGCTTATTACTGTTTGTACAGAGGAACTTGAGATATTCAGGCATTTAGAAATGACTGCCAAAGATGAACCAGAATTGTGGAGGCCCACAATTTATTTTTATGAGATCTTGACTTTGATTTTCCTATTGTATGAAGCAAAAAAGTTGTGAATCTAATCATAGGTCTTACCATACCTGCTCGTTTTGGTTCCAGCTGAACTAATTGGTTATCAGAAGCGAATTGTTTGATTGCAAGGGTGTCAAATTCAGTCACGTAAGGGACTAAAATCTATAACATAGTCTAAGTCGCAGGCCACATTTTTATTTAATAAGGATTTCGCATTTATTGAACAGTCTAAAAATGAAGTGTCGTAACTATAGCGATCGTAGGAGGCCTACTCCTTCCGCAGAGTAGTGCAGTGGAGCAGTTTAATTACATGCTCCAGCACCGGTTCGCGCTCATCTGATCTTCGCGCCACGTGCTCTTTGCCAGGGCTTTTCAACCTTTTCACTCATTGTACCACTTTTAGGGCCTGAAAAATTTCAAGTACCACCAGTGTGCTTGTGCAGTAGATTGAACCTGATCAGGCTCAGCTGTTTCCGCCAGAGCCTGAGTGGATAGCCACTATTGCACATGCGCTCATGCCGACAAGGAGATCTTCGGGAATCGGGATGTCCCGGTGCTGGATCCCCTCTAGTGAAGAGGAAGAGACCCCCCCCCCCCCCCATCCTGAGGTAAGTACCCCCCAGGGGCACTTTTTTTTTTACAAGTACACTTTAAGAAAGGGGGGGGGGGTGGCGGAATATGGGAGGGGAACAGCAGGAGGCATTGGTGGGGAAAATTATTACAATTACCGTATATTCCGGCGTATATGACGACTTTTTAACCCCTGAAAATCTTTTGAAAAGTCGGGGGTCGTCTTATACGCCGGGTGTCAGGCTGCCGGGTGTCAGCACATGTGTTAGGCTGACCTGTAACCGGGTGCTGCTGTCATCGGGAAAGGTTGCAGGCTTTGGGATCTTTGTTTTAAATTAAAGTTTCCAGCAATCCAGATGGCATATTGCGATCAGCCGCTCTTGTGGGTAATAGAGCAGCTTCCTTGTTTGGGGGTCACCTGACTGGTGACGTGTGCGGCTGTGCGCTCCAATGGTGGTATGTGTGCTCACGCCGGAAGAGATTGCCGGCGGACTGTGGAGCGCACATGTCACCGGTCAGGTGACCCGCAACCAGGAAGCTGCTCTATTACCCGCGCGAGTGGCTGTTCACAATATGCCATCTGGATTGCTGGAAACTTTAACTCAAGATGGAAAGCCTGAAGCCTTCAACAATTTCCCGATGACTCCAGCACACGGTACAGCGATGGAGTCATCGGTCCCCGCATGGCCAGCACAGCGCAATCTCTGTTCCCTCCCACTGCAATGCCAGTTGCTACTACCGGTATCTTTTATTCAGTAAATATTTTATACTGTTTATCTCCTATATTGTCCTATGATAAATGTTTTATGATACAATCATTTTGATGTGAGGTAATGTGAGGTGCAAAGGGGTTGGTATACTGGGGTGGGACAGGTGGATGGAGGATGCAGAGAGGGGGTAGTCTTATACGGCGAGTATATCCCAAACGCTATATTTTAACTGGCAAAGTTGTGGGGTCGTCTTATACGCCCAGTCGTCTTATACACCGGCATAAACGGTACATTTCTAACCTACAGATCTCCATTATTGGTTGGTAGATTGCTAATTTAGAGAGCCTTTCCATTTCCTTCCTCCCCTGCTCCAATATAGGTAGCCCCCCTCCACCACCACCAGAGAGCTGGGCAGTGTCTCAAAACAAACTTCTGTTCCCCCTTGCTCGTTTCTCACTGTGCTGCCCTGCAGAATAGTTCAGACCTCAGATCAGCGGTAACTCAGCCACAGTGAAGTGACAGCCAGGCAACCAGTGCACAGTGACGGCACATATACTTCAAATGCAGGAAGAGAACAGTGATGTCACTTCTTGTATTAGCATACCCGCCGTCACTGTGCACCATTTGCCTGGCTATCTTCTCACCACTGATCTGAGGTCTGAAGTATACCGCAGGGCAGCACAGCAAGGAGCGAGTGAGGGGTAGCCGAACTTTGTGGAGGCAGGGCGGGACCAGGACAAGCGGCAGGTGGGCAATTAAGTGGCAGGAAAACTTGGTGTGTACCACCTGGCCAACAGCAAAGTACCACTGGTGGTATGCGTACCACAGGTTGAAAAGCCCTGCTCTTTTCTGCATACCTATGGCTCCTAAGCCAATATAAAAGGAAATAAGCTGTTTGTGAAGATTTGCTGGAAAAATTACTTTTGCTCTTTACAAAGTAGATAACTTAAATAATACACCAAATGTATAGTTTGTTAGTATAAAAACTGTAGAGTTTAATATTATTCTTATCGACTGTATTCATATAGTGCCAACATGTTACTCAGTGCTGGACAAATAATACAAAGTTAAGGGGTGTCAGAAAGAGAGGTAGCACAAGGTTATACATGCAAACAGGGTATAAGATATATGATTATACGATTTTGGAGCTGGTTACAGAGACCTAGCAATTCAAGTCCGAATTAGTCCATGGGAAGGGTGTCATTGGTGAGGTCGCAACTCGCAAGGTCAAGGTTATAAAGTCAAGTTTAAAGAATTTCCCTTTATGCGATATGAACCTCAAATGTCATCTCTGCTCTAAAACATTAAACACAGCAAAAACACAGTTACTTAAAGGGTTAATAACTCAAACTTTAACTTCTCATATTAAACACTATGTAGTGACCACACCACTTCCTTTGATAGAACAAAAAAAGCAGAGAACTTTACTTTGTTTGATCTACCAATACTAACACAAGACAATCTGATAATTTTGTACTTCAACTGACAACATTATCAGTTAGCTTCAGTGAAGTGGACCTTTGAGTTATTAACCCTTCCACTAACTAACTTCCACTAATTAACTTTATGCAACTATTTTTTAACTAGTAATTACATACAAAGTTAGTTTGGTTGAAAAAAGACATCCGTCCATCAAGTCGGACCAGAAAAAAAATAATAACAAATAAATAAATTAAATAAAAAACACCATCCTGAAACTGCACATATACCAGCCAATCCAGGGGAAGATGAAAAACCTTACAAGGCCTGGGCCAATTAGCCTTAAAGTGTAACTGCCGGGCATAAAATCAAAAATCAATTCTTTATTTTTATCTGGTAAACAAGTACCGTAATACGGATGCTAATTGCTAGCCAGGCAATCCAAAAGTTAAAAAATCACAATTACTTTTCTTGTTGATAAATAATCATTCCCCAGTTTACCTGACTTATTTGGTACACAAAAAATTTGGTACACAAAAAGGAAGTTGCAAGGCATGCTGGGTTGTCATTTTTTGCTTCTCTAGTAGAGAAGTAGAAGTAGAGAAGCAAAAGATGACAACCCAGCATGCCCTGCAACTTCCTTTTTGTGTACCAAATTTTGTATGTACCAAATAAGAGTCAGGTAAACTGGGGGATGATCATTTATCAACAAGAAAAGTAATAGTGATTTTAACTTTTGGATTGCCTGGTTAGCATCCTTATTACTTGTTTACCAGATAAAAATAAATAATTGATTTTTGATTTTATACCCGACAGTTACACTTTAAAAGGGAAACATTTCTTCCTGACTCCAGATGGCAGTCAGATAAATCCCTGGATCAACACTCCTGGGAATGACCTAATAATTATAGCCATGGATGCCCTTCAATGCAAGTTGCATAGTTGTTATGTATGAGTTTAATGTTTTGGACCAGAGATAACATTTTGAATTCATACCACTTGAAGTAACCTCTGATTTTCATAAAGTCCTTATCATTAATAGATTTATTATCACTCCTGTTCTACCACAACCCTCAATGTTTTATTACTCATAGGGACATTGCACAGATAGTGTTCTTTATAATCATACTTTGCTATGTTGAACTTTGATTGTTCACCTCTAGAAAATGAAATAAGGGTATCACATCTATGACGGAGACTCCATAAGTAGCGGTGGCAGGTTACAAATGCTGCCAGCCTTGCCTGGTAACTTTTGAGAAAGGATTTGACAAACAGGACTACCTATGATTTGCTATTGTGTGCTTCTTTAATTTACAATATCTACAAAAGGTAATGAAGGCATTGTAAACAGAAAAATTCAAGTATTGCAGCAAAATTACTCACAGTTCTAGCCATAGTTCCGTATCTTAGAGACATTTTCATTCATTCATTAAGACCTAGTTTACACAGTTGGCTTCCTGGCATTACTATCCTGTGTTATTAAAGGGCCCGTAGCCTCAATGCGATTTTTGCGACGATTTGTCTAACGTCCGGCAACTTTTTGAGCGACGAGCAATCGTTTCCATGATCTCGCTACATGGGTACAGGCATGCAATTACAGGAATGACACTTAGCTAATGACCGCCACGGCATATCGAATCTTTAAGATCCCCGACGACTCCCATGCAAAGTACCGCGATCACTTGAAATCTCATTTATGCCCATCGCGTGACGTTGCGCATACTCGCTGCCAGGAAGATGGATCAAGGAGCACTCGACCTCGTGGGACGCTGCTGAGATCCATCTTCCTGGGTGGCTAGGTGAGTATGTAGAGTAAGCCCCTCAACCACTCTTGTGTGAAGTCTTCATTCACGGGTGAGGGTGGTCAAGTAAACGCAACATGGATGAGAGACACTGAAACATGACGAAACCTCACGTTACACATTCATATCTGCAGCATTTGTTAGGTGTTAAAATGACTGGTCTGGGGGCTTCAATAACTACCAGCTGCACAATAAACGCTTGACAAATGCCTGGACATAATCGTTGTATGCACTTTCCTGGGTCCTTCAAAAAACATCCATGCGAATGAGACCTAAAAGTTTTAGCCAGTCTTTCAAGGTCAAATCATTTAGTCCATCTTCAGACTTTGTGTCTCTGGCTTCCAACTTCAGTCCAGACGCAAGCGAAGTGTGTATGAAATGAGAAATTTCTCAAGGAGGACACATCCTATTAGCCAGAAGGGAGCATACTCCAGGGTCACCAGGCCCTTGTAGTTGTATCTGTAATGGCTGTAGTCCCAAGGGCAGGCTCTCGCCCTCCTCAGTATCCATCCAGAAGTGAATTCACAGATGTATACCCAGATAGTATACAGGAGAGCACGTAGGAGGAAGCTACAGTGGAACCTTAATGTCAAGTACATGTGTTCTACACCCAACATAGCCACTCCATAAATGAAGAGTGCCCAGAGGCTGGAAACACCTCGAAATCTCCAGTCTCTGCTCACTGCAAAGTCGAAGAAAGCTGTGAAGAGCACTTCGCACACGTAGCCATGGATGGAGTAGATGTACAGACGGAAGAGGAGGCTTAAGGGCTCTGAAGAGTCCATGATTTGGTGGTTCCTGTGGAAAGAACAGGACATGGCAAAGTGAGGAACACATTGAATAAAGCACCAAAGATTACTTACATATATTGTGGATATTATAATCTAAGTTGGATGAGATCTGAAGACATGGTTATTGCAGTTACTTGAACACCATTAGTGATGGTCAATGTCTAGGAGAACTTATGGAGAAGCATGTGATTTGTTTGATCAGCTGATAGATTTGCTAAGCTCTGATTTGCTGTGATCACATCCTGCTTTAGCACATGATCATGACTAGCAAATCAGAGATTGATGTTTGCCACTAAGGAGACAATTTGCCGAACAAACGTTTATGAACGATTATTCGCATGAACAATCGAAAATAATCGTTTAGAACCACTAATGGTCCGAATTTTGGAGTCCCAGTAAATGTTTGCCTGATTTGTAGTTACGCCACTGTGGTTTATTTATTTATTGTATTTATAAAGCGCCAACATATTACGCAGCGCTGGACCTTACTTTGGTTACAGACAATATTTGGGGGTGACATACAGAAATATGACAATACAGGAATACAAGAAAAAACAGATCATGCAGCACAGTATGAGTACCAGGTAATGCTTAGTCAGTCACTGGATAGGAGCATGGAGATTAGGCAAGTTGAGTTCACTCCAATGCATAGCATGGGTGCACAGTAATGGAGGTGCATGATCAGGTAGGACACAAAAGGAGGAGGACCCTGCCCGAAGGCTTACAATCTAGAGGGAGAGGTAGGGACACGAAAGGTAGGGGACCAGAGTTCAGCTGCGGGTTTAGAGCACTAGTGTGTGTGTGTGTGGGGGGGGGGGGGGGGGAGGTCAGAGTGAAAAGGTGAGTTTTGAGGACCTTTTTGAAGATGTTGAAGGAGGGGGCTACCCAGGGGCATAGCAATAGGGGGTGCAGAGGTAGCGACCGCATCGGGACCCTTGGGCCAGAGGGGCCCCGAGGAGCCCTCCCTCAACTACAGTATTAGCTCTCTATTGGTCCTGTGCACATAATAATCACTTCTACAGATACTTTGAATAGTGGTAATCATTAACAAACGGTTCCCCATCCCCTTCTTGCACCTCTGACACTGTAGTTGCCATTGGCAGGTTTTGGTGTGCCGTATCAATTGTTACGTATAAAGTGCTTGGGGAGCCCCATTGTAAAACTTGCATCGGGGCCCACAGCTCCTTAGCTACGCCACTGGGGCTACCCTAATGGGCGGAGGTAGGGAGCTCTATAGTGTTGGAGAAAATCTTGAGAAGTCCTGGAAGGTGTGCATGGGACTGGGTGATGCGGGGGCGGTCAGGCGAAGTTCATTGGAGGAGCGGAGTGAGCGGCTAGGTGTGTACCTCTGAGTAAGATCGGAAATGTAGGTTGGACAGGTTTTGTGGACAGATTTGTAGGTCTGACACCATATCTTGAATCTGATTCTGAACTTGGATAGGAAGCCAATGGAGGGATTCAAAGAGCGGAGCCAGTGTGGTGGAACAATGGGAGGAGTGGATAATTCTGGACCGCATTCATGATGGACTGCAGCGGGGCTATTCAGGTCATAGGGAGACCAGACAGAAGGGCATTGCAGTAGTCAAGGTGGGAAATTATGAGGGCATGGATGAGGAGTTTGGTGGTGGCAGAGGTCAGGAATGGGCGGATCTTGCAGATGTTACGGAGGTGGAAGTATCAGGACTTTGTGAGGTTTTGGATGTGGGGAGTGAAGGAGAGTGCAGAGTCCAGGGTGACACCCAGACAGCGGGCTTGAGCGGTAGGGCGAATGGTAGTGTGGTTAACAGTGACATGCACATCTGGGAGGTTCAGGGATGGCCGGGGTGGGAAGATCATAAATTCCATTTTGTCTAGATTTAATTTCAGGAACCTAGCGGACATCCAGGAGGAGATGGCTGATAGGCAGGAGGAGACCTTGTCCATGGTAGTGGTGGATATGTCAGGGGTGTGGAGGTAGATCTGGGTGCCATCTGCATACAGATGATAGTTAAAACCCATGGAGGAGATAACCTTGCCAATGGAGGATGTGTATAGGGAGAACAGTAGGGGGCCAAGGACAGAGCCTTGGGGGACTCCCACTGAGAGGTGGTTGGGGTGGATGAGGACTCATTGAAGGAGGTCGTGAAGGAGCGGTTGGAGAGGTAGGATGAAAGCCAGGTCAGGGCGAGGTCGTGAATGCCCATGTACTGGAGGGACTGGAGGAGTAGGGGGTGATCTACTGTATCAAAAGCTGCTGAAGGGGCAAGGGGGAGGTGATCACATGATTCCCCATGAGTTCTCATAGACATGACCATCACTAAACACCACATTACTACTTACAACACTTAATGATTTCTTCTTATTAATTACATAAAAAAACAAGCACAATACAGTTACATATAATAATTCTACAAAAAAAAACAATTTTCCATATATATTATTTTCACACTACGATTACATACCATACTCTTTCTATCTTTTCATCATATACATTATTATTATTATTATTATTATTATTTAGTATTTATATAGCGCCGACATATTACGCAGTGCTGTACAGTGTATATATATATATATATGTTGTCTTGTCACTAACTGTCCCTCAAAGGAGCTCACAATCTAATCCCTACCATTGCCATATGTCTATATTATGTAGTGTAAGTACTGTAGTCTAGGGACAATTTTTAGGAGGAGCCAATTCACTTATCCGTATGTTTTTGGAATGTGGGAGGAAACCGGAGTGCCCGGAAGAAACCCACACAGACACGGAGAGAACATACAAACTCTTTGCAGATAGTGCCCTGGCTGGGATTCGAACCAGGGACCCAGCGCTGCAAGACGAGAGAGCTAACCACTACGCCACCGTGCTGTATGTCACCCCTAAATATTGTCTGTAACCTAAATTAATGTTCAGCGCTGCGTAATATGTTGGCGCTTTATAAATACAATAAATAAATAAATATACATACTGTATATATATATACACACACTTTCATAATTCCTCCCTTTTCGTTGTTTATACAAACAACAAAGTTTGGTAGGTACTGAATAGTTACATACAATTTATTTTGGTTAAAGACAATATGACAATCCGTGTAGCAATGAAGCAAAGGTGCACAGGACCAATGCAGGGACCTCTAGGAGTGCTGCCAGTAAAGGCCCGTACCCACCACGCGATTTTCCCGGCAATTTCTTCAGACGACTGGCGATTTTTTTGAGCGATGAGCACTCGTTTCTGTGACATGGGTACAGGCCCGCGAACGGCGGTTTGTGATACACACCGATAATGACAGTAACGGTGGATCGGATCTTTAGGATCCCCAACGACACCATGCAAAGTACCGCAATCGCTTGATTTCCTGTTTGCGCCCATCTTTCAATGTTGTGTGACATTGCAAGCAGGAAGACTCGCTGAGCGGTCGTCATCAAGGGGGTGTCGCTGGACCCCTCCTCGGGTGGTGAGTACTCAGCTTCAAACAGAAGTTTCACTGGTCAAAAGAGGAGATACGGCAGCAGACGCACATCCATAAATAGCCAGCTGTTTCGCACCCACTAACGGGGTGCTTGGTCCTGCGGAAGCACCGTTAGTGGGTGCGAAACAGCTGTCAGCTTCACCACACTTTGTTTTTCACCTTTTTCTCATGCAGATTATATAACTGGTCATAAATAGCCAGCTGTTTCGCACCCACTAACGGGGTGCTTGGTCCTAAGGAAGAACCGCTAGTGGGTGCGAAACAGCTGTCGACCTTACCACACTTTGTTTTTCACCTCTTTCTCATGCAGATTCTATAACTGGTCATAAATAGCCAGCTGTTTCGCACCCACTAACGGGGTGCTTGGTCCTGCGGAAGCACCGTTAGTGGGTGCGAAACAGCTGTCAACTTCACCACACTTTGTTTTTCACCTCTTTCTCATGCAGATTATTTAACTGGTCATAAATAGCCAGCTGTTTCGCACCCACTAACGGGGTGTTTGGCCCTGAGGAAGAACCGTTAGTGGGTGCGAAACAGCTGTCGACTTCACCACACTTTGTTTTTCACCTCTTTCTCATGCAGATTCTATAACTGGTCATAAATAGCCAGCTGTTTCGCACCCACTAACGGGGTGCTTGGTCCTGAGGAAGAACCGTTAGTGGGTGCGAAACAGCTGTCGACTTCACCACACTTTGATTTTCACCTGTTTCTCATGCAGATTCTATAACTGGTCATAAATAGCCAGCTGTTTCGCACCCACTAACGGGGTGCTTGGTCCTGAGGAAGAACCGTTAGTGGGTGCGAAACAGCTGTCAACTTCACCACACTTTGTTTTTCACCCCTTTCTCATGCAGATTCTATAACTGGTCATAAATAGCCAGCTGTTTCGCACCCACTAACGGGGTGCTTGGTCCTGAGGAAGAACCGTTAGTGGGTGCGAAACAGCTGTCGACTTCACCACACTTTGTTTTTCACCCCTTTCTCATGCAGATTCTATAACTGGTCAGATGTCATTTTAAAAAATTTTCATTAAAGATTGG
Organism: Hyperolius riggenbachi; assembly: GCF_040937935.1. Classification (NCBI taxonomy): domain Eukaryota; kingdom Metazoa; phylum Chordata; class Amphibia; order Anura; family Hyperoliidae; genus Hyperolius; species Hyperolius riggenbachi. The sequence continues at coordinate 60,891,415 of NC_090653.1, read as the reverse complement.
CTTGTTATGGATGTGCACCTGTCGCTTTATCTCCTCCTTTGAACAATATGACAATCTATCACAACATGCAATTCTTGGTAAAGTTGGTCTGAATTTTACAACACATCCAATCTCAAAAAATCACGAAAAAATGGAAATTTGACCAGATTCATCGATTGGTACAAGTGATTGTTTTAATCAAATTGGGGTAAAATCAATCAGAAAAATTGTAGCGTGTGTGGCCACCTTAAAGTGAACCTTAGGTGAAAACAAACTGATGAGATAAACAATTATATTTATCCTCCTACTCCTAAAAATGACTTTTTCGTAAGTATCCCGGGGTTTTCTTTTATATTTAAACATTTACAAAATAGGTTGAATGTTTTACTGTCTCTAATCAGTGGCAGCCTATTAAGTGTCCCAGAGTTAGAAAAAGGTCAATAGTTCATGTATTTTATCTCTACCTGCCCTCAGAAGTTGTATTCTGCCAGGAAAACTTTTATGGCTGTAATCAGGGATGTTTACTATATTCCTGACAACAACCGACAAGACAGAAGCTGTCACTTCCACGCCTAGAAATTAACTCTTTCAGGCAGCAAACTAAACAAGTAAAACAGCCTGGCTATTAATATGTTTTGCACTATACATACACATGTTTATCTCATCATATCACATATCGCCTCGGGTACACTGTAAGTGCCATGAAACATCTTGTGGCACAGATTGAAGCTGCCCTATATCTCTTTGGATGGACGCGGTATCTGTGCACTTAGCTCTTTTCCTTAAAGTTCAGCTTTGCTCTTCACATGACAAATAAAAGACAACCTGCTCTGAGTTCCAGTCTCCTCGCTGCTCTCAGACCCAGTCTAGTGAAGGCAGGTGAGAGGATGGAGTAGGAGACCATAGTGTGTCCTAACATCTGGTACATGAGGGAGCTGTCCTGACAGGTATCCCGCGTTGAGCTCCCCCTTTAGTACAGGTAGCACGTACTGCGTGTGTAGCAGTGCTGATGAGGCAGCGAGCTAGAAGCAGCATAGAGTCAGAGCTCACCTGTAGAGGTAGAACCAGGAGGCGGAGATAGTGCAGACTTGTTTGGTTACCTCAGGTGTCCTTTTCTCCAAAGTGTGACAAGGCTCCGCAGGTATGTGCTGCTTCTCCGTCTGAGCTGTCACTGTCTCTTATTTACTGTGTCTTATGAGTTATCCTATGTACCCATACACCTTACCCCTCCCCATGCCCACACCTCCCCACAAATTATCCCAGGAAGGCTGGCATAGCCAGGAATTACAGGATGTGCAGTCACCGGACACACTGAGCAAACAGAGAGAGATCTAGCTTTAGAAAACCACGTGAAGAGGAGCCAGGGTTACCTCAGACGCGTGTAATTGTAATTATTTCATTTTTTTCATTTTTCCTTACTGTAAAGCGCCAACATATGGCCTAGCACTTTACTGGAGTGAGGCTGAATGTCCTACAGTATGTCTGTGGATGGATCCCTGCAGATGTGTATGATCCCTCCTCCTACAACATTGCAGATGAGGTGTGGAGGGATTCAAAACAATTTACTTCCTGTTTGGTGCAGACTTATGAACCAATGGGACAACAAGCAAAGAGAGGAGGATTCTGGGTATCTTCTGCATCCAGCCTCATATGGTTGCCATGGTTACCAGTCAGTCTCCTAAAATGAAACATTGCAGTGTACTGCCCACCCATACTTACCCCCTGAAAGGAAAATTATATATTAACCTATAAATAAAAACACAACACCACTTTTTGCGATTGAAATGGCCGCAGCTCTTTATTTGGATAAAAATTTTGAGTTAACAGACATGACAGTTTATTGTCCTAAATAAAACCTAAAATGGATAAATAAATAAACACCTCTCTATGCTTCCACTGTTGTCACGTGCATAGGAATACATCTTTCACCATAAAACATACCGCCAACCCATGAAGTGAGTGACACTACTATGATAAAAAGTTCAGCAGCTTGAACAAAGCGAGGGAGGCAGCAAGCTGAATGTCTTGGTACGACGTAGTCGATCAGGTAAAAGCGTACGATTTCACTTAACACAGGGGTGTCAAATTCAAATACAAAGATGGCAGGGGTGCAGCTAAGGTTTTGGTGGCCCCAAGCAGTCCATAACTTGAGGCCCCCATTCACAAAAGGAGCGGCGCGCGGAGCGTGTGCCACGGGAAAAAATGGGCGTGACCAACACATGATGTGGGTGGAGCCAAATACTAGCAGTTTCTAGGCTAAATTGCACCCAGGGCGAGGGCATAAAATGCGCCCCCAACGTGGAGACCGGTATAGGTGCCCGCAGTATAGGTAGCCAGCTATAGGTCCCCCCCCCAGTATAGGTAGCCCATATAGTTGCCCCCAGTATAGGTAAGATAGGTAGGTGACCCCGTATAGGTTAGATAGGTAAGTGCCTCCAATATAGGTAGCCAGTATATTTGCCCCAGTATAGGTTAGATAGGTATATGCCCCAGTATAGATTAGATTGGTATATGCCCCCAGTATAGGTTAGATAGGTATATGTCCCCCAGTATAGGTTAGATAGGTAATATGTCCCCCAGTATAGGTCAGATAGGTATATGTCCCCCAGTATAGGTCAGATAGGTATATGTCCCCCAGTATAAGTTAGATAGGTATATGCCTTCAGTATAGGTTAGATAGGTATATGCCCCCAGTATATATTAGATTGGTATATGCCCCCAGTATAGGTTAGATATGTCTATGCCCCCAGTATAGGTTAGATATGTCTATGCCCCCAGTATAGGTTAGATAGGTATATGTCCCCCAGTATAGGTTAGATAGGTATATGTCCCCCAGTATAGGTTAGATAGGTATATGTCCCCCAGTATAGGTTAGATAGGTATATGCCCTCAGTATAGGTTAGATAGGTAGATGCCCCCCCCCCCCTTCCCCCTATAGCCAGGAGGGTGTGTGCAGCGGCGGGGAGAGAGAAGTTATTATTATTATTATTTTTTATTTATATAGCGCCAACATATTCCGCAGCGCTTTGGGCGCCTTAGGCGGCTAGATATGGAAGAGGGGCGGCTGGACATTAGGGAAGGGTTGCTGCATATGGAGGTGGAGGCAGCAGATTGAAAAGGGAAGCTGCAGATGGGGAGCAACACAAAGAAAAGGGATGCTTCTGTTCAAGAGAGCTATATGTGAAAGACAGAGGCTGCTGTAACAGAGGAGTAGCTATGGGTGGGCAAGGGGGGACATATGTCCCAGGGTGCAGCACTGTGAGGGCGCTCAGCACGGCAGCTGCACCCCCACGTGCATGAGAGGCAGCTCGCTGGCTGCCCGAAGTGCCCCTGCTTCTTTCCCTCCATCTGCAGAAGCGTTAACAGCAGCAGAATAAGGCTATCTAAAGGGGGCACATCTGGCTATCTAATCAGGGTAAAGGGGGGCACATCTGGTTAACTAAAGGGGCACATATTTGGCTATTTAAAGGAGGGCACATCTGGCTAGCTAAGTGGGGTGAGGGGGCACATATAACTATCTAAATAACTTTTGACTCCACCCATGACCACACTTTAAAGTGTGGCCATGCCCATTTTTTCCAGGAGGGGGCGCAAAAACTGTCTTTATCCCCGGGCGCTGAAAACCCTAGCTACGCCTCTGTGCTGTACATGTTTTTACATGGGGCTGCACATGAAATGGGGTGGCACTGCTGCTCATGAAAGGGCAGCACCACAAAAGTTGGCCTAGGGCGTTTAAATTATAAATCTGGCCTTGATTACCGATTGTTTCTATTCTATACTTAATTGATCAGAAATCAGATCGGACCTGCCGGAAATAATCGATTCAACCTGTCTATCTGACAGGCAATTGCATGGTGTGTACAAGGCACAATGCTGGGAATACACATACATGGCTCAATAGATAATTTCTAATCTGATTTTGATCATTTTTCTGATCGATTTTTCATTGAAGTGAATGAAAATTGATCAGAAAATCGATTGGGAAATCGATCGCCTAGTAAATTTGCCAAAAAAACACATCGTGTATTAATTCCCAGCATTAGAGCATCAGGCCCATGGGTTGATATTTTCAGGCAAATTCAAACCTTTTTTTATCAAACCTGTTCCTATAGGCCCATACACACGTCTGATTTTTTGAAACGGCGGGTCATTTGGACGTCCCGTCGTTCAATCGTCTGGACGTCAAATCAGGTGTGTGTACAGTCCACCAGGCGGATCGCTCAAGACCAGTCTTATCAGCCGAACGACAGAGTGTACACACGCCTCATTTGACATCCGGACGACTGAACGACGGGACGTCCAAACGGCCCGTTGTTTAAAAAAAATCAGATGTGTGTATGGACCTTATAGCTTGCCAATCAGTAAACTCTCTAATGATTTAAAATAGACCAAGCAGCTCAATCGCCGACTTTTAATTGAATGACAATCAATCATCAGCTTTACTAATCTGCTCTGTGTGGGGTGATACAGTTAATTTGGGTGTCGCCCCTGAGTAAGCTTCTGTGAGCCAAAACGAGAGCGATTAAGTAGAAAAAACACTCAGTTACACAACGCCAGCAGTAATTACCAAAGTGTTGAAACTGAAGCTGTAGGAAATTTACGGCCTGTAAACCTTTTAGGATATATGTTCACAATAACTACATCCATTGTTCACAAGAACTGGTAACACAGAGTTCAACTTCGTTCACCGGAACAATGGAGTGCGTTAAAATGTTCAGCTTTGTGCATGTCCAGTCCCAGTAACAGAATGATCCCATCATAATGATTAGATCGCCTGTTGATTGCACAAAAATGAGCTATGAAGGTCATCACTCAATGTAAGGGCAGATTGAACATACAATACAATACAATAACATTTGTAAAGCGCTTTTCTCCCATAGGACTCAAACTGCATAGATATGTCTCAAATCAATACAGGGTTGCAGGCTGGACTGTGTTACAGAGGAAATAGGTGTTCATAAATACCATGATAAACAGGTGGCTTTTCAGTTTGGACTTAAAGAACAAGCGACACCCATGCTAACCTAGAAATAAAAAAACACATATATAAGTAGATAAATACTGCTTCTACTTACATAAAAGATGCATTGTGCTATCCACATAATGATTCCTGTGAATTTTATAAAGGAAAAGCAGAAAATCCTATTCTAGGCAGTGGCCATCTTGCCAAGCTAAGGCTGACATCATATCCTCCCTGACTCTTGTTTTCCCCCCTCCCTTCTCTTGCTCATTGTGTATTCATTAGCTGCCCTCCTCCCAGAGTCTTCAGACACTCCCACTGAGGAGTATACTAACAACTGCACTGTCTATTTTTATTTACACATCCAATCACTGAGTCACCTCAGCCTTGCTTGTAAACACAAGTAATCAGAGGGTGTTTCTGATAAGCAGCTAGGCAGGGAAATAAATGCAAGAGGAGGAATATATTATAGATAAAAAGAACTCCCAGCATTCAACTCTTTGGCACTGTTTGGCACTAGGGCCAGAGCGCCTAAAGTATGTGATAACTCCAAACCATAACAGCAGAAAAAGTTTTGCAAGTTTTGAATGCAGGATTAGCATCTTTATCACTTAATACACTCAGGCCAGTTGCTGTTGAAATTTGATTTTTATGGTGACAATACCGCTTTAAAGAGAGCCCAAGGTGGGTTCATATAATTTAAAAAAAACCTAGGCTACCTGATCCGGGGGGCTGGGTAGATCAGGTAGCTGCCTTCCACGCCGCTCTCCACCAGTCCGTTTGCCTGCACTACCCACTTTCGTGACCTCTGGGTCACAACGCTAGGAGAGAGATCTCTCTCCCATCATGCGGGGTAGCGGCAGTGGATGCAGCCAGTGAGAGAGAGCTATCCAATGGCAGCTCTGGAAAGCCTGCAGGAATGCCCCTCCCATTACCCTCTGAGGGTACCCTCGGGGGGGGGGTATAGCACGGCGGTGGGGGGGAAAAGGGAGTGGCGGTGAGGTGACACAGAGACATATCATGAGGCAGGGAACTTTCCTCTGTGTCTCATCTGAGCACCCCCCCCGCACCACCTCGGGTTCTCGTTAAATGCTTCCAGGGATGGATATGCTCTGATTGGGTGGGGCAGGGAGTTCCAAAGTGTAGGGGCAGCATGACAGAAGGCTCTGTCTCCAAAGGTTTTGAGGTGGACTCTGGGGGAGAATAAGTTATTAGATCCTTTTTATCTAAGATTGTGGGGGCTGTGATAGTTGCAACAAGTCCTTCAGGTATCCAGGGCCCAGATTGTGCAAGGATTTCAATGCCAATAATCTGCTCCTCATCTTGTCTCATGAACATGAGTTAGATCCCTCTCTGATCGAATCTGATCAGAGACGGATCAGTTACCTCCCCATACACTGCAATGCGATTTCCACAATCGTCCTCATACTGCCGGGTCACCTCGTAAGCAGAGTTTTAAAGTCTCACCTTTTCACTGGCTCCACTCCTGGCCTCCTCTGACGTTGCCATCACCACAATCGTCCGTACCACATGACTCGGCACATGTTGTGATGTCACACATACGCCAGGGTCACGTGGTACTGGCACTCGTTGTAACGGCAAACACTGGAGGAAGCCAGGACAGGTAACGGCGGAGAAGTGAGATTTTAAAACACTGAGCAGAGGCATGGGGGACACATACACTTAGGGGGACACTGTCTGGTGGTCTGTCGGTCTTCACGATGTGGAACACAATGTTTTAGGTCACATTCATATAAAAAAAGAGAACATTTAAAAGGGTTCACAAACTTTTAAGAACCTTTGTATGGTTACAATTTTTAGGCTGTGTTTTCCTACCTCTTTAAAGGGATCCTGAAGCGAGGGAAATTATTTTAAATAAACACATGATGTAGCTGCAAATGAATATTACATACTAACCTCACCGTCAGTTTCTCTCAGAAGCTCACCATTTTCTTCTTACAGTGATCCCTTCCAGTTCTGACAATATTTTGTCAGAACTGAAATATATATGTGGAGGAAGATTGCGAAGATGTGGAGTCCGTTTGGGTAAATATTCATGGTGGAAATAAAAGTTACCAATTGCTTATTGGGGTATGCTACAGGCCACCTCATATTAATGAAGCTGCAGAACTGCGATTACTACAACAGATTGAAAAAGCTGCAAGTAAAAATGAGGTCATAATTATGGGCGACTTCAACTTTCCAGACATTGACTGGAGTATTGAGGCTACCCATTCTGGTAAAAGCAGCAGATTTCTGGCATCACTACAGGACAATTACTTGACTCAAATGGTAACGGAACCAACTAGGGGGAATGCGTTACTGGATCTGATCATTTCTAATAGACCAGATAATGTATCAAATGTGCAGGTTAAAGAACATTTGGGAAATAGTGATCACAACATGATAACGTTTGATCTGGTGACTGATAGGCCACGGGGCAGCGGGACCACTAAAACTATGAATTTTAGAAAAGCAAAGTTCAATCAAATTAGGCAGGCACTAAGTGTGGTGAACTGGGATAATGTACTACAAAGGGAGGACACTGAAGGGAAATGGCAAGCTCTTAAACTTATACTCAATCAATACTGTAGTATGTATATCCCAAATGGAAACAAAATATCTTGGAATAAAAAAAGGCCTCTATGGATGAATAGAAAGGTTAAAGATAAAATGAAGAGGAAAAAGAATGCCTATAAGTTCCTAAAACAGGAGGGGACCGAGGCTGCACTAAGCAATTATAGGAATGCAATAAAAATTGTAAAAAATAAATTAGGCTGGCAAAGATCGAAGCTGAAAATCAAATCGCTAGGGATATCAAATCTAACCCCAAAAAAGTTTTACAAGTACATCAACTCTAAAAACAGAAAGGTTGACTGTATAGGACTCCTAAAGGATGAGGGTGGGAACTCAATGGTGGATGACCAAGGTAAGGCAGAGTTATTAAATGCTTTCTTTGCTTCTGTCTTCACAAAGGAAACAGCACTGTTGCAAATTACAGAGGCAGAAGAGTCTCAATCTTCTAACTGTAATATTAAATACTTAACACAGGAAGAAGTGAAGGCAAGACTAAATAAATTAAAAATAGACAAGGCACCTGGCCCGGATGGCATGCATCCTCGGGTCCTAAGGAAATTAAGTTCAGTTATAGATAAACCCCTTTATCTTATCTTTTGTGACTCTCTTGCAACTGGCAGAGTCCCAGTGGATTGGCGTACAGCCCACGTTTTCCCATTATTTAAGAAGGGCAAAAAATCTGATCCAGGAAATTATAGACCTGTAAGCTTCACATCAGTTGTATGCAAACTATTTGAGGGGTTACTAAGAGATGCTATACATGACTTCATAGTAGAAAACAGGGCCGGAGCTACCATAGGAAAAAATGGGCAATTGCCCCAGGGCCCCAGAGCCTGTAGGGGCCCCCCAAGTTGTCCCTCCCCATCTTAACTGTTGCTTCCCAGGTACTCTGCAGAGTCTGTTAAGTTGGGAGGTGATTGGGGGAGGGTCAGCAGCCAGCTCAGGGGCCCAGGAGGGAAATTTGGCTGCAACAAAGGGCCTCTAATGACGCTTTTTGGTCAGGGGTGTCTGTTGTAGGGATGCTCATTCGGATTCCGCGGAAATGCAATTTCCGAAATTCCGATCGGAAATTGCATTTCCGCATCGGAATGCGGAAATCGGTAATGCAAGTGCATTAGGCGGATTTCCGCCGGAAAACGCGGAAATTTCCGGCGGAAATCGCGAAAATTCCACCCGACTTTAACATCAATTTTCTCAAAGGTTTTAATAAACCATGAAGATTTGGTGTTTCTAGGACTTAAAGGGGCTTTGCTATTAACCGCTAATATCAGCGGAATTTTTCTGTAATATAAAATGCAGGAAATTCTGCATCTGCCTATTTTCTGCATTTACATTACAGTAAAAATCTGCCGACTTTAGCGGTTAATAGCAAAGCCCCAGTAAGTCCTAGAAACACCAAATCTTCATGGTTTATTAAACAGAATCTTCTGAACAAGATGCAAAAACAAGTTTTCAAAAAGACCTTATAGTTTTTGAGAAAATAAATGTTAAAGTTAGGCGGAATTTCCGCGATTTACGGCGGAAATTCCGCATTGGAATGCGGAAATTGGTAGCGGAAAGCGGAATCGGTATTTGGCAAAGGCGGAATGCGGATTTACCGTGGAATCGGAAATTGGCATTTCGGACCATCCCTAGTCTGTTGGGGGGCCCCCAGGCTAATTTTGCCCTAGGGCCCAATTGTTACTTGAACCGGCCCTGGTAGAAAATAATCTTATTTCTCAGCATCAACATGGGTTTACTAAAGACAGGTCCTGTTTGACTAACATGCTCAGCTTTTATGAGGTAGTGAATGCTAATATGGATATTGGGAATGCTGTAGATGTGATATACTTGGACTTTGCAAAGGCCTTCAACACTGTTCCCCACAAAAGTCTGGTGCAAGGACTGGGGAAGAGTTTGTGTGCATGGATAGGGAACTGGCTAATGGACAGAAAACAAAGAGTTGTGGTCAATGGATCGTACTCAAAATGGGAGACTATTAGCAGTGGGGTCCCACAGGGGTCTGTTCTGGGTCCAGTGCTCTTCAATTTATTTATTAATGACCTAGTAGATGCAGTAGTGAGCAATGTTCCTATTTTTGCAGATGATACAAAATTGTGCAGAATCATCAACTCTCAGGAAGATAGTGTCATATTGCAACAGGATCTAGATAGGATAGCTATATGGGCACATACATGGCAGATGAAATTCAATGTTGAAAAATGTCGTACCAATGGTCTAGCACCATACAAAATAAATGGGATACAATTGGGGACATCAAACTTGGAGAAGGACTTAGGAGTACTCATCGACAACAAGTTAAATAATCGTACTCAATGCCAAGCCGCTGCAGCTAAAGCTAACAAAATTTTGGGATGCATTAAAATGGAAATAAAAACTCGAGATTCTAGCATAATATTGCCCCTGTTTAACTCTCTAGTAAGGCCACATCTGGAATATGGAATCCAGTTCTGGGCACCACATTACAAAAAAGATATTGCAGTTTTAGAGCAGGTGCAGAGACGAGCAACAAAATTGATACGTGGGATGGAAGGTCTCTACTTAATTGAACACTGCAGCTTTAAGCTGCAGGGCCGCACAAGTGATCCCCCCCCCCCCCCACCACCACCACCACCACCACCAACAGAGCTCTGATCGCCCCCTCTGTGTTTATTTTTTTTTTAAATAAATATTTATTAGTTTTTTTTTAAATATTTATTACTATTTGTATTTATTATTATTATTTTTACAACCCCTCCCTCCCCCCAGCCGGCCAATCACGGCGATAGGCTGTCATAGGCTTCTGCCTATGAGTGCCGATCGCTCTCTTGTCCCCCAGGGGGACAGCCGTGTCACACAGCTGTCCCCAGTACAGCGCTGCTGCTGATCGCAGCGCTGTACATGTAAATACAAGGTGGTTTCACCGTGTAACAGTCTTCCGAGCGACGATCGCTCCGCCCACCAAGCAGGAGATGCACGCGCAGCCTGTGCACGATCTCCTGAAAACTGCTGCCCGAGGACTTTACGCCGATCGGCATTAGGCAGTCCTGGGGCTGCCGCCTCGGCTACACTCATCGGCGTCAACGCGGTCGGCAAGCAGTTAAACAAAATTAGGCAAAATAAATGAAATCAATATTTAATAGATCCTCCTTTTGCAGAAATGACAGCCTCTAAATGCTTCCTGTAGGTTCCAATGAGAGTCTGGATTCTGGTTCAAGGTATTTTGGACCATTCCTCTTCACAAAACATCTCTAGTTTATTCAGGTTTGATGGCTTGCCAGCATGGACAGCACTCCTTAAATCACACCACAGATTTTCAATTATATTCAGGTCTGGGGACTGAGATGACCATTCCAGAACATTGTACTTGTTCCTCTGCATGAATGCCTTAGTGGATTTTGAGCAGTGTTTAGGGTCGTTGTTACATAGTTACATAGTTATTTGGGTTAAAAAAAGACATATGTTCATCGAGTTCAACCAGAGAACAAAGTACAACACCAGTCTGCTCCCTCACATATCCCTGTTGTCTTGTTGAAAGATCCAGCCCTGGCACAGCTTCAGCTTTGTCACTGATTCCTGGACATTGGTCTCCAGAATCTGCTGATACTGAGTGGAATCCATGCGTCCCTCAACTTTGACAAGATTCCCAGTCCCTGCACTGGCCACACAGACCAACAACATGATGGAACCACCACCATTTTTTACTGTAGGTAGCAGGTGCACTGTAGATAGCGGCGATCGAGCGCGGGGCGGCGGCGATCTGTGTGCTCACGCAGCTAGCAAAGTGCTAGCTGCGTGCAGCAAACAAAATTATGCAAATCGGCCCAGCAGGGCCTGAGAAAACCTCCTGAGCGGCTTACCTCGAACTACGTTCGGGGTTACCGCCAGGAAGGTTAACTGGAACTGAGTCTGTGGTCTTCCATTTCCTCAATATGTTCCTAACTGTGGAAACAGCTGAAATCTCTGAGACAGTTTTCTGTATCCTTCCCCTAAGCCATGATGGTGAACAATCTTTGTCTTCAGGTCATTTGAGAGTTGTTTTGGGACCCCCATTAAAAGAGGAGGGATATTTACAATTGACCCCCTTAAATACGCTTTCTCATAATTGGATTCACCTGTGTATGTAGGTCAGGGGTCACTGAGCTTACCAAGTCAATTTCTAAAGGTTTTGGAAACAATAAAATGACTACAGCACCCAAATTTATGCACCTGCCTAATTTTATTTAAACAATTATCGCGCACTTTCTGTATATCCAATCAATTTAATTTCCCATCTCAAATATCACTGTGTGTGTCTCCTATATGATATATTTAACTGACATTTTTTATCATAACAACCAACGATTTATACAGTAAAATCATGACGATGAACAAGGTTGCCCAAACTTTCGCATCCCACTGTATGTACGGCTTTAAAGAAAACCTGAACTGAAACATACACACGTCATACATACCTCTGGTGTAGTCTACTCCTCAATTTCTTTCTCCTCCCCTGTGTCCTGTTTGTCCAATTGGGATCAATAGAATTATCCATTCTCCATTTTGAAAATGCCCATTACCCCATTACAGCTTCCAGGTCAGCACACTGTTAAACCGCTATATCGCCCACTTGAGCCATAAGAAACAAGGACATTACCTTGCTCATCAGTTGTCCTTTCAGTTATAACTGACAGCAACTGATTTATAACTGACAGCAAATGCTATATTTCAGTTCTGACAAAATCTTGTCAGAGCTGGAAGGAATCATTGTTAAAAGCAAATGGTGAGCTTCTGAGAGGAATTGACAGCGAGGTTAGTATGTAATATTCATTTGCAGGTACATCATGTGTTTATTTTAAATAATTTTACTCGGTTCAGGTTCTTTTTAAGTGACTTACTGAAGTGGTATTTTAAATTAGTATAATTATAATTACACAGGCATAAGGCCTGTCTCCACTTATAATATACTATGGAGGCATAAACAGAAGCTGATGGTGTTAGATGAAGTTCACTGAATTAATGAATGCTTTAGAATTTCTATGAATGTGTGCTATGGCTGTTGTGAATGTATACTGCATGTGTCAGGGTTTATATGAAGGTATTAATCAATCTTGTCACTAACTGTCCCTCAAAGGAGCTCACAATCTAATCCCTACCATTGCCATATGTCTATATTATGTAGTGTAAGTACTGTAGTCTAGGGCCAATTTTTTAGGGGGAGCCAATTAACTTATCCGTATGTTTTTGGAATGTGGGAGGAAACCGAAGTGCCCGGAGGAAACCCACGCAGACACGGAGAGAACATACAAACTCTTTGCAGATAGTGCCCTGGCTGGGTTTTCGAACCAGCGACCCAGCGCTGCAAGGCGAGAGAGCGAACCACTATTTTAACAATTTAAAATAAGAAATATATCAATTTAAATGATAGAAATAATGTTTAGAGTAAGTTGAAGTGTACCCGAGATGGTAAATAAAAATATACATACCTGGGGCTTCCTCCAGCTTATCGCTCCCTCGCCGTCCTCCTCTGACATCTGGTTCATCCCCAACTGCGTCGTTTTTTGTCGACCGGCGATTTTTCGGAGAGACCTTGCTGCGTGGATACAGGCGCGATTACAAGAATGATGTTTAGCGACGCGCAGCTACAACGTGGGTTCCGATGTTTAAGATCCCAACTACTCTGCGCAAAGCACCGTGATCGCTTGACTACCCCTTCCCGCCAGTCATGTGACATCACGTGTAGCACCCGTCTGGGGGGTGGGTCATGGAATATTCAACTTAACACCATCTTCAGTATAGTACTCCTTGATATATATATATATATATAGGGTAGCTAGAAATGATGAGGCCCCATAGCAAAATTTTAGTTGGGCCCTCAGATGTAGGCACTCTTGAGCAATGTCACCTGCCTCGAGGTAACTGGTCTATTTACATTCTCATCCAATCATCACTGCTTATAGTCTATGGACACTGAGCTAAAGTGAAGGAGGAGGAATACATGAAAGTTAATAGTAAATCTATCAAGTACCACCTGGGCCCCCTTTGTTCCAGGGCCCTATAGTATCTGCTATGGCTGCTATGGCTATTGCTACGCCCCTGATATATATATTTGAAGTTGTGATCTGTTATTTTCTATAGGTGATTTTTTTTTATTTATTTTTTTTAGAGTTTACATTTTCATTGAATTTTATTAATGTGGATATAAAGAGCTTACATTGGAGTGCAATATTCTTAACCAAGACAATTAGAATTGTAGACATGCTAACTATGTGACTAATAAAGTATACTGTATTATTATTATTATTATTATTTATTAGATTTATATAGCGCCAACATATTACGCAGCGCTGTACAATAAATAAGGTTACAGACAATGATAACAGGGGTGACAGAACAATACAGGTAATAGACAATAGATACAACAATACAGGTAATAGCAAAAGGATACACAACACAATGCAGACAGCAGTACAATGCCAGATCATAAACTGGAGTGGTAGTGGTAACAAGTTCCAAATTCTGGGTAAAGTGCACACAGTCATGTATGATACACAAGGGGAGAGGGCCCTGCCAAAGGCTTACAATCTAGAGGGAGGGGTTGGTGACACAAAAGGAGGGGGTGCAGCAAGAAGTTATTGGCAGAAAGGATTAGGGCAGTGTTGAGTTAATGTAGGCCTCCTTGAAGAAGTGAGTTTTGAGTGCTTGTGCTTGTACTGTAATATTGAATAACAAGCATTCAATATACAGTATACTGCGAATCTAGTGTTAAAAGCCTCGGCATGAGGAAATACGGTACTTTTCTTATATGCATCCAATAGACCAATTCCCGGGGAAATATATTTTAGTTTTGGATAGTGTGGCAAAGGGTTTAAAGTAAACCAGAGATCTTGAAAAGTGAAGATTTGATACTTGCCCGGGGCTTCCTCCCGCCCCATAAACATGCTTGCGTTCCACGCCGTCCTCCCGCGGTCTGCGAGGAAGGTGTGGCTCCAGCTGAGAAAGGAATCAATCGCTTCCTTCTTCCCGGAGTGTCTCCCCATGCTTGGTCATTACAGAGGATCTGTGAGTGGAGCATGCTTGTCCCTCTTCAGCCCTGTCACAACATTTCATCTCTATGACTCCCTCTAGTGGCAGATTTCATTACATGACACTGCTAGAGGGAGTCATAGAGAGGAGACACTGCAACAGGGCTGGATATTGATGCCCACGAGGTGAGTAGCACGTGCGACTCTGCATATGGCGTGGGGGAGGGGGGTGCTACCTAATACTGTGGACATATCTGGCTATCTATACTGGGGAGGGAGTTGCCGAATACTGTGGGCATATATGGCTACCTATAGTGGGGAAAGAGGTTACCTAATTCTGGGGGCATATCAGGTTACCTTTACTGGGGGGGGGGGGGGGGGAAGGATGGCCTACTTGATATGGGGGGCACATCTGGCTTCCTATACTGGGTTCAGAATTGAATTAAGATGTAATGGGGCCCTAGGTAAGGTAGTAGAGTTGCCACCCCCTTGTGGTAAGCTGAAGTGGAGAGAGAAGTCAGAGAAGGTGGCAGGTGGGCCTCCCCACATCCACTAGGCCCAAGGCACCTGCTTTGGTTGCCTGGTGGATGATCCAACTCTGACAGGATTGGAGGGCTACCTAATACTGGGGACACAACTGGTTATCTATACTGTGGAAGTGTACCTACTTAATACTGGGGGCCCATCTAGCTACCATAGCTCCAAACCGGGGGGGGGCACCTATGACGCCAGGTGAAAGTAGTTCATCAGGCGGCATGGACGCTGGAGCGGCATCCCACCCGCCCCCCTTCCCTAGTTCCCTCCCAGCAGCCGCCACTCCTCTTCTCTTCTGAGCCGGTGCCCGCTTCCTCTAGGATAGTCCCCAGTCCCCTCGTCTCCGTCATAGACCTCAGATCAGCGCGTCCCGGGAACGCTGCTTTGAAGAGGAAGCAGGAGAGCGTCTCCCTGTGGCGTTGCATATACAGGAAGTACTTACTTCCAGTATATGCACCGTTACCAGGGGAACCAATCTCCTGCTTCCTCCTCAAAGCAGCACTACTACCTATACTGGGGCCACTTTACTGGCTACCTATACAGGGGGCAACACTATTGGCTACCTATACTGGGGGCAACTATACTAGCTACCTATCCTGGGGCAACCATACTACCTATACTGGGGGAACTATACTGGCTACCTATACAGGGGGCAACACTATTGGCTACTTATACTGGGGGCAACTATACTAGCTACCTACACTGGGGGAACTATACTGGCTACCTATATAGGGGGCAACAATATTGGCTACCTATACTGGGGGCAACTATACTAGCTACCTATCCTGGGGCAACCATACTACCTATACTGGGGCAACTATACTGGCTACCTATACAGGGGGCAACACTATTGGCTACCTATACTGGGGGCAACTATACTAGCTACCTATACTGGGGCAACCATACTACCTATACTGGGGGAACTATACTGGCTACCTATACAGGGGGCAACACTATTGGCTACTTATACTGGGGGCAACTATACTAGCTACCTATACTGGGGGAACTATACTGGCTACCTATATAGGGGGCAACAATATTGGCTACCTATACTGGGGGCAACTATACTAGCTACCTATCCTGGGGCAACCATACTACCTATACTGGGGCAACTATACTGGCTACCTATACAGGGGGCAACACTATTGGCTACCTATACTGGGGGCAACTATACTAGCTACCTATACTGGGGCAACCATACTACCTATACTGGGGGAACTATACTGGCTACCTATACATGGGGCAACAATATTGGCTACCTATACTGGGGGCAACTATACTAGCTACCTATACTGGGGCAACCATACTACCTATACTGGGGGAACTATACTGGCTACCTACAGAGTGTGACAATAATTCATCCTCACACGTTTGCCTCAGGCAGCAAAAAGTCTAGAACTGGCCCTGCTCCCAAATGTCCCTTTTTGGGAACCAAATCCCTCTGTGCCTCTTTCACCCTCATTTGTCCCTCTTTCAGGACTGATGTTCGGACTTATGTAAATTAACATGTTAATTGACTCAGTGGCGGCCGCTAATGAAGTATGGCCCGCATTTAAAGTTACGTGCATTGCTACGGAAGCAGCTCGCATAACTATGGGAAGGCACGGGCCATACATGGCAGCAAGCGCTGCTAAGTAAGGCGTGCATATTGTGCGCTCCTGCACATTAAGCTGAGCTGCTGTAGCAGAAAGTCCTATATGTGTATTTTTCTACTGAAAAATGTGTTTCATTGACTCAAAACTTTATCCCCTTCCTTTAAATTGATACATTTCTTATTTTCAAATGTTATTATGAAGCAAAATGAATCAGGATAGAGAGAACCAGTTTGGTTTAAATTATGAAACAACATATTTTTCTTAGGAAATCATATTATGTGTGATTAGAGGTGTATCGGGGTGTGGTTAGGAGTGTGGCTTAAGTGTCCCTCTTTCTGATCTCAAAAAGTTGGGAGGTGTGGGCTACCTATACTGTATTGTGTGTGTGTGTGTGAGTGTATGGGGGGGGGGGGATACCTTTATACTTGGCGCTACCTATACTGGAGCTGGCAAAATTCAGGAGGGTGCAACACTTTGGGTCTCTGCCTCTGGTGCTGTAGAATTTTGTCCTGGCCCTAAACTATATTGAGAAAAAAAAGTCAGACAATCAGGCCCAATATAGAGACTGTATTTGTAAACTCATCATCTCCTGTTCCTGCTGTGAGCGTGTGATGATTGCATACTTTGTGGTTTACACAGAAGGAATGCAGCACAATCATCGGTGGACAATTATTAATATATATCTGCTGAAGTCATAATTACACTCTCTAATAAATTCCAGGTTGTTTGTCAGCATTGGCATGGCAGCATACAGGGCAAGTCACGTTTCGCTGGCAGCAGGTCAGACAGACAAAATAAGAATGTAAAATGTGCAGCCAAGCTGAGGCGCTGCTCCACACATAAACCTCCAATCAGCTTCTTGCAAAGAGTACCTGATTTTTACTAAAGTGCTGACAGGCTTCCGCAGAGCCTCACAGCTGACATTGGTCACATTGTCCCTCAGCCAATCAGGTTGTTTCGGCATCAGCTCACAGGGCATAACTACAAAATTCAAACTGTATTAGCTGCGTGCATATTTCTGGTGTGTGACTGAGACACCATTGAAGCCAAAGAGATCAGCTGGACTGCCAGGCAAATAGTATTGTTTAACCACTTCACTACTGAGGGGTTCTGTACCAGAGCAATTTTCATCTTTCAGGGCTCCTCCCATTCATTCGCTTTTAACTTTATTACTACTTATAACAACAAAATGATCTATATCTTGTTTTTTTTGGCACCAATTAGGCTTTCTTTATGTAGTACATTTTGCTAAGAATTATTTTATTCTAAATACATTTTAACAGGAAAAATAAGAAAAAAAATGTCCGCCCCATTTTGCCCCTACGTGCGGACGCCCATTCTAGCTGTGAGGAGGACAGGAAGATGAGACTGACGAGTAGAGTTGTTCAAATCCGAATTCCGGAGATACCCGGATAGTTCTACCTGGATATCTCCCAGTAAACCTGTGCGGGCTGGACGGGGGGGGGGGGGTTAATCTTACCTGTATGACGTCTTGTTCGGTCCGTCTCTGGTGCCTCCCACGATGCGGTCCAAGCGGCGGTCACGTAACTACAAACACTTCCTCCTTCCGGGTTGGAGGAGGAAGTGTTTGTAGTCACGACCGGCGCATGGAACGCATCGTGGGAGGTGATAGGGACGGACCGAAAAAGACATCATACAGGTAAGATTGCCCCCGCCCAGCCCGCACAGGTTTACTGGGAGATATCCGGATAGAACTATCCAG
The DNA here is from genome assembly GCF_040937935.1 of Hyperolius riggenbachi. Taxonomy (NCBI): domain Eukaryota; kingdom Metazoa; phylum Chordata; class Amphibia; order Anura; family Hyperoliidae; genus Hyperolius; species Hyperolius riggenbachi. The sequence continues at coordinate 60,873,064 of NC_090653.1, read as the reverse complement.
GTATCTCCCAAATTCGGATTTGAGCAACTCTACTGATGAGCTACGTTGAAGGACACAAAGACTCAATCTCTAAGCAGCAGGGGGCGGAGTTGGGTAGGGTCATGGGACCTCTTGGCATCTGCTAGTTTTTTCAGTAAGTCTTGGGTCACTTGACTGCCTTTTCCAAAGGGAATTTTTCCAGAATAGCTGCATCAAATATAAAAATAGGTTGAGCAATGTTTCTTATTAACCTTTACTAACATCTCTTCTCATTTGTACTGGCTGATCAATCAGAAACGAAGTAACAAACAGGCTATGAGAACATCACAAATGATTCATATTCAACATAGCCCAAAGTAAAACAATGAACATCAAACAGTTTCTTATGTTTTGTAACATGTTACACATCAGCTGATAGTCCTGTGAGACTGGTACATTATAATCACTGATGCAGGACATAAAAGGTTGTGTAATGTGCTAATTTTGCATAAAATTTAGCAATCATGATTACACATAATGCCGATTTCATTTTTCTATATACGATGGGCTTGATTCACTAAGCTTAGCGCTGTGTAACAGTGCATGTTAGCTGCTGTTATGCACGCTAGTGAATCAGAGGGCCTTAATTTAGTGTCCCTACACGCTACCCGTGCTATTGGCAGCGTAGCGTGCGTAATCGGGGAGCGGGCACTCTGTGTACGCTGCGCTGCTGAATTGCAGCATAGCGACCGCTAGTAATTAACGTCGGCTCCACTCCTCCCGTCCTGAGCTCCAGCAGGTCCAGTCACATTAAAGGACCTGATCCTGCACTCTGATTGGCCCAATAGGTCTGTCACTTGACAGAAAAAAGGACAACTGAAGTGAGAAGAATAAGGAGGCTGCCATATTTATTTCCTTTTAAACAATAGCGGTTACCTGGCAGCCCTGCTGATCTATTTGACTGCAGTAGTGTCTGAATAACACAGGAAACAAGCATGCAGCTAATCTTGTCAGATCTGTTAATAATGACAGAAACATTTGATCTGCATATACACAGGTCTATGGCTAGGTTCATTGGAAGCAGAGGATCAGCAGGACAGCCGGGCAAATGGTATTATTTAACCCCCCCTGGGACCGCCTAACAATGATGGGCGTGGCCGTGGCGGCAGCCCAAGGACCGCCTAACGCCAATGGGCGTCAAGTCCTGGGGCTGGGCGATTGCCGCTCGGGAGACTGGAAAGACGGCAAAACCGCCATCTATTTACATGTACAGCGCTGGAATCAGCAGCAGAGCTGTACTGGGCAGGGGCGTAGGAATAGGCCCTGCAGCCCCTGCGCCCGCGGGGGGGGCCCGGCCCCCCCCTGGGGCCCGCTTGGGGCCGTTTTGTGGGTGCTGGAGGGGTGGCAGCATGAGGGGAAAGCCTTGCCCACAGTCGGCGGGGAGAGGGGTAGTTCCCCCCTCTCCCTCACCTCGGGGCTCTCCCCTCTGTGCTCCCCTCCAGCTCGTAAGTGTCTGTGGGGCTGTGGTGGGCAGCGAGCGGCGGGCAGATACATACCTGCTTCCGTGCGTTCCATCGGAGACTTCTCCCTCTAGCGGCTGACGTCACTTCCGGAAGTGACGTCAGCCGCTAGAGGGAGAAGTCTCCAATAGAACGCACGGAAGCAGGTATGTATCTGCCCGCCGCTTGCTGCCCACCACAGCCCCACATTACTGCTGCCCTCATTACGATTTTCAGGTGTCTGCTGCCCTCATTACGATTTTCAGGTGTCTGCTGCCCACATTACGATTTTCAGGTGTCTGCTGCCCTCATTACGATTTTCAGGTGTCTGCTGCCCACATTACGATTTTCAGGTGTCTGCTGCCCATATTACGATTTTCAGGTGTCTGCTGCCCTCATTACGATTTTCAGGTGTCTGCTGCCCTCATTACGATTTTCAGGTGTCTGCTGCCCACATTGTGATTTTCAGGTGTCTGCTGCCCACATTACGATTTTCTGGTGTCTGCTGCCCTCATTACGATTTTCTGGTGTCTGCTGCCCTCATTACGATTTTCTGGTGTCTGCTGCCCACATTACGATTTTCAGGTGTCTGCTGCCCACATTACGATTTTCAGGTGTCTGCTGCCCTCATTACGATTTTCAGGTGTCTGCTGCCCTCATTACGATTTTCAGGTGTCTGCTGCCCACATTGTGATTTTCAGGTGTCTGCTGCCCACATTACGATTTTCTGGTGTCTGCTGCCCTCATTACGATTTTCTGGTGTCTGCTGCCCTCATTATGATTTTCTGGTGTCTGCTGCCCACATTACGATTTTCAGGTGTCTGCTGCCCACATTACGATTTTCAGGTGTCTGCTGCCCTCATTACGATTTTCAGGTGTCTGCTGCCCTCATTACGATTTTCAGGTGTCTGCTGCCCACATTACGATTTTCAGGTGTCTGCTGCCCACATTGCGATTTTCAGGTGTCTGCTGCCCACATTGCGATTTTCTGGTGTCTGCTGCCCACATTACGATTTTCTGGTGTATGCTGCCCACATTAGGATTTTCTGGTGACTGCTGCCCACATTGCGATTTTCTGGTGACTGCTGCCCACATTGCGATTTTCTGGTGACTGCTGCCCACATTGCGATTTTCTGGTGACTGCTGCCCACATTAGGATTTTCTGGTGTCTGCTGCCCACATTACGACATTCTGGTGACTGACTGCTGCCCACATTAGGATTTTCTGGTGACTGCTGCCCACATTACGATATTCTGGTGACTGCTGCCCACATTAGGATTTTCTGGTGACTGATGCCCACATTGCAATTTTCTGGTGACTGCTGCCCAGATGGCGATTTTCTGGTGACTGCTGCCCACATTGCGATTTTCTGGCCCACATTACGATTTTCTGGTGAACACTGCCCACGTTACGATTGTCTGGTGAATGCTGTCCACGTTACGATTTTCTGGTGAACGCTGCCCACATTACGATTTTCTGGCCCACATTACGATTTTCTGGTGAACACTGCCCAAGTTACGATTGTCTGGTGAATGCTGTCCATGTTACAATTTTCTGGTGAACTCTGCCCACATTACGATTTTCTGTCCCACATTACGATATTCTGGTGAACGCTGCCCACATTACGATTGTCTGGTAAATGCTGCCCACGTTACAATTTTCTGGTGACTGCTGCTCACGTTACTATTTTCTGGTGACTGGTGCCCACATTACGATTTTCTGGTGAACTCTGCCCACATTATGATTTTCTAAAGGCCCACATTACGATTTTCTGGTGAACTCTGCCCACATTACGATTTTCTGGCCCACATTACGATTGTCTGGTAAAATGCTGCCCACTTTACAATTAATTTACAGTGAAACGCTGCCCCATTACGATTATTTGGCACCTATGGGGGGGGCCCCATCCAAATATTCGCAGGGGGGCCCAGTGATTTCTAGTTACGCCCCTGGTACTGGGGATAGCCGTGTGACACGGCTGTTCCCCTGGGGGACAAGAGAGCAGGTAGAAGCCTATGACAGCCGATCACAGTAATTGTCCAGCTGGGGGGAGGGAGGGATCTGAAAAAATAAATAAATCAATAAATAGGAAAAAATATTAACAAAATAAAGATATAAATATTTATTAACAAAAATAAACAACTTGGGGGCGATCAGACCCCACCAACAGAGAGGTCTGTTGGTGGGGGGGAAAAGGGGGGGGGGGAATCACTCGTGTGCTGTGTTGTGCGGCCCTGCAGCTTGGCCTTAAAGCTGCAGTGGCCAATTTAGTACAAATGTGCCTGATCTTTAAGGGGGTTTACCACTGTGGTCCTCAAGTGATTAAAAGGAAATAAATATGGCAGCCTCCATATCCCTCTTGCTTCAGTTGTCCTTTAAATCCATCCCAAGCCGAAGCTGGGGATCAAAATAAGATACTCACCTAAAGAGGGAGAAGCCTCAGGATCCTGTTGAGGCTTCCCTCGGTGGTCCGGTGTCCTCTGTCTCTGAGCGTGGCCCCCCTCCACATCAGGGGCGCGCAGCTCCTGTTCTTGCAGCATGGCCGAGCAGTAGACACGCGAGCACAGCCGCGCATTTGCAGGAGCACGAAGCCCATGGCTCAGGCTTACTGCACATATCCAGGCGCGGCTACTGCTCGGCCACTTTGCAATAACAGGAGCTGTGCGGCTCTGATATGATTAGGGACAATGCCTTTTGCTCAGGGCCGGGCCGAGGCATAGGCTGGAGAGGCTCCAGCCTCAGGGCGCAGTGTAGGAGGGGGCGCACAATTCATTCAGCTGTCATTCCTAATTGTGTTTGAAGCAGAAAGAAATAAGAAAAGGGGATACATAGCAGTGACTGCAAGCCACATAACTAGAGATTAAGGTGTTGGGGAGGTTGTGGGCCCTGTGGCGCTTCTTAGTCTAACAGCAATCAGTGTGTGACAGCTGAGGTGGCAGGGATGGAGGGGCGCACTTTGGTGTCTCAGCCTTGGGTGCTGGAGGACCTTGTCCCAGCTCTGCTTTTGCTAATCTTCAGGGAGGGAAGCCTCAATGGGACCCTAAGGCTTCCCTCTCTCTAGTTAACGCCTCGTTCACACTTGCGTTTTTGCAAAAAACGGAACGGATGTCCGGATCCGTTCCGTTTGCATCCGGTTTTTCATCAGTAGGTGATCAGGTTGATATCCGGATCCGTTTTTAAAGAGATACAGACTATATAAATTCTTGGGGTCTGGGAGGACTGCAGAAGCCCTGGGGTCTTTGTTGGAGACAGCCTGACGTGTGGAGACCATCCTTGGATATAGAGACTGCAGTTTAGACCGTGGATCCAGTGTTTTGGTACTCATTTTACCTGGGAATTGTCTCCTTTTTGATTTTTACATATACTATGTGGGAAGAAGGCGTGCTCCTTGCAGGAGATGGTGGGTGCACCAGGCAGGTAGCTGCTGCACCTGTAGAATCAGGTCCTCAGGTGTGTAGGGCCTCACCTCTTCGTCCGACATGCTGCCAAATATCTCCAGCCACAAGTCACTTCTGCTCCACTCCTCAAACGCTGGGCCCATGAAAATGCATAGGAAGTGGGTAGAACGTCCAGATTTTTTATAGCCAGTGTGTTGCCTCCTTTCCGTTTCTCATTGGTTCAGCTGTGCGGATGGTGCAGTCAGGATCCGGTCCGGGTGCGGCGGCCGGATCCGACGTACAGGAAAAATAGAGCAAGAAAAGTGTACGGAGTCCGTATCCGGTCCGCGTGGAGCGGACGAGTATGTACGCATCCATAGACTATCATTGGATTGCCAAACGTCCGTTCCGTTTGTACAGTATACGTTCCAGATCCGGTCCGGAAAATCCTGACTGCTAACGCAAATGTGAACCCAGCCTAAGTATCTCAATTTGTACCTGAGCTTCGGCTCAGATACACTTTAAGAAAGAGGGACATTTAAAACATGCCCCTGTCACTACTCTAGCCGTGCTCAGCCACACCCGTAGTCAAGAATATCACAAAAAATTTAAAAGAAAAATATATTGTTTTATCGATCAAACTATGCTGGTTCTATCTATCTCATCATTACTGATTTCATAATAACATTAAAACAAATAAAAATATCAATTTAAAGGAGGGGAATAAAGTTTAGAGACAATTTAAACCGTTTTTTAGGAGAAAAACACATATATTTTACATAGATCTGTACATCAGTCCTGAAAGAGGGAAAATTAGGAAAAAAGAGGGACAGAGGGACTTGGTTCCCAAAGATGGTCTGCCACTTCAAAAAAGGTACAGTTGACAGCTATTTATTTAGCGCCGACATATTACGCAGCGCTGTACAGAGTGTATTGTCTTGTCACTAACTGTCCCTCAGAGGGGCTCACAATCTAATCCCTACCACAGTCATATGTCTATGTACAGTGCTGGCCATAATTATTCATACCCCTGGCAAATTTTGACTTAAAGTTACTTTTATTCAACCAGCAAGTAATTTTTTGATGGGAAATGACATAGGTGTCTCCCAAAAGATAATAAGACGATGTACAAAAGGCATTATTGTGAAAAAACAGGTGAGAAAAACAGCAGCTCTCTGCAGTTGGTTAGTGGACAGTCATGGCTAAGACAAAGGAGCTCAGTGAGGACCTGCGGCTGCGCATTGTGGCTGCTCACAAGTCAGTAAAGGGCTGCAAGGCCATTTCTAAATGTTTTCAAGTTCCAGTTGCTACAGTGCAAAGTATTATTAAAAAATGCAAGATGTTCTGCGCTGTGGAAAATCTCAGAGGGTGTGGTCGGAAGCCAAAAGTGACACCTGTGCTGGCCAGGAGGATAGAGAGAGAGGTGATAAAGAATCCAAGGATCACCACCAAGGCCATCCTGGTGAATCTGGACTCTGCTAGTGGCAATGTCTGAAGGCAGACAATCCAATGGACACTGCACAATGCTGGGTTGCACTGATGCAGAACAAGGAGGACACCACGTCTCCAGATAAGGCACGCAAAAGCTCTCTTGGACTTTGCAAATGCTTATCTGGACATTTGGTCTTCTGTGAAAGAAAAATTGAATTGTTTGGTCACAATGATGTTTCCTTCATTTGGCATAAAAAAGGAGAAGCCTTCAACCCAAAGAACACCATCCCCAATGTCAAACCTGGTGGTGGGAGCCTAATGCTTTGGGGTTGTTTTTTCAGTCAATGGACCAGGGAACCTAATCAGAGTAAACGGCACCATGAAAGAAGAGTAATACATGAGGAATCTCAGCGACAACATCATGCAGTCTGCAGAGAAACTTGGCCTAGGCCACCAATTGACATCTCAGTATGACAATGACCCTAAACACACAGCAAAAGTGGTGAAGAAATGGTTAGCAGACAACAACATTAATGTTTTGCAGTGGCCCAGCCAGAGTCCTGACTTGAATCCAATTGAGAATCTGTGGAGGGAACTAAAGATCAGGGTGATGGCAAGAAGACCCTCCAACCTGAAAGTTTGGAGCTTATTGCTAAAGATGAATGGGCAAAAATACCTGTGGAGACATGCAAAAAGCTGGTCTGCAATTATAGGAAGCGTTTGATTGCTGTAATAGCCAATAAAGGCTTTTCTATTGATTATTGAGAAGGGTGTGAATAATTTTGGACTGGACACTTTTTGTGAAAATGTAAATAAAAGCTCAGAATGTTTTTCCCCCACAATAATTCCTCTTGTACATCGTCTTATTATCTTTTGGGAGACACATATGTAATTTACCGTCAAAAAATTACTTGCTGGTTGAATAAAAGTAACTTTAATGCTGGGAACACACCATAGGTTTTTTTCAGCAGATATATGGTTCAATAGATGATTCAATAATTTCCGACATGTCCGATCTTAGTTTCAATCGTTTTTCCGATCGACTTCTCTTAGAAGTAAATGGAAATTGATAAGAAAAGATAAGAAATCGGAAAATCGATCGGAAATAAGATCAGACAGTAAATCGACTGAAAAATCTCATCGTGTATTCCCAGCATGAGTCAAAATTTGCCAGGGGTATGAATAATTATGGGCAGCACTGTATGTATTGTGTAGTCCATGTATCATAATCTAGGGCCATTTTTAGAGGGGGAAGACAATTGACTTATCTGTATGTTTTTGGGATGTGGGAGGAAACTGGAGTGTCTGGAGGAAACCCACACAGACAAGGGGAGAACATACAAACTCCATGCAGATTTTGACACGGCTGGGATTTGAACTGGGGATCCAGCGATGCAAGGCAAGAGTGCTAACCACTACGCCACCGTGCTGCTATGGCAAAGCACTCTTACAAAATTGAGCGTCTGGGGTAGATAAATTTCAACAGATATCAGACGACCTCTGTATATACGCTGGATTCACTCAAGGTTCTCGGCTAAGGTGCTCTTTATCATCCACCAAGGCCGAGTTCACTCCACCGTGTGTCCATAGCTTTACACACCTTTACAAATAAGGATGATTAATGAGAAGCAAATAATTTCTCCTTGCATATTAATTTCATGTAAATGTTGACAGGAAGTTATTCTGATTGTTCCAGTTTCAAACTGCTGTAATTTACATGAAGGTTGAATGCAAGGAGAAATGATTTGTACCACATTAATCATCCCTATTTACAAACAATAAAAACAAATATGCAGAAGGCTGCGAGGAAGTGTCTAGCTGTCGGCCACTAGATGTCGCTGTTTCCTCTCTTTTTCTTTTCTTGTAGTAGCAGTAGAGAATTGTTCTTGGTTTTTAATCTTGCGCTTCCTGGTCCCATACAGATCTGTGGACTATCTAAAAAAGCTTTTATGGCAAAGGCCTAGTATTATTATTTAGTATTTACAGTAAAACCCCTGTTATCCAGAACTCCGTAAACTAGAAGTCTCAAGCGACCAGGAAGAAAAATCTGGTCTTGCAGGGTGCGCCTGGATCTAAGACTTCCTTCCAACAGGACACAGCTAGTTAGAATTGTCAGCTGCTCGTCTAGTGTTAGAACCACCAACACAGGCGCCCCACAAGGATGTGCACTGTCCCCGATTCTTTTTTCCCTGTACAAAAACAGCTGCACCTCATCTGCTGACACGGTTAAGGTCATCAAGTTTGCGGATGATACAACCATCCTTGGTGAAAACGGGGATATAATGAATATCGCAGTGAGATTGAGCAGATCTACAAGTGGTGTAATAACTTGTGGTGTATAGCTTATGGATAGTGGTGTATAACTTGTTCTAATTACAGCAAAAACTGTGGAACTGATTATGGACTCCAGACGGAATGCACCACCACCCGGCCCGGTCTCCAATGATGGGACTGAGGTTTCCAGGGTACACAGCTACCCGTGTCTGGGTATCACCATCACCGAAAGGTTGAAGTGGAACCTGAATACCACCTTAACCCAAAAGAAGGCCCAGCAGAGGCTGTTCTTCCTGAGGTAACTGAGGAAGTTTGGAATGCTTTGGGATCTACTGACCAGGTTGTACACGGCCACTATTGAGTCTGTCCTCTGCTCCTCCATCACTGTATGGTACTCAGGGGCAAGTGTAAAAGACAAAAACAAACTCCAGCGAGTAATTAATGTTGTTGAGAGGATCATCGGGACACCCTGCTCATACCGCCCCCCCCCCCCCCCCCATTCACACATCTAGACTGAGGTTCGGGGCAAACAGGATCACACACGACCCTTCCCACCCTGGTGGTCGCTTCTTTAACCTCCTTCCCTCAGGCAGTCCTCCTCCTCAACTAAGTCCTCTCCCTCAGTCTCCTCCAGCTACGCTGATGCCCCCGCACAAGGAACGCATGCCCATATGGTGACTCTAACCTGTTGCACTGTACCACAGACCATGACAAAGTTGCTAGCACTACGTTGTTGTTGTTGTTGTTATTGCATTATACTGTTGTTATTGCACTATGCCAATCGCTGTTGTACCACAAACAATTCCGGGTGAGGCACCTGTCGTACTTGGTGAATAAACCTTATTTTATTCTATTCTATAAATTTACTTTTACACCTCTTTATACAATAATAAACCTCTGTTGAATTAAGTTAAGTCTGTACTTTGTCCTATTTTGTTTTTAATTACTGTATTTCAGCAATAATACAGGGGTTAGGGTAAGTATACAGTGTGGGGTATAGTACTATTTTATAGCTAGGCCTATTTTTAACATTGATTCTCAAGCAACCAGAAGGCACACTTATCTGGCATCAGCCAATACTCATGGGGGTTTTACTGTATAAAGCATTGACATGTTCTGCATTGCTGTACAGAGCCTATGGTCTTGTTCCTTTATTGTCTCTCAGAGGGGCATACACTCTAATCCCTACCATAATGATATGTCCTTCATAGTCTAGGGCCAATATAATTGTGCGCTATGTATAATACACACTAGATTCTAAGGCCTGGAACCCACTAGCAGTATGTTACTAAGCCATTTCTAAGCACTTGTGATTTGAAAAGCTGCTGCTAATGTAATGCTATGGGCAGGGGCATACCTAGAAATCCCCGGGCCCCCCTGCAAAAAAACAAAAAATCCGCCCCCCCCCCCCATCTCCCTAGGGCCCGCTCAGGTACTTTTGTGGGACAGGAGGGGTCGCAACATAAGAGGAGAGCGTGGCCGCAGATCGGTGGGGAGGTCTCAGATCACTAAGTGCTTCATGTAACTTCCTGTGTAAACAGGAAGTAGCATGAGGCTCTTAGAGATCGGCGGCAGCAGGCTGAACACATACCTCCTTCTCACCGGAGGTCTCCGATCACTAAGTGCTTCATGTAACTTCCTGTGTAAACAGGAAGTAGCATGAGGCTCTTAGAGATCGGCGGCAGCAGGCTGAACACATACCTCCTTCTCACCGGAGGTCTCCGATCACTAAGTGCTTCATGTAACTTCCTGTGTAAACAGGAAGTAGCATGAGGCTCTTAGAGATCGGCGGCAGCAGGCTGAACACATACCTCCTTCTCACCGGAGGTCTCCGATCACTAAGTGCTTCATGTAACTTCCTGTGTAAACAGGAAGTAGCATGAAACTCTTAGAGATTGGAAGACCTCTGGCGAGAAGAAGGTATGTGTTCAGCCTGCCGCCGCCGCCGCCCGCTGCCACCAATGATTGTAGGAGGGGAGCGCTGAGAGGAGAACCCGAGGTGAGGGGGGGGGGGGAATGTCCCCCCCTCCCCACCGATCTGCGGTCACGCTCTCCTCGGCGGTGGCAGGGGTCGCATCCCCTATTGTTACACCAGTGGCTATGGGTGTGATTCCACTATAAAAATCACTGATAGCATTGCATTAGTAAGGGCTTTTCAGATCACTAGTGCTTAGAAAAAGCTGCTAGTGGGTCCCAGGCCTAATTCAGCTTTTCGTGCAAATTTCCAAGAAAATTTGAACGGAGCCAACTGAACCCAGTGGCTGCTGTGACTCCAAAATACTTCAGTTTATTGTAAGATTGGCCAATGGCCATACATACTTTGACATTTCTAGCTAATACAATTATTTTTATCAAATCACTCCAGAATCTATTGCCTTCCACCACCCTAATCAATCAACTTTTGGTAGTTTTTCATCCAGTTTAATTATATTAAGGTATGTTTGGAAATGTCCTTTAAGACGGGGCAGATAAAAATGGCGCTGGGGGAATAGAAATGGTGCCACATAGACTTACAATATATAACACTATTTAGCGTTTTATGAGAGTTAAAAAATGGCGCATGGCGCTTACACTTATAACGCTATAAGTGTTAAAAATGCGGGGAGGAGGGGCTAGGGTTAGGCAGCATAGGGTTTGGGGGAGACAGTGAGGCGATGGTGTTAGGCAGCGGGGTGGAAGGAGTAAGATTAGATGGAGGGAAGATGTGTGCATACCTTGTCCTGACCGACGATCGCTCCTTCACTTCTTCAGTTATTTTTGCTGTAGTCCTGCATCCAGCCAATCACCATGTAGCTTCGGTCCCTGCATGGTGATTGGCTGGCTGCAGGACTCCTACAAACTAACTAGTAAGTGAAGGAGCGATGGCGATCTCCGGCCGGGACAAGGTAATCTATGCCTCTGCACACATCCTACCTCCACCTAATCCTGCTCCCTCCACCCCGCTGCCTAACACCAGAGTCCCGCTGCCTCTCTTTCCCCACCGACCCCGCTGCCTAACACTAGCCCCCCTGCATTTTTTAATGGCGCACCATTCCGCCGATAAATGTATCATAAAACGTTATTTACCATTTTAATGTATTTACATTAAAGCGGAAAATAGCTTTTATGATACATTTATTGGCGGAACGGTGTGCCATTTTTCGCCCTGCGCCATTTTTAACTGGACCCCCTTGAAGAGGGTGGGTAAGGAGTTTGGGGTATCATTGACTGCATAACATTGTATTGCATTGAAATCTTAATGAGATCAAGTGGAGAAAGTGGCAGAGAATTGATAAGTTGTTGTATAAAGATCGCCATTAACCATTTCAGCCGAACGGGTATGAGTCTCATGTCTGTGGCTACTGCTGCTATAGCCGCAGGGGAGTGAGACTCACATCTGTGCACTTTGCGGAGGTGCGCGCACGATGGCGATGGTCAAGGAGACGGGGGATTAGTGGCAGGGGACAGAAGTTCTCTGAGCCAATTCGTGCTTGTGCAATTTTTTTTTTGGGGGGGGCTCCTCCCCCAAATGTCCCCCTCCTCGCGCTCCCCATCTCCTCCTCCCTAGATGTGCGGCGCCGCTCCACTTACCTGCTCTTAGTGTTCCAGGAATGGGATCTCCATCCACCTGTCCAGAGTCCTGTATCCATGGCTACAGCGGTGCCTCATGTGACCTGTTGGCCGGGTCACATGAGGCGCTGCTGTAGTCACAACATGAATAATAAACAGAATAAGGGTTTGAGCAGAGTTATAATCATCTTAAAACATAACTTTTATTATTCATAATAGGAATACACAGTTTAAAAGGAACAGTCGGTGCACAAAAAAACAGCAACCCCCCCCCCATCCAAAAAAAAGACGTAGTGGCGTAGCTATGAAGCTATGGGCCCTGGTGCGAGTTTTACATTGGGCCCCCCCAAGCACTCTATACATAATACTTGATACAGCGCACCAGAAGCTGCCAATGGCAACTACAGTATTAGAGGTGCAAGAAGGGGATGGGGAATAGTTTGTTAATGATTATGACTATTCAAAGTATCTATAGAAGTTATTATTACCAGCACAGGACCAATAAGCAGCTAATACTTTCGTTGAGAAAGAGCCCCATGGGGCCCCTCTGGCCCAAAGGCCCCATTTCCGGTCATTACCAGCAGAGCACCAATGAAAAGCTAACAAGATGGATGAAGGAGGGCCCTGGAGGAGCAGCACCTGCAATCCTGCAGGGGGGCCCAGAGCTGTGGGGGAAGGGGGGGGGGCAACTACTAAAATTCCCTTCCTCCAATACAGATGTCTATACTTCAGATCATGTGGTTTTTGGCTACACTTGTGATTGGGTGTAAAGATCCTGATGGCCCCACTTGTTTTATGACCCTTGTGAGATGGGAACCAAGACCATGAAGGGCATCAAGGGGAGGGAAAGAAAAGGGTGTGAACATTGGGGGATCCCATGAAAGTTTTGCTGGTTGGGGGCCCCATAAATTGTAGTGACGCCACTGACAAGGACCACAGACTGACAGGAAGATGGACCTGGCATGGCACTGGCTAAAGCATATGTTGCCCCTAACCAATAACACATGGGCTCAGTTCAGTAAAACACTGGAGAATTGTGGCAACATGGGGAGCACCAGAAAGGTATGCGGAGCTACGCCCCAGGAATTGGTGGTGTGTAGTAAGTAATGTCTGACCATGTCATGTTGTCTAAGTTGAACTGTGATTCTTTTTTATTGTTGGGTAACAGCCTTGCCTTTTAAAGAGGAACTGTAACCAAGGATTGAACTTCCTCCCAATCAGTAGCTGATACCCCCTTCCCCAGGAGAAATCTTTACCTTTTCTCAAATAGATCATCAGGGGGTCTGTATGGCTGATACTGTGGTGAAACCCCTCCCACACTGTGATGACAGCACCCAGGTAGTGACATCAAACTGTGGGAGCCTTGTTGCATTGTGGGAAATAACAGCTGTTTCCAAATGCCAAAAAAGCAGCAGCATCTCCTTTCACAGAGATCACCTGACAGCAGTAAAAATGTCACCATGTGAAACATTTCAGAATGTAAATTAAGGAGAGGAAAGTTTTACAATGAGCAAACACTGACTAAATAATCTATAAATTATTATTGTAAAAATTGAGCACTTTTTTTCATTATATTGTTTTCACTACAGTCCCTCTTTAAACTGTGTATCCCTATTGTGAATAATAAAAAGTTATGTATACAGTCCTGACACTTTAAAGGACACCTGAGGCAAAAATAAACAAATGAAATAAACGATTGTATCTATCTTCCTTCTCCTAAAAATGACTTTTTAAGATATTACAGTTTTATTTTATGTTTAAATCTACTTTTTAAGTTTTAAATGTTTTATTGTTTTTGCTCAATGACACATTCATTGAAGTATGCCAGAGCTAAAATCTATGAACTATTGACCCTTTTTATCTCTTTCCTGCTCTCAGAAGTCATTTTCTGCTAGGAAAGTGTTTTATAGTTGGAATTTGTTATCAGTGAGTGTCACACTGTAGTCACTTCCTGTCTGAGTCAGGACTGAGTCAGCCACTTACATACCTGATATTTAACTAAAAAAGGAACACAGCATAGTTATTTGTGTGCTAGGCACTGTACATAGGCATGTCTATCTCATCATGTCACATGTCATCCCGGGTATCCTTTAATTAAGCTGACATTTCAAGAACCAAAATTGTGGCCATTATAGGAAACTCCACATGTGGCACAAATCCAACACTCTCCGTTACCCTGAGAACATGAATGATAGCCTGTGGAGATGTTATTGATCAACAGGGACAGGGATACTGGTCAGGATGGAAGTAAAGATGGATGGCATTAAAAGATTACTGAACACCAATGCAACTGATGTAGCTTAAAGTGAACCTGAGGTGAGCATTATATTGAGGCTGCCATATTTTTTTTCTTTTAACAAGGCGCATTGCCTGGTTTTCCTGCTGATCTTCTGCCTCTAATACGTTTAGCAATAGACCCTGAACAAGCATGCAGCAGATCAGGCGTTTCTGACAAAAATCTGACAAGATCAGCTGCGTGCAGAGCCGGCTCTATGCAGGGGCAAGAGGGGGTGGGGCCCCCTCAAATAAATGTTGTGCCCCCTCAAGCAAGTGGGGTGGCAGCGGAGAGAAGAGGGAGCGATGGGCACAGCGGTGGGGAAGGGGCTCCCCTTCTCTCGCTCCCTCCTCCAGATATGAGCGGCTAGCAGCGGCGGCAGCACACTTCCTCTCTTCCCAGTGCGGGAGAGAGATCTGTGCACCACTATGGTCTAAACTAGACCAGACTAGTGGCGCACAGATCTCTCTCCAGCGCTGGGAAGAGAGGAAGTGTTCTGCCGCCGCCAGCTGCTCATATCTGGAGGGGAGAGCGAGAGAGGGGGAGCCCCAGGTGAGGTAACGGGGGGGGGGGGGGGGGGGGGAGACGTCCCCCCTTCCCCACCGATGTGCCCATCGCTCCCTCTTCTCTCTGCTGCCACCCCACCTGGGGAGTGGGACATCTATACACTGGGAGTCAGGACCAGGTAAGTCCTGGCTACATATACTGGGGACACCTCTACACCTGGCTACATATACTAGGGACACCTGGCTACATATACTGGGGACATCCATACACCTGGCTACATATACTGGGGACAGCTATACACCTGACTACATATACTGGGGACAGCTATACACCTGACTACCTATACTGGGGTGACATATACCCCTGGCTACATATACTGGGGACATCTATACACCTGGCTACATATACTGGGGACAGCTATACACCTGACTACATATACTGGGGACACCTATAGACCTGGCTACATATACTGGGGACAGCTATACACCTGGCTACATATACTGGGGACACCTATACACCTGGCTACATATACTGGGGACACCTATACACCTGGCTACCTATACTGGGGACACTGGCTGTATGTCATTATGTGCATTTACTGGTAAAAGGCTGTCTGTCATTATGTGCATTAACTGGTGAAACGCTGTCTCTCATTAAATGTTTTTACTGGTTAAAGGCTGTCTGTCATTACGTGTATTTACTGGTGAAAGGCTGTCTCTCATTACATGCATATACTGGTGAAAGGCTGACTGTTATTATGTGCATTTACTGGTGAAACACTGTCTCTTATGTGCATTTACTGGTGAAACGCCATCTCTCATTACGTGCATTTACTGGTGAAAGGCTGTCTCTCATTACATGCATTTACTGGGGAAACGCTGTCTGTCATTATGTGCATTTACTGGTGAAACGCTTTCTCTCATTACATGCATTTACTGGTGAAAGGCTGTCTGTTATTATGTGCATTTACTGGTGAAACGCTGTCTCTTATGTGCATTTACTGGTGAAATGCTGTCTCTCATTACATGCATTTACTGGGGAAATGCTGTCTGTCATTATGTGCATTTTCTTCATATTTTTTTATGTAACTACATTAGCTGGTATAACTACATTAGTTAGCCCCACCCACTTGATGTTATGGCCACGCCCAATTTTTTGCCGCGCCACAAATTTCCTCGGACATGATGCAGCCTACTCATTTTTGACTGCCCCCTCATATGTGCCTGTCTAGAACCGGCTCTGGCTACATGCTTGTTTCAGGTGTGTGATTTAAACACTACTGACTAGAAAGATCAGCAGAACTGCCAGGCAACCAGTATTGCTTAAAAGGAAATTAATATGGCAACCTCTATATGTCTCCAGGGGCAGGTCTTCCATGAAGCAATGTGAATCACTTGTTTCAGGGCGGCAACAATTAGAGGGCTGAAAGAGGCGGCTCCTCCCCCAAATGTCCCCCTCCTCGCGATCCCCATCTCCTCCTCCCTAGATGTGCGGCGCCGCTTCACTCACCTGCTCTCAGTGTTCCAGGAATGGGATCTCCATCCACCTGTCCAGAGTCCTGCATTCATGGCTAAAGCGGTGCCTCATGTGACCTGTTGGCCGGGTCACATGAGGCGCTGCTGTAGTCAGAGAGGAAGCAGGACTTCTAGTGTGGCTGGTGATCCCATCGCTAATCTGCTGAGAATGGGTGAGCCATGTGGCGCTGGTGCAGCACATACCTTATCAGTGAGGGTTATGCTATAATCCAACTTGGGAGAAACTGTCACTTGTACACCTGATGTTTAACTCTTTCTGGCAGAAAAAGAAGAAAAGGAACACAGCCTAGTTATTTGTGTGCCTGGCACTGTACATACACATGTCTATCTCATCATATCACATATCACCTTGGTTACCCTTTACAAACTATTCAGCAGGGACAACATCTATATTTCTGTTCTCAAAGTCTCTCTTGTAGCTTATCTGACAGACACGGTTCGTGTAAAATATGAAATAAATGAATGATCACCCCTTGCTTGCTCTGCATATAATCTAATGATTGCTGTAGAGCCCGGGGTTAGGAAATCTCTGATAGACTGGAGTGTGTGTGAGGAAACCTCTGATAGACTGGAGTGTGTGCTAACCACTGTGATAAACTCTGCTCTGGATGCCATTGAGACTTTGTAGCAGGAGCAGGATTAGTTTAATTAGAAGCAGTTGTACTTCAGGCAGCAGAGGAGGGGGAAGAAGGTCTTGTCTGATGGAGGATTCCCATGACATTAAGGTCTAGAGTGAGTAATCCTGATCTGCAGCAGCGGCCTGAGAGCCTGACTATAAAAGGAAGGGAGAGGGCTGTGTGGTCCTGGGGAGGGACACAGAGCCGTAGTCATGACAACACAGTGGACCATGTGAAGAAAGCAGATATTATTTTGGGAGCAATGCGTGGTCCTACGAAGAACTGTAATATGACGTACTGGATTTTGTCCAGAGCAGAGAAAGGCTGCACAGCAACAAAGGGAAGTGGCTTGTCAATACAAGACGTTCACCATGGTCATTTTTCAAGCGTTGGTAATAATCTGACGTCATCATTAGAATATGAATTTGTTTGGCTCTTGGGAAGTGGAGGGAGAATCACTTATCTTAAAGAGGAACCAAGGATTGAACTTCCTCCCAATCAGTAGCCGATACCCCCTTCCACTGAGAAATCTTTACCTTTTCTCAAATAGATCGTCAGGGAGGTCTGTATGGCTGATACTGTGGTGAAACCCCTCCCACAGTATAATGTCAGTACTTAGGTCCTGACAGTTTCCTGTCTGTGAACCTTGTTGCATTGTGGGAAATAACAGCTGTTTCCAACTTCCAAACAACCAGTATATCCCCCCCCCCCCATGCATATGTATATCTATAAAAAAGCAACCTTTTAGTCTATCTTCAAGAAAGGAGTTCCGCACAATGCCACAATTACACACTTTATTGGCGGACGTATCCTAACATAGCATCACATGCACAATACTGACATGTTTCGGACCTGCTGGTCCTTAATCATAGCAAAGGTTTTATGATGACTCAACTCTTATTTAAAAGGAAGGAGGCAGCCGGTGGGAGGGTCAATCCATATCTGCCCACTTGGGGTGGTAACCTTTTAGTCTATCACAATGTTAGGAGATTGTGGTTATAGATAATGGCAGTTGGTGCTGTCTAGTTTTTGTCATGTCTACCAGCAGTAAAGGTGATGACATTCAGGCTCATTGTGGCGCAAACAATATGAACAAATTACATGACGAATATCAATCATTTCTTGATCTCCCTTCTATTTTTTAACTTCTCACTTTGTGTCATCACAGCAGCCCGCCCGGCCTCCTATTCATGGGAGAGGCCATAATATGTTGACCTTTACAGATTGTTAGTGATGACGCTAACAAAAAAGGAAAATGCCAATGTTGGACATAGTCGGACACAGGATTAGAAAGGGCGTACGTAAAAAAAGGGCGCCTGGACAAAAAGGGCGCGGGGTGTAAATATCGTTTATAGAAATATTTACAAATAACGATTTACAAATTTATAAATAATAAATAATGTGTATGAAATCGGCAATTGTTAAATCGTTAATCTTCCCTCTTTAAAAAGTGAAACTTATAATTAAGTTTGTTAAAAAATCATTAATATAAGTTTAATCGTTATAATTGTATCTTATTGTGAATAATCTTCATTTATCGTTTCGTCTTATAATAAAATCTGAAAATATTGTTTATAATGATGATATATATATATATATATAAGTAGGTTCCTAAAAAGTGTTCTAAAAAAATTATTATGTATTACAAAAATGTTAATAAAACTATGCCTAACCCTACTCTCACACAGAACCCTCCCTGTACCTATCCCTAACCCCAGGACTCCCCTTGTGGTGCCTAACCCTAACCACCCCCCTGGTGGTGCCTAACCCTAACCACCCCCCTGGTGGTGCCTAACCCTAAGACCCCCCTGGTGGTGCCTAAACCTAAGATCCCCCTGGTGGTGCCTAACCTTAAGACCCCCCTGGTGGTGCCTAAACCTAAGACCCCCCTGGTAGTGCCTAACCCTAAGACCCCCCTGGTAGTGCCTAACCCTAAGACTCCCCTGGTGGTGCCTAAACCTAAGACCCCCCTGGTGGTGCCTAACCCTAAGACCCCCCTGGTGGTGCCTAACCCTAAGACCCCGCTGTTGGTGCCTAACCCTAACCACCCCCCTAGTGGTGCCTAACCCTAAGACCCCCCTGGTGGTGCCTAAACCTAAGACCCCCCTGGTAGTGCCTAAACTTAAGACTCCCCTGGTGGTGCCTAAGCCTAAGACCCCCCTGGTGGTGCCTAACCCTAAGACCCCCCCTGGTGATGCCTAACCCGAAGACCCCCCTGGTGGTGCCTAACCCTAACCACCCCCCTGGTGGTGCCTAACTCTAAGACCCCCCTGGTGGTGCCTAAACCTAACCACCCCCCTGGTGGTGCCTAACCCTAAGACCCCCCTTAGTGTTCGCTTTATTATGTGGATAGTAATGTTTTTCAAATAGTGACTGTAAAAAATATATTGCAATTTACGTTACGTACTGATTGCTTTATTTTGTGAATAATAATGTTTTACAAACAGTAAGGGATAAAATGTTATAATAATAATGTTTTAGTTATAAATAGGATAAATATGTTTAGTATTTTTATAAACGTTATTTGTCACGGGTGCATTTTGTAAACGTAAATCATCACAAGCACAGTTATAAAACATTTAAAAGCTCCGGGCGCCGTTTATAAAACGTTATTTATCTCCGGCGCCCTTTTTTCCTGCTTGGCGCCCATTAAATGTTATTTACTATGGGAGTGAATGGCTGTTCCCTTTTTGTCCACTAGCTGCCTGCGCCCTTTTTTCCCGTTCCCTTAGAAAGGGCCATTTTCAATAGATTTGATCTATCGATCAATATTAGTTTATTTTCCTAGAGTGAACTCGAATTACTTCATTTTTTTTCTAATTTGAGCTCCAGCAATAGTGAGCGCCCAAATTAGTCACTGAGCGCCGATGTAGCCGTAATTCTCATTACAACCTATGGCGGCGCCCAAATTATCAGCGCAGCTCTGTGCCGAAATGAGCTGTCTCTGTGCACGTGAATTTATTATAGGTTATCTATTATAGTGAGTTTTGGTGAGTTTGGGGATTGAAAATAAGCATGTAGTGATAAATCATGTACAAATATGGCTGAAAAAGTATTTGTAGTCCAATAAAACCGTAAAGGAACATTTGAAACACAGTTATACACCGTTTAGTCATAATTGATCAAACAGGAGAAAAGTGCAGTGAGAATAAGCATGCAGGAGTGTAACTACAGAGGTGTAGGTGGGTCCAGAGCTCCCAACTACTATTCACTCCCTCCGATAAAGAGGTCCATCCTTCAGATCAGGAGTTTTGTGTCTACACTTGTTATGGGTGTGAAGACCATGATGTCCACGCTTGTTTTATGACCCTGGTGAGATGGGCCCCAGGCTGTGAGGGTCAAGGGAAAGGGTGTGATCATTGGGGGACCACATCAACATTTTGCTATGGGACCCCATAATTTGTAGTTATGCCACTATAAGCATGACTATTAATTGAATCAAACAGGAATCATTCAAGAAGTCTAAAAAACTTTTTGAGTCTTGTAGAAGTAACAAAAAAGGTGCACGCGATTTGACATTTAAACACTGATCTTTTTCTACGATCGACTTTAGAAATTTAGGATTCATTTAGGAATGGAACAATTGAAAAAAAAAAAATGCTCGATCGAATGGACAAAAATGGCCTCCAGTGGAGAAGCAATACCGTCTGAGGTGGGAGATGTGATCGAGCTGCCACTCACCACCATGTCCAAACAGGAGGCACAGCTTCCACTCAACCCACCTTCCATTGGGATGAATAGAGAGGAGTGGTTTGGACTGCAGTGTAAAAGAGAGGTGTGGGTAGGCTTCAGGCAGTAGGCTTTCTGGACACTACAGAAGGGAGCCTGTTAGTCCACTGAAAAAAAAAAACACAGCTGTGGTCACATGATGCACTGATACACATTATGTCCCCAAATACGTGCTTAGATTATAAATTGCCCAAAGACAGGAACTTAACAGCACCTTGGGCCCCACAGCAAAATTATCATGGAGTCCCCGGTCGATCAACTACCCACCCCCTGGGCCAGATAGAATTGGGGAGTTGGGGGGCACAGTTAGAGTTGGGGGCGGGGACGTTGGGGGGAATCCGACATCATTCCTCCCTCTCCATCAGGGCCGGTTGTTGTAACAATGGGCCCCAGGGCAAAAATAACTTGGGGGGCCCCCAACAGAAACCCCCTGACCTTAGTTGCAGCCTAATGACCCTCCTGCTCCCCTGAGCAGGCTGCTGACCCCCCTTCCCAATCACCTCCCAACTTAACTATGCTGTCTAGGGGTCCTGCAGAGTCTTTGGCAGTGTAGAGTCTCACCTGCCAGCCAGCACAGGTGAGATGCTACTCTGCCCAAGACTCTGCAGAAGCCCCTGGGAGCAACAGTTAAGAGGAAGGGGACACTATGGGGGCCCCTACAGGCTCTGGGGCCCTGGATTGCCCCCTTTTGCCTCTATGGTAGCGCCAGCCCTGCTCTCCATGGACAAAATGGAATCTCTTTAAAATGTAAGACTTTAAACATGTTATTATTACTTTGTGTTATATGCTATACGCTCTCTCTGGCTGCATTCTGCAGCATGCCTCTGCTGTAAAGCAATATTCTGGACTACATTGAGACTGAGATCTCCTTATCCATGTATACGACAGTATATTCGTGTAACGGAATAATCACTACATAGCTTTTCTGCCTTGCTTCTGTACCAACCGTTATTCCTCTGTCTGTGGGAATTTTCCAACGGCTGGAATATTTTCATCATGAGCAAAACATGATTTGTTTGTATTTGGGATCTGAGAATAGAAGATGGGATAAAAATACACGAGACAGGTTTATTATTGGAAACATGTCTCGCAAATGTGAAGGCACAATTTGCCAATCGTATAAAAAATGCATTTTACCCACAATCCACTGCTCTGCCCCAGGTTTTTTGAGATATTTCTCCATGGCTGTAGACGAGGGTTTCACAATCCGCTGATCTGACGCAGATCCATTTCCAGTAATATGGTCAAAAGAGGAAAGTCTGTGGGGTGTGTGGTCAATCTCAGAATGATTAAAGCCACAATTCCTGCCCAGGAGTACATCACTGAACAGGGGGCGGGGCTATACATATGACCCTGTCGGCGGACTCTGCTGCAGGGTCATTTGATTGTCAATTTTTTTGCGTTGTGGTGGCAGGAGCATCGCATCACAAAGTGCAAAAAAAAAAAATGTAAAAGGGACCTTAAAGGGGAACTTCAGCCTAAACAAACATACTGTCATTAAGTTACATTAGTTATGTTAATTAGAATAGATAGGTAATATAATCTCTTACCCACCCTGTTTTAAAAGAACAGGCAAATGTTTGTGATTCATGGGGGCTGCCATCTTTGTCATGGGGGCAGCCATCTTTTTGGTTGAAAGGAGGTGACAAGGAGCAGGAAACACAGTTCCAAATGTCCTGTGTCCTGATAACCCCTCCCAGCTGCACACGCTAGGCTTTAAATGTCAAATTCAAAATGTAAAAAAAGAAAAATTTGCACCAAAACAGCAGAACGAGAGCAACAACATCAGAAATCCCATCATGCTTTGCACAGCATCAGGGGAAAAAAGCCCGGGCAGTTTTCTTCTATGCAGCTAAAAATGAGGCTTGGATAAGAGAAACAAAGTTCTGATGCTGTGAAACTGTTAAAGAAACACCAGGCCTTTTCAGTGCTGCTGAGTCAATTTTTAGTCCGGACGTTCACTTTAAGTGATATTATATCCAAATTTAATCTATGGTCTCAAGCATTAAACACAGCATAAAATCAACCCCTTCCCGACCACCTAATGCCGAAAGGTGTCAGGAAGGTGGCAGCCCCAGGACCACCTAACGGCAAAAGGCAGCAAGGGCGGTGGGCAGAGATTAGCAGGGATTGTGCGCAACGATGTGCAAGCGCATCCCCACTTCAGTGACGGAGCTCCGCTGTGTCAACAGCCTGCCGGCGGCGATCGCCTCTAGCAGACCGTTAGATGGCGAAACCGCCTTCTATTTACATTGTTCAGTGCTGTGATCTATGGCAGCACTAAACTGGGGACAGCCGTGTCACTCGGCTGTCCCCTGGAGAGGCTCCGATTGCGATCGCCTCTCATAGGCTGATGCCTATGAGAGAGGATCGCCCTGATTGGCTGATGGGGGGAGGGAGGGGAGAAATAAAATAAATAAAAAAATAGAACATTTTATAAAAAAAATACAAATAAATTAATTGAAATAGAATAAACATGGCACCAGCCATCAGAGCCCATCAACAGAAAGTACTGTTGGAGAACAGAAAGTTCTGTTGGTGGGCAGAAAGTTCTGTTGGTGGGCAGAAATTGGGGGGGAGGATTCACTTGTGTGCTAAGTTATATGGCTCTGCATTGAGCTATTAAAGCTGCAGAGTACAAAATTGTAAAAAAATAGCCTGGTCACTAGGGGGTGTAAGCCTGTGGTCCTCAAGTGGTTAACAGCTAAAACCATCTGACTATTTTTCAAGTTAATGGAAGGGTTAAAACTCAAGCTTTTTACTTTATTTAGCTGCTACTTGACAAGCTTGCCTTGGAGACTAGCATTATCAGATTATTTCGGAAGTGTAATAAACTGTGTAAACAAGGTAGAAAAGTTCCTGCTGCATCCAAGGGGGATGCATAGAACTTTATCTTCCTTATTTTCTCACTAATTACTTAATTAGCATTCAATCTGACCTATAGCTGGCCATGATATCAGTTAGCTTCAGTGAGGTGTAAATATGCATTGAAATGATACTAGAACAGTCTTATAGTGTTTCATATTCATTTTTTACCGTGTTTAAAGCATTAGGGCAAACATTGGGGTTGATTCACTAAGACAAACAACATGCCTTATCAGAGTTAACATGCCTTATCAGAGTAGCATAGTGAGCACTACAAACTAATGCCTGCTAATTGGTAATGACGAGGGCTCCACTCGTCCTGCCCTGAGCCCCTGCGGGTCCAATCACTTGAAAGGTCATTACCCCCGCACTTTGATTGGCAGTGGCAGGATTGGAAGTGACAGGCAGCCTATTGGGCCAATCAAAGTGCGGGGATAATGTCCTTTAAAGTGATTGGACCCGCAGGGGCTCAGGGCAGGACGAGTGGAGCTCTCGGCATTGCCAACTAGCAGGCATAGGTTCGTAGCACTCGCTATGCTACTCTGATAAGGCATGTTAACTCTGATAAGGTGTGTTAACTCTGATAAGGCATGCTATTTGTCTTAGTGAATTAAGCCCAGTTCATTTTGAGTGTAATCCCACTTTAAGATGTTGAAGTAAGAGTCGGAGATTGTACCATGCAGCTGTAAAGACATACTGGTTCCTTCCATGGTCGATCTGTTGTACTTTGGCCAGAACATTTTTTTGCACAGCTTAGCACATATTGTATCTGTAAAGGAGTTTGCATTGAATTCTCTCCTCTCTGAATATCTAAGAGCTCTAACTTCTCCTATCCTCTCTCTTCAGTTCTCTATTCCAGATTTAGAAGTTCTCTCCATCCAGCAATGTTCCTGGGAACTTGGGAAGAAGTGTCAGCCAGCCAAGGATGATGTCACCAAGTCACATGACGCTCCGCTCCTTATGAGGTGACAGCCGTTGTACCAGAGAACGGTTGATCAACTGTTTTTATCCTGCTGGGAAAACAGAGTGAAGGCAGAAGAAATATTTATTTGAAAGCTTAAAGGGATAGCGCAGTAAATGTTGATAGCTTGGCTATGGATAAAGGAAAAAGTTGATCACCCAGTACGTGTTCCACTGGATCTCTATATTTAGCCACCCTCTTCTTCTCTGGATGTAAACATTCCCTCCTCTTATAACTAGTATGAGTATCTGAATCTCTCTTTATTTATGCCGCCTGTAATCCCTTGCTTGTCAGTCTGGGCACTAGAAGCCAGGAAAGCTTTATTGCATTACAAAAACTGTCAATGTAACTCTACAGCTCGGTGACGGGAAACGACAGTACGAAAACCTCATCAGTGCTTTGGTGTTCCTCCAATATCTGGTTAGCAAGCTGATCTGCAAAGATAAATGATCCACAAGCTGGTAAGCTCTAGAGTGTAAGCTTGCAAGGGCGGGTAACTAGGGACGGATTAGGTATAGTTTATTGCCCAAGGCCCACTGTCACCCCCCCCCCCCATCCTTTTTGTCCTCTGTATTCCCCCTGTCGTGTGCTCCCCCAGTCCTGTGCTCCTCCAGTCCTGTGCTCCCCCAGTCCTGTGTCCCCCCCATCCTGTGCTTCCCCCCATCCTGAACTGTGCTCTCCTCATCCTGTGCTATGTCCCACTGCTTACCTCTGTTAAAGGGAACCAGAGACGAAGCACCCTTGTGTATTTTACATATATATCAGTAAGAACATTAGAGAAAACACTTACCATGCTCTCTGTTTCATCCTCACTGCTAAAAGTGTCTGTTATCAGCTGTGATAAGAATCCTGGACTGAGCATTCAGTCTAGCTTTGCCGGGAATAATTATAACTGAGTCATTATAGCAGAGCCACAAGGGGGCAGGCTTGGGCTTGAAAAGACACCAGAGAAGACAGACTCAGCTATAATCTTTCCGTAGCAAAGCTAGACTGAGTGCTCAGTCGGGGATTCTTATCAGAGGTGATAACAGTCAGATTAACCAGGGAACAATGAAACAAAGAGCAGATTGGGTGTTTACTGTCATGTTCCCACTGATTTATAAGATAAAATACATGAGGGTGCTTCATCTCTGGTTCTCTTTAAGCAGGGTGACCACGGAGCAGGTCTGCTGTTTACATGTTTGGCAATGCTAGTCTGCTCTGCGCTCTTTGCTTCCAGGTGCCCTAGGCCATGGCGTTTGTGGCCTTGCCTCAAATCTGGTCCTGCAGGGTCCCACTCTTATTGTTTCTTATTTTGCTGTAATTTACCCTATGAACGTGTACCAATGTCAGTGATGTCTCAAACCACACATTACAGCAAATCTGAAGCGAACATAAAGTGATGAGATAATGAATTGTATGTGAGGTGCAGCTAAGAAATAGGACATTAGTAGCAAAGAAAAAAATGTCTCAGGTTGTTTTCCAGTACAGGAAGAGTTAAAACACCTGAGTTGTTACCTATGTACAAGAGCTTATCTGAGCTATCGCACACTTGGCAGTGCGTGAAAGGTCGCGTTTTCTGTCATGTGCGTTTTTTTGCATTTTTATTGTGTTTTCTGTGCTTTTTCTGTGCGTTTGTGTTTGGCATTTTCTTCCCGCACATGCATTTTTCGTGCGTTTTGTATGCGTTTTCATTCTTTTTTTAATGTGTTTTATGTAAATCACTAGGAAGTCAACAGGAAGCGTAAATACATCAGACATTTTTTTTTTTTACAAAAACGCAGAAAAAAAAAAAAACCTGCATGCAAAACGCATACAAAACGCAATACATTGAGTCACCATTGACTTTCATTATGTGCATTTTTTATGCATTTTTTAAAATATGCAACAAAACCAGTGTTTTAAAAACGCGTATTAAAAAACGCATACACATGCATATTTTCATGCGTCCTATAGACTTAACATTATACACATTAACGCTGCGTTTTACGCAACGCTAGTGTTACTGCTTAGTGTGTTGCCAGCCTCAACCATCTTGGTCAAAATCAGCCTTCTTTCTAAATAGCTTGAACTGTCAAGAAACAGTGAGGGCCCTTTTCCACTTGCAATCACTAGCGTTCGCGCTGAACGCTAGTGATTGCAATTCAGCAAATGCCCAAAATTTCGCGGCGATTTTCCGACATTTGCGATCGCGATTTTGCTATGCTATGCACTGCATAGCAAAATCGCGGCAATAATCGCTCCGCCGCGCGATCGCGATCAGGTAAAAAACGAATCGCGGTAGTGGAAATGGGTGCTTTGCGTTTTTGCGGTTCAGCCATCGCAAACGCCGTAGTGGAAAAGGGCACTGAGAGACAGCTTGATAGAAGGTTTTACTGCAGGAAAGTTCAAAGGGTAATTAGCTCTGCTCTGTTATACAGCTTAAAATACAGAGTGTGGTTTCTAAACTGCAAATATGACAGAATGATGCAATGTTATATATAAAGCTATATAACTCAAAATAAAAATATGATATTCTTTTCTTTGCTACTAATGTTTTATTTCTTAGCTGTACTACACAAACAAGTCATTATTTTATAAGTTTATTTTGTGCTTCAGTTTCAATTTAACTATATATGTATTTGTACTTGTATTGCTGGATGTCATGATCGTACAGTGTTGAACTTCTCATTTATATATGTTCCCCAATAAGATGTTGGCGCTAAATAAATAAAAAATAATAATAATAATAATAAAGATAATCTAGACTTATTTTCAGGGGCAAAGCTGCACACTTTCCAGGCAATCTGAATGATGGACTACAGGATGATGGAATGCACCCCAAAATGCTAATTTTGTCAGATTTGACAAAAATGTCAGAAACTCATTTTCTACTGCATGCTTGTTCAGGGTTTATTGCTAAAGGCATTCGAGGCAGAGGATCGGCAGGATAGCCAGAAAACTGGTATTGCTTAAAAGGAAAAAAATATGGCAGCCTGAATGGAGAGAAATTGTCACTGGCATACCTGAATGTTTACTCTTTCAGCAAGAGAAAGAAAAAAAAGGAACACAACATAGGTATTTGTATGCTTGGTACTATACATATGCATATTTATCTCAGAAGTTCTCGGTATTCCTTTAAGCAGTTGAGCTTTCTAATGAGTAGAAAGCTGTGCATTGAATGTAATGTATGGCATTCAGCTCTACTCATCGTGTGGTAAGACTTACACATTATTCTGCTTAATGCAGTTTAGTGTATATGTTACGGCCAGAACCCGAAGTGTGGCCACTTCTAGTTCTGGCCAGCCACTTCGGGTTCTGGCCGGCCAATGTGCAAAGTGGCCGCAGCGCAGCGGCCAATGTTAGAAATGGAAAGTTTACATTTATTTTACAGCCGTCTCGCTGCGGCCAAATGTATTAAAAGTTGCTTAATTTAATTAAATATAGCCGGCGGCGATGTGATAGATGAAGCCGCCGGCTTTCGCACTGCCTCCTCCTCCTCTCCTCCTCCCCCCCGCCTCTCTCCTCTCCCCTGCCTCCTATACGACATACGGAGCAGCCAGGCGGGGACACGCGTGTCCCCGAGAGTCGTTCGTCGCGGCAGGGGAATCCTGCCGTTCCTGCAGAGCGGGCGCTGGCAGAAGCAATGTCTGCAGCCTCCCCGCTCTGCTTCCCCTGCCGCGACGAACGACTCTCCCGGCGGCTCCGTATTGTATGGAAGGCAGGGACAAGGAGAGAGGCGGGGGGGGGGGGGGGGGGGCGGGGGAGAGAATCGGGGGGGGGGGGGGGGAGGCAGTGCGAAAGCCGGCGGCTTCATCTATCACATCGCCGCCGGCTATATTTAATTAAATTTAAGCAACTTTTAATACATTTGGCCGCAGCGAGACGGCCGTAAAATAAGTGTAGCTTTGCATTTCTAACATTGGCCGCTGCGCTGCGGCCACTTCGCAAATTGGCCGGCCAGAACCCGAAGTGGCCGGCCAGAACTAGAAGTGGCCACACTTCGGGTTCTGGCTGTAACATATACACCCCTTCAGAGGCATAGCTATGGGGAGGCAAGGGGAGACATGTGTCCTCGGGTGCAGCACTGTGAGAATGCTCATTGTGGCCATGCACCCCCACATGCATGAGTGGCGGCTCGTTGGTTGCCCGAAGTGTCCCCGCTTCCCTCCCTCTCTCTGTAGAGAAGTGCAGAAATGTTAATAACAGAAGTCTCACCTGCTCTGACGTTTCGGCGATGATTTCATATCTGCTCTGCAGCGCATCCAGCGTCCTCTCCTTAGTAACCACGGCATCATGTGACAAGAGATACCACTGTTACCAAGGACAGGACCCTAAGGGCTCAGCAGAGGAGAGATACCATCATCGCTGGAACGTTGTAGCTGGTGAGTGTTTTGCTGTTTCATCTGGCTATGTAATGGGAGGACACATCTGGCTATCTAAACAGGGGGAAGGGGGCACATTTGGCTATCTGAAGGGGGAAGAGGGCACATTTGGCTATCTGAAGGGGGAAGGGGGCACATCTGGCTAACTGAAGGGGGGCACATTTGGTTATCTAAACGGGGGAAGGGGGGCACATTTTGCTATTTAAAGGGGCACATGCATCTGGCTATCTCAATGGGGGAAGGTGGCACATCTGGCTATCTAAAGGGGGCACATCTGACTATCTAAAGGGTGCAAAATCTGTTCCCACGACCACTCCCACATTCATGTAGCATGGCCACATGCCGCAGGACTATCCAGAGGGGCGCACAAAAACTGTTTCTGTCCCCAGGTTCTAAATATCCTAGCTACCCCTATGCATCCCTTACATCTGTACATATATTACGTTTATGAAGCCCACTTGCAACACAGGTTTGCTTTAATCTACAATGCTCTAGCCTTTGCAATCAGCAGCTTGAAGGGCTAATCGTATGCCAAAACAGACCTATAGATTACACGGTGGAACCGAGCCCAGAGGAATCTTGTGTTTGTGCATGGCCAGTTCCTGCTCTGGCACAGCAGGCACCTCGGAGCCCAGTCCTGCCCGCTGGCAACAGACTAGAAACACTATACTTTGGGCAGCACAGCACATTCCGCGGCTTATGATGTCACACTCACTAATTGTTTACTTGCTTCCTCCTTACATGTTTAATGTTTCTGCGGTCTGCCAGTGTGATAAGTGTTCTTGGAAACAGCTTCCATCTCTCACAGTGCCTGCAAAGTCCTTCACACCAACCACACTACTGATTGCTAGCAGCACTTTCTCTGTAGACTCTGGCTTGCTGCAAATCTTTTGAGTCAAGTTTACTGAAGCCAACTTCCTGGAGGAAAAAAAAATATGTTAGTACTGAATAAAGAGTTGAAACTTATTAGATACATTCAGTGACGGATATTTGGAAAAGGCCACAAAGCGCTGGGCTTTGGGCGGCGGCAGCTCAAGGGGCGGTGGCAGCTCAATGGAGCAGCTAGACATGAAAAGGGGGGTGCTACATTTGAAAGAGAAGGCTGCAAATGGGGAGCAACACATGATAATGGAAGCTGATGCCCAAGGGGGCTGTACATGAAAGAGAGGGGCTGCATACATGGATGTTACACATGGAAGGGGGGTGCTGCTGCACATGGAAAGGGGAGTCTAAATATACTCGGTCTAGGGGCGAAAAAAAGTATAAATCTGGCCTTGGATACATTTTATTGCTGTCTGTACCTCCATTGGAGAGATTTTCCCTCACTCTGTGCCCCGGGACCTCTATGTATCTTTGTTGCTTTAATATAAAAAGTAGTAGTCAGGAAGTGAGGGACACCACTAAAAACTAGTGAAAATTGTTGTCAACTAATTACGATTATGCAAAATTTCATGTATATTTTCAAAATTACACCCATACGTAATTATGATTGGTAAAGACAACTGATTTTGTGTAATCATTCGTAATTTTGCATAATTTTTGTGTAAATTTTGCATAATTTGGTGGTGAATAGCAAAGCCCCCATGCTACTGTCACCAAAATTGCTACATATGTTAAAAGGATACTGAGCAGGTACAAATAAAAACATCTGGTACTTACCCGGGACTTCCTCCAGCCCACCGTAGGCTGTGAGGTCCCCCGGCGTCCTCCTGGCTCCTCTCCCGGTCCTGCTGGCAGCTCCGTTAATTGGCGACTTCCGCCTAAACTTGCCACTACGAGTCCCCGCCGCGCACGTTACTCGTTATCACGCCGGGTGCTACACATCATCATGCCGTCCGGCGTGAGAGTCCTGCGCATGTGTGGTGCAGAGTTAGAGAACTGCGCATGTGCAGGACTCTCACGCCAAACGGCGTGATGATGGGTAACGTGCGCGGCAGGGACTTCGGCAGTCGCCAATTAACGGAGCCGCCAGTGGTACCGGGAGAGGAGCCAGGAGGACGCCGGGGGGACCTTGTGGCCTCTGGTGGGCTGGAGGAAGCCTCAGGTAAGTACCAATTTGGTTTTTGTGTACCTGCTCAGTATCCCTTTAACCTCCTTGGAGGTAATCCCCGAGCTAGGGCCGGGGCGGAAAACTGCAGCTAAGAGCGGTAATCCTGACCTCTGCTCAGGGTAGCCGCCGGTAGATCCCGACATTGGCCGCCATTCTTCTTCTTCTCCTCCGGGGCTCTGCTTCTTGCTGGTTAGATCGCCGGCTGTCGTCATGACTACAGCCGGCAATTTCACTTTAGAGTTGGAGCGCCACCCGGAGGATGGAGGCATAACTGCAGCGCTGGAGCCGGGGAGGTGAGTGATTGCTGGGCTGCTGCAGATCTCCCTGCCAGCATGATTTTTTTCCAGGTTTTAGGGTCTGAAAAGGTGCAAAAAAATTGCATCGCTTTTAGACCCTAAAATCCGAAAGGAATCATAACGCCAAAGGGATTAAAGAGAATTGTGGGTCAAAAAGGAAAAATGGTTTTTAAACTCAGAAAAATTACAGTTTAAAAACCATTTTTAAAACTATGCAAAAATTACATGAAATTGCAAATGATTACAATTACAAACTAAATGAATTACGATTTTTCTACAAATTTCGCATGACGATTTTGCATCCTGATTGCGAATTTTGATGCAAAATTGTGTCTATACAAAATTGTGCTCATCACTACTAAAAACTAGTCAAGGATTCTGTCTATTCCTCCTCCTCGTCATCTTTCTTTTTTATGGTGTTTCATTTTCCTTTATATTAACATGTGCCATTTTTATAGGTATGCACAGGGCCAGATTTACCATAAGGCACTGTAGGCACGTGCCTACAGGCGCCTGATGATGGAAAGGCGGCTCACTCCTCTCCCCCAGTGCCTCCCTCCCTCCTACCCCATGCAGGGTCCTGATGAGAGTGTAAATGAGAGGTTAGTCACCCGGCTCTCTGCATTCCACTGATGAGATCTCCCTTCAGTTAGGGGCACCTCTAGCTACTTAATACTGATATCCCTCTAGCTACCTAAAACTTGGGGCCCCTCTAGCTACTTAATATTGATGATACTTCTGGCTACCTAACATTAAGGGGCACAAGTAGATACCTATAACGGGTAAGGGAGGGAAGTAAGGGAGAAGTGACAGCTGGGCCAGCCAGTACGCGTATATTGAAAAAGGGCGCATGGAAAAAATGGCGCGGGATGTAGCCGAATTTATAAGTTATAATGTAAAACAATGTTTTCCATATAGAGACAAAAGGAGAGGCCAACAGGCACCGCAATAACAGGTGTTTAGCATAGGTGTAATAATCTTGGGCTGCAGCACTGGTCTGGTGTATATCTGGCAAGGATAGCGTGCTCAAATCCAAACAGAATACACAATATATATAGCACAATAGGAGATACACAGGATTGGCACATGCAGTTCCTTGTTTTAAAACAGCTTTAATGGATCCGGCTGTACATCATGGGAAAACATAAAATGAATTTCCAATCACTTTAAAACGTTCCTACCAGTTCCAGTGCTTGGTGGGGTGAAGTGGGAGCGGTGGCTAGAGTTGGGCCGAACGGTTCGCCTGCGAACGGTTCCATGCGAACTTCAGTGGTTCGCGTTCGCGTCCCGCAGGCGAACCTTTGCGGAAGTTCGGTTCGCCCCATAATGCACATGGAGGGTCAACTTTGACCCTCTACATCACAGTCAGCAGGCCCAGTGTAGCCAATTAGGCTACACTAGCCCCTGGAGCCCCACCCCCCTTATATAAGGCAGGCAGCGGCGGCCATTACGGCCACTCGTGTGCCTGCATTAGTCAGAGTAGGGCGAGCTGCTGCAGACTGTCTCTCAGGGAAAGATTAGTTAGGCTTAGCTTGTTCCTGTCTGGCTGCATACCTGTTCTGTGAACCCACCACTGCATACCTGTGCTGTGAACCCACCACTGCATACCTGTGCTGTGAACCCACCACTGCATACCTGTTCTGTTCAGTGGACCCGCCACTGTATACCTGTTCATTGAACCCACCACTGCATACCTGTGCTGTGAACCCACCACTGCATACCTGTGCTGTGAACCCACCAC
Organism: Hyperolius riggenbachi; assembly: GCF_040937935.1. Taxonomy (NCBI): domain Eukaryota; kingdom Metazoa; phylum Chordata; class Amphibia; order Anura; family Hyperoliidae; genus Hyperolius; species Hyperolius riggenbachi. Next base: position 60,840,057 of record NC_090653.1, on the reverse strand, counting down.
TGCATACCTGTTCTGTTCAGTGGACCCGCCACTGCATACCTGTTCTGTTTAGTGAACCGCCACTGTATACCTGTTCTGTTTAGTGAACCCGCCACTGCATAACTGTTCTGTTCAGTGGACCCGCCACTGCATACCTGTTCTGTTTAGTGAACCCGCCACTGCATACCTGTTCTGTTCAGTGAACCCACCGCATCAGTGCGCATACCTGTGCAGTTAAGTGAACCCGCCACTGCATACCTGTTCTGTTCAGTGAACCGCCACTGTATACCTGTTCTGTTTAGTGAACCTGCCACTGCATACCTGTTCTGTTCAGTGGACCCGCCACTGCATACCTGTTCTGTTCAGTGAACCCACCGCATCAGTGCGCATACCTGTGCAGTTAAGTGAACCCGCCACTGCATACCTGTTCTGTTCAGTGAACCGCCACTGCATACCTGTTCTGCTTGACTGCCTTCTCCGCCACCACCAACAGGGTCCGGGACTCCAGGCGGATTGCTGAATTTTTTAGGCCGCTGCTAGCAGCGGCCGCTGTAATAATTTTTCGGGTGCGTGTACATGACTGCCTAATTTTTCTGGCTGCACTGCGGGCAGCTGCAACAACAAAAGAAAAGGCATGTACATGCGCCCATTCCCCTTCGTGATCATTACCTTGCCGTGGTGAAGGGGCTTGCGTATCACAATGGAGCAATGACCGGCGCCTAGATGAGTGTCTCGGGGGGCACACCCACGATAATAAGGTCGTTGCCTCATTGTGGTCAGACCAAATTTGATCAGCTGGACAGTCACTGTTCTGTCATTCAGCTACATCAGCCAGGTGACCATATGGGCTGTAAAGCCACCAAAACCTGCACTCTCGCCATGGTGCGCACCAGTAAAGCACGGCCGTCACTACACAAACAGCTGTTTGCGGTGCGTTACACGATGAGTTTGGTGTGTCAGTGTGAAGCAGTACCTTAATTACACTACCTGATTGATGTATACACATGCAAGATGTTTGAAAGCACTTTAGGCCTGTCATTTAGCATTCAATGTGATTTCTGCCCTTAAAACGCTGCTTTGCGTCAAATCCAGATTTTTCCCGGGGACTTTTGGCATGTATCCCACTCCGCCATCCCCCCCTCCAGGTGTTAGACCCCTTGAAACATCTTTTCCATCACTTTTGTGGCCAGCATAATTATTTTTTTTTTTCAAAGTTCACATCCCCATTGAAGTCTATTGCGGTTCGCGAACTTAGACGCGAACCGAACCTTTCGCGAAAGTTCGCGAACCCGGTTCGCGAACCGAAAATCGGAGGTTCGGCCCAACACTAGCGGTGGCTTGCCTGATGCACGTTTCGCTCGTATGAGCGTCCTCTGAGGCTCTGCGCAGAGCCTCAGAGGACGCTCATACGAGCGAAACGTGCGTCAGGCAAGCCACCGCTCCCACTTCACCCCACCAAGCACTGGAACTGGTAGGAACGTTTTAAAGTGATTGGAAATTCATTTTATGTTTTCCCATGATGTACAGCCGGATCCATTAAAGCTGTTTTAAAACAAGGAACTGCATGTGCCAATCCTGTGTATCTCCTATTGTGCTAAACAATGTTTTCCCTTAGTTGCGTTGTAAACAAAAATATAGTGCTGTATCGCTGTAATGAACGTATATTAAACGGCAAAATACCGTCTATAACAACAACCGTATTCTGTAGTAAAACGTCAAATCGCGTGTATAACATAAACGTATTGTTGAATGAAACGTGAAATGGCGTGTATAACAACAAACGGATAGTGTATTAAAACTTCAAATAGCGTCTATAATAAAAACGATATTTACACTGCTATTAAGCATAGTAATAGAATAGTAGATTTTAAAGGTATTTCACATCAATTATACCTAACTGTAAGCTCACACAGATCTCTCCTTCTCCCTATCCCTAACACCTAGACCCCCCCCCCCCCCTTTGTATTAATGCACATAATGTAATAAATCGTATAATTACACATATTGTGCTGTAACTATATCTAACCTTACTCTCATACACAGCCCTCTCTGTACCTATCCCTAACCCCTAGACCCCCCCTGGTGGTGCCTAACCCTAACCACCCCCCTGGTGGTGCCTAAACCTAAGACCCCCCTGGTGGTGCCTAAACCTAAGACCCCCCTGGTGGTGCCTAAAACTAACCCCCCCGATGGTGCCTAAACCTAAGACCCCCCCGGTGGTGCCTAAACCTAAGACCCTCCTGGTGGTGCCTAAACCTAAGACCCCCCTGGTGGTGCCTAAAACTAACCCCCCCCTGGTGGTGCCTAAAACTAAACCCCCCTGGTGGTGCCTAAACCTAAGACCCCCCTGGTGGTGCCTAAACCTAAAACCCCCCTGATGGTGCCTAAAACTAAGCATCCCCCTATTGGTGCCTAAACCTAAGACCCCCCGGTGGCGCCTAACCCTAATCACCCCATAGTGCTGTATATTTCACTGTAACTATACATAACCCTCCCTATACCTATACCTAACCCCTAGACCCCCCTGGTATAGCTTAACCCTAACCCATAATTTGTATATTTGTAATACATTAAATAGTCTTAAAATGACGTATACAATATTAATATTATAAATAAATAAAATGATATATCACGTAAGCATTAAAAAAATCTTAAAATAACAGTAATATTAAAAACTATATTTTACTAACTATAATCAACACATTATAAGTGTAAAAAAACAAAGTTAATACCAAGTATGATGTACAGGATCTTCTCAAAAAATTAGCATATTGTGATAAAGTTCATTATTTCCTGTAATGTACTGATAAACATTAGACTTTCATGTATTTTAGATTCATTACACACAACTGAAGTAGTTCAAGCCTTTTATTGTTATAATATTTTCAGCAGTGGCTGAATAGTGTAATGGTTAAGGGCTCTGCCTCTGATGTAGGAGTCCTGGGTTCAAATCCTGGCTCTTCCGACTCGGTAAGCCAGCACCTATTCAGTAAGGAGTTCATTGGGCAAGTCTCCCTAACACTGCTACTGCCTACTGAGTGCGCTCTAGTGGCTGCCTCGCAAGCGCTTTGAGTCCGACAGGAGAAAGGCGCTATACAAAAAAAGGAATTATTAAAAGGAATTATTAATATTGATGATTTTGGCATACAGCTCATGAAACCCCAAATTTCCTATCTCAAAAAATTTGCATATTTCATCCTACTAATAAAAGAAAAGTGTTTTTAAAACAAAAAAAGTCAACCTTCAAATAATTATGTTCAGTTATGCACTCAATACTTGGTCGGGAATCCTTTTGCAGAAATGACTGCTTCAATGCAGCGTGGCATGGAGGCAATCAGCCTGTGGCACTGCTCAGGTGTTATGGAGGCCCAGGATGCTTCGATAGCAGCCTTAAGCTCATCCAGAGTGTTGGGTCTTGCGTCTCTCAACTTTCTCTTCACAATATCCCACAGATTCTCTATGGGGTTCAGGTCAGGAGAGTTGGCAGGCCAATTGAGCACAGTAATTCCATGGTCAGTAAACCATTTACCAGTGGTTTTGGCACTGTGAGCAGGTGCCAGGTCGTGCTGAAAAATGAAATCTTCATCTCCATAAAGCTTTTCAGCAGATGGAAAAACAATAAAAGGCTTGAACTACTTCAGTTGTGTGTCATGAATCTAAAATATATGAAAGTCTAATGTTTATCAGTACATTACAGAAAATAATGAACTTTATCACAATATGCTAATTTTTTGTGAAGATCCTGTATTTCTAATAGAATAAGGTTCAAAAACGGGATTTATACATTGGTATTTAAGCATTATACGTATGTAAACGACTTTTAAATGTTCGTTGTGTAAACGAACATTTACTTGTTACAGTCCTGTAAGCGTTCCTATAAGCGAAATTTAAAAACAAAAAAATAAGTGTATAACACAACATCAAAACGAACTTGTAAACGATATTTCTTATAAACCTTAATCTGTTAATAGTACTGTAAACGAACATTTACTTGTAACAGTCCTGTAAGTAAAATTAAAAAACGGAAAATAAGTTATAGCTCCTATAAGCGAGATTTAAAAACGAAAAAATAAGTATAACACACAGTCAAAACGATCTTGTAAATGATGTTTGTTATAACCCTTTTTGTATAAACGAAAACTTTTGATAAAACGTTCCTTGTAACCGCTATTTCTCGGGCGCCCTTTTTTCCTGTCGGGTGCCCAATAGCCGATATTTTGTATAGCAGTCTATGGCGGCGCCCCTTTTAGTCCACTAGCCATGCGCGCCCTTTTTTCCCTGCCCTAGCCAGTACACTCACGGTGCGGTTCAGTGGGTGTTTGTAGGTTCATAGAGGGTGAAGTCTTTCTGTGCCTGTAGGCTCCTGTGAGGTAAATCCAAGCCTGGGTATGCAACCACCCCCCTCCCCTCCCCCTCTGCAAACTTGATATTTCAGCAGACTTCACTGTTGTATATGCTAAATATCCAAAGCTACAGAAATTTCAATGCCCATATGCACCCATGTTCATATCAGTAATAAACAGAAAATCGCACGCCGGCCGCCTCGCGTCATCACGGCGGCCGGCGTGAAAGTACTGCGCATGCGCGATTAAAGCGCGCATGCGCAGTACTTTCACGCCGGCCGCCGTGATGACGCGAGGCGGCCGGCGTGTGACGTAATCCGCGTCATACGCGGAAGCTGCAGCCCGACACTCCACCGAGTGTCGCCCGGGCTGCGGCCTGTCAGCCATACCGGAGCGGGGTGAAGGAGAGGAGCCAGGACGCCGGCGTGGGACCTCCCGACCAGCACTGGGCTGGAGAAAGACCCTGGTGAGTACAACTTTACTTTTTTTGCTGAGCTCGGAGTCCCTTTAATGTCTCCTGGCCACCTTCGTCTCTTATAAAGTTTTCTGGTGTCTAATGGCCCCCCTCCAACCCCTATACAGTTCCCTTGTGTCTAGTGGTCCTCCTCCCTTCCCTATATAGTTTCCTGGTGTCTAGTGGTCCTCCCTCCCAATACATCTCTCTGGTGTCTAGTGGCCCCAGCCCTCCCCTATACAGTTCCCTAGTGATAAGTGCTTTCCCCCTACCTCCCCCATATGGCTTCCCTGGTGTTCTAGGGCTTCACCTCCAATATAGCTTCCCAGGTGGTCTACAGTGGGCCAAACATAATGCAAAGTGGGGAAACCACTTGGGGCCAAATTGAATGGTTCCGATCGTGGGAACCACGAATTATCTGGCCTTGGGTACGTAGCTTAATGCCATACCATAGACATATTCTGTCACCGTCTAAAGACAATTTTTGGGGTAATTCAACGCACTTATCTGTATGTTTTAGGGATGCCGGGCCCCCTGCAGGTTCTGCCTCTCTGACAACACCCCGCCCTCCCTGGCAGAACGCAGCGTAGCTAGGTGTTAACATTTACCCGATCCCGCCTCATGTCTCCTCTGCCTAAATATTCTTACTATCTGTTCTGACACATTAAAATAGCCTAAGTCAGGGCTGGTTCACACGGGGCCTCTGCGGGTTTCCGTTCCTGATGTTTACTACCAGGATAGACCAACGCTGCATTGAGACGAATGGGAGGATTCATCTCCATGTGTTTACTGTCCTTGACTGGTGATTGTGTGAACGTCGTGGTCGATCTGCATGTAGTGACCTGTATCGGTTGCACACAAAACATGATCCAACAATGGGATGGCAGGAACTGATGCCAATTGCTTTTCTGCTTGGTTAAAGACCCCCAAAAGCGTAAGTATTGCCACGCCGCCAGTGAGCTGAACACGGGGTGAGCCGAATTACGGTTCCCCCTGCTGCCACTCAAATCCCCGGTGGCATTAACCACTTCAGTACCATAGGCTTACACACACAACCCCCCCCCCCTCCCCCGTGAGCAGGCTATTTGTGTCTTAATTCAGGCCACTGCAGCTTTAAGGTCTCCCTGCAGGACCATACAACTCAGCACACAAGTGATTCCACCTCCCTTTTCTGCCCACCAACAGAGATTTCTGTTGGTGGGCTCTGATCGCTGCTGCAGGGCTTTGTTTATTTTCTTATTATTTTATTTGTTTTTTTTTTTTTATTAAAATGTACATTTTATTGTAATTTTTTATCTCCCATTCCTCCCTCCCCACACCAGCCAATCACAGTGATCAGCTCTCATAGGCATCAGCTTATGAGAGCTGATAGCTCTCTGGGCCTCTCCAGGGGACAGCCGAGTGACACAGCTGTCCCCAGTACAGCGCTGCCATAGATTGCAGCGCTGTACAGGGTAAATAGACAATGGTTTCGCTGTCTATCAGTCTCCTAGTGGCGATTGCTGCTGGTAGACTAATGATGGATGGAGCGGAGCTCCATCACTTAAATGGGGATACGCGCACATCGGCACACACGATCCCCAGCAGAACACACCCCAGCAGTTCACGCCAATTGGCAATGAGCGGTCCTGGAGCTGCCACCTTGCGACCACCAACTGGCGTTAGGCGGTCGCAAGGGGGTTAAATACTATTCCCCCTCTGAGCTGTAGCAACTTGGAGGGAGATGTAATTCAGAGTCTGTCAATGGTCAGATTCCCAAATTACCCTTGCGCAAGGCGTGGAGCATAGCATTAGTGCTATGGCGGTGCATTGCTTCAGCGCTCGGCACTGAGCGCTGGGTACCGAAATGACCTGCTCTGTGTGAAGCGGCCCTTTCCCCAGTTGGCAGGAGAGTGCGTTTAAAACTTTTAGACATGATAACATTTAAAGAACAAGTAAACGTTTCAAATGTTATTTGGATGTATAACTTAATACAATTACTCCTCGCAGAGTTCTCCTTTAAAGTGGTGCCCTGGATGCCCATCTCCTATGACCTTGCCCTATATGGAGACCTGGTTATACATGAATGCCTGTGTATAAAACATACATCTAGTTCTCAGTCAGCACGCTGTATACTTTGGCTGTGTGTATGGGAGCTATTCTGTCAGAAACACTCGTATTTCACATTATTTCATCTCTGTGGTTAGCAGGCTGTTATTTTTCTGTTGTTGTTAATTATCTTTATTGAGGCATACCCATGAGAACAGATTGTTTCAGCATTCTCTGCATGGTGTTTTTCTTACTAGTGTCAGCAGGGGTACAGCTAGAAATCATAGGGCCCAATGGCTAATTTTTGCTTTGCTTGGGGCCCCCACCAAAAATGATAAAGCACTTGATGAGTTGGGTTGCTGCAGTCATGGAGATGGGGACAACTTACTTCCCTTACATGTCATAGGTAGCTACAAGTATCCCTTAGTAGTATTATGTAGCCAGAGGTGCCCTCAGTATGAAGTTGCCCCGACTGAAGAGAGATCCTGTCAGTGGAATGCAGAGAACTGGGTGCGTAACCTGCCATTTATACTCTCATCAGTAGAGAGGGGCGTGAGCCGTCTTTCCATCATCAGGAGCCTGTAGGCACGTGCCTACAGAGCCTTATGGTAAATCCAGCCCTGCCTATGCTCCACTCACGCTACTCTGCATGGAAAAAAGGGAAGAGGTCACATGTGGCTACCTCTACTGCATCTCTGGGGGCCTGCTGTGGGACTCCATTGGACTCCCTTATCACAACTGGTTGCTCACACAGGGACCCTCTTAGCTATGGGCCCCATTGCAGCCGCAATGGCTGCTATGGCGATCCCTACACCACTGGCCACATCACCAGTTCAAATATAGTAAGTCCAGTATAGGATAGAACACCAGAATCTTCACTTTCAAGTTTCATTCAATCTATTCAAAGTTAGGAGGGTTAGTGTTGGGGGATATGGTAGGGGGAGGATAGAGGTCATAGTCAGGTAGAGGAGGTATGTGGCATTTAAGGAGGAGGTTGTTTTGGGAGCTGGTTAGTTTTAGATGTAGGTAGGAGAGGTAGCGTTCGACACCATGTAAGCTGATAGTAGAATATTGCCAATATAAGATTATGAATATCGGCAACACCTGGCACTCAAATCAACAAACACCTAGTACAGGCATGTCCAAAGTCCGGCCTGGGGGCCAAATGTGGCCGTCCAGCCATTTCTGGAGGCCCCCAAAGCTCTTTACAGTTGTTAATTCCATACGTCCTGCAGGCCATAGCTGTGGTGTGGCATACAGGGGCCAGCAGCAGTAACAGGCACTGATTAGCAGCTGCCACTGTTAGGGCTGGATTTACATCACTGGAGCCTATAGGCACAGATGTCCTGGCACCCTAGACTTCTCTGTCACCTAGCGTTAGGTAGCCCATGATACCCTCAGTATTACGTTGCTAGTGGTCCACATGAATGAAGGAAGATCTCGTCAGTGGAATGCCAAGACCTGGGTTAGTAACCTCTCATTTACGTTCTGCCCGGGACTCTGCATAGGGAAGGAGAGAGGGAGGCACTAGAGTAGAGGAGTAAACTGCCTTTCCATCACCAGGAATCCAGTGCCATATGGTAAATCCGGCCCTGGCCACTGTGCTAACTGAACACGGTATATGGGTTATTTCCTATGGAAATGTTTTGGCAAAATATCACAGGCATAGTGTACCTAACGGCAATCAGCAAACATGGTGTTTAATTTCACTAGTTCAGCCCTAGCACTTTCAAAAAAGACGATATGGCCCTTGGCCAAAAAAGTGTGGCCATTCCTGACCTAGTGTACATTTATTTCCCCATACCTGATACCACCAATAACTCAAAAATAATCACTGACATGCCTCTTGTAATGAAACCCACTCAAACATAAACCCCCACAACTTAGACTATTCAATGCCTGTCCTAGCAATCCCCCTAACCCCCTCCCAAGCCCACCAGCTAACTCTAACCTCTCCAACTCCCAAAAAATACTAAACATTAACAAAGTAGCCCAGCACTGAAATGCCTAGATCACCAAAAACCTGCTTCCACAAATAAACCAGGGTGGAAATGGCCAGGAATGAGATTACACTGACTGCTGTGTAATGTCAGCCTCAGATGTTTTTTCTGAGGAACTTTCAGTGCAGCAGTATTTGGCATCACATTCAAACAACTGGATCTGCCTCTAAAATGTCTCACCTTGCTGCTGGATAGAACTGCCTCTCTCCTGCCTGTGTTTTGGGGTCATGTTTCCAACTGTGGTTGGAGCCTGTAGTAGTCAGTTTATTTACATCACCATATGGTAGGCATCACACTCATGGACGCTAATTAAGACGTACTTCAGAATGCCAAACACCTTTTTTTATCTACTATAAAACACAACAGCAAATTAACAAACACCTTTCATGTGAACCACAGAGTCTGGGGCTGTACAACATCTCTGCACATAGCCTGCAGGGTCTGCACTTATATCAACCGCCACAGAGATGAACAGGCCAAAGTTCTGCAATACTTGCCTGAAATACTGCTGCTGGAGTTCTGAATGCCGTACAAAGAAGCACTGATTATTTAATAATGAAACAGATATAAAGCTGGCCTCAGATATAAAGCTGCCAAGCTATTATTTACAGTAAATTGGGCTCCTGATTAGCTCACACTTCATACTCATACAGTGTTAGTTTGCCCAAGTCCTGCCAACAGTCTGCAGAGGGGGATAAAGAGTGCAGAGGGATAATTTACAATAAGAGAGAAGGGAGAATATACATTAGAAGCAGTGAAAACATCTGGAAATATATCTCATGCTTGGAACACACAATGCAATTTTCCCGCCCATCAGCAGGAATCAAGCGATTATTTTTGACATGTTCGATCCGTTTATGATTGAAAAAGGGATCAATTTTGCGAAGTTATCATAGGAAAATTGATCCCTTTGTCGATTGGGAGCAGTTTGGACATGTACACGTTACAACTTCCTGTCTGATCATCCATTGATCGAACAGGAAATAGCATTGTGTGTTTCCAGCATCAGAGCTGGGCTCATCAGCTACAGTGCTGGACTTCTGTCTTAGGACGGCCTTGGTTAAAAACTTGAGCTTTCTTAAACAGTGTGCCACGCTGAACTACTTACCTACTCTGATGATCCAGTAGGGGTAGGGGGAGCGGATCAGTGAATAATGGTGCACAGTGCCTATGCATAAAAATGGCAGCGCATTAAAAAGATACGCTTATCGCTATTTATCATTAGTACTGCATAATAATGGCGCACAGGGAAAAAAGAAGAAAAACGGCACACACTAACGTTGTTTATCAATAGCGCAGTTCATATGCCAAACAGCAGACGTTATTGCCCACAGTAACGTTATTTATCAATAGCGCCCTACATAAGCCAAACTGTAGAAGTTATTTAACTGCAAAACGGTGAATAAATTTAATGTAACACTGTCAAGGTTAGGGTTAGGCACCACCAGGGGAGTGGTTAGGGTTAGGCACCACCAGGGGGGTCTTAGGGTTAGGCACCACCAGGGGAGTAGTTAGGGTTAGGCACCACCAGGGGGGTTGTTAGGCACCACCAGTGGGGTGGTTAGGGTTAGGCACCACTAGGGAAGTGGTTAGGGTTAGGCACCACTAGGGGGAGTCTAGGGGTTAGGGATAGGTACAGAGAGGGTTCTGTGTGTTAAAGCTAAATAATGATAAGTTATCTGCCGTCCTTTCACTATCCCTGGTCACCCGATCCCTATACACCCCAGCACCAGCATCATCAGGTTTGATCATTCCTTAACTTGTTTGATGGATGTATAATATGTGGCATGAAGATAAATAAACGTTTAAAGGGACAGTGGCCCGGTCTACTTTTGATGTACTAAATAATGATAAGGCTTTAACATTATATAGCGATAAGCGACATACGGATTAGCGGCAACACTGTGCGCCATTATTCGCAGGCGCCATTTTCAGATGGATCCAGGAGGAGTGGAAAAAGTATTTTACATTATGGTTGCTATTGCTAATTATGGAAGGGGTTCTAGTACATAGCAGGGAGATATAAACATTTTGGTAGGGGATTATGAAATTGGGGAAGTTTAGTTATGAGGAAATTTGCTAGGACATGGGAAGAATAGTTTTTGACGTAGAGCAGCATATGTGTCTGTTTAAGGTGGGGGTGGATCAGATTGAGGTTTGTTAGGACACGAAGAGGAATACTTGTGAAATAGAGAGATTTATATAGGGATAATGTTAATGATAATGTGTTATGTTAGAGGAGAGCGAGATTTGGAAGGGGATGAAGAGATGAATCCACATATATGCCTGCAGGACTCTATCGCTTGGTCTACTGACCAGCAGAGATCCAGGGTTCTGATCCAAGTTGCTTTTTCTCCTAAGTTTACTCCTAGGTGATATTTTCACACCTCATCAATAAAATGTATTTTAAACCACCAGAAAATTAGAAAATACTCACCTACTTTTTGGTACTTTTTCAATTGCACAATCCTGAAAAGTTATTTTAAACAGAAGATGAAAAAATGTCTCCTAGGAGAAAACTAAGGAGAACATTTGAATTTAAGAATGACCCCTATCCCATATGCAATTAACTTTTCCTCCTGCGTTTTCTCCCAGGAGATACTTTTTCACCTTCTCTTTAAAATAACTTTTCAGTACTTTTCAATATACAAAGTACTAAAAAGAAGATGAAAAAGTACTACTTTATCAAAATTATTTTGAATATTTTATCACTTGCTGGTGGTTGTAAAAGCATTTTATTGACAAGGTGTAAACATATCACCTAGGAGAGAACGCAGGAGAAGACGTTTTTCTCCTGAGTTTTGTCCTAAGTGATATTTCACAACTTGTCAACAAAATACCTTTGAAACCACCAGCAAGAAATAAAACACTTAAAAAATAATTCTGACAGTACAGTACTTTTTCACATACTCTTGGTATTGAAACGTTCTTTTAAAAAGAAGAAGAAGATTTATCTCCTAGGAGAAACCCAGGAGTTTCTCATAGGAGATAAGGGCCCATATGAAATTAATTTTTTCTTCTGAGTTTTCTCCTAGGTAATATTTTCAAAACTTGTCTATAAAAAGCCATTTAAATCATCAGCACGCAAGAAAATGCTCAAAACAATTTTGATAGTTCTTTTTCACCAACTTTGTTATACTTCTTCAATTGCAAAATGCTGGTAAGTTTTTTTTTAAATAGGAAATGAAAAAATATCTCCTAGGAGACAACTGAGGAGAAAAAGTTAATTGCAAGGGCCCATATGCAATTAACTTTTTATCCTCAGGGGATATTTTTTCATCTTCTATTTAAAGCAATCTTTCAGCACTTTGCAATTGAAAAAAGTATCAAAAAGTAGTTGGAAAAATACTATCAAAATTATTTTGAGTATTTTCTTGCTTGCTGGTGGTTTAAAAGCCATTTTATTGACAAGTTTGACAGTATAATCCAAGAGAAAACTCAGGAGAAAAAGTTAATTGCATACAGGCCAAGTTGTCAACTTGTTTTTTAAATACATTTTTCAGCACTTTGCAATTGAAAAAGTACCAAAAACTAAGTGTGAGGCTGAGTGCACACATAACAGAACATGAAAGGTTGCGGTTTCTGTCATGTGCAGGTTTTTTGTGTGCGTTTGCGGTTTTTGTGTGTTTGCATTTTTTTTTTTCCACATATGCATTTCCCTTTTTCTCCTATGTTTTCTCCTAGGTGATAATTTTTGATCTTCTCTTTAAAATAACTTTTCAGCATTTCACAATTAAAAAAAAGTACCAACAGTAGTAGAAAAAGTACAATCAAATTGGTTTTATGTATTTTCTTGCTTGCTGGAGGTTTAAAGAGGAACTCCAGTGAAAATAATGTAATAAAAAAAGTGCTTCATTTTTACAATAATTATGTATAAATGATTTAGTCATTGTTTGCCCATTGTAAAATATTTTAAATCCCTGATTTATATTCTGACATTTATTACATGGTGACATTTTTACTGTTGGCAGGTGATGTAGCTGCTGCATGCTGTTTTGGCAGTTGGAAACAGCTGTAAACAGCTATTTCCTACAATGCAACAGGGTTCACAGACAGGAAACTGCCAGAAGTACCTCGGTACTCAGAGCTTCTTGTGGGAGGGATTTCACCACAATATCAGTCATACAGCGCCCCCTGATGGTCTGTTTGTGAAAAGGAATATATTTCTCATGTAAAAAGGGGTATCAGCTATTTATTGGGATAAAGTTCAATTCTTGGTCGGAGTTTCTCTTTAAAGGGACTTTTATTAACAAGGTATGAAAATTTTTAACTTGGAAAAAATTAAGGAGAAAAAGTGAATTGCAAATGGGTTCGCCGCGATGTTCGGGTGTTCGCGCCGAATTCCGAACATAATGGAAGTCAATGGGGACCCGAACTTTCGTGCTTTTTAAAGCTTCCTTACATGCTACATACCCCAAATTTGCAGGGTATGTGCACCTTGGGAGTGGGTACAAGAGGAAAAAAAATATTTGAAAAAGAGCTTATAGTTTTTGAGAAAATTGATTGTAAAGTTTCAAAGGAAAAACTGTCTTTTAAATGTGGAAAATGTCATGTTTCTTTGCACAGGTAACATGCTTTTTGTCGCCATGCAGTCATAAATGTAATACAGAGAAGAGGTTCCAGGAAAAGGGACCGGTAACGCTAACCCAGCACCAGCACACGTGATGGAACAGGAGGAGGCGCAGGAGGAGAAGGCCACGCTTTTTGAGACACAACAACCCAGGCCTTGCATGAGGACAAGAAGCGTGCGGATAGCATGCTTTGTACCGCCATGCAGTCATAAATGTAATAAAGATAAGAGGTTCCATAAACAGGGACCGGAAACGCTAACCCAGCAGCAGCACACGTGATGTAACAGGAGGAGGCGCATGAGGAGAAGGCCACGCTTTGAGACACAACAACCCAGGCCTTGCAGGAGGACAAGAAGCGTGCGGATAGCATGCTTTTTACCGCCATGCAGTCATAAATGTAATAAAGATAAGAGGTTCCATAAACAGGGACCGGCAACGCTAACCCAGCAGCAGCAGACGTGATGGAACAGGAGGAGGCGCAGGAGGAGAAGGCCACGCTTTGAGACACAACAACCCAGGCCTTGCATGAGGAGAGGAAGCGTGCGGATAGCATGCTTTTTACCGCCATGCAGTCATAAATGTAATAAAGATGAGAGGTTCCATAAACAGGGACCGGCAACGCTAACCCAGCAGCAGCACACGTGATGGAACAGGAGGAGGCGCAGGAGGAGAAGGCAACGCTTTTTGAGACACAACAACCCAGGCCTTGCATGAGGACAAGAAGCGTGCAGATAGCATGCTTTGTACCGCCATGCAGTCATAAATGGAATAAAGATGAGAGGTTCCATAAACAGGGACCGGCAACGCTAACCCAGCAGCAGCACACGTAATGGAACAGGAGGAGGCGCAGGAGGAGAAGGCCACGCTTTGAGACACAACAACCCAGGCCTTGCAGGAGGACCAAAAGCATGCGGATATAGCAATGCTTTTTGCCGCCATGCAGTCATAAATGTAATAAAGATGAGAGGTTCAATAAACAGGGACCGGCAACGCTAACCCATCACAGATGGTCATTGTTCATGTTACTTGGTTGGGGTCCGGGAGTGTTGCATAGTCGTTTCCAATCCAGGATTGATTCATTTTAATTTGAGTCAGACGGTCTGCATTTTCTGTGGAGAGGCGGATACGCCGATCTGTGATGATGCCTCCGGCAGCACTGAAACAGCGTTCCGACATAATGCTGGCTGCCGGGCAAGCCAGCACCTCTATTGCGTACATTGCCAGTTCGTGCCAGGTGTCTAGCTTCGATACCCAATAGTTGAAGGGTGCAGATGGATTGTTCAACACAGCTACGCCATCTGACATGTAGTCCTTGACCATCTTCTCCAGGCGATCGGTGTTGGAGGTGGATCTGCACGCTTGCTGTTCTGTGGGCTGCTGCTGCATGGGTGTCATAAAATTTTCCCACTCCAAGGACACTGCCGATACCATTCCCTTTTGGGCTCTAGCTGCGGCTTGTGTTGTTTGCTGCCCTCCTGGTCGTCCTGGGTTTGCGGAAGTCAGTCTGTCGGCGTACAACTGGCTAGAGGAGGGGGAGGATGTCAATCTCCTCTCTAAAGTCTCCACAAGGGCCTGCTGGTATTCTTCCATTTTGACCTGTCTGACTCTTTCTTCAAGCAGTTTTGGAACATTGTGTTTGTACCGTGGATCCAGAAGGGTATAAACCCAGTAATTGGTGTTGTCCAGAATGCGCACAATGCGTGGGTCGCGTTCAATGCAGTCTAGCATGAATTGAGCCATGTGTGCCAGAGTCCTGCCAGAATCATCATCCTCTTGTGAGCGTTGTGATAGTTGTTGTGATGCATCATAGTCGTCACCTTCTTCCTGGTCTGCTTCTGCTGACCATTCGCGCTGAATTGTGGAAGTCCAACGTGCACCGCTCTGGCCCTCGTCAGTGGTGGCAGGAAATTCCTGCTCCAACTCCAGCTGTTCCTCCTCCTCTTCTTCGTCATAGCTGCTGGGGCCAGCGTTTCCTGAGGCGGATGGCCTGATGTTGGTACCATCACGCTGATCGTTTTCTCCTTCAGATTCCCCCAGTTGCATCATGACAGCTGTTTCCTTGATTTTCAACATTGACCTCTTCAGTAAACACAGCAGTGGTATGGTAATGCTGACTGAAGAGTTGTCACTGCTCACAAGCAACGTGGACTGCTCAAAATTTTGGAGGACTTGGCAGAGGTCCAACATGTTGGCCCAATCGGATCCACAGAAGCTTGGCAGCTGTCCGGATGCGCCTCGGTACTGCGCCGTCATGTACTGGACCACTGCACTCTTCTGCTCGCAAAAGCGGGCTAGCATGTGCAGCGTAGAATTCCAGCGCGTAGGGACATCACACAGCAAGCGATGGTGGGGGAGATTGAAGCGCTCCTGCATCTTGGCGAGTGCCCCCGAAGCAGTACTGGAATTTCTGCAATGTTTGGCCACTCGTCGCACCTTCAACAGAAAATCGGCCACGCCTGGGTATGTCCTCAGGAACCGCTGAACTACTAGGTTCATCACGTGCGCCAGGCAAGGGATGTGTGTCAGCTTAGCCAACCTTAAAGCGCGAATGAGATTACTCCCATTATCACACACAACCATGCCCGGTTTCAGGTCCAGCGGTGCCAGCCACAAATCTGTCTGTTCCTTTATTCCCCTCCAAATTTCCTCCCCTGTGTGCTGCTTATCCCCAAGGCAGATCAGCTTCAGCAACGCTTACTGACGCATGCCAACAGCTGTGCTGCACTGCTTCCACGATCCTACTGCTGCTGGGTTAGCGTTTCCGGATGAGGTACAGCTTTGAGATGCATTGGAGGAGAAGGAGTCAGAGAGGTAGGTGCTGCTGTTGTTATCCAGTGGGAGGGACGGCGGTGCAGCTGTTTGCGGCGTGGGCAACACCCGCGCCGTAGCAGGTGAGGAATCACTGCCAGGCTCCACAAGGTTCACCCAGTGCGCAGTAAGGGAGATGTATCGACCCTGGCCGAACGCACTCGTCCAGGTGTCAGTGGTGAGGTGAACCTTGCAGGCAATGGCATTCTTCAAGCTTCGGGTTATTTTGCTGACCACGTGCTCATGCAACTCAGGCACTGCAGAGCGCGCAAAGTGGTAGCGGCTGGGAACCACGTAACGTGGGATGGCCACTGACATCATGCCCTTTAAGCTGTTTGTCTCCACCACTCGATATGGCATTTCGCAGGCCAGAAGCTTGGCTATGCTGGCTGTTACTGCCACGGCCCGGGGGTCATTTGCTGGCAATTTCCTCTTGCGCTCAAACATCTCCGAGACAGACAACTGAATCGTAGGGCTGCACACTGAAGGGCTGTTGGTTGTTGTGTTTGATGAACACTGGGAGACCTCAAGAGCACTACTCCGGAAAGTGACAGTGTCAGCGTCTGATGTTTGTGAATGTTGTGAACCACGCAATGGCTGGGCTACTGCTGCTGCTGCTGAGGCGGGTCTGGTGGTGAGTCTGGTGACCCCAAGGGAGGCAGTGTTGCTGGTACCCTGTCCTGCCGCGTTTGCTCACAGAGTGGGATGTTTGGATAGCATGTGGCGGCTCATGCTGGTGGTGGAGAGGTTGTTAATACTTTTCCCCCTGCTCAGGCGGGTCTTGCACACCTTGCAAATCGCCATAGTACCATCCTCAGTGCAGTCTTCAAAGAAAGCCCAGACTTTGGAGCACCTGCCTTGCTGGCGATTTCTGTTTGCGCCTCTTTTGCCCCCCACTTGAACTTCCACGCTTGTGGTGCCTGAAATTGCGCGCCGCCTACCTTGTGGCACAAGGCGAACTCGTGCAGCAGTGGGTTCTTCAACAGACTTATCTGTGCTGCTGCTACGACGGCGATGTTCTCGTTCACAAACAAAATCCGGGTCTCTGTCGACATTGTCCATACCCTCCTCTTCCATCTCCTCAAACTCGTCATATGTCATTGTGGGGGGCCGCCGCCGTGGAGTAGAGCTCCCCAGAACAACCTCTGCACAGCTCACTCCAACGTCGTCTTCCAGATCTTGTCGGCCGACCTCCTGCAATTGCAACCCCTCCTGCCCAACTTGCTCTGGGATTTGGGTTTCCGAGTCCTCCTCGGACTCGACCTTGTATTTCAGTGCGCGGTGCATTTCCCACAGTTAATGGTTGTGAATCCAGGCACAACATTTCTGGCTGTTCCTCCATTGACCTTTGAAAGGTGGAAGTTTGTTGGGCTGGGAATAGCTCCTGCGAATACCCCATTGTGTCCTGAGGTAATTCATCGGACTGGTTATCTGGCAGTTGTGTGCGTGGTGTCGCTGCCGGTTGTGTCAGCTTTGTGCCCACTGGCTCCTTGTAACTGGCTGAGGACTTGGACCTCGTGCGTGATGTGCTGGTGCTGCTTAACCCACTGCTGGACGCTTGAGAGGTCATCCAAGTAATTATCTGGTCCTGTTCTTTTGGATTTGTGAGGGTTGTTGTCCTGGACAACATGGGCGGTATTGAGTGGGTTTTCTTGGGTGCTCCCCTGTGGCCTGTACGTGAACCGTCAGGGGAAACACCTCTTCCCTTGCCCCTTCCTCTTTCACCGGATTTCTTCCTCATTTCACTTATCCTTACAGTACACGCTGACTGGCAGCAGTACAGTGGCAGTACAGAAATGCTATACAGTGGCGGGTGAGCGGTGTACCACTATTGCCAGCAGCGACACAGAGCACAATGCTATACAGTGCCGGGTGAGCGGTGTACTACTGTTCCCAGCAGACACAGAGTGGCAGTAAACAGAATGCTATATATTGTGGCTGAGCGAGGTACACAGAGTGGCAGTAAACAGAATGCTATATAGTGTGGCTGAGCGAGCGGTGTACTACTATTCCCAGCAGACACAGAACAGTAAACAGAATGCTATATAGTGTGGCTGAGCGGTGTACCACTATTCCCAGCAGCGACACAGAGCACAATGCTATACAGTGGCGGGTGATCGGTGTACCACTATTCCCAGCAGCGACACAGAGCACAATGCTATACAGTGGCGGTTGAGCGGTGTACTACTGTTCCCAGCAGACACAGAGTGGCAGTAAACAGAATGCTATATATTGTGGCTGAGCGAGGTACACAGAGTGGCAGTAAACAGAATGCTATATAGTGTGGCTGAGCGAGCGGTGTACTACTATTCCCAGCAGACACAGAACAGTAAACAGAATGCTATATAGTGTGGCTGAGCGGTGTACCACTATTCCCAGCAGCGACACAGAGCACAATGCTATACAGTGGCGGGTGAGCGGTGTACCACTATTCCCAGCAGCGACACAGAGCACAATGCTATACAGTGGCGGGTGAGCGGTGTACTACTGTTCCCAGCAGACACAGAGTGGCAGTAAACAGAATGCTATATAGTGTGGCTGAGCGAGGTACACAGAGTGGCAGTAAACAGAATGCTATATAGTGTGGCTGAGCGAGCGGTGTACTACTATTCCCAGCAGACACAGAGTGGCAGTAAACAGAATGCTATATAGTGTGGCTGAGCGAGGTACACAGAGTGGCAGTAAACAGAATGCTATATAGTGTGGCTGAGCGAGCGGTGTACTACTATTCCCAGCAGACACAGAGTGGCAGTAAACAGAATGCTATATAGTGTGGCTGAGCGAGGTACACAGAGTGGCAGTAAACAGAATGCTATATAGTGTGGCTGAGCGAGCGGTGTACTACTATTCCCAGCAGCGACACAATGACCCTGGCTAGCGTGGCTGGAGCGCGAACTACCCTGCCTGCCTACCCAAAGCTAAACCCACAGACAAATGGCGGAGATATGACGTGGTTCGGGTATTTATTTACCCGAACCACGTGACAGTTCGGCCAATCAGAGCGCGTTCGGGTCCGAACCACGTGACCCGTTCGGCCAATCACAGCGCTAGCCGAACGTTCGGGGAACGTTCGGCCATGCGCTCTTAGTTCGGCCATGTGGCCGAACGGTTTGGCCGAACACCATCAGGTGTTCGGCCGAACTCGAACATCACCCGAACAGGGTGATGTTCTGCAGAACCCGAACAGTGGCGAACACTGTTCGCCCAACACTACAAATGGGCCCCTGTGTCTTCACTCGCCCTATGTCACAAGGCATCACCCTGGGCCATATGCAATTCACTTTTTCTCCTGGGTTTTCTGCTATGAGATAATTTAACATCTTTAAAGTGTACCAGAGCTGTAAAATTAAAAAGATTTATACACACCTGGGGCTTCCTCCAGCCCCATCGGCTCCGATCGCTCCCACACCACCATCCTCTGCTCTTCGCAGCTTTGGGAACCGGGTCCCCGCACTTTTAGTCAGAGCCAGTCTGGCGTAAGAGAAGTGCGCCCTCTACGTATCTCTCAAGCAGCTGCTGGAGAGATACGCAAAAAGCTCACTTCTCCTGCGTAGCTGGCCGTGACTGATATTATTATTATTATTATTATTTAGTATTTATATAGCGCCGACATATTATGCAGCGCTGTACAGTGTATATATATATATATATCTTGTCACTAACTGTCCCTCAAAGGAGCTCACAATCTAATCCCTACCATTGCCATATGTCTATATTATGTAGTGTAAGTACTGTAGTCTAGGGCCAATTTTTTTAGGGGGAGCCAATTACCTTATCCGTATGTTTTTGGAATGTGGGAGGAAACCGGAGTGCCCGGAGGAAACCCATGCAGACATGGAGAGAACATACAAACTCTTTGCAGATAGTGCCCTGGCTGGGATTCGAACCAGGGACCCAGCGCTGCAAGGCGAGAGAGCTAACCACTATCAGTGATGGGTCACAGTACTCGAAACTGCGGGCAGCGGAGGATGGCGGCGTGGGAGTGATTGGAGCGGATGGGGCTGGAGGAAGCCCCCGCTTTGTATAAAATCTTTTTAAATTTACAGCTCTGAAGGTAGCCACTAACGGTCCAATTTCTAGCGAAAAAATCATACGAGCGATCAGAAATTCTGATCAGAAGTGAAATATTGTAATAAATCGTTCACTACACCATCAACAAACCAATCTTTACTTCCTATCTATCACAACCAAAAAGAAAATCCAAATTTTGGTTTGACGAAAATTCATTCGGGGCGAAAAAATTTTCACTCGTTCATAATCGATTGTGTCCACCAATGGAGATTATTTACAACCAATCCGATCAGAATTTCTGATCGCTCGAACGATTTTTCGCTAGAAATTGGACCGTTAGTGGCCACCTTTAGTCCCTTTAAATTAACTTTTTAGCACTATGCAATGGAAAAAGTACCAAAAAGTAGGTGAAAAAGTACTGTCAAAATTATTTTAAGTATTTTTTCGCTTGCTGGTGGTGCAAAAGGTATTTTATTTATAAGTTGTGAAAATATCACCTAGGAGAGCACAAAAGTGAATTGCGTAGGGGCCCCTGGCCTTTGCCCATCTATGAGGACCTACAGACAAGCCTTCACCCAGGCTGACCTAATCGTCTGTATTTGGCCTTCTATTTGCGACTATCATATTTTCGGAAGCGAAGGAGTGAGGTAAGATTTATTGCATGCTGAGATCTGCTCTCCACGATCACATTTCAGGGTCTACTGAGGTGAAACGCAGCGTGCACTGAAGGAAAGATACAGTAGCTCACGTTTGCCTTGTATTTCAGGAAAGTGAATGGTAAGGTCATTTCATTGGAAGACTGTAGACACGTTCATCACCATGCATGTATTTCAGCCAACCATTCCATAAATGTAATGACTTGGTGTTGCCCAGCATTCATATTTATCCTTACGGAGAAGGGAGTGAGGAGAATGTGAGACCTCTAAGTAGACAATGCTGGTGCTAACTTACTAGGTGTACATTATAATGACAAGGTAGGTTCTAGAATTTCTGTTGCCTGAAGCAAACTTTGGAGGATACCTTCCATCTAAAACCCCATCACCGGTGAGAGATCACCATGGACAGTCAGAGGGGAAGCTTTGGCATGCGAACAATCAGGCGAGGATGCTGGCACCAGACCGGCCAAACACCACACCCCTGTCATTGGGCCAAACACTGCACTCAATCAGTAACAGTGAACTATCAGATGCCAAATGAGTACAGGAGATGTGTGGATAAGGAGGCAAAGACATGAGGGCAGTCTTATGGTGTTTCATATTCATTTTTACTGTGTTTAAAGCAATAGAGCAAAACATTATTTTTGAGTATAATCTCACTTTAGAGTAAGCCTGAGATGGGGCCCAAGAAAAAAAATGATACATACCAGGAGCTTCCTCGATCCCCCTCCGGCCTAATCGCTTCTTCGTCGTCCTCAGTCGCCGCCTGGATCATCTGAACATTTCCCCAGAAAGTCCTCTGGTCCAGGTCACTCCTGTGGCCGGGAGCGTTCTGCACCTGTGCAGTACTACAGGATGCTCCTGGCTACGGGAGCGCACGCAGCTGGACTGCGCCTGCGCTGACTGGCCTCGAATGGACGACTTACCAGGGCCAGTTACGGACAAACCGTGCAGCATCTGAGGGCCAAGAAGAGGGATCGATCAGGTCAAAGGGGGCTGGAGGAAGCGCCAGGTATGTATATTTTTTTTTTAACCCCATCAGGTACACTTTAAAGCCACTTCCCATAGATGCTTACAGATAAACGTTCACGTTACCAGCTCATTCTAGAAGCAAGCAATACATTTGTTTCATGTGCAGGCGGGTTCACATGGTGTTGTGCCTATCCCTCCGCAGGTCTAGAGGATCACAATAGACTTGCCTGATCATGTGACCTGCTAGTGAAGCCAAGTTTTAATGTTCATTCTCCATTAATCGCAAGCATGACATCACTGGCAGAAGCAACTTCTGTACAACATTACCCTTAGGCTAAAGTTACACACACTCTTTCAACATCCCTGGCAGAAGCCTGAAAATGTATGCTGAGGAAGAATGCAATGCAGGCAGTGCTTTACAGATGTGTTCAATACATTCTCTATAGGCGCATTAGGCCCAAGGATTGAACTTCATCCCAATCAGTAGCTGATACCCCCTTTCCCATGAGAAATCTTTATGGCTGATATTGTGGTGAAACCCCTCCCACAGTATGATGTCATAACCATTGGCCTGACAGTTTGCTGTCTGTGAACCTCATTGCATTGTGGGAAATAACTTTTTCCAACTGCCAAGCAAGCAATATCTCCCTCTGTGCATAGAACTCTCAGTAATGAACATTCTGTACAGATCCCCTGGCAGGACAAAAGATGTCACCACCAGTGACACATTTCAGAATGTAAATCAGAGAGAGGAAAGATTTTACAACGGGCAAACACTGCCTAAATAATCTATAAACGAATATTGTAAAAAATATGCAATTTTATTCATTATGTTATTTTTACTACAGTTCCTCTTTAAAACCCCACAGAGAGAATGTGGAATGTGGAAAGTTCAGCAAGGCTGCTATAACTAATGTATAACTTGCCACTGGCTATCACACCTTCCTGAACCCCCCTGGCGGTAAACCCGTGCTGAGCACGGGCTATGCCGCCGGAAGGCACCGCTCAGGCCCCGCTGGGCCGATTTGCATAATTTTTTTTTGCTACACGCAGCTAGCACTTTGCTAGCTGCGTGTGCAATGCGATCGCCACCGCTACCCGCCGATCCGCCGCTATTCGTCACGCCGCGGCCACCCCCCACCCCCAGACCCTGTGCGCTGCCTGGCCAATCAGTGCCAGGCAGCGCTGTGGGGTGGATTGGAGTCCCCTTTGACGTCACGGCATCGATGACGTCGGTGACGTCATCCCGCCCGTCGCCATGGCGACGGGGGAAGCCCTCCAGGAGATCCCGTTCTTTGAACGGGATCTCCTGATCTCCTCCGGCGATCGGAGGGGCTGGGGGGATGCCGCTGAGCAGCGGCTATCATGTAGCGAGACCTTGTCTCGCTACATGAAAAAGAAACATTTAAAAAAAAACGGATTTGCTGCCCCCTGGCGAATTTTTAGCAAACCGCCAGGAGGGTTAATTCATGCTTGACTCATTATCTTATATCACATGTGAGATGGTGCAATAAGAGTCAGTGGCCACTCATGCCTTCCAGCTCAGTTACCGCAGAGAAGGTGCATGGAGGTTTCCTGCTGAGCTATATTAGCCCTGCACCACAGCCCTAGCACATGATAGCAAACAGAGAGATAGAGCCCAGAAGCCCGGGGGTCCCCCTCATCTCTGCTTACCAGCACACTATACCTGTCAGCACATGGTGGGTCGCCTTGCAAGAAGGTGGAAAAGCCTCCTCTCATCCCCAACAAAGCACTCTGCCCACTACTGGTAGGAAAAAAGCACTTCATCCACCCTGACCCAGTGAGGTGTCTGCCCAGTAATGTGGGGGTAGGTTTTAGATGTTATGCACCCACAACCTGGCTAATTTGTATAGGGGTCTTTCTTGGGTTTCCTCTTTGGCACCCTATTGTCATCTGCTTGTTAATTCAAGTTGCCTTTCATCTTGAAGAATCTCTTCAGCTTGCATTAAGACGGGCTTTTTCTATTGGCTTTGCTCCTGTCAGTCATAGCTCTCTCGGCTTCTGCTTAAAGGAGTTCTGTGGGGGGTTTCTGAGGAGAAAAACAGACACTTACCTTAGGCTTCTATCAGCCCCCTGCAGCGGTAATGTCCCACGGCGTCCTCCTGCTCCCATCTGCAGTTCTCCGCCGCCGGCCCCGGTCTAGCGCGGCATGGGATTCAACTGCGGCTGCGCTACAGTGGCTGCGCACCCGCTCACTTCCACCTTTGTCGTCGGAAGCTTACTGCGCAAGCGCAGTACAAGAAAACGTTGTACTTCGCCTGCGCAGTAAGCCTCAGATGACGCGAGCGGAGGCGCGGCAGCGCGCATTATTCGTCTGTGTGACAGACGAATAATAGCCCGGTGCCGGCTGCGGGGAACGGCGGATTGGAGCAGGACGGAGTGGGACATTACCGCTGCAGGGGGCTGATCAAAGCCCCTGGTAAGTGGCAGTTTTTCTCCTCAGAAACCCCCACAGAACCCCTTTAAGTGAGTCACGGCTCTGCACAGTCTCTGCACTGTTTACGCCACATCAGAGCTGCCAGTAATGTTTCGGGTTTTTACCGCATTTTCTGGTCTTTATGAATTGACATTTACTGACATATGTTGAGGTATTTACAGCACAAGTCGGTAATTTACCTCACTGCTCTGTAATTTCAGCTTGCCATGCGGTAACATCCTTTATGAATTGACATTTTCCTAAGTGCTCGGTAACGTTAGCTGTTTTCTGCATTACCAAATGTGTTAATGCTTTATGAATCAAGGCCATAGAGATCATGGTAAATGCTACGTTTAGGATTTTAACAACAGCAGCTAATTTGGAAAGAATATCCATAATTCATAACCCTTTGTAAGAAATCATTATGTAAATAAGAAATGTACAGGAGAGGAGTGGAAACTTTTTCTTTCTTAAAGTGGTATGAAAATCTGCATTTCCTCTTTGCTGCGACGGCTCAGGAAACTGAAGGAGGTGGCGCACAAGTCCGGTTCCCTGGAGGAGTTTAGAGCTGCCAGAAATGACTTAAATCGGGAACTAAAAAACGCTAAGAGGGCCTTCTCGGACAAGTTGAGCCTGAGCCTCCAGTCCAACAACTCACGGGAGGTATGGAAAGGCCTGAGGGCAGCTACGAACCTCAAGCCCCCGCACCAGCAAGCAGCCCCCAGCACCAAACTGGCCGACGAACTCAACGAGTTTTATTGCAGGTTCGAAAAGCTACCCAAGCAGCCCGACACGACAACGGCCACGGACAATGGGGCGCACTCTCCCCTTCCTGGCCCGGGAGATGGCGGTGACGCACTGGTTGCAGTCTGTGAGGAGGAAGTACTACGACACCTACGCAAGCTCGACCCTAGGAAAGCACCAGGCCCGGATGGCGTGACGTCGATCTGCCTAAGGACATGTGCAGACCAGCTGGCCCCTGTACTCACCTCCATATACAACAGATCTCTTATGGAGGGAAAGGTCCCCTCCTGCTTCAAGAGGTCCACGATTATCCCAGTCCCCAAAAAGACGGGTAAATCTGACCTCAACAACTTCAGACCAGTGGCCCTAACCCCCACCATCATGAAGATCTTTGAACGGGTGGTCCTTGCCTCCTTGAAGCACTCCACTAACTCCCTCCTTGACTTACATCAATTCGCCTACAGGGCAAACCGGTCGGTGGAGGACGCCACCAACATCAGCCTGGCATACATTACTGAGCACCTCGACAGGCCCAACTCCTCCGCCAGACTACTGTTCTTGGACTTCAGTTCCGCCTTCAACACCATCCGCCCTGACATCCTGCACCTTGCACAGCTGGGAGTACCGCCCCCCCTCTGCAGGTGGATCGGGGACTTCCTTCTCAACAGAACGCAGAGGGTCAAGCTAGGCAACTGCTACTCCAAGGTGAAAACTACTAACATAGGCGCTCCGCAAGGATGTGTCCCAGTGGCGTAGCTAAGGAGCTGTGGGCCCCGATGCGAGTTTTACAATGGGGCCCCCCAGGCACTCTATACATAACAATTGATACGGCGCACCAAAACCTGCCAATGGCAACTACAGTGTCAGATGTGCAAGAAGGGGATGGGGAAGAGCTTGTTAATGTTTACCACTAGTCAATGTATATATAGAAGTGATTATTATAAGCACAGGACCAATAGAGAACTAATACTGTAGTTGAGGGAGGCCCTTCGGGGCCCCTCTGGCCCAAGGGCCCCGATGCGGTCGCTACCGCTGCACCCCCTATTGCTACGCCCCTGATGTGTCCTGTCCCCGCTCCTGTTCTCCTTGTACACCAACAGCTGCACCTCAACTGTTGACTCTGTCAAGGTCATCAAGTTTGCGGATGACACCACAATCATTGGACTTATCAGCGGTAACAATGAAGATGCCTACCGCAGCGAGATAGACAGGATCTGCAACTGGTGCACAGATAACAACCTAGTCCTCAACGCAGCAAAGACAGTGGAACTGGTTGTGGACTTCAGGAGACGCCCACCCCCTCTCCACCCTATTCTCATAAGGGATACTGAAGTCTCCAGGGTCCCCTGCGTTTGGTTCCTCGGCACAACCATCACCAAGGACCTAAAATGGGGGGAGAACACCTCCATTACCCAGAAAAAGGCCCAGCAGAGGTTATTCTTCTTGCGCCAACTGAAAAAATTTGGCATCCCACGCGAGCTGCTTAGGAGCTTCTACACTGCCACCGTGGAGTCCATCCTTTGCACATCCCTCATCGTCTGGTACGCAGGGGCATCTGCTAGCGACAAGTACAAACTCCACCGGGTAATCAGCTCTGCAGAAAAGATCATCGGGCTGCCACTGCCACCCCTCAACCTCCTCCACACGGCCAGAATGAGGACGAGGGCCATCAAGATCTCGTCCGACCCCTCCCACCCGGGCTGTCGGTTCTTCAAGCTCCTTCCACTGGGCCGCCGCTACAGGGCTGTCCCCACCAGAACCTCCAGACGCCGGAGTACCTTCTTCCCCCAGGCGGTACTCCAACTGAACTCGAACCTCACATGACAACTTGTGTTTCTGTTCCTTCTGCATATAACCCCCGCTTGACTGTATGCCCCCCACAATGTTCATGTTTATGTAGCCCTCCCACAATGTTCATGTGTACGTAGCCCTTACTACGCCATATGTATGCAAGTCTATGTATGTATGTTCAAATGCCGTGCCATGTGCTCCAAAAACAATTCCGGGTATGTCTCTGGCATACTTGGCAAATAAAGCTGATTCTGATTCTGCTCTAAACGATTATTAACAGCAAGGGTTCCCAAATGTTTTGGGTCGAGGGCCGGCACTACCATAGAGGCAAAGGAAGCAATTGCCCCAGGGCCCCAGAGCCCGAACCAGATGACTTTAACGGTTAATAGCAAATCCACCTTAAATGCTAAAAACTCCAAATTTGCAGGATATGTTAAGGAGATCATTGAGAATAAGAGGAAAAAACTATTTTTCAAAAAGACTTTATAGATTTTGAGAAAATCAATTTTAAAGTTTCGAAGGAAAAAAGTATACTTTTAAATGTGGTAAATGTCACTTTTAGTAGCAAACCTAACGGTAGTGTAATTTTACATGCATCAAAAGAAAGAGCAATGAATTTTCCTGACGGGGTTTCCAGGGGGTGGAAACTCCTCCGCAGCCGCAGAGCTTTGGCCAGGGATCGCTATATAGCCGCAATATGGCTGTATGAAGATCCCTGGCATTTTTTCCTATTGGGGGGAGTGTGGGATTTTTTTTTTAAATTATGTGGGTCCCCCCTCCTGAAACTTTTTAACCCCTTGTCCCCCATGCAGGCTGGGATAGCCAGAATGTGGAGCTCCGACTGATTTGGGCTTCACACCTTGACTATACCAGCTGCAAAAAAGTCCCTTAATGCTGATTTTTGTTCTGGGGTATCTGTTGGGGGGGCCCCCAGGTTTATTTTGCCCTGGGGCCCCTATGTTGCTAAAACCAGCCCTGGGGCCGGGTCAACATACTTCAGAATGCCGGAGTATACATAGAAGTCTTTGCGGGCCAGACAGTAATGCATACCAATTGGACAACAGTGTCATCTGATGTGGAATTTGATTGGAAACTAGCAAATTACTGCTTTCTGGCTTCATTCTATAAGCGAAACCCCAATATTTAAAAATGTAGCTGACTGCATCAAAAATACATTTTGTGTGTGTGGGGCCGGTAAAAAAGCCTCAGGGGGCCACATTTGGCCCGCGGGCCTTAGTTTGAGGACCACTGATTTACAGCATAAAACCTACTACCACAAAAACAAGTTTTGTAGCAGAACAGCATGCTAACAGTTAAACACATGACTTCGTTCTTCAGTGAAAAGCTTGTTGCTTCAGTGGAAAGCTTCTGGCCGCATCTGAAGAGGTGATAACATTATCTTTTGTTTACATTCCTTTGTCACATTTAGTAAACATTAGCAAACTGCCAAAACTGAGCTGAGAAGCAGAAAGAGCTGAGAAGTGATCACTAGATAGATTTTAATATATAAATACGGCAGCTATGCAATAAAATGCAATGGCAGCTTTCAGAGCAGATAAACTGTACTTTGGGGACTTGTAATTTGTTAACAGAGGGAATTATTTCTGCACAAAAGCAAATATGATAACCGTGTGGGTAATAAAAAGTAGGAAAACACATTTTTATAGAATGTTATGTCAGAGTTTTATCCCACTTTAAAATGTTAAAACATCCACAAAAACTTTTGCGAAGTAAATCCTGTCTGAATATACCTTATATTTTGCAGCATCGTATTTCACCCTGCACCGCAGTGAAGCTGAGCTCTCCCTCTCAGCCGCTCTACAGCCCTGTAGTAAGGAAGAGGCAAGTTATAATTAGGTGCCTTTAAAACGAATCAATTCACTGCCCATTTCAGCGTTGCATAAAAACAGACTTTCGTTTCCATGGAAGTTGTTGGACGGATGTTATAAATAGACGGAGTTTTGATCTCCTTCTCTCTCTCTCTCTCCTGACAATTGAGCGTAGCACGTGTTTTATTTCAGTAGAATCTCGTTTTGTAGTGTCTGACATTCCAAGGCGCTGAGATCAGTGCAGAGGGACCCCTGTCTCTCTCCCCACAGAATGCATGTGTGATTACCACAAAGTGGGGATCCCAGCCAGGAGACACAGGGCCTTGTATCCTGTTACTATTGTCATAAATAAGCAGAAACCTCTCCCTGCTGCAGCCTACAGGTCTCTCTGCTAGTGTCCTGAATCCACTTCTGCTGGATCAGCTCTCCTTTAATAATGCCTGGATCAGTCGCCACTACAGCAGCTAATCCTATTGCTCAGGGACAAGGCTGGATCTATACTCATTATATTACCTTTTCCCAATGATGGATTCAGATGAAATGGGGCCCTAGGAAAGGTAGTAGTTTGGCTCACCCTGATGGTTCTTTTGGCAATCTGAGGTGGGAGACGGGACAGGAAAAGTGGGAATTGGGCCCCGTGAAACCCACTAGGCCCCAGACACCTGCCTAGGTTGCCTTGTGGATGATCCTGCTCTGCCTTTTCCCCTCTAGGACGACAATTGTTTGCCACCCCATCCCTTCATTTGTAGGCCCTCCTTTCATGTGCAGAAGCTATGTTTTAATTTTCATTGTACAACAGCCCC
Source organism: Hyperolius riggenbachi (assembly GCF_040937935.1). Lineage (NCBI taxonomy): Eukaryota > Metazoa > Chordata > Amphibia > Anura > Hyperoliidae > Hyperolius > Hyperolius riggenbachi. Next base: position 60,810,631 of record NC_090653.1, on the reverse strand, counting down.
CCATTCCATGTACAGCCCCATGTCACGTAGCCCTTCTCTTCTATGTAGTCGCCCTTTCAATATGAACCTCCCATGTCCTGCAGCCCTGCTCTTCTGTATATATCAGTCACCCCTTCACTGTACAGTAGCCCCCATTTCATTAGCAATGTCATTGCATAGGCAAACACAAGGGGGGATTACAGCTGCCCAGAATCCCCCCTCAGACCAGGGTTGGTGCAGTGTCTGGGGACAGGCACAAGTTGAGACACCAGAATATCAGCAGGTATCCTGCAGCTCACAGCACTGCCCCCTTGGGGAACTTAACACAATTAGGTATGAGCACAGCCCTGTGCCCCTGCTGTGTGAATGCTTCACTTTCCCCTTCATTAGCAATGTTGGCTGTCCTCATTATTATCTGTATCCAAACTGCTCCTGATCGATCCCGTTGTCAATTGGGAGCAGATCGAACATTTAGGAAATAATTGTCAGATCCTGTCAGTCGGGTGGGAAATTCCCCTTTCACTTTGACACCCCCCCCCCCCCCCCATATCCTGCATTCCCCCATCTCTTTGTACAGCACTCCCCCTTTCACTACAGTAGCCCCCATTTAATTAGCAATGTCACCGTCCTCATGATAAGGGCAAGGCCTATTAGCTACCCATAATCCATACACATTCAAAGCAACCTTCTTGAACCTTCACCCTCACCCTTTGAAGGAGATACTGGACAACCATTTGCGTTGGTGTAAAAAGGCCAAGGCAGCCTTTACCTTTATTAAAGCGGATCCGAGATGAAAAACTAATTATAACAAGTAACTTGTCTATATATCTTAGCTAAAGTTTAGATAGTTTACACAGCAAATCTAGCTGCAAACAGCTTTAATAGAATAAGAATAGTTCTTTCTGTGATACAATGACAGCAGACATGTTGTTTGTAAACATTACACAGAGGCAGGCTTATCTGCATCTTGAGCAAAGAAAACTAATCCCCCCTCCTCCTCCCTCCTCCCCTCTCCCTTTGAAATCTCTGGCTAGTAATACCTCCCCCTCCTACTGCCCAGACTGGGCTCCCATGAGCCCTTGCTACTGTCTGAAAGTGCCTTGGCTCTCTGAAACTCTGTGGGAGTGGTTTATTTAGTTTATAGGGAAATAGAGCATTAAAACAAAAACAAAAAAGTATTTGGCTTGAGGAATGCCCTATAAACAATAGGAAAGGAACACAATTATGCAATGAGTAAAAGTTCATCTCGGATCCACTTTAAGTTACCAATAACAATAGTGCAAAATATTTAAAGAGAAGGATCCGGAGAAGCAACTATGTGAACAGGCAAGCAGCTAAAGTAACGGCCCCGAGCCGCAAACGCCGGCTCAGGGACAGCTGCATGCCAAGTGGTAAGTACTCATTGAAGACGGTGACCATCACAAGAGATATTCACACCGAGGTAAAAATCTCCCTTCACATTTTCTGGCCTCCTCCGGATACCCTTCCCCTCCGGCTGCAATGACAAGAAAAAACAAAACGCAAGAACAGCCAAAACAACATAACATCAGGGAGGGCGCTTCCTTCTTGAAGGATCCTGAGGGAAGGTGGTACTCCGCCACCCCCATTATATACCCCCCAGCACAGTCCATCCCACCTCCCAACTTTTTATTGGACCTTTTTTCCCACCCACATCATTCCCAATCAGCTTCTGCCCAGAGGCAGCCCAGGCCCGCCATATCATGGGAGCCCTCCCCAGGCCCTGCGTTCCCCAGTACGGGCTCTACCATTTCATTGTACTTCAGCCCCTTCTTCCATGTACAGCCCAGTGTACTGCCTCCTTCCTCTTCTGTGTATGATTGGTATGATGCTAGTTCCTGTAGTAACCATAACCCCAGGATCATTTAAGGGAAAAAGAGAGACCAGAAGCACAGTAGTGCGGTATCGCTAAAATGTGGTGTAATTATTTATTTAAATTATTATTTTATTTATCTATTTATTGTATTTAAAAAACTACTACCTCCCAACAGAGCTGTAAGACTGACAAGAATAGTGGTTGGAAACGTCAGGTATTGATAAAATTCTTAAAAACAGTCCAAAAAGGAGAGGTAGTGTTGGTCTAAAGGGGCCCATACACTAACCGATTTTCCCGCCGATACACAGCCGATTCGATCACTGTGATCGAATCAGCTGTGAAACTGTTGCGCAAACGCTGACCGAACGATCGATTTCTGTTCCGAAATCAATCGTTCCCGTCGATTCCCGTAGTTCCTGTCCATGCGGAAGATTTCACTTGATCGCTGGCGGGTAGGGAGTGCGTCGATAGCGGCGTTCGAATGCCCAACAGCAGGCTTCACTTCTTCCTGTCCTGGCAGGAAGTTTAAACAGTAGAGCGCCCTCTACTGTTTAAACTTCCCTGGACAGGAAGTACAGTGAAGCAAGCCAGCCGGACTGGAGACCAGCGGAGACCAGCGCGGAGAAGAAGACAGCGGAGACTGGGGGAATCACGCCGGCCGGATCAGGTAATGTATGCAAGGGCAGCAGCAGCTCCACAGATGCTGAAATCGATTCACAATCTGTTTGCAGTAAAGGCAGCCATCCGATCTCTCTCTGATCAGATTCGATCAGAGAGGGATCTATCTGTTGGTCGATCTGATGGCAAATCGACCAGTGTATGGCCACCTTTACAGCACCTAAAAACCAAGGCCAGTCTTACTGGAAAAAAAGTTTTATTCAAGCGCTATGAAAGACAATGTGTTTCATGGGTCTTTGCCAACTTCCTTAGGTCAATTCAGATTAAAAAGCGCCTTTCTGTCTGTCCCCTATAGAAGCACTCATGCGCGGGTCCGTTTGCGTCTTTTTTCGGGAGAGGTAAGACCAACGCTACCTCTGCTTTTTTAGACTGTTTTCAAAGAATTGTATCAATCCCGGATGTTATTATCTCTTCTGTGTACAACAGTCCCCCTTTTACTGCAAACCCCCTGAACTGCAGCCTTGCTTTACTTTATACAGCAGTCCTGGCTCAAGCTAGTACATCAAAACAGGAAGGAGTCTTTGGGCAAGGCTCCCTAATTTTGCCCATGGAGCACGCCCTAAGTTGTTGCAGCCATGAAGTGCTTTGAATCCAGAGAAAATTGCAATCTAAAGGTTATGATTCTTGTCTTGTCCCCCTCTGACTTTATTGCAGACCCCATCTCATTAGCAACGTCACCCTTTGTAGACCCCTCTTCCATGTACAGCCTTCCTGTTCCATAAATTCTCCAACTCTTCCATCTGCAGCAGCTCCACCCCTATATTATACATGCCACTCCCTCTCCGCCCCTGCTCAAAGCATCCCTTAGTTTAGGCCATGACCTTCGAAACCTTTGCAGAAGTTCAATACTCCTCATGGAGGCCATTATGTGAAAATAATGCATGGGCTGACGTTTGGTTTAGGAGGCCATCAACTTCTAGCTTAAAGCAAACCTGAAGTGAAAATAAACACATGATATAATAAATTGTATGTGTAGTACAGCTAAGAAATAAAGCATTAGTTGCACAGAAAAGAGTCTCATATTGTTTTCCAGTACAGGAAGAGTTAAAAAAAACACTTTAGTTGTTATCTATGCAAAAGAGCTCTTCAACCCACTGAGTTAAATACAGTCCTGATTTCTGCAACACTTAAACAGCCAAGAAACAGTGAGAGACAGTTTGAGATAAGGTTTTACTGCAGGAAAGTTCAAATTATTTTTGCTTTGTTTTATAGCTTAAAACTACAATTGTGACAGCATGATGTAATTTTATAAAAAAAATAAAAGCTATATGAGGGCTCCTTCACACTTTTTCAAGCACAGGCGATTTTTAAAATCACCCACAAAACGCTTGTGCAATGAACCTCTATGAGAAGGTTCATATCAGCGCGGTTCAGGCGCTGTGCATTTAGCAAAGTGGGGCCTGTACCATTTGGGCGATTTGCCCTCAATGGAAGGTATAGGAGAAACGCAAAAACGCTCACAAAATCGCTTTGTGCAGCGATTGCGTTTGCATTCTTAAGAATAAATGCATTGTAATTATTCTTTTCTGGGTCAAAGAGTTCACTTCCTGACTTGCGGCAGGGAGTGAGTTACAAAACCGCTCTGGAAAAGCGCTTAGAAAAGCACTTTTACCAGAAACGCAGCACGCAGTGTAGCGCCAGGAGAGGGGGGAAAAAGCCCACAAAAACGCAAAACGCTTGCGTTTTTGATTATAGGTGTGAATGAGGCCTCAAGGGGCTTTCCCCACTTGTCATTTTTTCTGTGTGCCAGCTGTTCTGCGTGAGCTGTCTGACAGTTTTGCATTGCTGTCAATTGTTTTTCTGTATGTGAAAAATGCATTCAAGTGTGAACTAACTCATTGATTAACATGGGTTGCAGTTTTCCTGTTCAGAAAGTAGAGACATGCCCAAACTGAAAATAAAAATACGAGACTCTGTTCCATGCTACTTATGTTCTATTCCTTATCCGTACTACACGTACAATTCATTATATCATAAGTTGTTTGATTCAAAGTAGAGCTTTCACAAGAAAAAAAAACTTCTTAAAATAACATCAAAAGAAAAGTTTGGAACTGTATATAATACTTTGTGTAATTTGCACTTCATCAGGCCCACAAGCACGTTGACTCAGTTTTCCCATTTTTACATAACAGAATAACAGGCATATGGTACTGTTTTGGTCAGCAGTTAAAGCAGAAGGTACTGAATTAGGATGAGGCCATTTATTGGCAATCCTATCAGGTTAATTGAGCAATCTTTCAAAATGTTATAGGTTATTAAATAAATAGTCCAGTCCCCAGTCCTGTGTACTGTGAACTGAAAGAACAACTTATATACATTTGGACAGCAAAATAAAAAGCACAACGTTTATTTTCACTACAGCTTTGCTCTCATAAAGCAGCAGGGACAGTCAGCAATACTATCCCAGGAAAGCAAAAACATGCATAAGTAGACAAATACTTCTTTTACTTACATGTATTGTACTGTCCACGTTTTGATTTCAGTGAATTTTAGATAGTAAATAAAGAGAAAACTGTTCCAGGCATTTTCCATCTTTACTGCCTCTGGCTGGAGTCAATCCTGATGTCATTTCCTCCCTTAGGGCTGGTTCACACTGCAAGAGCTTTTTCTAAGTGCTTGTGATTTTAAAAAGCTCTTGCCATTGTGATGCTATATGACTGTTTGCACTTTAGCGATGTGATTTTATAAAAATCCCTCATAGCATTGCTTTAGCAAGAGCTTTTCAAATCACAAGTGCTTAAAAAGCTCTTGCAGTGTGAACCATGCCTTACGCTTTTATTTCTCCTGTGCCTGAAATGTTATATGCATAAATGCACTGTCATATCTAGTTTGCTTTGTAAACACATGTGAGTAGAACATAGATCGGGATTCAGCAGCTTCTACAGAGAGGTGAGGTGATTTATCTTCTAGTTCCCTTCTCAACCTCATGTCACACTGAACTGCCCTCAGCCAATCAGCAAGGAGCAGGAATGTGGGAGGGGAAGCAGGGATGATAACAAACTTCCCTCTCCCCAGCAATGTAACGAGCCAGGCTGAGTCACACTTTTACAGCTTGCATATAGCTGATTCATTTCACATAAACCTAAAATGTAACGTGCAGACTGCTGTTTCAGGCTATTTTGGCCTTCATCAATGCAAGCTATCAGGCCCAGATTTACATCACAGGAGCCTATAGGTACCAATGTCCTGCCACCCTAAACCTCGCTCTTCATGAACCTATAAACATCCGAAGTGCACCACAAGTGTGCTGGCTGGCCAAGCTGTCACTTCTATCTTAGTTCCGTTGCCCGGCATAAGTAGCTACAGGTGCCCCTTAATATTAGGTAGCCATAGCTATCCTCAGTATGAAGTAGCTAGAGGTGCCCCCAAGTATTAGGTAGCTAGAGGAACCTCAGTACTAAGTAGCTACTGGTGCCCCCAACTGAAGGGAGATCTCATCAGAGAAATGCAAAGAGCTGGATGAATAACCTCTCAATTATACTCTCATCAGGACTCTGCATAGGGAAGGAGCGAGGGAGGTGCTCTGGGAGGGGAGTGAGCTGCCTTTCCATCATCAGGCGCCTGTAGGCAAGTGCCTACAGTGCCTTAAGGTAAATCCGGCCATGGAAGCTATGGATTTATATGACTATTTCGCTGGGACTTGTGAGGTAGAAATTTACTCAGTCAAGACAGAGAAAGCCAGAACCATCAGGATTTTTGTAGAGGGCTAAAAGGAACCGAAAAGCCCATCTTATTACAGAAGGTAATTGTAAATAAATTGGATGAAAAAATTGGATCATTAGTGGCCACCTTCAGCTTCACTTGAGTAAAAAGTCCTACCCAAAGTCAATAGATACTTTGCACAAGAAAAAGTGTCAGCATTGAATGTCATTGATCTGAATTAGCGCCTGCAACTTGTCATGGAGAATAGTTACAGTTACTAGGTCTCTTGTGTGGCATCACTGCTGCGACTGTGTTGTCTGACATACAGGATCTTCTCAAAAAATTAGCATATTGTGATAAAGTTCATTATTTTCTGTAATGTACTGATAAACATTAGACTTTCATATATTTTAGATTCATTACACACAACTGAAGTGGTCCAAGCCTTTTATTGTTTTTCTTATTGATGATTTTGGCATACAGCTCATGAAAAACCAAATTTCCTATCTCAAAAAATTAGCATATTTAAAAAAAGTCAACCTTCAAATAATTATGTTCAGTTATGCACTCAATACTTGGTCGGGAATCCTTTTGCAGAAATGACTGCTTCAATGCGGCGTGGCATGGAGGCAATCAGCCTGTGGCACTGCTCAGGTGTTATGGAGGTCCAGGATGCTTCGATAGCAGCCTTAAGCTCATCCAGTGTGTTGGGTCTTGCGTCTCTCAACTTTCTCTTCACAATATCCCACAGATTCTCTATGGGGTTCAGGTCAGGAGAGTTGGCAGGACAATTGAGCACAGTAATACCATGGTCAGTAAACCATTTACCAGTGGTTTTGGCACTGTGAGCAGGTGCCAGGTCGTGCTGAAAAATGAAATCTTCATCTCCATAAAGCTTTTCAGCAGATGGAAGCATGAAGTGCTCCAAAATCTCCTGATAGCTAGCTGCATTGACCCTGCCCTTGATAAAACACAGTGGACCAACACCAGCAGCTGACAAGGCACCCCAGACCATCACTGACTGTGGGTACTTGACACTGGACTTCAGGCATTTTGGCATTTCCCTCTCCCCAGTCTTCCTCCAGACTCTGGCACCTTGATTTCCGAATGACATGTAAAAGTTGCTTTCAACCGCAAAAAGTACTTTGGACCACTGATCAACAGTCCAGTGCTGCTTCTCTGTAGCCCAGGTCAGTCGCTTCTGCCGCCGTTTCTGGTTCAAAAGTGGGTTCATGCTTCCATCTGCTGAAAAGCTTTATGGAGATGAAGATTTCATTTTTCAGCAGTAGGGGCTTCTCCTTCAACCATTTTATTAGCTCTTTATTGGTGCCTAGCTGGTAATGATCATCTCTGCATGTGCTTTGATTAGTTGTTTCCATTAAAGCGGAACCTGAACTCAGAACTACCTCTCTGCTCTAAAAAATACGCAACAGCATAATAATCTTTAAAGAAAAGCATCTCTTTATTACAGCTGATACAAATCCTGCAATGAGTCCGCAGTGTGTCTACTTCCTGCTTTCATGGAAGCAGACATAGGGTTAACATCCTGTGTTTACAAATTAGCTGCTCTGCTGAGGCAGCCAGCTGACACAGCTGAGAGATCAAATTACATTTGTGAATAGTCACAGATGTGGGGGAATTAGACAGGCTAAACTCTCTTAGTACATACAGGGTGCATTTCTCTCTGTTTTCCGTCTGTTTTGTGCAAGAGTTCAGGTCCCCTTTAATACACTGTTCTCCTCCCCAGCGTACACCTCTCTGGCGCTGCTGGCAGGTTTTGGAGCACCATATATTTTGTTATGTATAGAGAATTTGATGGGGCCCAATGCAAAACTGGCACTGGGGCCCAGAGCTCCTAAACTACGCTACTGTTTACAGGCGTTATTGGACCATTATGTAGAATAAACTGACAGCATCTCCCAGGAAGAGAGAAGCCATATGTAATGTGTAGGAGGAGGCGCTCAGACACACAGCAGACTGACTCACGTATACTGTGACTGCAGGGAAAGGAAGGAGTCACACTGGATCTGACATGAACCAAAGACACAGACAGGATTCACTATCAATAGAGATTCACTCAGCTCAGCTGTGTCCGACATTAACCAGCTGACTGCAGACACTGGGCTTCCTCTATAGTCCAACTGACGAATACGTGGAAATTCCATATCGCCCGTCGCATCACAACCAAGCTGATTGGCTAGTGGGGATACACAGGATGTCTGATTCCGATCTTCTCCCACACAACTGTGGTCTGATGGAGCTCTGTGTAAGTCATTTCCGGGGCTTCGACCTTCTTGTCTTTATCTTTAAGCAAACCTGAACTGAAAATGAAAAGTAAAAATAACCATACACACGTCATACTTACCTCCCGCATAGTCTACTCATCAGTCTCTTTCTCCTCTCCCGCGTCCCATTTGTCCACTGTGAACAATGGAATTCTCTGTCCTCCATTTTGAAAATGGCCATTACCCCGTAACAGCTTCCTGGTCAGCACACTGTTAAACTGTAATATCGCATGTTTGAGCCATAGGGAAACATAGACATTTCCTTGCTCATCAGTTGTCCTGTCGGGGATATCTGTCAGCAACTGACTTATAACTGTTAGTAACTGATATAATACAGTTCTGACAAAATATTGTCAGAACTGGAAGGGATCGTTGTAAGATGAAAATAGTGAGCCTCTGAGAGGAACTGATGGCGAAGTAAGTATGTAATATTCATTTGCAGGTACATCAGGGGCTTGATTCACTAAGACCAATAGCATGCCTTATCCGAGTTAACACGCCTTATTTAAGTTAAGACGCCTTATCAGAGACAACACGCCTTATCAGAGTAGCATAGCAAGCGGTACGAACTTATGCCTGCTAATTGGCAATGACGAGAGCTCCACTTGTCCTGCCCTGAGCCCCTGCGGGTTCGTAGAGCTCGCTATGCTACTCTGATAAGGCGTGTTAACTTTGATAAGACGTGTTATCTCTGATAAGGCCTGTCAATTCGGATAAGGCATGCTATTTATCTTAGTGAATCCAACCCCATGTGTTTATTTTTAATAACTTTACTTGGTTCAGGTTGGGTTTCCACAAGAGCCGAGCATCTGACTTCGAGATGGACAACGACACTTTTGCAGCGTGATAACGCATTCGATTCCCTCTAGCTGTGCTTTGTTCGAAATTCTGAAATGGCGCTTCAGTTTTTTTTTCTCGTACACAATTTCAGAAGCAGCCTATTGATTTCAGAAGTAGTGGGTAGGATGGAGGAGCCCAATGTGTGTTCTATTTATTGTTTTAAAATATACATAAAAAAAGAGAGGTAATCACTTACCTCTCCAGAAGATATGTTTATTCAAAAAGCAATCTGACAACGCATTTCACAGTTCATGGCCCGCTTCCTCAGGTCAATACAAAATGCCTTGTAGCATAGGGGATAGAGTGTAGACGCCTCTAACGCTACTACTGTATTAGAGGCACCTACTCTCTATCCCCTATGCTATTATGGCTTTTTGTATTGACCTGAGGAAGCAGGCCATGACCCATGAAACGTGTTGTCAGATTGCTTTCTGAATCACCCCTAGTAGAAACAAGCTTCTAAAGAGAACCTGAGTAGTTAGAATCCTGTAAAATAAAACATACTACCTGATTTGGAGGGGTAGCCGGATCAGGTAGAGTTGCTTACCGCCACTCCCCGCCGCTCCTGCATCTATTTTTTTAAGACTTTTGTTTCTTAAAAAATCAAAACAAAATGGCCGCAACTCCGGAAGTACTTCCAGGGTCACAACACTGCAGCATTTACGCTCTCTGCTTCTTAAGTAGGGCCGGATTTATACTTTTTTTAACACCCAAGGCCCACTATCACCAACTTCCCCAAACAGCATCCTAAACTACCCGCCCAACACGGCAGGGATTAGATTGTAGGCTCCTCTGAGGACAGTTAGTGACATGATGGCAGGGATTAGATTGTAAACTCCTTGTCGAGTGGCACATTTACAGTGATCTCTGAGCTGCCTGTCATTTACCAAGTTCCCGTTCACTGCCTCTTCATCCCCCAAGTGCCAGATCCGGCTGTTAGTAGCCACCCACCGCAATTTGTAAACTCTGTTGTGAGGCATCGCGGGAAAACAGCCGCCTCTACTCAGCGTGAGGCAGCTGTTTCCCTGAAGGGCATGGCGGAGCGCGGAGAAACCGCCGCGTCGGACGCGGCGGTCAGCGCGCATGTACCTGCTGCGGAGACACCGCAGAGCGGTGCTGCTGTGGCTGGGACTCGTAGTCCGTCTAGGTTTAGAATGACGCGCGTGCGCGCGGAAAGGCGGGACCTATATGGCAGCCAGAAAGAGGTCAGCTGACCAGGCTGGTCAGCTGACAACCCTGCCTCCTCTCATTGGTCCAGCACTTAGGGAGGTGCTGGAGATTCTGTGTGTATATATACTGTCGGCCGTTCAGTTGCTGGTTGTCTGGCGTTGCGATCAAATAGTGGTAGCACTCAGACCTGAGTCTGATCCTAAAGTGTGCCGGGACCAGCTGAAGCTGTAATCCTACACTTAGTTAGATTCTGTTAATAGTTTAAAGTACTAGTTTGATTGTAATTATCTGCTATGACTTTCTGCCTGCCTGACCATTCTCCTGAACTCTGATCCTGTACTTTTGAGGGGGTGGGGTTACACTATCTTTATCGCCTACTTCCAGGGCTGGGCTGAGGCAGAGGCTGGAGAGGCTCCAGCCTCAGGGCGCAGTGTAGGAGGGGGCGCACAATTCATTCAGTTGTCATTCCCAATTGTGTTTGAAGCAGAAAGAAATAAGAAAAGGGGATACATGGTAGTGACTGCAAGTCAGATAACTAGAGATTAAGGTATTGGGGAGGTTGGGGGCCCTGGGGCGCCTCTTAGTCTAATAGCAATCAGTGTGTGACAGCTGGGGGGGGAGGGCTGGAGGGGCGCACTTTGGTGTCTCAGCCTTGGGTGCTGAAGGACCTTGTCCCAGCTCTGCCTACTTCTAGTTAGAGGAGCTGAGTAGTATAAACCATCAAATTCGTTTAGCCAAGATGAAGATGAAACAAGGCCCTAGGCAAAGTAGTAGCTGTGGCTCATGCTGATGGTCCTTTTATCAATCTGAGGAGGGAAATGGGACAGAGAAAGTGTCAGTTGGGCCTTCCCCGACAACCACTTGGCCCCAGGCACCTGCCTAAGTTGCCTTGTAGATGATCCTGCTCTGCGTTAAGCGCAAGGATTACTGTTGTTTTCCATTTATTGAGGTTTTTTTGTTTTTTTTGTAGCTGGAGTTAGCCCGAAATAGTTTCTTTTCTGAGTCCCTGTCTTTTTAGGTTGAGAAGACTCATGTTCCGCATGTTCCCATACTCGTTTTCACAACGGTATGTACCAAATCTTCTTTTTCAACCAAATCAGCTTTTCTGGCATTTGTCTCTAAATTGTTACATCTCGACCATTTTGGATTTTGTGCTGGGCTAAATTCCTTGAAGCCTTCAGTGTTCTTATGGGCAAAATATCTTTTAATTCTAATTTAAAAAACGTTTGGATAACTGTTAGAGATGTGAAAGATGTGAATGGGTGCCTAACTGGTATTTTTTTTAATCTCAGTCAGTATTGTGATGTCTCATTTTATAATCTGTATTGGGTCTCAATACGCTTGCTCAAGTAATATTTTTTTTTTTAGCTCTATCAGGTCAATTTGATTCTAGTATTCTTTTTAGGTGTACTACTGCATAATACCATTGTCTACCGGGTGCAGCCATTCCACCTGGCTTTCTTTTTCTCAGACCTCTGGGCTAGTGTTGGGCGAACATCTAGATGTTCGGGTTCGGGCCGAACAGGCCGAACATGGCCGCGATGTTCGGGTGTTCGACCCGAACTCCGAACATAATGGAAGTCAATGGGGACCCGAACTTTTGTGCTTTGTAAAGCCTCCTTACATGCTACATACCCCAAATTTACAGGGTATGTGCACCTTGGGAGTGGGTACAAGAGGAAAAAATTTTTTAGCAAAAAGAGGTTATAGTTTTTGAGAAAATCGATTTTAAAGTTTCAAAGGGAAAACTGTCTTTTAAATGCGGGAAATGTCTGTTTTCTTTGCACAGGTAACATGCTTTTTGTCGGCATGCAGTCATAAATGTAATACATATAAGAGGTTCCAGGAAAAAGGACCGGTAACGCTAACCCAGCAGCAGCACACGTGATGGAACAGGAGGAGGGTGGCGCAGGAGGAGAAGGCCACGCTTTGTGAGACACAACAACCCAGGCCTTGCATGAGGACAAGAAGCGTGCGGATAGCATGCTTTGTACCGCCATGCAGTCATAAATTTAATAAAGATAAGTGGTTCAATAAACAGGGACCACACGGCAACGCTAACCCAGCAGCAGCAGACGTGATGGAACAGGAGGAGGCGCAGGAGGAGAAGGCCACGCTTTGTGAGACACAACAACCCAGGCCTTGCATGAGGACAAGAAGCGTGCGGATAGCATGCTTTGTACCGCCATGCAGTCATAAATGTAATAAAGATAAGAGGTTCCATAAACAGGGACCGGCAACGCTAACCCAGCAGCAGCAGCAGCACACGTGATGGAACAGGAGCAGGCGCAGGAGGAGAAGGCCACGCTTTGTGAGACACAACAACCCAGGCCTTGCATGAGGTACCGCCATGCAGTCATAAATGTAATAAAGATAAGTGGTTCAATAAACAGGGACCACGCGGCAACGCTAACCCAGCAGCAGCAGACGTGATGGAACAGGAGGAGGCGCAGGAGGAGAAGGCCACGCTTTGTGAGACACAACAACCCAGGCCTTGCATGAGGACAAGAAGCGTGCGGATAGCATGCTTTGTACCGCCATGCAGTCATAAATGTAATAAAGATAAGTGGTTCAATAAACAGGGACCACGCGGCAACGCTAACCCAGCAGCAGCAGACGTGATGGAACAGGAGGAGGCGCAGGAGGAGAAGGCCACGCTTTGTGAGACACAACAACCCAGGCCTTGCATGAGGACAAGAAGCGTGCGGATAGCATGCTTTGTACCGCCATGCAGTCATAAATTTAATAAAGATAAGTGGTTCAATAAACAGGGACCACGCGGCAACGCTAACCCAGCAGCAGCAGACGTGATGGAACAGGAGGAGGCGCAGGAGGAGAAGGCCACGCTTTGTGAGACACAACAACCCAGGCCTTGCATGAGGTACCGCCATGCAGTCATAAATGTAATAAAGATAAGTGGTTCAATAAACAGGGACCACGCGGCAACGCTAACCCAGCAGCAGCAGACGTGATGGAACAGGAGGAGGCGCAGGAGGAGAAGGCCACGCTTTGTGAGACACAACAACCCAGGCCTTGCATGAGGACAAGAAGCGTGCGGATAGCATGCTTTGTACCGCCATGCAGTCATAAATTTAATAAAGATAAGTGGTTCAATAAACAGGGACCACGCGGCAACGCTAACCCAGCAGCAGCAGACGTGATGGAACAGGAGGAGGCGCAGGAGGAGAAGGCCACGCTTTGTGAGACACAACAACCCAGGCCTTGCATGAGGACAAGAAGCGTGCGGATAGCATGCTTTGTACCGCCATGCAGTCATAAATTTAATAAAGATAAGTGGTTCAATAAACAGGGACCACGCGGCAACGCTAACCCAGCAGCAGCAGACGTGATGGAACAGGAGGAGGCGCAGGAGGAGAAGGCCACGCTTTGTGAGACACAACAACCCAGGCCTTGCATGAGGTACCGCCATGCAGTCATAAATGTAATAAAGATAAGTGGTTCAATAAACAGGGACCGGCAACGCTAACCCAGCAGCAGCAGCAGCACACGTGATGGAACAGGAGCAGGCGCAGGAGGAGAAGGCCACGCTTTGTGAGACACAACAACCCAGGCCTTGCATGAGGACAAAAAGCGTGCGGATATAGCAGCAATGCTTTTTGCCGCCATGCAGTCATAAATGTAATACAGATGAGAGGTTCAATAAACAGGGACCGGTAACGCTACACCATCCCAGATGTTCATTGGTCATGTTACTTGGTTGGGGTCCTGGAGTGTTGCGCAGTCGTTTCCAATCCAGGATTGATTCATTTTAATTTGAGTCAGACGGTCTGCATTTTCTGTGGAGAGGCGGATACGCAGATCTGTGACGATGCCTCCGGCAGCACTGAAACAGCGTTCCGACATAACGCTGGCTGCCGGGCAAGCCAGCACCTCTATTGCGTACATTGCCAGTTCGTGCCAGGTGTCTAGCTTCGATACCCAATAGTTGAAGGGTGCAGATGGATTGTTCGACACAGCTACGTCATCTGACATGTAGTCCTTGACCATCTTCTCCAGGCGATCGGTGTTGGAGGTGGATCTGCACGCTTCCTGTTCAGTGGGCTGCTGCTGCATGGGTGTCAGAAAATTTTCCCACTCCAAGGACACTGCCGATACCGTTCCCTTTTGGGCACTAGCTGCGGCTTGCGTTGTTTGCTGCCCTCCTGGTCGTCCTGGGTTTGCGGAAGTCAGTCTGTCGGCGTACAACTGGCTAGAGGAGGGGGAGGATGTCAATCTCTTCTCTAAAGTAGAGTGACCATATTTTTGTGGGTCCAACCTGGGACGGGGGGGGGGGCGTGTGGGGGGGAAGGAGTGAGGAGCACGCAGCGGCGAAGACTGGGGGAGGGGGGCTGCGGTGCGCGCAGCGCGCCGCGCCGAAAAATGGGCGTGGCCATGACATTGTATGGGCGGAGCTAAGGTAATGATGTAACAGCGAGGCATAAGAAAGCAGTGTTTACGCCATGATGTGGACAAACGAGACTTTGTATCATGGGTGTGCAGAAACTGTGTGATGCTAATAGTATACCGTAACCACAAAGCAGCAAACATAGCCATCTATGACCATTAAATAATAAATGCAGTAACAGTTACCCCGGACACCAGAAAATAAACGCAATAGGCAACATGTCAGTATAAAATAAATGCAATGCGGGCAAACACGTCAGTACAAAATAAACGCAATGCGGGCAACATGTCAGTACAAAATAAACGCACTGCGGGCAAACATTTCACCAGAAAAGAAACGCACTGCGGCCAAACATTTCACCAGAAAAGAAACGCAATGCGGCAAACATTTCGCCAGAAAAGAAACGCACTGCGGGCAAACATTTCGCCAGAAAAGAAACAATGCGGGCAAACATTTCACCTGGAAAAGAAACAATGCGGGCAAACATTTCACCTGGAAAAGAAACAATGCAGGCAAACATTTCACCTGGAAAAGAAACAATGCGGGCAAACATTTCACCTGGAAAAGAAACAATGCGGGCAAACATTTCACCTGGAAAAGAAACAATGCGGGCAAACATTTCACCTGGAAAAGAAACAATGCGGGCAAACATTTCACCTGGAAAAGAAACAATGCGGGCAAACATTTCACCTGGAAAAGAAACAATGCGGGCAAACATTTCACCTGGAAAAGAAAGCATTTACTCACCTGGCAGAAGTGTCCGGCCTCTGGCGCGCTGCTCCGTCCCGGGACCGTCTTCCTCCTCCTGCTCTTCTCTCCCGCGCTGACAGGGCTACGGCAAGATGGCGCCCGAAGCCCTGTACTAGTGACACAAATAGGTCTCCAGTACAGGGCTTCGGCAGCCATCTTGCCGTAGCCCTGCTCGCCTGCCGGTGTCGGAAACAGACACCGGAAGAGGAGGCTGGAGCGGGGCTGCGGGCAATGAACTGGCACGGCGTCTATAGACGCTGCCAGTTCATTGAGGAGAGAGTGGCCAGAGTCCCGAGGCCGGGACGTCCCGCTGCTGAAAGCGGGACGTTTCCCGGGACCTCATTAAGCCTGGGACAGCGGACCCCGAATCCGGGACGTGTCCCGGGCAATCCGGGACGTCTGGTCACTCTCTATCTAAAGTCTCCACAAGGGCCTGCTGGTATTCTTCCATTTTGACTCTTTCTTCAAGCAGTTTTGGAACATTGTGTTTGTACCATGGATCCAGAAGGGTATAAACCCAGTAATTGGTGTTGTCCAGAATGCGCACAATGCGTGGGTCGCGTTCAATGCAGTCTAGCATGAATTGAGCCATGTGTGCAAGAGTCCTACCAGAATCCTCATCATCCTCTTGTGAGCGTTGTGATAGTTGTTGTGATGCATCATAGTCGTCACCTTCCTCCTGGTCTGCTTCTGCTGACCATTCGCGCTGAATTGTGGAAGTCCAACGTGCACCGCTCTGGCCCTCGTCAGTGGTGGCATGAAATTCCTGCTCCAACTCCAGCTGTTCCTCCTCCTCTTCTTCGTCATAGCTGCTGGGGCCAGCGTTCCCTGAGGCGGATGGCCTGATGTTGGTACCATCACGCTGATCGTTTTCTCCTTCAGATTCCCCCAGTTGCATCATGACAGCTGTTTCCTTGATTTTCAACATTGACCTCTTCAGTAAACACAGCAGTGGTATGGTAATGCTGACTGAAGAGTTGTCACTGCTCACAAGCAACGTGGATTGCTCAAAATTTTGGAGGACTTGGCAGAGGTCCAACATGTTGGCCCAATCGGATCCACAGAAGCTTGGCAGCTGGCCGGATGCGCCTCGGTACTGCGCCGTCATGTACTGGACCACTGCACTCTTCTGCTCACAAAAGCGTGCTAGCATGTGCAGCGTAGAATTCCAGCGCGTAGGGACATCACACAGCAAGCGATGGTGGGGGAGATTGAAGCGCTCCTGCATCTTGGCGAGTGCCCCCGAAGCAGTACTGGAATTTCTACAATGTTTGGCCACTCGACGCACCTTCAACAGAAGATCGGCCACGCCTGGGTATGTCCTCAGGAACCGCTGAACTACTAGGTTCATCATGTGCGCCAGGCAAGGGATGTGTGTCAGCTTAGCCAACCTTAAAGCGCGAATGAGATTACTCCCATTATCACACACAACCATGCCCGGTTTCAAGTCCAGCGGTGCCAGCCACAAATCCGTCTGTTCCTTTATTCCCTTCCAAATTTCCTCCCCTGTGTGCTGCTTATCCCCAAGGCAGATCAGCTTCAGCAACGCTTGCTGACGCATGCCAACAGCTGTGCTGCACTGCTTCCACGATCCTACTGCTGCTGGGTTAGCGTTTCCGGATGAGGTACAGCTTTGAGATGCGTTGGAGGAGAAGGAGTCAGAGAGGTAGGTGCTGCTGTTGTTATCCAGTGGGAGGGACGGCGGTGCAGCTGTTTGCGGCGTGGGCAACACCCGCGCCGTAGCAGGTGAGGAATCGCTGCCAGGCTCCACAAGGTTCACCCAGTGCGCGGTAAGGGAGATGTATCGACCCTGGCCGAACGCACTCGTCCAAGTGTCAGTGGTGAGGTGAACCTTGCAGGCAACGGCATTCTTCAAGCTTCGGGTTATTTTGCTGACCACGTGCTCATGCAACTCAGGCACTGCAGAGCGCGCAAAGTGGTAGCGGCTGGGAACCACGTAACGTGGGATGGCCACTGACATCATGCCCTTGAAGCTGTTTGTCTCCACCACTCGATATGGCAGCATTTCGCAGGCCAGAAGCTTGGCTATGCTGGCTGTTACTGCCACGGCCCGGGGGTCATTTGCTGGCAATTTCCTCTTGCGCTCAAACATCTCCGACACAGACAACGGAACCGTAGCGCTGCACACGGAAAGGCTGTTGGTTGTTGTGTTTGATGAACACTGGGAGACCTCAAGAGCACTACTCCGGAAAGTGACAGTGTCAGCGTCGTCTGATGTTTGTGAATGTTGTGAACCACGCAATGGCTGGGCTACTGCTGCTGCTGAGGCGGGTCTGGTGGTGAGTCTGGTGAACCCAAGGGAGGCAGTGTTGCTGGTACCCTGTCCTGCCGCGTTTGCCCACAGAGTGGGATGTTTGGATAGCATGTGGCGGCTCATGCTGGTGGTGGAGAGGTTGTTAATACTTTTCCCCCTGCTCAGGCGAGTCTTGCACACCTTGCAAATCGCCATGGTAACATCCTCAGTGCAGTCTTCAAAGAAAGCCCAGACTTTGGAGCACCTGCCTCCTTGCTGGCGATTTCTGTTTCCTCCTCTTTTGCCTCTCACTCTAACTTCCACGCTTGTGGTGCCTGAAATTGCGCGCCGCCTACCTTGTGGCACAAGGCGAACTCGTGCAGCAGTGGGTTCTTCAACAGACTCATCTGTGCTGCTGCTACGACGGCGATGTTCTCGTTCACAAATAAAATCTGGGTCTCTGTCCACATTGTCCATACCCTCCTCTTCCATCTCCTCAAACTCGTCATATGTCATTGTGGGGGGCCGCCGCCGTGGAGTAGAGCTCCCCAGAACAACCTCTGCGCAGCTCACTCCAACGTCGTCTTCCAGATCTTGTCGGCCGACCTCCTGCAATTGCAACCCCTCCTGCCCAACTTGCTCTGGGATTTGGGTTTCCGAGTCCTCCTCGACTCGCCTTGTATTTCAGTGCGCGGTGCATTTCCCACAGTTAATGGTTGTGAATCCGGGCACAACATTTCTGGCTGTTCCTCCATTGACCTTTCAAAGGGGAAGTTTGT
This sequence comes from Hyperolius riggenbachi, assembly GCF_040937935.1. Taxonomy (NCBI): domain Eukaryota; kingdom Metazoa; phylum Chordata; class Amphibia; order Anura; family Hyperoliidae; genus Hyperolius; species Hyperolius riggenbachi. Next base: position 60,792,015 of record NC_090653.1, on the reverse strand, counting down.
TGGGCTGGGAATAGCTCCTGCGAATACCCCATTGTGTCCTGAGGTAATTCATAGGACTGGTTATCTGGCAGTTGTGTGCGTGGTGTCGCTGCCGGTTGTGTCAGCTTTGTGCCCACTGGCTCCTTGTAACTGGCTGAGGACTCGGACCTCGTGCGTGATGTGCTGGTGCTGCTTAACCCACTGCTGGACGCTTGAGAGGTCATCCAAGTAATTATCTGGTCCTGTTCTTTTGGATTTGTGAGGGTTGTTGTCCTGGACAACATGGGCGGTATTGAGTGGGTTTTCTTGGGTGCTCCCCTGTGGCCTGTACGTGAACCGTCAGGGGAAACACCTCTTCCCTTGCCCCTTCCTCTTTCACCGGATTTCTTCCTCATTTCACTTATCCTTACAGTACACGCTGACTGGCAGCAGTACAGTGGCAGTACAGAAATGCTATACAGTACCACTATTTCCAGCAGCGACACAGAGCACAATGCTATACAGTGGCGGGTGAGCGGTGTACTACTGTTCCCAGGCCCAGCAGACACAGAGTGGAAGTAAACACAATGCTATATAGTCTGGCTGAGCGGTGTACACAGAGTGGCAGTACACACAATGCTATATAGTCTGGCTAAGCCGTGTACACAGAGTGTCATTAAACACAATGCTATATATAGCGTGGCTGAGCGAGGTGCACAGTGGCAGTACACACAATGCTTTATAGTCAGGCTGAGCCGTGTACACAGAGTGTCAGTAAACAATGGTATATAGTCTGGCTGAGCGGTGTACACAGAGTGGCAGTAAACACAATGCTATATATAGCGTGGCTGAGCGAGGTGCACAGTGGCAGTACACACAATGCTATAGAGCCAGGCTAAGCCGTGTACACAGAGTGTCAGAAAACACAATGCTATATATAGCGTGGCTGAGCGAGGTGCACAGTGGCAGTACACACAATGCTATATTAGTCAGGCTAAGCCGTGTACACAGAGTGTCAGAAAACACAATGCTATATATAGCGTGGCTGAGCGAGGTGCACAGTGGCAGTACACACAATGCTATATTAGTCAGGCTAAGCCGTGTACACAGAGTGTCAGAAAACACAATGCTATATATATATAGCGTGGCTGAGCGAGGTGCACAGTGGCAGTACACACAATGCTATATATAGCGTGGCTGAGCGAGGTGCACAGTGGCAGTACACACAATGCTATATATAGCGTGGCTGAGCGAGGTGCACAGTGGCAGTACACACAATGCTATATTAGTCATTCTAAGCCGTGTACACAGAGTGTCAGAAAACACAATGCTATATATATAGCGTGGCTGAGCGAGGTGCACAGTGGCAGTACACACAATGCTTTATAGTCAGGCTGAGCCGTGTACACAGAGTGTCAGTAAACAATGGTATATAGTCTGGCTGAGCGGTGTACACAGAGTGTCAGTAAACAACGGCATATAGTCTGGCTGAGCGGTGTACACAGAGTGGCAGTAAACACAATGCTATATATAGCGTGGCTGAGCGAGGTGCACAGTGGCAGTACACACAATGCTATATATAGCGTGGCTGAGCGAGGTGCACAGTGGCAGTACACACAATGCTATATATAGCGTGGCTGAGCGAGGTGCACAGTGGCAGTACACACAATGCTATATTAGTCAGGCTAGCCTAAGCCGTGTACACAGAGTGTCAGAAAACACAATGCTATATATATAGCGTGGCTGAGCGAGGTGCACAGTGGCAGTACACACAATGCTATATATAGCGTGGCTGAGCGAGGTGCACAGTGGCAGTACACACAATGCTATATATAGCGTGGCTGAGCGAGGTGCACAGTGGCAGTACACACAATGCTATATTAGTCAGGCTAGCCTAAGCCGTGTACACAGAGTGTCAGAAAACACAATGCTATATATATAGCGTGGCTGAGCGAGGTGCACAGTGGCAGTACACACAATGCTATATATAGCGTGGCTGAGCGAGGTGCACAGTGGCAGTACACACAATGCTATATATAGCGTGGCTGAGCGAGGTGCACAGTGGCAGTACACACAATGCTATATATAGCGTGGCTGAGCGAGGTGCACAGTGGCAGTACACACAATGCTATATATAGCGTGGCTGAGCGAGGTGCACAGTGGCAGTACACACAATGCTATATATAGCGTGGCTGAGCGAGGTGCACAGTGGCAGTACACACAATGCTATATTAGTCAGGCTAGCCTAAGCCGTGTACACAGAGTGTCAGAAAACACAATGCTATATATATAGCGTGGCTGAGCGAGGTACACAGTGGCAGTAAACAATGCTATATATAGTGTGGCTGAGCGAGCGGTGTACTACTGTTCCCAGCAGCGACACACAATGACTGGGGGGGACCCTGGCTAGCGTGGCTGGAGAGCGAACTACCCTGCCTGCCTACCCAAAGCTAAACCCACAGACAAATGGCGGAGATATGACGTGGTTCGGGTATTTATTTACCCGAACCACGTGACCGTTCGGCCAATCAGAGCGCGTTCGGGCCCGAACCACGTGACCCGTTCGGCCAATCACAGCGCTAGCCGAACGTTCGGGGAACGTTCGGCCATGCGCTCTTAGTTCGGCCATGTGGCCGAACGGTTTGGCCGAGCACCGTCAGGTGTTCGGCCGAACTCGAACATCACCCGAACAGGGTGATGTTCTGCAGAACCCGAACAGTGGCGAACACTGTTCGCCCAACACTACTCTGGGCCCTCATTCCGTTCACTTTTTCTCCTAAGTTTTCTCCTATGAGATAATGTTTCATTTTCTATTCAAAACAACTTTTCTGCACTCTGCAATTTAAAAAGTGCCAAAAAGTGCCTAAAAAAAGTACTGTCCACATTTTTCTTCTTGCTTGCTGGTGGCTTAAAAGACATTTGCTGATGCTTGCTGGTGGCTTAAAATACATTTTATTGATAAGGTGTGGCAATATCAACTTGGAGAAAACTTAGGAGCAAAAGTGAATCGGATGAGGGCCCAGCTGTGTTGCCATTCATCCAATAGATGTCACAAATAGCCTTTAGGAGTGGCAGTGGACCCTGCTATGGATGCCAGAGCAGTACAATTAATCTATACAATATGGATATGGATCAGAGCAGGATTTACCATAAGGCACTGTAGGAATGTGCCTACAGGCACCTGATAGTGGAAAGGTGACTCACTCTGCTCCTTGAATGCCTCCCTCCTTCCCTATGCAGAGTCCTCAGCGCAGTGTAAATGAGAAGTTACTTACCCCGCTTTTGGCATTCTACTGATTAGATCTCCATTCAGTCGGAGGCACCTCGACTACTCAATATTAAGGGTACCTCTGGCTATCGAATGCTAAGGGACACCTGTAGCTACCTATGACAGGCAAGGGAAGTAAGGGAAAAGTGACAGCTGGGACAGCCAGCAGACTTGCGGTGCAGTTTGGTGTGGGGTTTGTAGGATCATGGAGGGTGTAAGTCTAAGGTGCCAGGACATCTGTACCTATGGGCTCCTGTTATGTAACTTCGGGCCTGGATATGGTGCAACTCCAACTGGGACTGTTGCAGTGTGAACCAAGTCTAACTGTCACAAACAGAGGCCTGTTGGAGAACTCCCAAGCCCCCATAAGCAACTATGCTCTTTCAGCACATCGGAACAGAAAAATTACTCAAAAGAGCTATTACTTTACTTTCAAAGGAGTAAAATCTGATCCATATTAGACATACAAACTACTAACATGCAACCTCATTCTCCTCACAGCGTTCCTGACAGGCGGAGGACTAAATTAGTACCAGCTCCAGGCCTGCTGCTTCTGCAGCCTATAGTTGCTGACTGCTGCAAAGTCTATTTACAAGGCCGGAGTCTGGCGTCCCAGACAGGAAATTTTATTGGCTACGAGTTGTGCGCTGTCTTGGTGGGATTCTTTGTAAATGACACGTTTGCCGTTGCTTGTTCTCCCATCCTTCATGTCCTGTTTAAATTAGGCCCGAAATCTGGGTATGTTGTTTCTTTTGCAGTGTTTTTTTCTCACAGGATTCCGAACTGTCGACATGTGGGAGAACATGACTCCGATTCTGCTGACAAGACAAGCAGCTGCGTCTGCCCGATCCAACTTCAAACACAACTTGTGTCATTGGCAAGGCTCGGAGCACTGCGCCTGAAGATCTGCAGCAATTATAGCGCTGGGCAGAAACATGACAGAAAGTTCTAAGTGCTTTATTTTCTTTTATAGAGTAACTGTAAGTACTTTAACTGGCAATTTTTTTGTGTTGCCAACCTTGAGACTTTGCAGAGCACGATGCCAACTGGCAGCATGATGACAGGAATGTCGTGCTGTTCCTCTAATGCGGGATTCTAGGGTCTGCTGAACCTGGGCTTCGGCCATACATTCTCCCCCGGTAAATCTGGCTCAAACAGCTTAGCACTATGTAGTCTCTGCACGCGCTCCCTGCAACTGAATTGTCAACTATTGCCAACAATTCCACAACACATCCGTCACTCTCCAACCTTTGAGATCTTTAAAAAGGAAGCTAAAGTGAAAAAAAAACCCATATGATATAATGAATTGTATGTGTAGAACAGCTAAGAAATAAAACATTAGCAGCAAAGGTATGAGTCTCATATTGCTTCCAGTACAGGAAAAGTTAAGAAATGTCACTTGTTTTCTATGCAAAGGAGCTTCTCTGAGCTCTCCGACTAATTTAGTCACAGAGCAGTGCTATTTTCTGAAGCACTTATACATCAAAGAAACAGTGAAAGGCAACTGCAGATAAGATTTTACTGCAGAGAAGTTCAAAGGGTCATTACCTCTGCTGTTTCATAGTTTAAAATTCTGAGTGTAATGTGTAAACTGCAAATATTAGAGAATGATGCAATGTTATAACAAAAAAGCTATATAACTGAAAATAAAAAACATTAGACTAATTTCTTTGTTACTAATGTACTATTAATTTTCCGTACTACACATACAATGTATTGTATCATAAGCTGTTTTTCGCTTCAGTGTCACTTTAAACACTCCCTCAAAACTCTCCTTTTCCGACAAGCATATGCTCTACCTTAGGCCATTCTCCCTTTGTCCTAAAGCCAAGTTGCAGTCCTGGTAGATATCCTAAAAACACACTGCCTCTAGGTGTGTTTATTGTATGCTACCCCACCTCTTGTTTCCACCTATTCCTTTAGATTGTAAGCTCACAAGGGCAGGGCTCTTGTCCCCTTTTGTGTCTTGGAATTTGTTGTACATTTTATTCATCGTGCTACTTGTTGTCACTGTAATTACCAGTTCTGTATTTTGTATCGATTCTGTATTTTGTTACCAATTTTGTATATTGGTCTATACCATTGTCTGTATTATTATGTACCCTTTGTTTGTTGTTCTTACTTTGTACAGCGACACGGAATATGTTGGCGCTTTATAAATCAATAATAATAATAATTCATGTTTCCCACCCTCTAAAAAATGAGCCATCATAGGCCCCCCAGTGTAAAACACTACATATTATGCTACACAGTGCTGTAGTGAATAGCACTCTCGCCTTGCAGTTATGGGATCCTGGTTCAAATCCCAGCTGGGCACTATCTGCACGGAGTTTGTATATTCTCCCAGGGGCATAACTAGAAATCACTGCCCCCCCCCCTGCGAAAGTTTGGATGGGGCCCCCACTGAACAGTGGCTGAGCAGATGCAGTCATCAGAACAATTGTGCAGAGAGCAGAAAGTTTTATCTCTCCTTGCCCTTAGTTGTCAGTCTCTCAGGACAGGGCCCCCTGGGGCTTTTGGGCTCCCCTGCAGCTGCATCCCTTGCAGGGTCTATTGTTTATGCCCCTGTGTTCTCCCTGTGTCTGCATGGGTTTCCTCTGGGCTCTCCGGTTTCCTCCAACATCCCAAATACATACAGATAAGCTAATTGGCTTCCCCTAAAGTGTACGGTACATACACTACACAGAGAACATGTCCAACGGCAAACCCCAAAAAATAAACCCCTAAGAATTTGCGCGTAAAAACGCTAGCGCAGCCGTGATATGAGTTATCATGGTTTAGTGAATCAAGCCCAAAAGTTTTGAGCTCCAGAAGTTTTAAACCCAATAGACCCTGTAAGGGATGCATCCGCAAGGGGGCCCAGAAGCCACAGGGGACCCAGTGGGGGGAGAAGTTTCTGTTCCCTGTCCTGAGAGACTGACAACTAACTACGCAAAAATCTTTTTGCTCTCTGTACAATTGTTCTAATGACTGCATCTGCTCAGCCACTGATAAGGAATCATACAACGTTTTGTAGACAAAGATTTGTAGGCAGTCCCTATTCAGTGTGCAGCAAGGTCTTATGTACAGCGACCTGCCTCCAGCCTCTCCACCCTCTCCCCCCTCTCCCCAAGTGCTGTGTACTGTAATGATGCAGGAGAAGTCTGCAGAGCTAGTTCTGCTCCATCAGAGATAGACAGAGTAAGTGTAATAAGCTGAGGCTGGAAGCATACTCATCTGTCGGTTTTCTTTATGTGTTTTCTGCACACCATGCATGTCTGTATGTGTGAAAACATGCACGTTTATCACAGAAGCTAATAATGTAATTGAAAGAGAAAATGTGTGCAGTGCTTCACTGCTGTCTGTTTTTATCTGCATGCAGAAAACACATTCAAGTGTGTACTAGGCAATTGAATAACATGATCAAAGAAATGCAAATTCTTACAAGTTTATGTAAATTTATATGCACTTAAAGGGATACTGTAGGGAGGTCGGGGGAAAATTAGTTGAAGTTACCCGGGGCTTCTAATGGTCCCCCACAGACATGCTGTGCCTGTGCAGCCACTTACCGATGCTCCGGCCCCGCCTCCGGTTCACTTCTGGAATTTCAGACTTTAAAGTCTGAAAACCACTGCGCCTGCGTTGCCATGTCCTCGTTTCCCCTGATGTCACCAGGAGCGCACGGCGCAGGCACAGACCATACTGGGCCTGCGCAGTACGCTCCTGGTGCCATCAGCGGTAGCGAGGACACGGCAATGCTGGCGCAGTGGTTTTCAGACTTTAAAGTCTGAAATTCCAGAAGTGAACCAGAGGCGGGGCCAGAGCATTGGGGAGTAGCTGCGCGGGCACAGCATGTCTGTGGGGGACCATTAGAAGCCCCGGGTAACTTCAACTCATTTTCCCCTGACCCCCCTACAGTATCCCTTTAAAGGGAACCAGAAACAAAGCACCCTCATGTATTTTAGCATATATATCAGTGGGAACATTAGAGAAAACACCTACCCTGCTCTCCGTTTCATCCTCACTGCTAAAAGTGTCTGTTACCAGCTGTGATAAGAATCCTGGACTGAGCATTCAGTCTGACTTTGCAGGGAATAATTATAGCTGAGTCATTATAGCAGAGCCACAAGGGGGCAGGCTTGGGCTTGAAATTACACCAGAGAAGACAGACTCAGCTATAATCTTTCCGTAGCAAAGCTAGACTGAGTGCTCAGTCGGGGATTCTTATCAGAGGTGATAACAGTCAGATCAAACAGAGAACAATGAAACAAAGAGCAGATTAGGTGTTTACTGTCATGTTTCCACTGATTTATAAGGTAAAATACAAGAGGGTGCTTCATCTCTGGTTCTCTTTAAGTGCAGACAGCCCGAAACGTTGTGCTTGTTTGTTGCTGTATAACCGCTATTTATTGCAAATAAATTCCACAAATGGTTCTGAAGAGTCGAGTCTGGATTGGATTGCATGTGTATGGACTTTAGTTGTTTGGAGGCTTGATGTACCTCCCACCTTAATCTGTGACTCCTCGTGATACAGTGTCATTAGTTGAGGCCCGTGGACTTTTCACTGTTTGTATGTTAGACTCCTTTATTAAGCATATCCTGGAGTTCCCCTTTAACATCTACCTTGAATTTGGATTGAGGTTGATGATTAGCCAAGAGAAACGTCAATAAGTGAGGTGAGTATCTGCAGGCGGCGCGGTGGTGATGATAGCGATTCAGACAATGGGCAGTTTACGCTGTGATCCTGAGTGAGACAGCCGGCAGCCAACAGGAAAGACGCAGAAGACAGGACGACACCGCGGATGAATGCCGACTTCACCCACTCTAATGAAAGGGGAGGAAGAGACACACTTGTTAGGCTTGGGTTACACTCCGCATACTTTGGGCAACACAAATCCCTTTGTTATAGCAGCTCTAGTGTGTCTGCTCCAGCACTGACATCCCAAAGCCATGCTGACCAGGTCTGCAAGCCACTCCGGAAATTTACTGAGGACTGTCACTTTTATTTAAAGGGTACCTGAAGCCAGACAAAAAAAAAGTTAGATACTCACCTCAATAGAGGAAAGACTCTGGATAGTTCTGAGGCTTACCCAATCTTCCTACGCTCCTCCATTCCTGCTTTGGGAGCCTTTTTACAATATCCGGCATTAATGTTGAATATTGATCATGTCTAGTGATGATCGTAATGTGGTAATTATGAATAGGCAAAATTTGTGTTCGCAATTATGGCCATACGTAAATACGATTTGGACATTCAACTAATTTTGTGTAAACCATTCATAATTTTGTGTACTTTTGCATAATTTTCACGTAATTTCGCATAATTTTCACGTAATTTCGTGCCGACTTTAGGGGTTAATAGCAAAGCCCCTTCAATCATACATGCTATCGTCACCAAAAGTGCAACCTATATTAATATAATTAATGTTGATTTTTTTTCAAAAAGAACTTGCCTTGTTTGAGAAAAATGATTTTAAAAATACAAAAGGAAAAAAATTTTAAATTCAGAAAAATGCATTTTTAACCACTTTGTCCTCCTTGACGTATAAAAACGTCAAGGAGGACAGGCGCGCTCCCGCAGCTGATTGCGCGCGTACACGCGCACTCCCAGCCACGGATTCGTTAGCCCAGGAATCAATGAATCGGGCTATGGTGCCCGATCACTGATCACTGAAGCGACAGCTTCTCTCGGAAACTTTGCTTTTTCTGACTCTATCTCCCTCTAAGCGTACATTGTACGCTTAGAGTGACGTCATGTAAACAAACTCAAGGTTGCCATCTTGTGGCCAAAGAGTAAAACTACATCTAAAAGTTAAAAAAAATTACACTACATAAATATTTCCCTAAATAAAACACGATTTACTTCCCACCCTCCTAAAAATACCCACATAAAATGTTTAATAAAAAAAAAAAAAAATTACAATAAAAAAAACAACAACACATAAATATTTACCTAAGGGCTATTTAAATATCTATGTAAAGATGAAATATTTCTATATTTTATTTTTTCTATAAGCTTGTAAATAGTGATGCATGCAAAACGGAAAAATGCTCTTTTATTTCCAAATAAAATATTGTCGCCATACATTGTGATAGGGACATAATTTAAACCGTGAAATAACCGTGACAAATGGGCAATTACAATACGTTGGTTTTAATTATGGAGGCATGTATTATTTTAAAACTGTAATGGCCGAAAACTGAGAAATAATACATTTTTTCCGTTTTTTTCTTATTCTTACTGTTAAAATGCATTTACAGTAAGGTAGCTCTTAGCAAAGTACCCCCCAAAGAAAGCCTAATTGGTGGCAGAAAAAAACAAGATATAGATCAGTTCATTGTGATAAGTAGTGATAAAGTTATAGGTGAATGAATGGGAGGTGAACATTGCTCGGATACATAAAGTGAAAACGACTGAGAGCTTAAGTGGTTAAGAGCGAGTGTGGCATACTAAGTGCACCATGTCAGGTAATGTTAGGTATAGGTGGGTAGCTAGTATAGTTGCCCCAGTATAGGTAGTATAGTTGCCCCAGTATAGCTAATATAGTTGCCCCCAGTGTAGCTAGTATAGTTACCCCAGTATAGATCAGAAAACACAGTGGGCGCCATTGGAGGCGGAGACCTGTGGCCTGTAGCCACGGTGATGCTGCGCTCCAGGGCTTGGAACGCAGCAGTCTGGCGAGTAATTTTCCGCCTGCCTTCTTGCCATCTTTATATGGAGGGGGAGAGAAGCAGAAGGTGGGGACCCAGGTGAGGGGGGGGGGGGGTTCTGGCCCCCCTCCCAGCCGCTGTACCCGCTGCCCCCCCCCCTTCTAGCGCTGCTTCCTCTCCTGCTCTGTCGCTGTGGGGGTCAGGGGCCGGGCTTTCGGAGGGGCTCACAATAAGTCAGCTGGGGCTTGAGCCTGGGCAAGCCTCAGTGTGGAACTGCCACTGCATAGCATGTATAAGGGCTATGCTATTAACCATTAAATTCAGCACGAAATCACAAAAAAATTATGCTAAATTATGATTTGTGATTACGTTTACAAATGAAATTCATTACGATTTTGCCCGAAATTTTGAACTACAATTTCACATGGTAATTGTGAATTACGATGTGAAATTACGATTATGCGCAATTAGTGTTCATCACTAATCGCGACTGTGCTCCCCTCCCTCTCTGGAAGCGTCAGACTGTTACTGCTTGGATGAATAGATGCTCCACTCATTTTGCCTGAGGAAGCCGGTATGCCCGCGAAACATGTCACAATGGAGTTATTGTCATTTTTTTCTTATTGAATAAAGATTCAGTATAGACACTGAGCGTCCGACTACCTGGGGGAAAGTCCACCACTACCTCCCTTTTAAAAGTTTTTTTTTATGCATTTTACTCTGATTTGGATGCTCTGTTTCTGTTTGGCTATATGTATACTTTCAAGCACACCTGAATTGGAACAAAGTATTCAATTAATAATATATACAATGATATAATACCGGGAAAGGCAATAGTCTATACAGTGAGTATTCATATATAATATTTACTATGCAAGTCACTGAGGTAGTTCTATAAATACCCTCACAGGAAACCCCACTAAAATAGAAGGTGAAAGGGTATGACTCGCGGGAGCTGACAATCCAAACAACGTCAGATAATAACGCAGACTGTCACTGGAGCCGGACGGAGTATCTGCGGAGTTCCTTGTTGTCCATGATGACCTCCAGTGACAGTGACAGCATATAAAGATTTCCTCTACAGAGTATGTCTCTATTATTGAAAACTACAGACATTTTTACTTGCTAAAAATAACATAATCACAAACCTGTCATCACTGTCGGATGTACTAATGTATTGTCTTTATCATAGCTCCCAACTGTCCCTCTTTGGTTACCCTGTCCCTCTGTCCCTCTTTCTTCCTTATTGTCCCACTTTCAGGACTGATGTACAGATCTATGCAAATATATGTATTTATTTATTTTTTTTACTGAAAAATGTATTTAACTGACTCTAAACTTTATATATATTTATATTGTTTTATATATATATTTATATATATATTTTTTGTTTTCAAATGTTAAAATTAAAACTACTAAAAGAAAAACTACTGATGATACTCTCTATTAATTTTAACATTTGAAAACAAACCACTGTCATCAAAAGGGGAGACAGGGGTACAAGAAATGACACAGAGGGGGTTTGAATGATAAAACTACATCTTTTGGTTCTTAATTCTTTGTGATATTCATGACGAGAAAGGTGGAGGCATCTGCCTCTATGGGCTTGATTTACTAAGCGTGCTAACCAGGGTGCTAAATAGGTTAGCACCGGTTTTCTCAATCAGATCACGCGCTAAGTACCGCGCGCAAAGTCCTATGCGCGCGCTAAGTCCCATAGGCTTTAGTGGGCACTTCGTGCGGAGCGCCCTGCGCTCTGTGCAGTGCGCGAGCAACACTTTGCGCGCGGTACTTTGCGCACGATCACTACTTCTCACATTTCAACTGAGTTTAGACGTGCTAAGGGCCAGTGCTAAAGTTAGCACCGTTTTGTAAATCGAGCCCTATATCAACACAGCTTGGTAAACCAGTTCCACCACCCTGCTCAAATGCTGCGCACCAGACATCGAGCTCCTTCTCGTCAACTGCAGACCGGTGTACTCCCCAAAAGAATTCTCCTCCTTTGTCCTGGTCGGGGTCTATATCCCACCCGACGCCAACATCTCCAGTGCCCTTGGCACACTATGCGACTACATCACTCAGAGGGAGACAACCCTCCCTGACTCCCTCTTTATCATCCTGGGGGACTTCAACAAGGCCAACCTCCGACAGGAGCTCCCCCGCTATAGGCAGCATATAACGTGTCCCACCAGGCAGGAGAACACCCTTGACCACTGCTACACCGTGCTCAAGGACGCTTACAGGGCCACCCAATGGGCTACCCTCGGCAACTCTGATCACTGCCTTGTCCGCCTGATCCCCACCTACAAGAGGCAGCTAGGGTCCACTAAACCCACCCTGAGAACTGTCAGGAAATGGTCAGAGGGGGAGAAGCAACAACTTCAAGCCTGCTTCGAATGCACCGATTGGTCAGCCCTGGAATCACCTTGTTTGGAGGAATGGGCCACGAACATCACCTCCTACATCAGCTTCTGCGAGGAGTCATGCATCCCGACAAAGAGCTTCAAAGTCTTACCAAACAGCAAGCCCTGGTTCAACAGCAAACTGCACCAGCTACGGAAAGCCAAGGCGACTGCTCACAAATCAGGCACCTCAGAGGAGTTTCGAGAGGCAAGGAACACCCTAAACCGTGAACTCAAGGGAGCGAAGCGGAACTATTCGGACAAGCTGCGACTCAACCTCCAGTCTAACAACCTGAGGGAAGTCTGGAAAGGCCTAAGGGCAGCCACAAACCTAAAACCTCCCCCCCAGCACACAGCACCTAGCATAGACCTTGCCGAGAAACTCAACGAGTTCTATTGCCGGTTCGAGAGGGATTCCCCCACACTTAGGGCACAAGCAACCACACCAGAGATGACACCTGGATCAGTTCTTGTGGTCCAGGAAGCTGATGTCCTGAAACACCTCCGGAGACTCAACCCAAGGAAGGCCTCGGGCCCGGATGGCGTGTCATCTAACTGCCTGAGAACCAGCGCAACCCAACTTGCTCCTGTCCTCACCTCGCTCTTTAACAAATCACTGGCGGAGGGAAAAGTACCAGCCTGCCTCAAAAAATCCACAATCATTCCGGTTCCCAAGAAGCCAGGGATCGGCGACCTTAACAACTATAGGCCCGTAGCACTCACCCCCACCATCATGAAGGTCCTGGAAAGGCTGGTCCTCCACCACCTGAAGCACTCCACTGATGCCCTCCTGGACCCACTCCAATTTGCCTACAGGCCAAACAGATCTATCGAGGACGCCATCAACATCATTCTGGCGCACATCACTGATCACCTCGACAACCCAAACACCTATGCCAGGATCCTTTTCCTTGACTTCAGTTCGGCCTTTAATACAATATGCCCAGACATCCTATACGACAATCTTGCCCACCTCGGCCTCGACCCCTTGCTGTGCTCTTGGATCAAGGACTTCCTCACAGACAGGACACAACGAGTGAAGCTCGGCAACTGCTCCTCACAGGATAGAATCACAAACACGGGTGCCCCGCAAGGGTGCGTACTGTCCCCCATCCTGTTTTCCCTCTACACCAAAAGGTGTACCTCTTCCGCGGACTCTGTCAAGGTCATAAAATTCGCAGATGACACACGCGTACCAGGACGAGATCGAACGCATCTGCAGGTGGTGCAAAGACAATCATCTTGTACTCAACGCAACAAAAACAGTAGAACTAATAGTGGACTTCAGAAGACGCCCCCATTCACTCAAACCTGTCTCCATCGAGGGCATCGACGTCTCCAGGGAGCCGAGTGTTCGTTACCTGGGTGCCACCATCACAGACGACTTAAGGTGGGCGGAAAACACCTCCAAGGCCCAGAAGAAGGCCCAGCAGAGACTGTTCTTCCTGAGGCAGCTGAGGAAATTTGGGATGCCGCGGGAACTAATGATCACCTTCTACACCGCAACCGTGGAGTCTATTCTCTGCTCCTTCATTGTCGTTTGATACGCAGGCGCCACGGCGAGCGACAGACTTAAGCTCCAGAGAGTAATCAATGCTGCCGAGAGGATCATTGGGTCTCCTCTACCACCCCTAGATCTCCTACACACCTCCAGGCTGTGGTCTAGAGCAAACAAAATACTGGACGACCCCACCCACCCTGGCAGTCGATACTTTGACCGCCTGCCCTTGGGACGCTGATACAGATCGATCCTCACCAAGACCACCAGGCACTTGAAAGCTGTCCTAGTGCTGAACTCGAACTACCACCCTAGCAAAGCCCCCCTAGCCCCTCCCTAGCCTGCACTGACGGTGCACTGTTGCTCAATAATGGAATCCCCTTGTTTTGTTTTGCACTCCACATTGTATGCTGTAATCCCCTTAGTTATGTTTATGCCTGCCATGCTGTAATCATGTTGTTATTTATGTTTGTTTATATCTCGCTCTGGAATGCCCCTTATCTGTACAACACCTTTTTCTGCCGTGTGAACCACAAAAAATTCCGGGTGCGACATTGTTGCACTTGGCGAAATAAATTATTCTGATTCTGATTCTGACGAGTGGTGTGTAGTAGGGGGAGGATCAGGGGTGTGGCAGGGGCGTGTCTTAGGGTGTGCTGCCTTCTCATCTCAAAAAGTTGGGAGGTATGTCTTTATGTCTGTATTCATTTCAGTTGAGGTAAGATGGTTGAGGAAGATAGTTGTTATGATCATGTCTGCAGCGTTTACTGCTGGCTGCAGTGGTATTGTAACCCAAGCAGTTCTGATGTCATTACATGCATTTTCTTGCATAGTTTGGTTTCCCCTTAAACTAGTTGCTGATTCCATCTGCAGTCACTCTGAAATTAATGACAGTTTAACATGCTCTTGTGTAAACAAACATTGTCTGCTGCAGTGGAGGGGCAGTCCCTTTCCTGCAGGCTGCATATCATGGTCTGCCTTTTCCTGCTATCAGCCTGTGATTAATTACCATTCACTTGTGTGGGAATCTGCAGGTCTGCTCCCATTGGATGACCTCAGTATAAAGAACTGCTTCCTGCAATGTCTCATGGGCTACCATAGTCTCAGATTCAGTCTGTTACTCTGCCCGTGCCCCACCTCGTTCCTAGTCCGTGTGGACTGCGCTGACTCCTGCGAAGGGGTCAGCGAGTCCTCCTAGTTCTGCTCTTGTTCTAGTAGTTGTTACTTTGCTTGTCTTGTGTCATATATTGGTTCATCGCCAATATATACGCATACTTGCACGTTTATTATTTTCCTTGTATTCGTGTTACGTTGATACATCAGTGTCGCTGATATATACGTACACGAACTGTTTATAACCTGTGTTCCGTTAGTCAGCGTTCCAGCACGTTTTGGTAGTTTGCGCGTACCGTGAGCACCCGTGCTGAGCTAGTTATCCTGTTCCTGGTCCTGTTTGTGGATTGCGTTCATCTCTGCGTAGAGATAACGAATCCTTCTGAATCCTGTTCTGTTACCGTTTGTGGATTGCGTTCATCTCTGCGAAGAGATAGCGAATCCTTCTGAGTCCTGTTCCCTGCATTACTCCAGTCCTAGTCAGCGTTCCTGCTTATGTCATATATCGGTTCATTGCCGATATATACATATGTTAGTCAGACGTTACAAATAGTTTCATTGATAGCTGTAATTGTAATACGCTAGGAAACATACTTATTGTGTATTTATCTGTGTTACGTTCATCTATCTTGATCCTGCTATTTCCTGTCTTTCCTGTCCTGTCTTTGTGAGGCACGCCATCGCCGCAACGCATTGGCTGCCTCATTCCAGTCTGTCTGGTTTTGGACGCTTGCTGTCGCTAAGTAGTCGCTAGCTAGCAAGCGTTCATTCTGTCTACCTGTCCTGATCTCCTCAGTCCTGGTTTATGCGCTCAGCGCTACTTTGCGCTGAGACGTTATTACGAAAGTGTTGTTTGTGGCTGTTCGGATCTGCACCGGCTCTGTGCACCACAATCTCCTATTGGAGTCAGTCCTCTCCTCCACTAAACTGGGGATATCCTGATCCCTTGTGCTGGTGTGTGTACCTCCTTCACGTCAGCTTATGTGTTGTATGCTGACTGTGGAGATTACACCTCCAAGCTTAACATTATGGTAGCCCCATTACCAATCCCCATTGTGGGGGGGTTCCCAGCAAAAATGACACTGTTTGTTATGGTTCCTGTTCCTTTAAGAAATTTGAAAAACTCAATTCTGAAACAGAAAATGAGTTTTTTTCTGAATGTACCAGGTTCCTGGCCAATCCCGAGCTCCAGGCTACTCCTGTTTCAACGTGGGCCCCCCAGCTAGTTTATGTTTTATTTAAGGGAAGATTGTTTCAGTGGGCCTACGATGTCTTGGATCATACCAATTTAAAAGAGAGACCACTGGAATTTCTAGCGTTTGTGATCCATAACTGGCTGCGCAAAACCGATTTGCCTAGCCCTTTTGATAAGCTCCTGGCAGCTTGTCAATCAGCTGCTCCTTCTACTGCCTACAAAAATAATCAGCAAGCAGATAATTGTTCTGATAACTTTTCTTCTGCTAAGGCAGTAGGGTCTAAAGCCAAACGTAAACGCTCCAAAAGAAAAGCGTTACAATCAGCAGAGTCGTTGCCCTTGGCGACTGCGCATCAGATCTGTAATGAGACTCCGCCAGTAGCAGATAATGAAATTCAGTCACCATTCAGGGGAGTCAAATGGACCTATGAAACTACTAATGAACTTTGCTAGCCAGGGAAAATAAAAGTTCTTGTTTAAATGAATTATCTGAATATGATTATGAAGATATATTACAGAGTATTGAACAGATCAATTTATTCGTGCAGCAAAGGAAATTTGCATACACTACAGTTCAACACTTGCTACAGGTACTGGAGATCCTTAGGAATAAGAAATCGGCCAATCACCTGCTAAATAACCCAATGTATGTTTCTGCCACTAATACATTTGCAAACTATGATCAGCCGGAATGCTCAGCTGTTAAATATGCATGGGATCCTCCATTTAAGAAAGGAGAGATGGAAGCCCTGGTCTATGAATGGAAGAAAGATGCAAGTTCATTTTGTCAGTTTTACAGTGCAAAAAGTGAATTAGTATTGAATGCATGCATTAAGTCTGCCTATAACCTAATAAAAACTGGTGTGTGTGGGTATGACTTTGTGGCTCCATTGATCGATGTGTGGAGAATGATTTTGGACGATTTTTATGCGATTCAATCAGTTGATACCAGGGAAGACACACTGTCAAGTGGAGATTGTTCCACTTCCTCAGTTCCTGAGGACTCGCCTGCTTCAGCACCTTTGGCTGATTCAGCGAGTGATTCAGAGCTCCTTTTGTGTGAAATTGAAGTTCCTGTAATTCCACCCTGTACCATGGATAACTCAGTGTTACTTCCCAGTAAGACAGAAATTACTAATACTTCCTTAATCTTGCCCTGCACAAATTTCTCAGCAGAGGACCCAGAGGTCCTGCTGACTTCTGAGTCCAGCCTAGCCAGTACTCATGAGTCTTTGTTCAGTGAAACAGACACCAGAAAAATCTTGCCTGTCTCTGCAAACACTTCTGCAGAAATTACCTGTGTTAATAAAGTTCAACTCCTGTCTGATCCAGCAGATGCCAATAGATGCACTACATCAGTTTCTGAGTCCCAGCAATCCTCAGAACCCCAGCATCTGAATTTTCCAATTTCACAATTGAATGGTGATTTAGATGCGCAAACATTGTGTTTTGATCTTCCTGTTTCTACACCTCACTCTAGTTTCATGAATAACTCAGAGCGTCTGCTATGTGAGTCCGAAATCGCAGAATTATTACCGTGTTCAGAAAATGTTCCAGTGAACTTGCCCTGTACCATGAATTGTGCAGTAGATCTCTCCAATGAAACTCAGGTCACAGAATCATTATGCTGTCCAGCAGGTGCTTCCATGGTTTTGCCCTGCAGTGTGGACTGTTCGGTGATCCTGTCCAGTGAAGCTGTGGTCACAGAGTCTTATGCTTCACCCAATACTTTGGATACTTCAAACCCTCTAGCAGAGCAGTCTGAGGCACTGCTTACCTCAGTTGGTGTTGCAGTAATATTCACTTGTCTAGCAGCTGTTTTGGAATTACAGTCTGCTCTAATAAAACTTGATGAATTTCTGCCCAGCGAAGCAGAAGCCATTGAAATATTGTCCTCGTCAGCAAGTGTGT
This sequence comes from Hyperolius riggenbachi, assembly GCF_040937935.1. NCBI lineage: Eukaryota > Metazoa > Chordata > Amphibia > Anura > Hyperoliidae > Hyperolius > Hyperolius riggenbachi. The sequence continues at coordinate 60,774,040 of NC_090653.1, read as the reverse complement.
TAGATACCTTGCCCTGTACACAGTCTGATTTAACCAATGTTGTTGAGTCCCTCTCCAGTGTTGTAACAGCCGAGGAACTCCAGCCCTGTCCTCTGAATGTTTCAAAAGTCTTGCCCTGTAACATGGATAATTCTGACTCGCTGGAAAAAATAATAGAAATCTCAGAATTTCAGTCCGGGTTAATGAGTGTTTCTGAAACCCAGCCCTGTATCCTGGAAAATTCTGGTTCTCTGGCCGGTGTGGCAGAAGTTCCTGAGTCCCCTTTCTGTCCAGTGAGTTACTCAGTTTTGCTTAGTTCAGTGGGGATTGCTGCAATACTGACTTGTTTTGCAGCCCTTCATGAGCTCCAGTCCAGTGTATTTGATGAGTCTCTGTCTAGTCCAGAAGAAGTTGTGGGAACCCTGTCTAGTTCGGTGCATACATCAGAAGATTTGTCCTGTCTTGTAAATGCCCCTGAACATGATTTGTTAATAACTTTGCTGGAATCAGAGACATCTAAGTCTGATCCTGCATTTTTTAGTGAGAATCCAGTAACTGTGAAGTCTAGTCATGATGATTTTTTTTTGCCCAGTCCTGGTTTCGGTCCTACCTTGACTGACTTTGAGGTTTGCAGTTCCTTGACATGCCCAGAAGTCTCTCTTGTGCCGGTGTGCCCAGATGTGCTTCGTATGCCAGAGTGCCCAAGTGTGTCTGTGTTGGCGTGCTCACACGCTTCCCTAGTGGAGACATGTTCTGATGTTGCCGGTTGGCCTGCATGCCCGGAGATGGTTCTGGTCCCTAAAAACCTTGATCTTGATGTTTGTCCTTGTGACCCTGACTCTAGAGTTGCCCTGGGTTCCATAGGGGTTCTTGATGGTTCTCCATGTGAGCCTAAGGGGCGTTCTGACCTGTGGGGATCTCTTTGGAGCTTCCAAGTGTTCTGGGAGATCTCTGAGGAAACTTGTCCTGGTACCTTGGACTGGTTCAGCGGTGGGTTTTGTGTTGGTAGGGACAGTTCCGGTGGGCATTGCAAAGGCTTTGGCGTTTTTGGACAGTCCCGGGAAGGCGGTGGGTATCGCTCAGAGAGTTTCTGGGGGCTTTTCTCTGGAAGTCGTGGTTCTGATGGGTATCACACTGAGGCTTGTAGTGCTGATGGGCATGGTTTTGTAGGTTCTGGTTCTGATGGGTCCAGTCTTGTGGGGACTGATTCTGGAATTTGGTCTTGCCGGGCTGTCCCGGTCATCATGAATTATCAGTCAGATTGTTTTGTTGGGAATTTCAGTTTCGAAAAGCGTCTGGTATCCGCTTTTAAGGGGGGGGGGGGTAATGTTATGATCATGTCTGCAGCGTTTACTGCTGGCTGCAGTGGTATTGTAACCCAAGCAGTTCTGATGTCATTACATGCATTTTCTTGCATAGTTTGGTTTGCACTTAAACTAGTTGCTGATTCCATCTGCAGTCACTCTGAAATTAATGACAGTTTAACATGCTCTTGTGTAAACAAACATTGTCTGCTGCAGTGGAGGGGCAGTCCCTTTCCTGCAGGCTGCATATCATGGTCTGCCTTTTCCTGCTATCAGCCTGTGATTAATTACCATTCACTTGTGTGGGAATCTGCAGGTCTGCTCCCATTGGATGACCTCAGTATAAAGAACTGCTTCCTGCAATGTCTCATGGGCTACCATAGTCTCAGATTCAGTCTGTTACTCTGCCTGTGCCCCACCTCGTTCCTAGTCCGTGTGGACTGCGCTGACTCCTGCGAAGGGGTCAGCGAGTCCTCCTAGTTCTGCTCTTGTTCTAGTAGTTGTTACTTTGCTTGTCTTGTGTCATATATTGGTTCATCGCCAATATATACGCATACTTGCACGTTTATTATTTTCCTTGTATTCGTGTTACGTTGATACATCAGTGTCGCTGATATATACGTACACGAACTGTTTATAACCTGTGTTCCGTTAGTCAGCGTTCCAGCACGTTTTGGTAGTTTGCGCGTACCGTGAGCACCCGTGCTGAGCTAGTTATCCTGTTCCTGGTCCTGTTTGTGGATTGCGTTCATCTCTGCGTAGAGATAACGAATCCTTCTGAATCCTGTTCTGTTACCGTTTGTGGATTGCGTTCATCTCTGCGAAGAGATAGCGAATCCTTCTGAGTCTTGTTCCCTGCATTACTCCAGTCCTAGTCAGCGTTCCTGCTTATGTCATATATCGGTTCATTGCCGATATATACATATGTTAGTCAGACGTTACAAATAGTTTCATTGATAGCTGTAATTGTAATACGCTAGGAAACATACTTATTGTGTATTTATCTGTGTTACGTTCATCTATCTTGATCCTGCTATTTCCTGTCTTTCCTGTCCTGTCTTTGTGAGGCACGCCATCGCCGCAACGCATTGGCTGCCTCATTCCAGTCTGTCTGGTTTTGGACGCTTGCTGTCGCTAAGTAGTCGCTAGCTAGCAAGCGTTCATTCTGTCTACCTGTCCTGATCTCCTCAGTTCTGGTTTATGCGCTCAGCGCTACTTTGCGCTGAGACGTTATTACGAAAGTGTTGTTTGTGGCTGTTCGGATCTGCACTGGCTCTGTGCGCCACAATCTCCTATTGGAGTCAGTCCTCTCCTCCACTAAACTGGGGATATCCTGATCCCTTGTGCTGGTGTGTGTACCTCCTTCACGTCAGCTTATGTGTTGTATGCTGACTGTGGAGATTACACCTCCAAGCTTAACAATAGTAATAGCAGTAAGTACAGGTAGCTATTTTTATACCGAAGCGCAGAGTGCCACTTCCCCCACAGAGATCCATTGCCCCCCTCCGCCCTAGTATTCAGTTAACTGCCATCACGTAATCAACTCCCTGTACATAACTAATGCAGAACTGCAGAAGAGCATTATATATTACCTGCTCCTAACAGCAGGACAGGTCATTTTCACTCCAGCCCATCGCTGCGCATGCGGCTTGCATTGCATGTCACATGACATGCATAGATTAGAGCTGCAAGGTGATTGGCTGCATGGTGCAGTGATGAGCTGGAGAAAAAATTGTCCCGACCCCCCCCCCCCAAGCGGAGAAAAACAAATGGGCATGGCCCCCCACCAAATGGGGCAGTGTGGCCATGACATGACATGGTGGGAGGAGCCAACTGCATAATGCTCTCATGTTGATATGGATCAAAAATCTCTGAAGAACGTTATGAGGAATTAAGGCAGTTCTGATGGCAAAAAGGTCATACTCACTACTAGTACCTAATAAAGTGACTAGCAAAATACAGGTACAATACAATAATACAATAACATTTGTAAAGCGGTAGATTTGAAGGAAGGAAAAAGGAGGCACCGCTTCTTTAAAATTCCTTTATTCCGGTGGGGGAAGTAGCAGGTACACAGCAGTGGGGGTAAAAAGAGCCTGACAGCTATTTCGCTGGTTTAAACCAGCTTCTTCAGAGGCAGAGTGTACAACATCATTTGTTGTACACTCTGCCTCTGAAGAAGCTGGTTTAAACCAGCGAAACAGCTGTCAGGCTCTTTTTACCCCCACTGCTGTGTACCTGCTACTTCCCCCACCGGAATAAAGGAATTTTAAAGAAGCAGTGCCTCCTTTTTCCTTCCTTCAAATCTACTGGATACAACAAACTTGTGGATGAGCACGCTCTTTTTCCTGGGTCCGGTGTGTCTGCCCTGCTGCGTTTGGTGCCAGGTACTGTTCTTTTTCTTTTCAAATTCATTGAACATTTGTAAAGCGCTTTTCTCCCATAGGACTCAAAGCACATAGTTGTGTCTCAGATCAATACAGGGTTGCAGGCTGGACTGTGTTACAGAGGAGATAGTCCGATGTTCATGAATGCTACACTGAAGAGGTAGGTTTTCAGTTTAGACTTAAAGAGACTCTGTAACATCAAAAACGTCCCCTGGGGGGTACTCACCTCGGGTGGGGGAAGCCTCAGGATCCTAATAAGGCTTCCCACGCCGTCCTCTGTCCCACGGAGGTCTCGCTGCAGCCCTCCGAACAGCCGGCGACAGGCCCGACTGTTCAATTCAATATTTACCTTTGCAGGCTCCAGCGGGGGCGCTGTGGCTGCTTTCGCTCCGAAGGAGGCGGAAATACCCAATCTCAGTCGGGTCCACTCTACTGCGCAGGCGCCGGAGACTTGCGCCTGCGCAGTAGAGCGGACCCGACGGCGATCGGGTATTTCCGCCTCCTTCGGAGCCAACAGCCGTCAGAGCGTCTGCGCAGGAGCCAGGAAGGTAAATATTACGTCACCGCTGTACGGAGGGCTACAGCGAGACCCCCGAGTGACGGCAGACGGCGTGGGAAGCCTCATTAGGATCCTGAGGCTTCCCCCATCCGAGGTGAGTACCCCCCAGGGGACGTTTTGTCATTACAGATTCTCTTTAAATGCTTCCAGGGATGGAGCTGTCCTGATTGGGTGTGGCAGGGAGTTCCAAAGTGTAGGGGCAGCATGACAAAAGGCTCTGTCTCCAAAGGTTTTGAGGTGGACTCTGGGGGTGACCAAGGTGTTACGTCCTTTTGGTCTAAGATTGTGGGGGGGTGTGATGCAGTTGCAACAAGTCCTTCAGGTATCCAGAGCCCAGATTGTGCAAGGATTTGAATGTCAGTAAGCCAATCTTAAACAGAATTCTCCATTTTATCGGTAGCCAGTGGAGTGAGCACAGGGTTGGTGTTATTTGGCAATGGCGGGGTTGGCTCGTTAACAGCCTTGCGGCGGCATTCTGTACTAATTGCAGGCGGCGTAAGTCTTTCTTATGCAGGCCTGTGTAGAGGACGTTGCAGTAGTCTAACCTTGATGTAACGAAGGCATGAACTAGGGTTGGAAGATCCTCTGAAGGAATTAGGTGTTTAATCCTTGCAATATTCCTTAGGTGAAAGAAGGAATGTTTCACAACAGCTGAGATTTGATTCCTGAAGCTTAATTTCCCATCAATCAGTACTCCCAGGCTGCGCACACACATAGTCCCCAACCGTCCCGTTTTCGTCGGGACTGGCACGATTTGGGGGGGCTCTCCCGCTATGACCCCCCAGTGTCCCAGCTGGCTGGGGGGTCAGACGCAGGGGCGGATTGTTTGCGCAGGAAGGGAGGCAGCCAGTGAAAGGGAGCTGGTGGCAAAGCGGCGGAGAAGGGGGGAAGTCTCCCCCCCTTCCCTCACCTTGGTGCTCCCTTTCCTGGCTCTCCCTTCCGGATTAATGTGTCCCCTCTGATGGCGCAGCGGCTGACAGCGGGCGGGGAGGACTTACCGCTGTTACGCAGCCGCTGGAGAGAGCTGTGATCTGTGCGCCGCAAGTCTGGTCTAATCAGACTAGCGGCGCACAGATCACAGCTCCCTCTGCCGGCTGGAAGGACATCGGTAAGTCCTCTCCGCCCGCTATCACTCTGCCGCTGAGCCATCGGAGGGGACACATTGATCCGGAAGGGAGAGCCAGGAAAGGGAGCACCAAGGTGAGTTAAGGGGGGGAGACTTCCCCCCTTCTCCGCCGCTTTGCCACCAGCTCCCTTTCACTGGCTGCCTCCCTTCCTGGGGGCACCTATACACCTGGCTATACTGGGGGCACCTATACACCTGGCTACATATACTGGGGAGACCTATACACCTAGCTATATATACTGGGGACACCTATACACCTGGCTGCATATACTGGGGAGACCTATACACCTAGCTACATATACTGGGGAGACCTATACATCTGGCTGCATATACTGGGGACACCTATACACCTGGCTGCATATACTGGGGACACCTATACACCTGGCTGCATATACTGGGGAGACCTATACACCTAGCTACATATACTGGGGAGACCTATACACCTAGCTATATATACTGGGGAGACCTATACATCTGGCTGCATATACTGGGGAGACCTATACACCTGGCTGCATATACTGGGGAGACCTATACACCTAGCTATATATACTGGGGAGACCTATACATCTGGCTGCATATACTGGGGAGACCTATACACCTGGCTACATCTACTGGGGACACCTATACACCTGGCTACATATACTGGGGAGACCTATACACCTAGCTATATATACTGGGGAGACCTATACATCTGGCTGCATATACTGGGGAGACCTATACACCTGGCTACATCTACTGGGGACACCTATACACCTGGCTACATATACTGGGGAGACCTATACACCTAGCTATATATACTGGGGAGACCTATACATCTGGCTGCATATACTGGGGAGACCTATACACCTGGCTACATATACTGGGGAGACCTACACACCTAGCTATATATACTGGGGAGACCTATACATCTGGCTGCATATACTGGGGAGACCTATACACCTGGCTACATCTACTGGGGACACCTATACACCTGGCTACATATACTGGGGAGACCTATACACCTAGCTATATATACTGGGGAGACCTATACATCTGGCTGCATATACTGGGGAGACCTAAACACCTGGCTACATCTACTGGGGACACCTATACACCTGGCTACATATACTGGGGAGACCTATACACCTAGCTATATATACTGGGGAGACCTATACATCTGGCTGCATATACTGGGGAGACCTATACACCTGGCTACATCTACTGGGGACACCTATACACCTGGCTACATCTACTGTGGAGATACTTTAAATTGATATATTACTAATTTTAAATTGTTAATATGAAGGAAAATGAACCAGGATAGAAAGGACCAGTGTGGTTTAAATTATAAAACCACATATTTTTCTTAGGAAATCTTTATGGTATGCGTGACTAGGGGTGTGACTGGGGCGTGATAAGGGGTGTGGCAGGGGCGTGGCTTAAGTGTCCCTCTTTCTCATCTCAAAATGTTGGGAGGTATGCACACAGTCTGAGTTGTTCAGATCTGAGCTCCCTATCCTTAGCGGTGTTGGTTGAGACTGGGGCTGCTTTGCTGTTGAGCCCTGGCCCTCGATAACAAGAACCTCAGTTTTGTCAGCATTAAGGTAGTCCCCGGTTAACAAACTTTTAACGTTTTTAACCTGAACCCATTCTTAAATCAAAAGACTGTCACCTCTGTGCCTCTTTTATCCCCTCTGTGTCACCTCTTGTCCCCCTCTGTGTCATTTCTTGTCCCCCTGTCTCCCCTTTTGATGACAGTTAACTATATTTTTCTTCACTTACTTTCACCCCCTTTTCCTTGTGTCTTGAAGGTTTGATCACATGACCAGGAGTAGAGAGTTTAGCTACACTATTTCAGGCTCTGTGGGTGTGGCTGCTGCTGACGTCTTGACCACATATTTCAGAATGCAAGCTGGGTGGCACAGGCCGAATCTATCTCAGAGGACTGTGGCCTATAGCACAGACAGTCAAAGACGCAGGAAGTGTTTGTACTCCCGGCCAATTATTTTAGTGTTTTAGATTCTCTGAGATTATAAACTGATAAAAAACCAGCTCTGTTGCTCAGTGTCCACAAAAGATCTAGGAAAACATTTGTTCCAGGAATGGAGTTTTCAAACCACAGGCTTTGTGAGACCCTTTGGGGAATATCGAAAAACTGTTGCATCTAACTACGTTTGAAAGAAGAAAAACATTACTATGTTATCTTTATCCATTATTCCACAATCCAGCCCAACAAGGCTTCATGGAATTCCCCCTTTTTAGATACTGACGTAGTTAAGAAGACCGTAGTTCGGGCAATAAAAGTTTAGACTTAAAGGGAACCAGAGACGAAATAAAGAAAAGATTTTATACATACCTGGGGCTTCCTCCAGCCCCATACGCCCGGATCGCTCCCATGCCGCCGTCCTCCGCTGCCTGCAACTACGAGAACCGGCTCCCGTCACTGACATCATCGGAGCCAGGCTACGTAGGAGAAGTGCGCCCTCTACGTATCTCTCCAGCGGCTGCTGGAGAGATATGCAAAGAGCGCACTTCTCCTACGCTAGACTGGCTCTGACTGACGGAAGAGCGGGGAGCCAGTTCTCGTAGTTGCAGGCAGTGGAGGACGTTGGCGTGGGAGTGATCCATGCGTATGGGGCTGGAGGAAGCCCCAGTTATGTATAAAATATTTTCTTTATTTCATCTCTGGTTCTCTTTAATAGCTACATGGATTTCACTTTAGACACTCATTGTATGTCCTTCATGAAAGCCTAAGCGCTTGCACACATGCTCAGTCACTAGTCAGTGTCATCCTTAGAGATTGTTGCTCAATCGTTGAGGCATCACTGTGAGGAATAAGTACTGTACACCATTGCTGCTTGGTTGTAACCCAGAGGTATGTCCTATTCATGGGAGAGGAAGGAGGGAAAGCACCGGGAGCAAGGCTTGTTCATTGCTCTTCATTTCACTCTCCAGCTGGATGGATTGCTAAGCAGTCTGAAGTTAGGAAACTCACTTCAGGTTAGATAATTACAGTGAGGCAAAGAAGTATTTGATCTCCTTATGATTTTGCTTGTTTGTCCTCTAGCCAAGAAATGACCAAGACCAAGAAATAACCAGTCTATAATTACAATAGGTTTATTGTAGCTGCGAGAGAAAGAATAATAACAAAAGAACCCCCAAAACCCCAGTGCCCTAAAGTCAGAGCTTGATGTGCATTGTAATGAGTGAAATAAGTATTTCATCCCCTAACAAAAGGTGACTAAGCACTTGGTGGCAAAACCCTTGTTGGCAATCACAGAGGTCGGTGGTTTCTAGTCGTTAACCTCCAGGTTTGCATACATCTCAGGAGGTATTTTGGCTCACTCCTTTTTGCAGATCTTCTCCAAGTCAGAACGGTTTTGAGGCTGATGTTTGGCAATTTGAACCTTCGGCTCCCTCCACAGATTTTCTATTGGATTAAGGTCTGGAGACTGGCTAGGCCACTGAGGCCAATAGAGAGAGTCACTCTGCCCTCTGGGAGGCGGCATGACCAGGCAACCAGGCACATCCACCTTTCTGGCCTATGCAGGTATAGGTGTGACACATTTTCTGTATTCTATTTTGGGAAGGGACAAAGTCTGGCTGCCACTCACCTTTTTTTCCACTGCAGTCATAGAAAGGCAGGAGAAGGGAGTTGTGGAAGGACGTGCTTGACTGCAGGCACCCAGAGAGTGCAAGAGGGAACCTGGCTGTTAGTGGACAGAATAAGAACCCAGCATGAATCCAGAGCCGCCGTTACCATTAAGGCAAAGGGGCGATTGTGACGCCGTAACTCCAGGTCTCCAACCCCCTGACTGCTCCTGGGGCCCCTTTAATATGCATGGCTGGCTGCACAAAATTAAATGCTGCATAGGCCACATGTGTCTGCACTACAACTCCCACAATCCCTTGCATTGCCTACTGCTTGTACCAGCTGACTACTCATTGGCTAAACGAGGTCACCTGGTACGAGCAGTAGGCGATGTAATATGAATAATAGGGGCCCTGATCTGGCCACCCTGACCGAGGCTGAGCTGCCAGCTGTGGCTGGCAGCTCAGCCTCGGTCAGGGTGGCCAGATCAGGGCCCCTATTATTCTTATTATTCAACGTATTCCATGGCGCTATACAAAGTAAGAAATGAACATGGGGTACATAATAATACAGACAATGGTATAATCCAATATACAAAATACAGAATTGGTTACAAAATTCATAATCGATACAAAATACATAATCAATACAAAATACAGAATTGGTAATGACAGTGACAAAAGTAACATGATGAATAAAATGTATACTGTAATGAATTCAAAGACACAGAAGGGGGCAAGAGCCCTGCCCTTGTGAGCTTACAATCTAAAGGTATAGGGGGAAACCAGAGGTGTGGTTGTATACAATAAACGTACCTAGAGGCAGTGGGTATTAGGATATCTAGTAGGAGTGCAACTTGGCCTTAGATCAAAGGACAATGAGGAAGTGGTGCTGGATTTGGTGGTGGTGTATTCAGGTTACCTTTGCCCCGGGGCCCCCGTGCGGCTTAAATCGGCCCTGCATGAATCATGTGACCATGCAACAATATCAAGAATTTTGAAAATAACACTAATGTTTATAAACTATACTATAGACTAGAAAGCAGAACGTTGTTTCAGGCTTGGGGCTTAAGTTAAAGTCTAGACACTGGGCAGAATGGAGGCTGCAGAATGGCCCTTAGTGTGCCAGTCTGACCCTGATGAAATATCTCAGTTGGTTGGCAACAGGGGCGTTGCTAGGATCCTAAGAGATCCGGGGCACATTTGGGCACTCCAGATGAAAAATGGGTGTGGCCATGCACCAAAATGTGGGTGTGGTTATGGGTGGGGTAAAATTTACATGAAAAATAACAGCAGTCTAAGTAGACCTGCCCAGCAAAATGTTGGATGAGGCTCCCCTCTCAATAAATACAAAAAAAATAAAAATAAATGCAGCATATCACATAAATAAGCAGTGCCACTTAAACTTACCGTAACTAAAACTAAAAAACAGAAGTTAAACATAACTAGTCAGAGTTACCTGGCTTCTGTGCTGGCTGGTCTGGCTTTGTGCTGGGCGGGCTGGCCTGTTGTCAGGTTATCTGGCAGTCCCTCCATAGCATTCCCTTACCTTCTAGTGGACCCCCTCCCCATACTCCCACAGGCCTCCCATTGAGGCACCAAAATTCCCAGCATGCCACCCCCAGAATAACCACAGTTCCCTGCATGCTCCCATAAAGGCACCGCAGCTCCCAGCATACCCGCTATTGAGGCACCACAGCTTCCAGCATGCCCTCTAGAGGTTCTACAGCTCTGACTCTGCCTGGGGGACATCTGGGGCACCACAGAATAGATCCGTGGTATGTGCCACTGATCTTTGGGGCTAGCAATGCCCCTGCTATGCAGGTGCTGGATTCACAGGCATGGGAGCTGGTTTTATATAACCCTTGTGAGATGGGCCCCCAGGCTGTGAAGGGCACCAAGGGCAGGGAAGGGAAGAGGTGTGAACATTGGGGGGGCCATCAGAGTTTTGCTGCGGTCCCCATGAATTGTTGTTACGCACCTGCTTTCTAGCTTCTTCTTTGTTTCTCTCCCCACCCTAAGCTCCCATCTAATATTAACCTCTTGAGGACTGCAGTGCTAAGCCCCCCTAGTGACCAGGCCATTTTTAGTAAAAAAAAAGGCCACTCCACCAGGAGCGTAACAATGGGGGATGCAATCCCTGCACCCGCGGGGGCTCTCAGGGCGTTTCTGGGAGGGCCAGAGGGGTCACAACATGTGGGGAAAGCATTAGACATCGGCGAGGAGGGGGGACAGTCCCCTCCCTCACCTCGGGCTTTCCCATATGTGCTCCCTTCCAGCATATATCACTGGCAGCAGCGGGCAGGAACACATACCTTCCAGCGTTCCACCACCGGTGGTTCCTCTAAGTGTCTCACACCACTTCCTGTTTAAACAGGAAGTAGTGTGAAGCACTTAGAGATCGGAGACCTCCGCGGTGGATGGAGGTATGTGTCCTGCCCACCGTCTGCTGCCAGTGATATATGCTGTAGGGGCGCGCAGAGGGGAGATCCGGAGGTGAGGGAGGGGGGGACTGCCCCCCTCCCTGCCAATGTCCAATGCTCTCCCCTATGCTGCGAACCTTCCGGCCCCCCAAAGATGACCCTAAACGGGCCTGGGGGGGGGGGGGGGGGGGGATGTGATACATTTCAGAATGTATATCAGAGAGAGGAAAGATTTTACAAGGGGCAAACACTGACTAAATAATCTATACAGTAATATTGTAATCAATAAGCAATTTTATTCACAATGTTATTTTCACCCAGGCATGCATTTACCTCACAGAAGCCTTTAAGCACAGATGTCCTGGCACCTTAGATTTCACCCTCTATGAACCTACAAACCCCTGCCGACTGCACCGCAAGTGTGCTGGCTGTCCCAGCTGTCGCTAAGTACTTAGTAGTACTGCACAGACTCAGAACTCTCACAGCCACGGGAGTGCGATTGGGGGGGGGGGGGGGGCGTGCCTGCAGCCAAGCCACACTTGCGCAGAAAGCCCCAACTGACCGAATTTACCGGAGCCCTTACGGAGGATCCAGAAGGCAGAGGATGGCGGCGAGGGACGGATCAGGAATCATCAGCCAATTGACATGAAAGCTGATTTACTTACCTTGGGCTTTCCCCAGCCCCTTGCAGCCAACTGTCCCACGCTGACAGCTCCGCCGCCAGCCCAGGGTCGCCGCACGGTGTCTCGCCAGGCGTCCTCTACTACGCCTGCGTGAGTGTCACTGTCAATCAAGGCCACGTTGTCCGCGGCTTACTAAGCAGGTGCAGAACTACTGCACCTGCGCAGTACGTCGCGTACAATGTGGGATTGATTGACAGTGGCAGTTTACGCAGGCGCAGTAAGGATGACCTCGAGGTCGTCCTCTACACCTTGCGGGGACCCCGGGCTGATGGCGGAGAGGTCAGCTTGGGACAGTTGGCTGCAAGTGGCTGGAGAAAGCCCAAGGTAAGTAAATCAGCTTTCATGTCAATTGGCTGATGATTCCATTAAGACCCCCCCCCACACCTAAACCCTAAATACCCCCATCATACCTAACCCTTAAAACCCCCACACAGCTGACCCTTAGAGATGGCCCGAACCTTTCGATTTTCAGTTTGCGAACCGCGTTCGTGAACCTCCGCAAACGTTCGCGAACATGCGAACTTCTACAAACCGTAATAGACTTCAATGGGGAGGCGAACTTTGAAAACTAGAAACATTTATGCTGGCCACAAAAGTGATGGAAAAGATGTTTCAAGGGGTCTAACATCTGAGTTTTTGCATGGATGAGTGGGATAGACGCCAAAAGTCCCAGGGAAAATCTGGATTTGACTCAAAGCAGTGTTTTAAGGGCAGAAATCACATTGCATGCTAAATTGGAGGCCTAAAGTGCTTTAAAGCATCTTGCATGTGTGTACATCACTCAGGGAGTGTAATTAGTGTACTGCTTCACACTGACAGACCAAACTCACTGTGTAACGCACCACAAACAGCTGTTTGTGTAGTGACGGCCGTGCTGGACTGGTGCGCACCATGGCCAGAGTGCAGGCCATGCCGGTTTTTTAAGCCCATATGGCCGGGCTGAGGTAGCTGAATGACAGAACAACAGTGACTGTCCAGCTGATCGAATTTGGTCTGTCCATAATAAAGCAACGACCTCCCAACCCCCCCCCCCCCCCCCCGAGACACTCATATAGCCGTCGGTCATTGCTTCATTGTGATACGCAAGCCCCCAAGGTAACGATCTCGAAGGGGACACATATACATGCCTTTTGTTTTGTTGTTGCAGCTGCAGTGCAGCCATAAAAATTAGGCAGGCATGTACACCCACCAGAAAAATAATTCAGGAATCCGCCTGGAGTCCTGGTGGACCCTGTTGGTGGTGGCGGAGAAGACAGTCAAGCGGCCTGCAGGCAGAGATGCTGTGCCAGAAATGTCACCACTTGCCTTTCAACATCACGGTACAGTTTAGGTATCGCCTTTTTTGAGAAAAAATTGCGGCCTGGTATCTTCCACTGCGGTGTGTGGCTTTGCTTTTGTGTGCTGCTTTTACTCAGGTGGTCATCCCATTGCAGTTTGTGCTTTGTAATCATGTGCCTTCGTAACGTAGTTGTCCCTACGTGGGTCTTGGTCTTTCCACGGCTCAAATTTTGGTGGCAGAGAGTACAGATGGCATTGCTCTCATCTGAGGCAGACACACACAAAAATGTCCACACCGCTGAGCCCTGAGGTGATGGCACTTTGGTGGTGGGGGCCCACTGAGTGTTAAGTAGGGTGCCAGAATCAGAGCAGGAGGAGGACGAAGATATGTCACGCTTCCGTGCAGAAGCTAAGAAAGATGAGGTGTTCTGTGTTAAATAGTCAACTACGTCCTGGCAATATCGGGGGTTGATGCAATGTTCTTCTGAACACTGTACTTTGGTCGAGGGCCGCACAAAATCACGACAGCGCGACCTCGAACAGACCTGTCAGGTGGCCTGCCTCTGGCTCTGCCTTTTTTTTTTGTCCATATTGGGGGGGATGAAGTGAAAGGTATGCACTGACTTGACTAATACAATGTACGGTTACACAGGTGCGGTGAACAGGTATGCAGTGACTGCTGGTACAACAATGTGCGGTTACACAGGTGCAGTGAACAGGTTGCAGTGACTGGTATTACAAATGTGTAGCAGCCTGTCACACACACACACGGACTGCAATGACAGGTGCAATGACTGGTGGTATTAACAATGCGTGCGCTCATGTAGGTATAGGTAGGTAGGTGCACTGAACAGTGAACAGGTGCAGTGATTGGGATTACAAATGTGCAGCTGCCTGTCACACACACACATGGACTGCAATGACAGGTGCAGTGACTGGTGGTATTAACAATGCATGCGCTCACGTAGGTATAGTTAGGTAGGTGCACTGAACAGTGAACAGGTGCAGTGATTGGGATTACAAATGTGCAGCTGCCTGTCACACACACAGGTAGTCACTGAATGTGCTGGGCCTGGCAGTGGCACAGTAGGAATTAAAGTGCCAAAGGCCAGCTGCGACTGACTGACAAGGCTGTATATAATGCAAGTGGGCCACACAAAAAAAAAAAAATAGATCACAAGAACAACATTAGCTCTCAAAAGAGCTGTTGAGGGGTGCTTTTTTTTATTTTTTTTTAGCAATAAAGCAATAAGAATCAGCAAGGAGCAAGCTAACAAGCCTACAAGAGCCTAACTAAGCTTTCCCTAATGTCTCTGCAGCAACCTCTCCCTTCTCTAATTACTGCAGGCACACGAGTAAGTCCAATGCTTGGCGCTGCCTGCCTTTTATAAGGGCGGGGTGGGGCTCCAGGAGGGAGTGTAGCCTGACTGGCTACAATGTGCCTGCTGACTGTGGTGTAGAGGGGCAAAGTTGACCCTAATGATGCACTATGGGGGTGAATCGAACCTCCACAAAAGTTCGCGGTCCCCTGCGATCGCAAACCACGGAAGTTCGCCAGGAACTGTTCAGGCCATCTCTACTGACCCGCCCCCCCATCCCCCCCACACACACACACAAAAGTTTGGTTATCAGAGCGCGCAATCGATAAACAGTGCGGCGTGCCAAAATCTAACATTCGCACCACTGATGGCCAGTGTGCTGCGCCAAAATTTCACATTATGCGCCGCTGATGCGCCAGCATGTCGTACCGAAATTTCACATTACCAGTGTGCCTCTGATAGCCGCTGATTACATTGAGGATATACCGGCACCCAAATTTCATTGTGGCTTAATTGTCATGACCGTGAAGGTTGCATAATAAATAGCCTAGGCTAAACATCACAAGGAAGGCAAGATTACAGACCAATATACAGCAATACATAGGAAGTGTTTCTGGTGCTGAAACCAGGATAATTAATGTAAAAGAGGGACTTTAACATACCAAAGGCAATGATCACAAAATAACCATTCTATCAGAATGCTTCCTTCCCTTTTATTTCTCCAAAGACCAACCAACTCTGGACCTGTGTATCCCTCTCCCCTCCCCACTTCCCAACAACCCGAGAGCCGTCATCTGGATATTATAACTGGTTTAACAGGACTTTTTCCTGGGTCATGAACATTTTGGGGCTCCTCCCGAGGGAGCTACCATTTTCTCCCAGAAGAGAATCCCGGTCTGGTCTATATTTATTCTACTTAATGTTCCATGTTTTACGAGGCTGTCCATCCTTGATTGGCTCACACCTGTATTAGCGGTCAGATCTGCCGTCTGGGGATCTCACGCCTTCACGAACGTGTCTGAACATCCCCCAGCAAGAAAGGCGGCTTTATGGAAATGCAGTGCAGAATTTATCGAGTGTTTTTCCAAAGACAATTGAGGGTGGATCAGAAGCTTTCCATTTAAGAACAATAGCTTCCCTATAACGATATAACCGCAAGCCAACCGAAGTCCTTTCAACATTTAAGTGCACAGTGGAATCTGCTAGACAAACCTCAGGATCTGGATTGAGTTTGAGACCAAATTGAATATACATCTCGTTCTTCCTGAAGCACCCGTACTTACAGAGCACTTACAGTATATTGTTCCTGCTCACTTGCCTTTACTTCTCTGCTTGAAGGAAAACCCCGAAGTGGATAAAAACAAAAAAAATTTAAGAAGAGGGAAGCCACTGCATCCTCCAGGCCACCACCGTTGCCCGAGACCCCCTGGAAGTTTGCAGCTGCTCTTCCTTTCATGCATGAGCATGGGGGTATTGT
This sequence comes from Hyperolius riggenbachi, assembly GCF_040937935.1. Lineage (NCBI taxonomy): Eukaryota > Metazoa > Chordata > Amphibia > Anura > Hyperoliidae > Hyperolius > Hyperolius riggenbachi. Next base: position 60,757,935 of record NC_090653.1, on the reverse strand, counting down.
GCCTTAATGCAGAGCAGGATCATCCACAAGGCAAGGTGCCTGGGGCCTAGTGGGTGTCAAGGGGCCCAGCTGCACGTTTTTTGACCCCACTCTCACCTAAGCCTACCAGAAAGACTACAATGGGTAGCCAAAGCTTATACCTTGCTTTGGGCCCGTTTCATCTTAATCCTTCTCTGCCTTCATGAGTATGGCCATGCTTGTGTAGTAGCACGTGGATACGACCATTCTTGCACAGGCGCAGTATGACTGTACTCATGCACGATGAGGAACCCCGGCCACGATAACATATCCGATTAGCTCTTGTCGGATATGTTCTAAAGGTCTATGGTTGGCAACGGTGGGGGCGAGAAGGACACCAGAAGATATACATGTAATTAAGGCACCGGGAAATTTGGGGGCAGGGTAAAGCCAAAAAAGCTCACCTTCTCCTGCAAAAGTCCAAGCATTAATTACTTAATCACTTTAAAGGACATTATCCCTGCACTTTGATTGGCCCAATAGGCTGCCTGTCAAGTTTCCTGTCAATTGACAGGCAACCTATTGGGCCAATCAAAGTGCAGGGATAATGTCCTTTAAAGTGATTGGACCCGCAGGGGCTCAGGGCAGGACGAGTGGAGATCTCGTCATTGCCAGTTAGCAGGCATAAGTTCGTAGCGCTCGCTATGCTACTCTGATAAGGCATGTTAACTCTGATAAGGTATGTTAACTCAGATAAGGCTTGCTAACTCTGATAAGGCATGTTAACTCTGATAAGGCACACTATTTGTTATAGTGAATCAACCCCAATGAGTTCTGTCGGCTGAGGTTAAAATTAGTTTGCATCTTCAAACGAAATATATCGTTTGAAGATGCTAACGGGTTAAAAAAAAATCAACTACAAAGTCTTTGGAAAGTCAGTCAAAATGACTTTGTAACAGTTTGAAAATGTTATTGCACAAAAACAGTGGCGTACCTAGGGCATTTGGCACCCGGTGCTGGGTATTAAAAGACACCCCCCCCCTTAAAAATGGGCGTGGCCACAACCGGCAAAAAATTGGGCGTGGTCATGACCGGATGAGGGTCGGAGCTAACTGTAATTTAAAGTATTAGCTAGTATAGTTGCCCCCAGTATAGCTAGTACAGTTGCCCCCAGTATAGCTGCCCCAGTGAAGCTAGTATAGTTGCCCCCAGTATAGCTAGTATAGTTGCCCCCAGAGCTGCCCCAGTATAGTTTAGTTGCCCCCAGTATAGCTAGTTTAGTTGCCCCCAGTATAGCTAGTATAGTTGCCCCCAGTATAGCTAGTATAGTTGCCCCCAGTATAGTTGTCCCCAGTATAGCTAGTATAGTTGCCCCCAGAGCTGCCCCAGTATAGTTGCCCCCAGTATAGCTAGTATAGTTGCCCCCAGTATAGCTAGTTTAGTTGCCCCCAGTATAGCTAGTTTAGTTGCCCCCAGTATAGCTAGTTTAGTTGCCCCAGTATAGCTAGTTTAGTTGCCCCCAGTATAGCTAGTTTAGTTGCCCCCAGTATAGCTAGTTTAGTTGCCCCCAGTATAGCTAGTATAGTTGCCCCCAGTATAGTTGTCCCCAGTATCAGGGCCGAGGCAGAGGCTGGAGAGGCTCCAGCCTCAGGGCGCAGTGTAGGAGGGGGCACACAATTCATTCAGTTGTCATTCCCAATTGTGTTTGAAGCAGAAAGAAATAGGAAAAGGGGATACATGGCAGTGACTGCAAGTCAGATAACTAGAGATTAAGGTATTGGGGAGGTTGGGGGCCCTGTGGCGTCTCTTAGTCTAATAGGAATCAGTGTGTGACAGCTGGGGTGGGAGGGATGGAGGGGCGCACTTTGGTGTCTCAGCCTTGGTGGCTGGAGGACCTTGTCCCAGCTCTGCCCAGTATAGCTAGTATAGTTGCCCCCAGTATAGATAGTATAGTTGCCCCCAGTCTAGAGCTGCCCCAGTATAGTTGCCCCCAGTATAGCTAGTATAGTTTCCCCCAGTATAGCTAGTATAGTTGCCCCCAGTATAGCTGTCCCCAGTATAGCTAGTATAGTTGCCCCAGTATAGCTGCCCCCAGTATAGATAGTATAGTTGCCCCCAAAGCTGCCCCAGTATAGTTGCCCCAGTATAGCTAGTATAGTTGCCCCAGTATAGCTAGTATAGATGCCCCCAGTATAGCTAGTTTAGTTGCCCCCAGTATAGATGCCCCCAGTATAGTTGCCCCCACTATAGCTAGTATAGTTGCCCCCAGTATAGCTAGTTTAGTTGCCCCCAGTATAGCTAGTTTAGTTGCCCCCAGTATAGCTAGTTTAGTGGCCCCTAGTATAGCTAGTTTAGTTGCCCCCAGTATAGCTGCTCCAGGAGGGGGAAGCAGCGCTAGAAGGAGGGGCAGTGGGGGCGAGGGGGGAAAGATCCCCCCCCTCCCTCACCTGGGTCCCCTCCTTCTGCCTCTCTCCCCCTCCAAATGACAGCGGGGGCAGCGAGCAACTTACAGGCACTCAGGCAGGGCGGGCGGGCAGAGACTACTTACTTTACTTCTGCGTTCCAGCAGCTGGAGCACTCCGTCGCCGTCACGTGCCTCTTCCCCGCCTCCAATGCTGTGACACGCATTGGAAGCGGAGAAGAGGCACGTGACGACGACCCAGCGTTCCAGCTGCTGGAATGCAGAAGTAAAGTAAGTAGTCTCTGCCCGCCCGCCCTGCCTGAGTGCCTGTAAGTTGCTCGCTGCCCCCGCTGTCATTTGGAGGGGGAGAGAGGCAGAAAGAGGGGACCCAGGTGAGGGAGGGGGGGATCTTTCCCCCCTCCCCGCCGCTATCCCTGTCACCCCTCCTTCTAGCGCTGCTCTTCCCCTCCTGCACTGTCTGCAATGGGGGGTCGGGGCGACACCCCCCTGGCTGGCTGTCACCCGGTGCACCACGCCCCCCTGCGCCCTATTGTAGGAACGCTACTGCACAAAAATAGGGTACTTAAGACATTTTAAAACTTCTACAAAGTCATTTTGGCAATTGTTCTTCAGGAGAAGTGAGTTAACTCCACCCTCTATGTCTATATATATATATTGCATTTATTTTTAAAATAAGTTATAGGGAAGGGATTCAGTTTAGGGGTGAAGGTCAGGGTTAGGCACCAGGATGAGATGAGTGGGGTTAATGTGTTGATGATAGGCAGAGATGTGGCTAGAGTTAGGCATCAGGAAGCTGTATTACTGGGGGGATTAGGCTGGATAGTGTACTGTTTAAGGGCTCCCTGTGACAAAGAAGAACAGGGTTTGAATTTTGACTCTTCCTATTCAGTAAGCCAGCACCTATTCAGTGAGGAAACCTTGGGCAAGACACTAACACTGCTTCTGCCTATAGAGTGCACCCTAGTGGCTGCAGCTCTGGTGCTTTGAGTCCACCAGGTGAACATACAAACTCCTTGCAGATGTTGACCTGGCTGGGATATAAACCAGGGACCCAGCGTTGCAAGGCGCAAGCGCTAACCACTACACCACCGTGCTGCCCATGCTGCCTGCTGACCATTAATGAGCACCTTAGGCATCAGAAAAGGGTTGGCAGTAGGGGGGAGGGGGGGATAAGCTTAGGCATCAGGAAAAAGTTTACGTTAAAGGGTTACTAAAGCCAAATAAAAAAAATCAGTTTAACTTACCTGGGGCTTCTTGCAGGCTCCTGGACTCATCCGGTGTCCACGCCATTCTTCCACAATTTTCCAGAGAGCAGCATGACCCCCTGAAAGCTCGCCGGTCGGAGGCTGCCGCACATGCTCGCCCCGAGCCGCGCACACCCTGATCATGCTCCCATTGCCGGGAGCGCTATGTGAAGTAGTGATTTTTCGCTTACTGTGCATGATCAGAACGCTGCCAACAATGGAGACGCAGCGAGGAGAGGAGGCACTTGGCCGGCCAGTTTCGGGGGGAGGGGGAGTTGTCGCCATTGCTTTGCCGGAGGGTCTTTGAACAACGGGGTGGACACAGGATGACTCCAGGGGGCTGCAAGAAGCTTTAGGTAGGTTAAACTCATTTTTTTTATTTCACTTTAGATTTCATTTAAAGGAGCAAGGTTAGGGTTGGATGTCAGGAAGAGGTTGACAATAAAGGGGAGGAGTTACATTTAGGCATCATAAACATGATTCACTAATAAATTGATCAGCTAAGGTTAGGCAATCAATGGAGAAGAAGCATAATCATTACAGATAACAACAGCATCACACAGGGGATGTCTTTGAGTTTCACCAAATTTTACCTATACAGTAATTTATCAGCTTCCCTCCTATGCCAAATCTACCTGTTGGTTTCCATACACCTGCCCTCACCATGGTTTTCTAACTCAGAAGAAACTCACACATCAGGGTCGTAGTGATCTCCAGCACGTTTGACACCAAAAATAAAATGTTCCATTGTCCTGTGGCTCGGAGTGAAATAGGCAGGTAGGATTCCTAAAAATTAGGCAACTATTGTCAAGCGTAAACTGTAGTTGGGACCCATGTTCTGCAGCCCCTGATCAGGCAGTGGAGAGGTTAAGACAAGCAGGAAACTTTTTTTAGAGTTTTGTTACTGCTCTAGCCCAGTCTCCCCCCTCTCAGCTGTGCCTCCCTCCCCCCTGCTCTCATTCTCTCTCTCTCTCTCTCTCCCTCCCTTCCCTGGCTGATCACACAGCCCTGGCCCCTTATTTCCTCTGGATTGTCCTGTTTCTTTCTTTCTTTCTCTATAGACTTCTCCATTCCCTGGTGGCCTGAGGGAGACAGACACCCTTGTCAATGAGTCTGACTTTGTCTTTAAACTCAGCCGCAAGAGTCACTTTCAGGTGAAAGTGCCACTTTTCACATTCACAAAGGGGACTTACTTCTTCCTCCCTCCATGTGGATAAGGATGTGATTTTTTGAGGGTACCAGATGGCATCTCTCTGACCGGTGGTCCGCGTACTGGAGCACGGAGCGCTGTACGGGTCAGGTAAGTCCACAGACTTCTGTAGAACAATGGCAGTGTGGAGCGGAGCTAGTAAGGGGGGGGGGGGTCTGAAGTTATCACAAAGACCTCAAAACTGACTGAGATTCAGATTTGCTTTAACTAGGATACTCATTGCGCATGTTGGTGGGGCAAAAAGACTATGTAGACCATTATCGCTTGTATCTGTGCTATTGCATTGGCATTACAGTCTATATCCATCTGGACTCCAGAAAGGGAGAGTTCTGCAGTTCATCTCCTCTTCTACATCCCCCATTGTGTTCTATCAGGAATTTAATTGCTCCCCAGACAAGCCCTGATAGACTACAAGACTGTTCTGATGAATCAGAGGCCAAGTCATTTTCACTGAGTCAGCTCAGTTCATGGTGAGACATTGTCCATCGCTATACCTGGATGAAGATCTTCACAGCTGAATTTTTTATGTATTGTCCCTATGAATGTTCTGCCCCGTCCGTGGTCATCCTTGTTCAGGCGCTGTTGGGATTAGCAACTCCTATGCACAACGTTTGTCTGCCAGAGATGTAATGCCTCTTCTTCATAATGCTTTGTATTGAATAATGTTATTATTACTTTTATGGAGGACAGACACATTGTCCTCGACGGTTTACAGAATGTATTGAACAACTCATGTCACAGTGCTAGTGAGACTCACAAACTAATGTCACTACCTCAATCTTGGGTCAGGTTGGGAGGAATCCAGGTTTTTCAGAACAGGAAAAAAAAACTGCACCATGTAGAGGAAACCCATGCAAATATAGAAGAAATTTGGCATAATAAAACCCTTTTGGGTACAAGGTCAATGGACTATTGACTAATATCTCCGATGGAAGGTCAAATTCTCATCTGTTGATCTGTAGAGAATTAATTTGCAGGCTGATAGCAAAAAGGCCCATAAATGATTGTGTTATCAGTCATTAAGCTGTAGAAGTCCTGTATATATTGATTGGTTGTGCACATGTCGCGATATGTGCACATATAATTGACCAATCAAAACATAGGAACCTTTCAACAACTTCCTTGGAACAAAGGGTTGGCCAAAAAAACGCATCACACACGTGTGTAGATTGTTTTGGGGTTTCTGACTTAACAATCCCTGATTGGGAAATCAGTCGGAATGGTCAATTAACCAAAAAAGCCTGCCTGCGAGAAGGCTGTTGTGTACCAGATCTTAAATAAACATAAAATAACAAGGGACAATAAGTAAAGGCTCAGATCACACTAGGTCCGCTGCTCCACATTTTGACGGACTGGGCAGTGGACTCACAATGGGTGAGTTGAGAACTGTAATGATTTTCTGTTGACCCACTCTGATTAAGTTGATGGCGGAAAAAATCCAATTGCACACATTTCTCTGAACAGCAGATTGTGTTGCCGTCAACTGAGGAATGTCGGAGTGGCAGCGGACCCTGTAATGGACCCCGTCAGCAATGACAGTCCATCCATTAACGTGGACAACCCCGACATAGACTATAGTGTGAACCCAGACTAAATGATATTATGATAAAACATTATAATTATCAACCATATATAGCATTCAGAGTGGCACATAACAGTTACAAACTAAAGGACCACACACTACCACATGACATTAGGGCTGATTAACCAAACCTATCTTAAGACGTATCCTACCTGAAGGCTTATACCCACCAAAAGATTTTCACGACGAATCCTTAACGATGAACGTCCGTTTGTGCGATATCACGTAAGATAGTTTAACAAAAGTTCGCTAAATGATGTTCAATGACAGCAGATTACCCGCGACAGTCCTTCGTTTTCAACGACCATCATGATGGATCTCGTTGTGGACGGTCGTTCCAATCCCCATTGACCCTTGCACTAATTATTGTGATAGCTCAAAGTCGGGTCCATGTCCGTTGTTTGTTCCCATTGTGGAAGATCGGGGAACGATCGTTCATTGCATCTTTTCCTTGTCGCATATCCTTGATCCATCTTCCGAGGTCTTGCAGTGGGAATTCAGCATTACTTATTAACACACAATATGTGTCTCATTAACCGATTTAACTCATGATTTATCTCTCCTTATCTATCTTAACTCATGATTTATCTCTCCTTATCTATCTTAACTCAAGATTTATCTCTCCTTATCTATCTTAACTCATGATTTATCTCTTCTTATTTGTTTAGCTCATTCTTATCTCTTCTAAACTGTTTATCACTTAACCTTAACTTATCTCTTTATGGGCCAGTGCACACCAAAAAGCAATAGCATAATCGCAAATGTTTAGCGCTTTTTGAAGTGATTTTTCTAGGCGATTCTAGGCATGTACTTATCGATTTTCAAATCATGCCTAGCGATATTTGGGACGTTTTTGTGTAGTGTTTTTTATTCGCTCTGTTCTAGCGCTTTTTTCAGAGTCATTTTCCACTTTTCTATGCTTACCATTGAGGCTGAATTAAATGCTGCAGGACCCGCGTTTGCGTTTGGGAGAAAATCACATCGCTCGGGTGTGATCCATCCCATTCAAATACATTAGCCAAGCGCTTCCCAAAGCAACAGCATTTTCAAAACTGCTCAGAAGCGCTCTTGGTGTGCACCAGCCCTATCTCATGAGAGATAATTCATGAGAAAAGCTTTGTGAATCAACACCCGTTGTTGCTTATTGGTGAAAGAACCAGAGGGATCAGCATGATAGCCATGTAGTTTACGTTATTATCAGAAGGAGCAATCAACAATGATGGCCAACATAATCTCCCCGTACATCAGAATGGGATAAACAAAAGCATTTGGTTATATCAGTTTATCTATCACATTATCTTTCAATGCTGTTTTTCTTTTTCTTACAACATACAAGAAAAGATTTCTGAAAACAGCACATCAAACTCTGAGCATCATGGAGGTTAAACAGACCTTTTAGATTTATGCTTTATGTACACCCACTGCTGTGTTTACAGGGATAAGCAGGCAGAGGGATGCTCCTATTGATCATGATGACTTTATTGCATGAGTTATCTATCTCTAAAGTTTTCCCAACTTGTTTATAAAAGAACATTTTTAAGCACCTGAAAAGTAAAAAAAAAAGAAAATTGAAAAAAGTGAGTTAAGAAAAGTAATGCCAAACTATTTAATTCCAAACAAGTTATTTAAAGGGAACCCGAGGTGAGAGGGACATGGAGGCTGCCATATTTACTGTATTTCCTTTTAAACAATACCAGTTACCTGGCAGTCCTCCTGATCCTGTGTCTCTAATATATTTAGCCATAGACCCTGAACAAGCATGCAACAGATCAGATACTCTGACTCGGGTGACTCAAGTTTTACTGTATTACCCATATGCTTGTTCTAGGGTTGACTCGGACACCACTTATGCCAGAAGAACAACAGGACTGCCAGGCAACTGGCATTGTTTAGAAGGAAAAAAAATATGGCAGCCTCCATATCCCTCTCACCTCGGGTTCCCTTTAAAGCAATCCCTGCTTTAAAAAAAGTTAGGTGCCTAAAAAGAGGGAAGCGTCTGGATCCTCCGGAGGTTTCTCATGTCCTCCTTGACTCTGCCACTGCTGGGACCTCTTTGAGTTTGTAGATGAGCGGCTTTAGCTTACTGTGCAGGTTCGGCGGTACTCGCGCAGTATGGCCATGCTAGTATATGGTTGGGAGCAAGGCCACGAGAACATGTCCAACAAGATCTTGCTGGATATCTGTAGAGGGTCCATACCCGGCAACATTGGGGTCTTGTAGGAGATAAGAAGCCTCAAGACTATCCAGAGGCTTCTGTCTACCTGGGTAAGTATCACATTTTTGGGGGGCTTCTTTGACTTCACCTTTAGGCTTCTTTTCAAATAGCCGTGATCCTGTCAAAAAAGCGGATCATGGTCGTTTTGCTGATTACAACAACAATGCGATTTACATGCAAATTGTAGTGCTCCTTTTCCATGACCGCATTCCGATTTTTTTCCCAAATTGCAAAAGCAGTGGTGTTATTATTGTTTTTAGTATTTTTATATCGCCAACATCTTCCGCAGCGCTGTACAGAGTATGTTGTCTTGTCACTAACTGTCCCTCAGAGGGGCTCACAATCTAGTCCCTACTATAGTTATATGTCTATGTATGTATCGTGTAGTGTGTGTATCGTAGTCTAGGGCCAATTTTTAGGGGGAAGCCAATTAATGTATCTGTATGTTTTTGGGATGTGGTAGGAAACCTGAGTGCCCGGAGGAAACCCACGCATACACAGGAGTCAATGCAAACTCTGTGCAGATAGTGCCCTGGCTGGGATTCAAACTGGGGACCTAGTGCTAACCACTACGCCACTGTTTGACGAGCATGACATCGGTGAGGAAGGGAATAGAACCAATACAGTCTTGCAGTGGCCTCGCTAGGTGACAGCACTGGGTCATCCGATCAGCGTGGGAATGTGTTGTAAAATGTGCTGCAGCTTTGTATGGTTATTGACAAGTCCTTCATGAACTTGAGCCAAGGTTGTATCATCATCACTGCCTCAGTCAGCGGAGTAATAAAAGCGGGTATCTGATTTCTCTTCACACAATGCGGGAGTTGGGATTGTGTGGAAGGTGTCAGAACTTACTTTTACCACTCAGAATCGCAAATGACTTAATCCGCGCAAACTAAAATCTCATTGGCTGCCTTGGATGACTCAAATACATAAAACTGCGCTGATAATTCTATGCACGGGGTTTTCACTGGTGGTGCGCTGCTCCAAAACAACCAGTTCCAATATTCAAACAACAGCTGTGCACTTAGATACTGCTAGCCAAGTGTCTCTCCTTCTTATGAGAATCACTCTAACACATCAGGCAGTTCAGAGTTCTTCCTATGTTTCAGACTGGGCACTAGTGATGGGTCGTTCTTTGCTGCGAACGACAAGAGCCGGTTCTCAGTTTTGAAAAAGCCGATGCCTCAGCCGCCCCACACAGCTCTGATTTGCTGTGTAATAAAGGGCGCTGAGGCATGGTGGGAGATGTAGTCCTCCTCTTGCAGCTTGTAGGAGTGTATGGGGCGGAGCAGAGCAGTAGCAGGAGGGATTGTCCCAGTCAGAGAAGCAGTCTGAAGTTGTCATGGAGACGGGGGCGGGGCTTTTACTCTGATTCTGACTGGTGTCTAGTGATATTTAATGAAGAGCCGATTCAGAGCCGTAAGAGCCGGCTCTTTAATGGGAGCCGATTCAGAAGAGCCGATTCCCTGAGAAGAGCCGGAATTCCCATCACTACTGGGCACAGTAACCACTTCTGCGAGATTTCACCTCCACCACACCCCAAGCAGTGGGAACTCACCGCATACAAATGACCTTCTGTCAGATGGGTCTCCAGTGCTTATGGGGTCACCTGGCCGCCCCCTGCCACTCAAGGAACCTCTTGCACTGTTGTCACCTCGTTGCAGTATCAATACACCTCAAAGAAATATAACCAGAGCTCCCATAGCGTAAAATTGTTAAAATACTTTAGTTTTAAAAGAAATGAAAACTTACAAACATGTCCTTTGTTAAGGGCACAGAGTTTTTATGGGCTCTACCCCAATCGTGGGCCGCCGGGTCGGCTTAGCTGCGCTGGTTCTATCACCTCCCTCTGGCGTCTCCAGTTTCTCCCTCCATTCTGCCCCACGTATGCCGGCCACGTACGCGTTACCAGTTTCGTTACATAAAGTAACTCATCAGAACCTTCTGAAGACCCCATAAGCGCTGGAGACCCATCTGACAGAGGGTCATTTGTATGCGGTGAGTTCCCACTGCTTGGGGTGTGGTGGAGGTGAAATCTCGCAGAAGTGGTTACTGTGCCCGGTCTGAAACAAAGGAAGAACTCTGAACTGTCTGATGTGTTATGCTGGGCATACAGGGGTCGTTTTTCCCTTATCAATCGAGCCGCTGATGGCTCGATTGATAATATCCGACAGGTTCGATCGATTCACCGTTCGATCCCCGCGGGCGGACAATAGCGGGGAATCGAGCGGAAGATAAGGAAGTGCCCGCGGGGACGAGCAGGAATCGATCCGGACGGCCGTGGGGACGAGTGGGGACGCGGCAGGAGTCGATCCGGCGGCTAATCGAGCCGCCGGGTCGACCCATGTATGCCCAGCATTAGAGTGATTCTTATAAGAAGGAGAGACACTTGGCTAGCAGTATCTAAGTGCGCAGCTGTTGTTTGCCTTGGGTGACTGTTCAGGATTACACTTAGCACTAGTAAAAAAAAAAAATAGACCAAGTAGGTACAGTAGAGTCTCAGTTATCCGGCACCGATAGGGATTGGCTGATGCCAAATAAATGTGCTTTCTGGTTGCTTGAGACTCCATGTTAATTTAACAAATAGGTCTTGTAAATACAGTACTATACCTCACTCTATATACATACCATGAACTCTGTATTAAATTATAAACTACAGTAATTTAAAGTATATTAACCTCAGGTTAGCCATGGAAACCAGTCTTTAAGCACATCAGAGCCCACAAACAGCCTAAGAAGTCAGCCTTCACCATTGTGAGTACTACCACCGATCAGTGTTGCCAACTGCCCGTAAATTTTGATTCAAATTTAGCTGGCCGTGAATTCTGTAAGGGGAGCAAGAGGGGAGGCAGCGCCGAGAAGGGAGAGCGATGAGCACAGTGGCAGGGAAGGGGGGACGTTCCCCCCCTCCCTCACCTGGGGCTCCCCCTTCCTCACTCCCCCCTCTAAGTAGTGTGCGGCTGGCAGCAGGCAGGACTTACCTCTGCCTTGATTCAAGTGCCGGGGGAAGTTCTGCGTGCCGCTACTCTGGTCTACACCAGACCAGACTAGTGGCACGCAGGGCTCCATCCTGCGCCGGGAACAAGACAGAGGTAAGTCCCGCCCACTGCCAGCTGCACAATACTTAGTTCTGGAGGGGGGAGAGAGAAAGGGGGAGCCGCAGAAGAAAGAGGGGGGGGGGTTGAGACGCAGCTGTGCCCACCGCTCTCCATTCTCTGTGCTGCGTCCCCTCCTGCTTTGGGACACACTAAAGTCCTGGCTACCTATTCAGGGACATCTATACACCTGCCTACCTATTCTAGGGACATCTATACGCCTGGCTGCCTATTCAGGGGACATTTATACACCGGCTACCTATTCAGGGGACATCTATACGCCTGATTACATGTATTTTGGTGGGAAATACTATGGCAGAGTGCAAACTTCCATGGCAGACCTTTTACAGCACCTACAAAATCATGTATATTCGTCCCCCACATTCTGTTGCGTGACCATGCCCAATTTTGTCAGTTAAAAAAAATCCTTTGTCAGTAAATTTTTATGTCTTTGTCAGTAAAAACTAATGTGTAAGGTTGGCAGCACTGTACTGGTTGGTTGAGACTGCTGGTTAGTTGAGTTCCGGATAACAGAACTCTACTGTATTTGATGCATTCATAATTCAATGAAATTAAGTACAGTACTTATGAGCTTCCCATCAATATTATCACTCATTAAAGAGGAGCTCTAGTGAAAATACTGTCATGAATGACATTGCTCACTTTTTTACAATACTACAGTTATAATTTCTAAATTATTTACTCAGTGTTTGCCCAATGTAACATCTTTCTACTCGCTGATTTACATTCTGAAATTTATCACAGGTGGCAGTGGCGTACCTAGGGCATTTGACACTCTGGGTGCTGGGTATTAAAAGACCCCCCCCCATAAAAAAAAGCAACTGTGGCATGCTAAACGCGACACAGCGGGTAATGCCAGGTGTTGGCTCCCCCCCTATAGTTGCCCCCAGTATAGCTAGTATAGTTGCCCCCAGTGTAGGTAATATAGTTGCCCTAAGTGTAGCTAGTATAGTCACCCCCAGTGTAGGTAATATAGTTGCCCCCAGTGTAGGTAATATAGTTGCCCCCAGTATAGCTAGTATAGTTGCCCCAGCATTAGTATAGTTGCCCCCAGTATAGCTAGTATAGTTGCCCCAGCATTAGTATAGTTGCCCCCAGTATAGCTAGAATAGTTGCCCCAGCATTAGTATAGTTGCCGCCAGTATAGCTAGTATAGTTGCCCCAGTATTAGTATAGTTGCCCCAGTATAGCTAGTATAGTTGCCCAAGCATTAGTATAGTTGCCTCTAGTATAGCTACTATAGTTTCCCCAGCATAAGTATAGTTGCCGCCAGTATAGCTAGTATAGTTGCCCCAGTATTAGTATAGTTGCCCCAGTATAGCTAGTATAGTTGCCCAAGCATTAGTATAGTTGCCTCTAGTATAGCTACTATAGTTTCCCCAGCATAAGTATAGTTGCCCCAGTATAGCTAGTATAGTTCCCCCCAGTGTAGGTAATATAGTTGCCCCCATATACATAGTATAGTTGGCCCCTAGTATAGTTGCTCCAGTATAGCTAGTATAGTTGCCCCAGGTAGTGTAGTTGCCCCAGTATTAATATAGTGGCCTCTAGTATAGTTGCCGCAGTAGTATAGTATAGTTGCCCCCGGTAGGGGGGAAGCTTGGAAGGAGGGGTGGCAGGGAGGGGGGCCAGACCCCCCACCTCCCTCACCTGGGTCCCCTCCTTCTGGCGCTCCCCCCTCCTAATTAGCAGCAGCTTAGAGAAGCGGGCAGGAGCGGGCGGAGAGGACTTACTCACCTGCTTCCTGCGTTCCAGGCGATGGCGCACAGCGTCATCCTCACGTGACACCGGTATCCGCCTTCTCTGCCGCTCACTGTGCTTCCTGATTAGCAGAAGCACAGTGAGCGGTGGAGAAGGCGGAGACCAGTATCAGGTGAGGATGACGCTGTGCACCATCTCCCGGAACGCAGGAAGCAGGTGAGTAAGTCCTCTCCGCCCGCTCCTGCCCGCTTCTCTAAGCTGCTGCTAATTAGGAGGGGGGAGCGCCAGAAGGAGGGGACCCAGGTGAGGGAGGTGGGGGGTCTGGCCCCCCTCCCTGCCACCCCTTCTTCCAAGCTTCCCCCCTACCGGGGGCAACTATACTATACTACTGCGGCAACTATACCTTGGTGACACCCCCTGGGACGTCCGACACTCGGAGCGCCCCGCCCCTTGCCGCCCTATGATAGGAATGCCACTGACAGCCAGGTGGTGACATCTTTAGTCCTCTGTGGCATGTTTGTTTACTGAGCATTCTAAAGCCAGTAGAAAATATACCAGGTCACCCAGAATACTCGGGGGGGATTGGAGCCTCCATATCTTTAATAAGCCTAGGCTAAGACTCACTGGAAGGGCAGGGCTACATACCAATATTCAGCCCAAAAAAAATTATATATATTTCATGCAAATTTATTGTCACCTGCACTGAAAAGAAATAGAAGGCTGGAAGAGGAGTGGGAATTTCTGACCTGCTCTCTCAGCAGCAATGCAAGCTGTAGTTTAGTATCAGAGAGCAATGAAAAAATATTTACAGGCTGTTGGATTCCAGTCTGGACATACCGAAGGCTGCAGAATCTAATTCCTGTGACTGAACACAGACTTAACACAATACAAAAGACTCACCCATGGCAGCGCCAGTAATTCTGTCATCACAGGTTCAAGCTGATCAGGCGTAAGGGCAAAGGAAAACAGCATTTTCAAGAATTGGCGCTAGTCACAAAGGTATTGTTATGTTACTGATGAGTGACCTTTACACCCCGTGAGTCAGAATGGTGCTAAGCTGTCTGTCGGATGAGACAGCTTTACAGTGAGGAAGATGGTTCTCTAGTGAGTAAGCGACACTTTTTTCTCTAATAATTTTACAAAGCGATTCTCTCCGAAAAATATATTATGTGAGGTGAACTCACATCAAATAACGATGCAATAAATCGACCTCTGCTTTATACCATAGAATAAAACTTTAAGGCCGGTTTCAGACTACCGGTTGGCATTAGTGGTGCGGTCTTGGGCCTGCATTGCACCGCCAAAAACAAAGCTTTCGAGAATTACCACGCTAGCATGCGGTAATCCCCATCTGGCAGCCGGCCAAGCAGGAAGTGACGCTCACTTCCTGTTGGGCAATCGTGCGCGAAAGCGTATTGCCAAAATACGCTTCAGCGCTTGCGCAACGCAAAAATCTGCGGCGGATCATTTTAAAACACACATGTCACCATAGACTTATATGACTTTCGGTCCACCGCATGTCACCACAAGAGGTAACATAGGTATGCGCTCACGTTAGACAGGGCACTTCCGGCGCAGCACACCGCAGGTAGTATGAACTACCTCATAGATTTTATTGCTCTGCGGTGTGATGTGGTAAAAATAACGCACCAGCCCAGTGTGAAAGCACCCTCAGAGAGAGAGCACACTTGTGATGTTTTCTGTCGACTATTTTTTTTCCAACTCATGTGAATTTTCACAAGTGCATTGCCCACTATAGACCGCAGGGCACCTGCTAGCAGTCTTTGAGAATTGCATGTGCACTGTGGTTTTATGGGGTGGGGAATCAGTTTTTTAATCCTTTAACAGACAATTTATTTAGAGGCTTGCAAGTGCTCCAGGCCAATTTATTTTAGCACTTTTTTAAATTTCTTATTTGTTACATTTCCCTGCTTCTAATTAGTACTGCTGTAATGTGTATTTACTTGTCACTAGAGGGCAGTGTTAGACAACAACAGAGGACTTTTGCTTTCAGGTTCTATATTTTCTGCTAGCAGAGAGAGATCAAAGCATTCCAAGAGTTTACAGCACTGTTAAGCGTCAGGCAGCCTATTATGCCAATCAAAGTGCGGGGTTCACGTCCTTTAAAGCCACTGGACCCGCCGGGGTTCTGGGCGGGTTCAGTGGAGCGGCCACTACTTAGAAGGAGAGCGAGTAAGTTAGCAGCGCATGGTATGCTGCACTACCGCACGTAGCTTGCGCAAAACACGCACTCCTCTCATAATCAATCCCCTTATCTGTCTTAATTTATAATTTATTTCTACATCTTTTTTATCAGTTGAATTAACTCTCCTTATCTGTTTATCTCATGAATGAGCTCTGCTTCTAGTTGAAGTAAATAAAATTGTGAAAAATTAGATATTTCAAAAGAAAAGCTTTTTGAAGCAACCTTATGTTTTTTACTTTTTAAAACAGATTTGACTAACATAATATTTATCTCTTTCAAAACATTAAATAACTGAAGTTTACCAAATGGTAAGTAAGGCCTGTTATGTAAGGGATGTCATATGGTGATTTTACACAGCAAATATGCTATGCTGAATGGCCCAACAAACGTTATAAAACTAAACTGTTTACAATATCTCTGTGTAATTTTATTGTTTGTTTTGATGGGCATGTTTATGTAGTGTGTTTGCTTGGAAATACTACAGTGTTGTGATTAAATAAGGCAAAAAGGGAATGTTAACCTTTTCGGCACTTGGATGAGCAGAAATTACTGTATTTTTTGGACTATAAAGCCTAGTGAACACCAAAAACCGCTAGCAGATCCGCAAAACGCTAGCGGGTTTTGAAGAGTTTTCTGATTATTATTGTGAAGCGTTCTGCTAGCGTTTTGCAGTTTTGTGTAGCGTTTTTTTGTGTAGCAGATAACAGATATTGTTACAGTAAAGCTGTTACTGAACAGCTACTGTAACAAAAAACGCCAGGAAAACCGCTCTGATCTGGAGTTTTATCAAGCGTTTTGCGTTTTTCCTATACTTAACATTAGAGGCAAAACGCCTCACGCTCTGGTGTGCACCAGCCCATTGAAATACATTACCCAAGCGTTTCCACATCCGCAAGCGGTTCTAAAAACGCGGACAAAACCGCTCGGTGTGCACTAGGCCTTAGACTCACTTTTTCTCCCCCAAAAGTGGAGGAAAAAAAGTAACTGCATCTTATAGTCCAAATGTAGGGATTTCCTGACTTGTGAACGCCTGCCAATACGAGCCTCCAACCCTCTGCAATGTCGGGGACTCCCTGTACTGTGCCCATGCAGAGGAGGATACAGGGGGACTAACGGAGGGCACAAAGGGACATAGAGGATGACACAAGGGGGACATGAAGCGGCATAGAGGAGGACTCAAGGATGACAGAGGAGGACACATGGGGATAGAGGACAAAGGGAGACACAAGAAGTACAAGGGGCGTGAGGTACAAAGGGGGCATAAGCCACAAGATGCCCCTTCACCTTCACCATGGATGCACCAGGTTTAGTATATATTTTTCCCCTGGTTTTTGTCCTCTGAACCTAGGTGCCTCTTATGGTCAGGTGGGTCTTATAGTCCACAAAATACGGCATTACCCAACTTATATTTACTGGTGAACTGATCAGTAGGTCTTCACAAAGACTGTCTAAAGATTAATACTCACCTGAAGACACCAGAAGATGGTTCGGGAATCTCACAGCAATGCCTCCCTACGAACGAACGTTCCCTGATAATCTTTCTACCCACGGGAACCTGCGACGGCACACAACAGGAGCAAATGGGAGGTCAAACGGGCGCGGAAGTTGTTGGGGATCTTAAAGATCTGATCCTCTGTGACGGTCGTAATTGTCTCACATCGCAAAATGACGTTAATTCAATAAATCTCGCGTGCACGTACCCGCATCGTAAAATCTCAGAAACTATCACTCGTCGCACAAAAAAAGTTGCCCAGCCGTCATTTGAAAAATCACATTAAAAAAAGTTGTGACATGGATAGGAGCTTTAACCTCCCCAGCGTTCAATTTCCCCAGGATTTCTGTGCAAACAGTGATAAAATTTATTTTTAAAACTTTTTTTTTTCTGTAACTTGCCAAAATGTGTCAAGCAAGGGTCTAGTATACAGTGCAGGAGAGTATTGATGTGTATGCATGTTTACACTGTTCACAGCATGTTTTTTTTGAACTGACATTTCTGTCCATACCGCTAGGGAGGTTAAGGCTACACACATATGTGTGATGTCACTCGACCAAGGTGGCCGGCTTGGCCAAGAATCTAGCGTTTGTGCAGGTGTCACCTGAAGTTACACTGGATCATTAGCGGCAGCAACCCCCGAGTCCAGAGCTTCCCTCCTCACCCACTGGAAAACACTCCCCCATCAGCAAGACTGTGGTCCCTCCTCTCTTCTTAACAAAAAATAATTGGCTTTTTGTAATGAATAGCGGAGATACCGCCGCGCGGGCAAGCGACAGGGTGGCTATCTCCGCGTTCCAGCCGGCGGCCTCTTCCGTGCAACAACATGTAACTGGTTCGCCTGGTCCTTCTAGTGCACACAGATGGAGAGCTACGCGCGCGCGCGCCAGGCGACAGGACCTTTATGCCAGCAGAAGGGGAATCAGCTGACCAGGCCGATCAGCTGATCCCAGCTGGACTCCGGATTGGCTGAGTGGCTGGGGCGGCGCTGCGGAGCGCTGCAAGTATATATAGGACTTGCTTGTCAGTTGCAAGTTGTCTGCCGTTGCGAATACTCACGTGTGAGCACTCAGACCTCAGTCAGATCTTACAGTGTGTTGTGCTACACTGCTACCTGTTATGATCTCTGGCTTTCCTGACTACTCTCCTGCTTACTGATTCGGTACCTTGCCTATCTGTCTACCCGTTGCCAACCTTGCCTGTACCCGGATACCATATCAGTCTTCTGTCTCTACTCGACCTGGCCTGTCTGACCCTTCTGGCTGTCACTCGTCCCTTGGGTGATTAGCCTCACTGTACTCCTTGTGACACCAACTCTCTAGGTGTCCATTAACTGTATAGGCTACCTGCTCCACAGGAAGACCTTCCTACAGTCCAGTCAGTGGACTGTACCCTATAGTAGTCCATTGGCTGCAGTACAGTCTGATTCCCAGCCCATCAGGGAATCCTTGGCTGCAGTACAGTCTGATTCCCGATCCATCAGGGAATCCCTGGCTGCAGTACAATCTCCATCTCCTCCTCTTAAAGAGGTTAGTTTCTACACAGTCAGAGGCCACCTGCACCTCAGGGGTCCACTGGCTGCAGTGCAGTCCAATTCCCTGCTCTTCAGGGAATCATTGGCTGCAGTAGTGTCTGTATCTCCCACTCCTCAGGAGTTAACCTTTTCTACGGTTGCACCAAACACTCACACTACATTAGGTGTCCTGTGTCAAGCTATACTTGTATTATTGGTGATTCTGCAGATCACCATATAATCAGGTATAACATCTGTATTATTGGTGATACTGCAGATCATCAGTAATCAGATATACTCTGAGTGCTGACACCATTCGTTACACTTTTCAAGTTGATTTCTATTGAAACCTGGTTGACATCAAGGGGGGCAAAGTGGTTGAATGATCGCTATTTCTTGGTCATATTTATTATACCTAGAGTTGGCTATGCATCATGTTGGGCCGAGGTTCTCAGCATGTCGTAGGCGTACCACAATTTCAAATGCAGGCTTCAGCAAATAATGCTTATATTTGCTCCTAATACAAGCATCATTTGCTAAAGCCTTTTGATGTTTGTGTTCTCATTTGAAATTGTGATCCTGTTAGCAAGCTTGATGTACCTGCCGAATATGTGTGCACCGGATGATGGGATCAGGAAACGAAAATTCGGGAAACAGAGGTTCTGGAGGTGTGGTTGGCTTACAGGGACTACAACGGGTGATTTGCATATTCAGCAGTGATGCATCGTGGGAGACATCAAATGCTCACTCTAACCGGAATTATCACAAATACCTTCTGTTTTAAGAAGGCAAACTTTTGTTTTGCATAGCATTTTAGTAAAGTAACATTTTGGTCCTTTGTAGCTCTGTAGACACTTCTAGGAGTTCTGGTTCACCATGAGCTTGCTAGGTAGTCTGTAACAATGTCATACAGACACAATCTTAGCCTTGAGGCTAGCAATGTGTTCTGTTGCTATGGAGGGGGGCGGTGGAACGACGATCAGCGCATGATGGAGCAGCTTGACACTATTCAATACAGTAAGTGTTAAATGTTAATAAACAATTTGGGTCCCGACTTAGACTATGTTTTAGATTTTGGCCCCTAACATGATTGAGTTTGACACCCCTGGTCTAGAGAGTTGTGGGTTGGAGACAATAGGGAAGGAAACACAAGGGTTAGCAGATGAGGCAGAGAAACCTCCACTGCTACCTATGGCAAATTACGGGCTTGTCTGAAAAGGTGTGTTTTGAGAGTACGATGTTTTGAGTACAAACCATTGTTCTGGAGGACAGTAATCTAGCATCTGTACGCAGCTGTAGATTTACGCTTAGCTGCTCCTTTGTGAAGGCTTTTTTTCCACTTTGGCATGACAGAACAGCTCTAACAGGGATTTCCCCATGCAACCGTTTAGCCTGTATTGATCCCCCTCCCATTCCCCCTGATGAGTGAGACCTCTGATGTTTGGGAAAGTCTCAGTCCCCCCTCCCCCTCTTCTCCCCTCTGACACCTTCAGAATGACTGCTTTTCCTGCTAGTAGTGTCAGGAGAATTATGAAATTCACTGCTCCAGGCACAAAGGTTGTAAATGGAGCTTGCACTGTGTCCAGAACATCCACCAATTACCACACATGTCTTGCGTGTAATTAGGGCCTAAAGGAATGTTTCTTTACTGCTCACAGCAACAAATGACTGTTTATGTAGCTAAGCGAGTAGAGGGAGGGATCTGATTGGTTTCGGTGGACAATACAAAGGTTCTACGCTTGCCTTTCATAGACCTCTGTGCTGGAACCAGAGCTGGCCTCTGATCCGGGCCTACACCAGATATGTGGCCCCTTGTGGCTCTCAAACTTGAGCTTGTCCCGGGTGTTCTTTCTGGCATGGATTTCTGTTCTTTACTGAGAAGTAAAAAGAATCCCTGAAATCTTGAGGAATGTCGCTCTACAGGCCAAATATTAAGTGTGTGTGTGCTTGTGTGTATGTACGGACAAGACAGACAGGGGTTATTATAAATGGCATACTGCATAGGGGTATACAGAATGTGAGTTTTTATAGTTGTTCGTGATATGACACATTGATAAAGTTTTTGTACATCACATGCATAGCTCCCAAGGACAAGAATTACCCACAAACCAGGGTGCGCAGTGAACACAAATTCAGCCAATAACCCTATCTATGTATCTATTTACACAACAATATTTAAAGGAGAAATATACAAACATTTACAACATATACAGTGGGTTGCAAAAGTATTCGGCCCCCTTGAAGTTTTCCACATTTTGTCATATTACTGCCACAAACATGAATCAATTTTATTGGAATTCCACATGAAAGACCAACACAAAGTGGTGTACACGTGAGAAGTGGAACGAAAATCATACATGATTCCAAACATTTTTTACAAATAAATAACTGCAAAGTGGCGTGTGCATAATTATTCGGCCCCCTTTGATCTGGGTGCAGTCAGTAGCCTATAGACATTGCCTAATGAGTGCTAATGACTAAATAGAGTGCACCTGTCGGTAATCTAATGTCAGTACAAATACAGCTGCTCTGTGAGGGCCTCAGAGGTTGTCTAAGAGAATATTGGGAGCAACAACACCGTGAAGTCCAAAGAACACACAAGACAGGTCAGGGATCAAGTTATTGAGAAATTTAAAGCAGGCTTAGGCTACAAAAAGATTTCCAAAGCCTTGAACATCCCACGGAGCACTGTTCAAGTGATCATTCAGAAATAGAAGGAGTATGGCACAACTGTACACCTACCAAGACAAGGCCATCCACCTAAACTCACAGGCTGAACAAGGAGAGCGCTGATCAGAAATGCAGTCAAGAGGTCATGGTGACTCTGGACGAGCTGCAGAGATCTACAGCTCAGGTGGGAGACTCTGTTCATAGGACAACTATTAGTTATGCACTGTACAAAGTTGGCCTTTATGGAAGAGTGGCAAGAAGAAAGGCATTGTTAACAGAAAGCATAAGAATCCCGTTTGCAGTTTGCCACAAGCCATGTGGGGGACACAGCAACCATGTAGAAGAAGGTGCTGTGGTCAAATAAGACCAAAATGGAACTTTTTGGCCAAAATGCAAAACGCTATGTGTGGCAGAAAACTAACACTGCACATCACTCTGAACACACCATCCCCACTGTCAAATATGGTGGTGGCAGCATCATGCTCTGGGGGTGCTTCTCTTCAGCAGGGACAGGGAAGCTGGTCAGAGTTGATGGGAAGATGGATGGAGCAAAAGACAGGGCAAACTTGGAAGGAAACCTCTTGGAGACTGCAAAAGACTTGAAACTGGGGTGGAGGTTCACCTTCCAGCAGGACAATGGCACTAAACATAAAGCCAGGGTAACAATTGAATGGTTTAAAACAAAACATATCTATGTGTTAGAATGGCCCAGTCAAAGTCCAGTTCTAAATCCAATCGAGAATCTGTGGCAAGATCTGAAAACTGCTGTTCACAAACGCTGTCCATCTAATCTGACTGAGCTGGAGCTGTTTTGCAAAGAAGAATGGGCAAGGATTTCAGTCTCTAGATGTGCAAAGCTGGTAGAGACATACCCTAAAAGACTGGCAGCTGTAATTGCAGCAAAAGGTGGTTCTACAAAGTATTGACTCAGGGGGCCGAATAATTACGCACACTCCACTTTGCAGTTATTGATTTGTAAAAAATGTTTGGAATGATGTATGATTTTCGATCCACTTCTCACATGTACACCACTTTGTATTGGTCTTTCACCTGGAATTCCAATAAAATTGATGCATGTTTGTGGTAGTAATGTGACAAAATGTGGAAAACTTCAAGGGGGCCGAATACTTTTGCAACCCACTGTATATGTTGTAAATGTTTGTATATTTCTCCTTTAAATATTGTTGTGTAAATAAACTAATTGGTAACAGGAAGCAGCTGGTGGTGTGTTTCTGCAGACACTGCTCCTGAATCACCTGCAGGCCAGAATGGGAACTGCAAGATTTGTGCATGAGTCCTGAAAGAGGGACAAATGAGTCAGAAAAAAGGACGGAGGGACAGTTGGGAGCTGTGGTGGAAGTCCATAACAGTCAAAGTCAATACTGCCACCAGCAGGCAGGAAATAACAGTACATGATTCCTAACACACTGTCACTGAGCCTGAGAAAGCAGAGCGGTTGAAATATCGGCGGTAAGGAGGTGAATTCGGTGCTGGTGCTAACTAAAATAATCCTCCCTTCCCCCAAGAAAAAAGTACTAGTAGGTGTTGAAAGATAGGTTAGGGGTAAGCGTCAATACAAATGGTTAGGGCAAAATTGTATGGTGGTGGTAGTGGAGCATTTTTGCCAGTAACTCGTTTTTGGATCGATTCCATTTGAAATGATTGGATTGGTAAAATGTTCTATCCTATTTATGGTATCTATCTATTCTTTTCAATCACAGTTATCAGATCGGATCTTCGATCGTATGCTAAGATTGTATCGTTAACTGTAAGGACCCCCTCCCCGTGGGATACTTACCTCGGGAGGGGGAAGTCTCGGGATCCTATTGAGGCTTCTCCCATCCTCCTAAGCCTCAGGGATCCAACGCTGCCTCCCCCACAAAACCACAGCCAAAAAAGGATGTCGGCTGCTGCGTAGGCGCCCTCACACCTGTAATATAGCCGAGCCAAATCGGTCCGCTCTAGTGTGCAGGCGTGAGTCGCCTGCGCAATAGAGCAAACCTGATCAGGCTTGGCTATTTCCGCCTCAAAAGCCGCTCAAAAAGCCGCTACTTTGCCTGTTCTGGATCGCGGTAGGTAAATATTTATCTCCGCAGTGTTCGAGGGCTGCCAGCTCTGGATTGTTGAGGAGGCTTGGGAATACAGCGGAAGCCTCATTAGGATCCAGAAGCTTCCCCCTCCTGAGGTAAGTATACCCAGGGTAGGGGGGATTCTTACACATTGGGCCTGATTCACAAAGCGGTGATAACTCAGTTATCACACCTAAAAGACTTTAGGCGTGATAACCTTTGCACCACACTGGTGAAAAGTCAGTTTAGGCGTGATAAGTTTAGGTGTGATAAGTTTAGGTGTGATAAGTTTAGGCATGCTAAGTTTAAATAAGTGTAGATAGCGTGCAAAGTCCCGCACGCAAAGCAGCGCCATTAAAATCTATGCGAAGTGCACCAGACTTTGCTAGCACAAAACTTTTGATCAGCTGTGCACTGCGGTGCTAACGCAGTTGGTGCTTAAACTTATCGGGCTCGATTCACCAAGCGGTGCAAAGTGTTAGCACCGTAGTGAAAAGGCCCTTATCACGCCTAAAGTCACTTTAGGCATGATAAGAAGAAACTCGCGCGAAGTTGCCGCGCGTACGCGCGTACGCGCGTACGCGCGTAAGTGCGCGCGCAACACCCGACGCTTCGCGCGAAGCTCCCATTAAGCCCTATGGGACTTTGCGCGCGCTCTCGGTAACTTCGCGCGAAGAGCAGGGAAAATCGGTGATAACTCAGTGGTGAAAAGGTCATCACGCCTAAAGTCTTTTAGGCGTGATAACTGGGTTATCACCGCTTTGTGAATCGAGGCCATCATGCCTAAACTTATCATGCCTAAACTTATCACACCTAAACTTATCATGCCTAAACTTATCACACCTAAACTTATCACACCTAGGGCTCGATTCACAAAGCGGTGCTAACCCAGTTAGCATGCCTAAAAGACTTTAGGCATGATAACCATTGCACCATGCTGGTGAAAAGCCAGTTTAGGCGTGATAAGTTTAGGTGTGATAAGTTTAGGTGTGATAAGTTTAGGCATGCTAAGTTTAGATAAGTTTAGATCGCTTGCAAAGTCCCGCACGCAAAGCAGCGCCATTAAACTTTATACAAAGTGCACCAGTCTTTGCTAGCGTAAAACTTTTGATTAGCTGTGCACTGCGGTGCTAACGCAGTTGGCGCTTAAACTTAGCATGCCTAAACTTATCACACCTAAACTTATCATGCCTAAACTTATCACACCTAAACTTATCACACCTAAACTTATCATGCCTAAACTTATCACACCTAAACTTATCACACCTAAACTTATCATGCCTAAACTGAGTTTAGGCATGATAAAGGGCTTTTCACCAGCGTGCTAACTGTTAGCACCGCTTTGTGAATCAAGCCCCTAGGGCTCGATTCACAAAGTGGTGCTAACCCAGTTAGAGACTTTAGGCATGATAACCATTGCACCACGCTGGTGAAAAGCCAGTTTAGGGGCCTGATTCACAAAGCGGTGCTAACAGTTAGCACCCTGGTGAAAAGCCCTTTATCATGCCTAAACTCAGTTTAGGCATGATAAGTTTAGGTGTGATAAGTTTAGGTGTGATAAGTTTAGGCATGATAAGTTTAGGTGTGATAAGTTTAGGCATGATAAGTTTAAGCGCCAACTGCGTTAGCACTGCAGTGCACAGCTGATCAAAAGTTTTACGCTAGCAAAGTCTGATGCACTTCGTATAAAGTTTAATGGCGCTGCTTTGCGTGCGGGACTTTGCAAGCGATCTAAACTTATCTGAACTTATCATGCCTAAACTTATCACACCTAAACTTATCACACCTAAACTTATCATGCCTAAACTGGCTTTTCACCAGCATGGTGCAATGGTTATCATGCCTAAAGTCTTTTAGGCATGCTAACTGGGTTAGCACCGCTTTGTGAATCGAGCCCTAGGTGTGATAAGTTTAGGCATGATGGGCTCGATTTACCAAGCGGTGCAAAGTGTTAGCACCGTGGTGAAAAGGCCCTCTTCACGCCTAAAGTCACTTTAGGCATGATAAGAAGGGCTTCGCGCGAAGTTCTTTAGGCGTGATAACTGGGTTAGCACCGCTTGGTGAATCGAGCCCGATAAGTTTAGGTGTGATAAGTTTAGGCATGATAAGTTTAGATAAGTGTAGATAGCGTGCAAAGTCCCACACGCAAAGCAGTGCCATTAAACTCTATGCAAAGTGAACTAGACTTTGCTAGCGCAAAACTTTTGATCAGCTGTGCACTGCGGTGCTAACGCAGTTGGTGCTTAAACTTATCATGCCTAAACTTATCAAACCTAAACTTATCATGCCTAAACTTATCACACCTAAACTTATCACACCTAGGGCTCGATTCACAAAGCGGTGATAACCCAGTTATCACGCCTAAAAGACTTTAGGCGTGATGACCTTTTCACCACTGAGTTATCACCGATTTTTCCTGCTCTTCGCGCGAAGTTACCGCGCGTAAGCGCGTTCGCGCGTACGCGCGTGAGCGCGCGCGCAAAGTCCCATAGGGCTTAATGGGAGCTTCGCGCGAAGCGTCGGGTGTTGCGCGCGCACTTACGCGCGTACGCGCGGCAACTTCGCGCGAGTTTCTACTTATCATGCCTAAAGTGACTTTAGGGGCCTGATTCACAAAGCGGTGCTAACAGTTAGCACGCTGGTGAAAAGCCCTTTATCATGCCTAAACTCAGTTTAGGCATGATAAGTTTAGGTGTGATAAGTTTAGGTGTGATAAGTTTAGGCATGATAAGTTTAGGTGTGATAAGTTTAGGCATGATAAGTTTAAGCGCCAACTGCGTTAGCACCGCAGTGCACAGCTGATCAAAAGTTTTACGCTAGCAAAGTCTGGTGCACTTTGTATAAAGTTTAATGGTGCTGCTTTGCGTGCGGGACTTTGCAAGCGATCTAAACTTATCTAAACTTAGCATGCCTAAACTTATCACACCTAAACTTATCACACCTAAACTTATCACGCCTAAACTGGCTTTTCACCAGCATGGTGCAATGGTTATCATGCCTAAAGTCTTTTAGGCATGCTAACTGGGTTAGCACCGCTTTGTGAATCGAGCCCTAGGCGTGATAAGGGCCTTTTCACCACGGTGCTAACACTTTGCACCGCTTGGTGAATCGAGCCCCTAAACTTATCATGCCTAAACTGAGTTTAGGCGTGATAAAGGGCTTTTCACCAGAGTGCTAACTGTTAGCACCGCTTTGTGAATCAGGCCCCTAAACTTATCATGCCTAAACTGAGTTTAGGTGTGATAAAGGGCTTTTCACCAGCGTGCTAACTGTTAGCACCGCTTTGTGAATCAGGCCCCTTTTCTTTAAAATATGGCATTCATAGTTAGGAAAACATGGAGGTAAAAACAAGCCACATAGCTGACACAGCATATAAACATACACGCTTAGGGCTATACCTGAGTCTGAAGTTGGAAATGCAGATGGGACAGGAGCAGTGGAGTGATGAGTGAGTAAGCGAGTGAATGAGGCAGAGATAGTTGCGTGTGGTCCAGTATTAGTCATGGAGAGAATCCGAAGACATAACAACAAAAGTTGTTGAGGTGATACCTTTCATGACTAACTGTACAAGATTTCTTTGCAAGCTTTCGAGACTTTAAGTTTCTTTGTCAGGCATGAGATGGGTTCGGACCCAGTTCTGCATCATACCTGAAGAAGAAACTTAAAGTTTCAAAGGCTTGCAAAGAAATCTTGTAAAATTAGTCATTAAAGGTATCACTTTAACAACTTTTGTTGTTATGTTTTCAGGTGAGACAAACATCTGTACCTTGAATTGGATTCTGCGGTGGACTGGAAGCCGCGTACGTTAAAAAAGGGCGCCGGGAAAAAAGGGCGCAGGGTTTTAAACGATAATCATGAATAACGTTTAAAAAAAATTTGTGCTATATTTCGTTTAAAAATAATGTTTTATAAAGTTATAAATCATTAAATAATGTGTATGAAATGGGCAATTTTAAAAACGTTAATCTTCCCTGTTTAAAAAGTGAAATTTATAATAACGTTTTATAAAACATTAATAAGAATTTTACTAAAGCTATACCTAACCCTACTCTCACACAGAACCCTCTCTGTACCTATCCCTAACCCCTAGACCCCCCTGTTGGTGCCTAAACCTAAGACCCCCCTGTTGGTGCCTAAACCTAAGACCCCCCTGTTGGTGCCTAAACCTAAGACCCCCCTATTGGTGCCTAAACCTAAGACCCCCCTGTTGGTGCCTAAACCTAAGACCCCCCTGTTGGTGCCTAAACCTAAGACCCCCCTGGTGGTGCCTAAACCTAAGACCCCCCTGTTGGTGCCTAAACCTAAGACCCCCCTGTTGGTGCCTAAACCTAAGACCTCCCTGGTGGTGCCTAAACCTAAGACGCCCCTGTGATAAGCATTAATAACGTTTTAAAAAAATATGGTGTGGTTTTTCGTTTCAAAATGTTTAAAAAAAATTTTTAAAAAAATTGTACGGTTTTTCGTTTAAAAGTAATGTTTAAAAAAAATATTGTACTGTTTTTCGTTTAAAAATAATGTTTAAAATTATAAATCATTAAATAATGGATAATCATGAGAAGCAGTTATAAAACATTAAAAGTCTCCGGGCGCCGCTTTTAAAACGTTATTTTTCTCCGGCGCCCTTTTTTCCTGTTGGGCGCCCATTAAACGATATTTATTATGGGAGTGAATGGCGGCGCCCTTTTTGTCCACCTGCCTCATGCGCCCAAATTTCCTGCTTCCCTGGAAGCCAGTGTAGAGATTTGCAGAGAGGAGCAGCAGATGAGGAGTGGTGAGATGGATAGACGAGTCTATCAAGGTAGGTTGTAGGAGTGAGAGTCTTTGAACGCCAGACAGTAGGAAGTTTCAGTGGTGAAAGCATGAGATTAAGGTAGGTTGCAGAGGTGAGAGGGAGTCTTGGAACACCAGACAGGAGGATGTTTCAGTGGTGAATGCAGGAGATTATGAGAATCTGCACCACATATGAGGAATGTCAGGTACATTTAACTGGTTTCTCCATATGATGCGAACAGTTCTCGCTTCAGAAATGATGTAAAATGCCGAACTATGGTTTGTGCTAGAAGTGGTTTTAGGCTGTACAGAATAGAGGAGGTCAGGTCTCACCAGTGACCTGTGAAGAGGCAATATAACCTCGGCCTTCCTGCTGTCAATAACTCTTCCTGCACAGCCCAGGATTCCATCGGCTTTCCCACCACTGTTTCCCATCACTATACTTCACATGCTCTGCAGTGCTGCTACTGGCACACACCAATTCAACCTCAACAATATTACAATGTCTGTTTTTTAATGCCAAACATAAGGATTAAACAATGTCATTAGACTAAAAAATTCTACAATTCCTTAATTTAAACTTTTGTTGAGACAAAACAAATTCCTTCACTTCAGCTGTGCACACTACAAAGATTAAATTAAAGCGGGATTGTCAACCACAAAATCAAATTCCATTTACCCACTGCTCTGTGTTTATTATGTAGTCTGCATCCTGACCCTGCATTCCAATATAATCATAAATGTTTCTGCTGAAATGAATCTTATCTTAGACGGCTCCTTTCTGTTACATTGCTGGGGAGAGGGAAGTTTGTTATCTCCTCTCCCACATTCCTGCCCCTCACCGATTGGTTGAGGGCAGTCCAGTGTACATGAGGCCAACAAGAGAAATACACATCACCCCTTTGCAGAAGCTGCTCGTTTTTTTGCGCTTTTTTTCGCGCCTCCCACCGCTTACCTGCGGGCTGCGATTTTTTTTATAAAGCGCTTTTCGAAGCACTTTTGCAGAGCAATTCTGTTTTTTCACTTCCTGACGTTAGTCACAATGTGAACTCTTTCACCCGGAAAAGAATAAATACAATCATAATCGAACCGCTCAGATGTATACACTCTCATAGGGAATCCTTGCACAAAGGCTTTTAGGGCGAATTAGCGCCCTTAGGGTGAACAAGCCGTAAGGGAGGAAATTACATTAGGATTGGCTTCAGTCAGAAGCAGTAAAGAAATGCCTGGAACAGTTTTCTCTTTATTTACTTAATAAAATTCACTGAAATCAAAAGGTGGACAGTACAATACATATGTTATGTAGGTAGGAAAAGTGTTTATTTACTTATATATGTGTTTTTTTTTCTAGGATAGTATGTCTGTTCCTGCTGCTTTAAGGTTTGTTTTTATTTGGCTAAAACACAGCTGCTAGATAGTTGTGTTCCAACCTGCTAGTGATCAATTAATTAGTCCAGTAGTCTAAAAAGAGGCTTCTGATTAAAGTAAATCATCTAAGACCACAAGTTATATTTTAAACACCTGGGGCTTCTTCTAGCCCCCCATAGCCTTAAAGGTCTCTTAGTTTCCTCCCAATCTGCTTTGTTGTGCCACTGTCCCCTCTGAAAAATCGCTGATTGCGCATGAACAGGCCATGTGCCTCTTAGATCAGGTTGCCAGGAGCATTCTGCGCATGCGCAGTTCAATTCTTTACAAGATGTGCAAGCACAGAATGGTCCCAGCCACAAGTGCAAGATTGAGGTGCCCGGGCCTGGTCTAGTCAGCAAGCAAGCAAGCTTAAGGAGCGACACAGCTGCAGAACAGAGGGGATCAGGAGGAAAGCAAGAGATCTGTAAGGTTACAGAGAGCTGAAAGAAACCCGAGGTAAGTAAAATAGAACTTGCCCCCTCCCCACTCACCCTCTCAGGTTTACTTTAATTACTGATGCAAGAAGATGCAAATTTCTGGGCAGTCTTCTGGGTGACAGCGTGGTATACTATCTAGCGGCATGGAGCGGGCAGGGTGAGTATGAGAGCCATGCCCTCAGGCCTACGCTTGGCTGAGGTGATCGACCACCACCAGGCAGATCACCAGCCGAGGCACCAGGGGGGATTGGGGGTATACACACATTAGATTCTTAGCAGAGGCGGAGCCAACTAACCACCTTGGCCAAGAAGCATCTGGCGTCTGTACATGGCTAATATTTAATAGCACTCAGTTACAAAATGCCTTGGATTGTGATGATATACAATATGTTACTTAGATATATTGCATGCATGAAAAAGGGGCGCGAGGAAAAAAGGGCGTGGGATTTCGCTAATAAAAATATTGTTAATATCTTCTGATATTGTTCATTTCTAAAGTGTAGATGGTGTATATTATCATAATAATATTGCAAAATGAAAATTGTTAATAATAATAAAAAAACTGTAGAAATCTTACCGATTTTTTACTACAGCTTAACCTAACCCTACTCTCTCAAAGAACCCTCCACTACCAATGCCTAACCCTAACTCCCCTAGTGGTGTCTAACGCTAAACCCCCCCCCCTCCCCGGTGGTGCCTAGCCCTAACCCCCCCCCCTCCCCGGTGGTGCCTAACCCTAAAACCTTTACTGCTGGTGTCTAACCCTAAGACCCCCCTGGTGGTGCCTAACCCTAAGACCCCTCCTGGTTGTGCCTAACCCTAAGACCCCCCAGTGGTGCCTAACCCTAAGACCCCCCTGGTAGTGCCTAAACCTAACACCCACCCCTCTTGGTGGTGCCTAACGCTAAGACCCTCCTCTGGCGGTTATCGGGGACCTGTGTTAACGATATTTGCATTAGTGCCTATGTGGCGCCCAAATCATCCTATAGCCGCGGGTGCACAAATTACCTGCTTCCAATACATGTTTGTAATAAAGCTGGATAATGGTGAAAGCTGGCCGCACACACACTGGCAGCCAAGTAATTACAGAACGGACTGGGGTTGGGCTGTATCGATGAGAGTCTGGACAGCTTAATAGTCTCATTCCCTTTCCTGCATTCCAAAAATGGCAGCTGGGATCTGATTGGTTGCTGCGAGCTGCACAGCTGCTTCTGTTTCCGTCGCTAATTTCCCTGTGTCTGGTTAGTTTATAGAAAGTGACACTGGCTCCCAGAGAGATGCATTATTTACTTATGTGAGACAATGCTTCCCTAACATGACAATCCACGCAGTAGCTGCGGATTCCAGCGGTTTCCTTCTGTACACCAAACTGTACAATGCATGACGTAAGTGGAGAAAGAATGAACATTTGGATTTGCTTAATAATGACAACGTTCAAGGAGCAAGGCTATGTAAAAAAGAATCACTACAGCCTATCAGGATTCAGCCTAGCCATTCATCATTAGATTATGGGAAGATTCCACAAAGAGACAAATTGATCTCTAATCGAATCTGATTAGAAAGAGATTTGCATCTTTGTCGAAGCTCCTCATATACTGCAGGCCGATTCCCGTCCGATTTTAGCATAAAATGTTCAGCGAATTGGCAAAGCTCATTGCGTCTGCCCTGGATTGGTTGGTCTTCATCAGTGCATGGCATGGATTAATGTGCCTCTATGGGGTATGACTTGGAACACCCAGAGTAACAGAGTACCCAGCAAGCTCATGGTGAAACAAACCTCCTAGGAGTGTGTAAGGGGCTACAATGGATCAAAATGCCATGTGTTTTAAAGAGAACCCGAGGTGGGGTTCTGACAATGCTATCTGCATACAGATCCCCCCTAAGCCCCCCTGCGCTCTGCTACCCCCCATTAATCACAGCCGTGCTGTCAACACGCAGCGTGTCGCAGCGGGCTGTGTTTACCTATGTACTGTCAGTCTCGGCGCTCCCCCCGCCTCCTGCATAGCTCCGGTCCCCCCCTCGCGTCCCTTCCCTCCCTGCTGATTGGAGGGAAGGGACGCGGGCGGGGACTGGAGCTATGCAGGAGGGGGGGGGGGAGCGGCGAGACTGACACTACAGAGGTAAACACAGCCCTCACAGCGCGGCTTTGATTTATGGGGGATAGCAGAGCGCAGGGGGGGCTTAGGGGGATCTGCAACAGAGGCTGTATAGGCAGACCCAGCCTCTGTATGCGTATAGCATTGTCAGAACCCCACCTCGGGTTCTTTTTAAGAAGGCAAACTTTTGTTTTCCATAAGTTTTTAAACAAAAATGAAAAAGGTGGGATATTTTAAAAAGTCATTTTGAGGAGTTGGAGGATAGATAATTGTCTATGGCATCAGCTTATTTTCGCCTCAGCTTCTAGGTACACTTGTAGTTTGTTGTCCATAGGGTTAAAGTTCACTCATTATGATGACTGAATTTTCAAATCCGCTTTCCCATCAGGACATCCTGGTTCGTGAACACCAATGTCCAGCTGATTTCAGGTCACGCTGGGCACTATAAAAGAGAGGTTCGTCGCTGGCAAACTAGTGTTGCTATGAATTCCATCCATAGTGGTCAGCAAATCAGAGCCTTATGCTGGATACACACCATGCGTTTCCGCGTTCGATGCATCCGTCGATACGCATCGATTCGATTATTTCCGAGATGTCCGATTCAAGCTTCGATGGATCGTTAAGTCGATTTGCCATACTTTACATGGCAATCGACCTAAAAATCATCGAAATGCGTTCGGAAATGCTCGGAAATAATCAAATCGACACGTATCGACGGACGCATTCGCCGCGGAAACGCATGGTGTATCCAGCATTACTCATCTATCACCTGTTCAAACAGATCACATGCTTCTCCCTAATCCCCCATAGACCTCAGACGGGTGCCTCAGGCAGGATAGAAGTGGCGGTGGCTCGTTTAGCTACCAAGCAGAAAGTATTTGGCAGCCTTTGACAGTTTGAGCTCTCTAGGGGGCCACGGAACCGACCCTGGACACTACATGTAGCATCCATGCTTAGATAATGGGATCTACAGCAGCGCTTACGTGAACCATAGGAAAAAGCTGATACCATTGTTTAAACAACCGCTTCCATTCACTTGAATGGAACAGCTGATGATCTCTTTAAAGATCCCATTTAACGCTTATTGGAAATGACGCACTTACCACCGTGCAGATGTATGTATGAACCAGCCCTGATCTATACCCGTAAATAGCGTTCATAACAGATGAACATTTTTTGCTTGTAATATTTCAGATTTTCTGATTAAAAATGTTGAAAAAAAAATCTGTTTCTAGTTTCTAAACTATAATTTTCCTTATTCTATAGAAAGTATCACATAAATAAAAACAAAAGAATCACCATACTTCCCAACAGGGCTGGACTTACCATAAGGCACTGTAGGCACTTGCCTACGGGCGCCTGATGATGGAAAGGCAGCTCACTCTCCTCCCCTAGTGCCTCTCTCCCTCCTTCCCTGTGCAGCGTCCTGAGCAGAGTGTAAATGAGAGGTTACTCACCCTGCCCTAGGCATTCCACTGACCAGATCTCCCTTCAGTCGGGGGCACTGCTAGCTACTTAAAGGATACCAGAAGTGACATGTGGCATGATGAGATAGACATGTGTATTACAGTGCCTAGCACACAAATAACTATGCTGTGTTCCTTTTTTTCTTTCTCTGTCTGAAAGAGTTAAATTTCAGGTATGTAAGTGGCTGACTCAGTCCTGACTCAGACAGGATGTGACTACAGTGTGACCCTCACTGATAAGAAATTCCAACTATAAAACACTTTCCTAGCAGAAAATGGCTTCTGAGAGCAAGAAAGAGATAAAAAGGGGAATTTCTTATCAGTGAGGGGCACCTGTGGCTACCTATGACGGGCAAGGGAAGTAAGGGAGAAGTGACAGTTGGGGCAGCCAGCACACTTGTGGTGTGGTTTGTAGGTTCATGAAGGGTGAAGTCTAGGGTGCCAGGACATCTGTGCCTATAGGCTCCTGTGAGGTAAATTCGGGCTTGCTTCCCACTGAGATGCCCTGTAACTGTCTTCCATTAATAGACATGTATCTCTGTGTGGCTCTCTGCGTTATCCAAGTCCTGCATCCGGTGGGATATATTTGTACAGAGTGGGAAATGATCCACATAGTGGGTGTGTGAAAAAGCTTGCTGAAGTTATTTCTCCACAGTCAGTGTGAGTGTAAAAAGGGGATGTTTAGGAGGCCGCTCTAATTGCTTCCTCTAATCCCCTAATTTCCGGGCTCATTTTAATCATTATCGGAATCAGTAACATGATAGAGCACATCACAAGGCATTGATGATAACTGCAGAACTTCTCAGAAACCCTTCGCCTAATTGGTCGGCGCATTCCCCGCTAGATGGTCTCACAGTCTGCCGTTCAGATGACCACAAGCCTCGTTACTGGTGGAAAAGTTCAGAGGATGCTGGGAGGTAACCATCGCCAAATGCTTCAAGATGTTCTGATCCTTATTTGGAGGATGTACAGGATAGTACATATATATATATATATATATATATATATACACACCGTATTTTACGGAACCATAAGAAGGTCCAGACCATAAGACGCACCTAGGTTTAGAGGTCAAAAACCAGGTAAAAAAACCAAAAAACTAAACCTGGTGCATCCATGGTGCAGGGGCGTCTTGTGGATCTTCTCGCTCCAATTACTATGTCCGCCCTTGTACCTTTAGTGTCCTCTTCTGTTCCCGTGTCCTCTTCTGTACCTCTGACCCCCTGTGTCTACCTCTGTCCCCCTCTGACCTTTTCTGTCAACCTCTTACCCTGTGTCCTCTGCTGTTTCTCTTTTACCATGTGTCTTCCTCTGTCCTCTTCTGATCCTGTGTCCATCACTGTCCCTCTCTGACCCTGTGTCCACCTTTGATCCTGTGTCCTCCTTTGTCTCCCTCTATTACTGTGTCCTCTGCCCCACTCTAACTCTGTGTCCACCTCTGTTCCCCTCTGACCCCATCATACCATACAAATGTGGTCCTGGTGTCCCCGTCATTCCAGGCTCGGCAATCCTCCTCTGTTCTCCATTTGACAATATTACATCCCCCAGCGTTTGTTCTATGCCATGTCCCACCGCGCGGGTTCCTGTGAGGGACGCGACTTCCTGAAGCCTCGCTCTTTGTGGCCTGTGAATGGGCACTGGTATTCTGCTTCTCCGCTGCTGCAGGATGTCTCTGGCTCTTGCCTGCATTAACCGGGAGATGTTACGAGCCAGATCTGAGGGCGGATGGAGGACGGGAACAAACTCTATGTCTCACCGCGCGGCTTTAGCGTGCATCGGTAACTATAGTAACCAGAGACCATGGCTTCCTCAATGGGGCCAATCAATGCACTCTCTGCTACTCTGAGAGTGCAGTGATTGGCCCCATTGACAGAGCCATGGTCCCGCCTTCAGGACCATTGCATCTAGTAAGTGCATAAACAGTAAGCACGCTGAAGCCACGTGGTAGGTCATGGCACTGAGGAGGATGATATAGTACTGTCATATGGCTGCAGCACAGAGGAGGATTGCTGCACTCTGGAAAGAGGGGGACACAGGAGGACCGGGTGCAGTATGTTCCGTACTTGGCTATGCACTGGTCCAAATTTGTTGTATTCGGACCATAAGACCCACTGACCTTTTTCCCCCACTTTTGGTGGAGAAAAAGTGCATCTTATGGTCCGAATACATATATATATATCTGTTTTCTTAATATGTATGTCATGAGGGATTGTTACTGTTATTTCAGTTAATAAGGGCTTGCAATTGATTTGACAAAAAAAAAAAAAAACGCTGCGCTGCGTAATATGCATAATATGTTGGAGCTTTATAAATACAATAAATAAATAAAATAAACCCACAGCAGATAAAATACACCTTGATTTCCAAATATTATATTGCCGCCATACATTGTACTAGGAGCATAATTTAAATGTTGTGATAGCCGGGACTAAGGGGCAAATAAAATGGGTGGGTTTTATTTATAGCAGCATTGTTTATTTTAAAAATATAGGGGATGGAATTGGAGAAATAGTGTATTTTTTTTTCATTTTTTTCCATGTTTTCGCCTATAAAATGCATAGAAGATAAAGTAATTACTTAAAAAAAGTATTGCCCACAAAAAGATAACTTGTAATGAAAAAAAAACCATATATAGATCATTCACGTGTGATATGCAGTGATAAAGTTATGGCCAAATGAATGGGAGGAGCACTGGCAGGTGAAAATGGCTTTTGGTGTTAATGGCCTGTAGGCTGAAGTGGTTAAAATAGGAAGCCCATCTGTGGTACATAGTAAGCATACTTTGTGTAGCCCACACACAATTCTTAAAGGGGTTCTGTGGCCCTTTTTCAAAATGCAATTTAAATAAAGAGATAAGTTCCTTTCATAAGTACTATTCTTTTTTTTCCCTTTCTCATGTAGAAACAGCTGTGCTGTCTCTCTCCTGCTCCTTTCTAATTATTTGTCTAGTTAGACGAATATTGTGCTGCAGGAAGAGGCAGACAGTCTAGCAGCTGTTCCTCCCTCCCCTTCTGCACGTTATCTGATGAGTCATTCCTGACCTTTCTGCAAGCTTCAGACAGCAGGGGGAGGGGGATCTGCCTCTTGTGGCTTTAGCTCAGCTCATCTCTCCTGCACAGCAGTACAGGGAGACTGTTGTAACGTTTGCGGAGTCGTTTCCGTGGTCAGCGCACAAGATGCGTGCTGACACAGCGGAAATCCTCCACAGACGTGTAATTAGGAGAACCCAGGTTAGGTGCAATGCACCAGCAGAGGGCAATTTTCACCGGCAGATGGAGTCGTGGAGTGCAGACGAGCACAGCCTCTGCACGGCCACAGATGACAAATGGAAATTGTACAGATAAGGGCAAGGCAGGGCTGAACAGCCCATAAAGGGAAAGAGCACAGATACAGGATGAATGTGTGTCCACCAATCTAGTCGCCACCCAGTGACGGTGAACACACATCAGCAGAAATACAGCAAGAACACAATCACAAAGAATGGCAATTGCCAACAGACACCAGACAGAGAAGGACAGAACACGAGAGTAGCAAAGGCACAGCAAACAACAATAAGAAGATAACGAAAACAACAAACGCTAGCTAAATGCGAACACCGCACTCATTCGCAACAGCGAATGCGTTTACGGCACGGTCTCCACACGAAAAGTGCAACAGAGACAAGCACGCCACCCTGACTAACCAATGACAGACAAACACGAAATAGACTGAGACAGACAGAATGAACGCTTGCGAAAGCAAGCGATCAACACAGACATACAGGATGCGTAGACGCTTGCTAATCGGTTGCCTCACACCAGGCAACAGCAGGCGTAAACACAGGACAAGACAGACAGATGAAAACAGGAATAAGGTAGATAGGATCTACCGCTCTTCCGCCAGAGGCTAGTGCGATCCAAGCAAGACAGACAGATGAGGTAGCCAGTAGCAACCGCTGCTCCAGCTTACACTCCAAGAATGCAGATCAGAAGGATCCACAGCCGCTACCGCTAGAGGCTAGTGCGATCCAAGCAAGACAGACAGATGAGGTAGCCAGTAGCAACCGCTGCTCCAGCTTACACTCCAGGAACTCAGATCAGAAGGATCCACAGCCGCTACCGCTAGAGGCTAGTGCGATCCAAGCAAGACAGACAGATGAGGTAGCCAGTAGCAACCGCTGCTCCAGCTTACACTCCAAGAATGTAGATCAGAAGGATCCACAGCCGCTACCGCTAGAGGCTAGTGCGATCCAAGCAGAAGAACAGAAGGGGCTACCAGTAGCAACCGCTGCTCCGGTTAGCACCCCAGGCAAACAGAACGATTTCCTGTCGACCACCGCTGGCGACAGGACATTCGCAGCAGAGAGGCAACACAGACAAAACAGATAAGCAACCTAACTGCACTAGAGGAGCTGCCTAGTGCAGTCCCAAGAATTACTCTAAGATAACTTTAGCAAAACAAGAGGGCTGATACTCTAGGAGAGTTTATCAGAAACAAACCATGAAGGATGACCAGCAGAGGATTCTGGGAAAACATGGCTTTTATACTGCCAGCCTTCAAAGGAGGCAGCTAGGCGATTTGCATAACAAATGTATGCAAATTCCTCAGCAGCAGAACAGGTCTGAAACCTGCAAAGCAAAGACAGGTCTCTCTTCCAGAGACCTGCAGCCAGGGCCTCCATCAGAAATTTTGGGGCCCCTCACAAATCATCAGTCCGGGCCCCCCCCCCAAACTGAGAAATGTGCGTAGCCATTACATGTTGGCAGAGCTA
Source organism: Hyperolius riggenbachi (assembly GCF_040937935.1). Taxonomy (NCBI): domain Eukaryota; kingdom Metazoa; phylum Chordata; class Amphibia; order Anura; family Hyperoliidae; genus Hyperolius; species Hyperolius riggenbachi. The sequence continues at coordinate 60,719,611 of NC_090653.1, read as the reverse complement.
GTTGGAGACTTGCTGTCCACAAATTAATCACGAATAACCACGGTGGATACTCGTGATTCAAGTTAGCTCTAATTGCCACAGCTGAGCGGCTAGATGCGGCGGGGTTAATTACCCAGAACGCCGCTCTCCGCCCAGCGTTTCAACGAGGTGCAAGTTTCCGAATGGACGCGTTGCAGGCCTCGATATCGAGCACTTCCTCCTTCAAGCCGGAAGGAGGAAGTGCTCCATCATTTTTTTAGAACCTCCCAGTTTTATCTTCTGTTTAAAAAAGCTAAAAAAGTAGGTTTAATGCTATTGTCTCATATGGTAATGATTCAGCTTTTCCCATAGTCTCGCAGTTAGCAATCATGTGACCCCCAACAAGACAAATTCAGCAATCATGAGGCCCCCAACAAGACAAATTCAGCAATCATGAGGCCCCCAACAAGACAAATTCAGCAATAATGAGGCCCCCAACAAGACAAATTCAGCAATTGTGAGACCCCCAACAAGACAAATTCAGCAATCATGAGGCCCCAACAAATCATGAGGTCCCCAACAAATCATGAGGCCCCCAACAAGACAAATTCAGCAATCTTGAGGCAATGAGGCTCCCAACAAATCATGAGGACCCAACAAGTAAAAATTCAATCATTAGGCCCCCAACAAGACAAATTCAGCAGTCATGAGGCACATAAATAGACAGCATTTCACATAAATAGGCAGAATGCATATTATTATTATGGTAGACACCTGTCACCTGGATTCTGACAGGGACCCCCAGGTTAGGTAGTGAGTGACATGGAGCCCTTTTAGGTAGTGAGTGAGTGACAGGGAGCCCCTTTAGGGAGTGAGTGAGTGAGTGACAGGGAGCCCCTTTAGGGAGTGAGTGAGTGACAGGGAGCCCCTTTAGGGAGTGAGTGAGTGACAGGGAGCCCCTTTAGGGAGTGAGTGAGTGACAGGGAGCCCCTTTAGGGAGTGAGTGAGTGACAGGGAGCCCCTTTAGGGAGTGAGTGAGTGACAGGGAGCCCCTTTAGCGAGTGAGTGAGTGACAGGGAGCCCCTTTAGCTAGTGAGTGAGTGACAGGGAGGCCCTTTAGGGAGTGAGTGAGTGACAGGGAGACCCTTTAGGGAGTGAGTGAGTGACAGGGAGCCCCTTTAGGGAGTGAGTGAGTGACAGGGAGCCCCTTTAGCTAGTGAGTGAGTGACAGGGAGCCCCTTTAGCTAGTGAGTGAGTGACAGGGAGGCCCTTTAGGGAGTGAGTGAGTGACAGGGACCCCCTTTAGCTAGTGAGTGAGTGACAGGGAGGCCCTTTAGGGAGTGAGTGAGTGACAGGGAGCCCCTTTAGCTAGTGAGTGAGTGACAGGGAGCCCCTTTAGCTAGTGAGTGAGTGACAGGGAGGCCCTTTAGCAAGTGAGTGAGTGACAGGGAGCCCCTTTAGCAAGTGAGTGAGTGACAGGGAGGCCCTTTAGCAAGTGAGTGAGTGACAGGGAGCCCCTTTAGCAAGTGAGTGAGTGCCAGGGAGGCCCTTTAGCTAGTGAGTGAGTGACAGGGAGCCCCTTTAGCTAGTGAGTGAGTGACAGGGAGCCCCTTTAGCAAGTGAGTGAGTGACAGGGAGGCCCTTTAGCAAGTGAGTGAGTGACAGGGAGGCCCTTTAGCAAGTGAGTGAGTGACAGGGAGCCCCTTTAGCAAGTGAGTGAGTGCCAGGGAGGCCCTTTAGCTAGTGAGTGAGTGACAGGGAGCCCCTTTAGCTAGTGAGTGAGTGACAGGGAGGCCCTTTAGCTAGTGAGTGAGTGACAGGGAGCCCCTTTAGCTAGTGAGTGAGTGACAGGGAGCCCCTTTAGCTGGTGAGTGAGTGACAGGGAGCCCCTTTAGCTAGTGAGTGAGTGACAGGGAGGCCCTTTAGCTAGTGAGTAAGTGACAGGGAGGCCCTTTAGCAAGTGAGTGAGTGACAGGGAGGCCCTTTAGCAAGTGAGTGAGTGACAGGGAGCCCCTTTAGCAAGTGAGTGAGTGCCAGGGAGGCCCTTTAGCTAGTGAGTGAGTGACAGGGAGCCCCTTTAGCTAGTGAGTGAGTGACAGGGAGCCCCTTTAGCTAGTGAGTGAGTGACAGGGAGGCCCTTTAGCTAGTGAGTAAGTGACAGGGAGGCCCTTTAGCAAGTGAGTGAGTGACAGGGAGGCCCTTTAGCAAGTGAGTGAGTGACAGGGAGCCCCTTTAGCAAGTGAGTGAGTGCCAGGGAGGCCCTTTAGCTAGTGAGTGAGTGACAGGGAGCCCCTTTAGCTAGTGAGTGAGTGACAGGGAGGCCCTTTAGCTAGTGAGTGAGTGACAGGGAGCCCCTTTAGCAAGTGAGTGAGTGACAGGGAGCCCCCCCTCCCCAGCCGCCGCCGCTGCTTCCCCTACCTTGCCAGCAGCGTCAGACCTCAAGATCAGCGGCGACCCGACCAGTAAGAGCGGGCGCTAGACGCACCCGCTCTATATGCGGAAGTGACGTCACTTCCGCATATCAGTGCGGGCGCTGGGTCCTAGCGCCCGCACTATTGTCGCCGCCTGATCGGGGTCTGACGCGGAGGCGGCGGCGGCGGCTAGAGGGATGGAGGGAGGGAGCAGCGGCCAGGGGAGGTTGAGCGGCGGTCGGGCGGCACCCGCTAGGGCCGCGGCGGGGATGGGGCCCTCCTGCAGGCCACAGACTAGAGGAATGGTCAAACAGCTGTCTGCCTGTGCAGCCAGCTGAGCGGATCATTACAACTGTGTACTGACTCAGAAGCAATTTACATTGCAGCCATCTTGCCCAAAGGTTTAAAGATTATATTTTATGAAGGATGACCAGCAAAGGATTCTGTGAAAACATGGCTTTTATACTGCCAGCCTTCAAAGGAGGCAGCTAGGCGATTTGCATAACAAATGTATGCAAATTCCTCATCAGCAGAACAGGTCTGAAACCTGCAAAGCAAAGACAGGTCTCTCTTCCAGAGACCTGCAGCCCACAGACTAGAGGAATGGTCAAACAGCTGTCTGCCTGTGCAGCCAGCTGAGCGGATCATTACAACTGTGTACTGACCCGGAAGCAATTTACATTGCAGCCATCTTGCCCAAAGGTTTAAAGATTATATTTTATTAATTAAGTTATTTATTGGCAGCGGGGAACGGCGAAGATAGGAGAAATGAAGAGGGGGAATAATGGGGGAAACAGTAATGTGTTTATTTCAATGTGATGTGAATTCACCACAGATCTTCTTTAATTATGGTGAAGGAAGTGGCAAGTATGGTTTAATTCCACAAATCAGAAATGCCTTTTTTACCAGCTGCATTAGTTTATGGATGCCGGAGGGTCACACTAGATTAGGCTTTCTCAACCAGGGTTCCCTGAGTACTCTGCAGCAGTTCCTTGGCATTTTTCATCATGGGGGTCAGGGATGGATCAAGACCAAGTTGCGCCTGGAGCAAGGTCAGGTTTTGGCGCCTAAAGGTCAGGTTTTGGCGCCTAAACTGCCATTCCCTTTGCCGCCTTTTAAGAATTCAACAAACTGCGCCTGGGGCAAGATACCCGCTCGCCCCCCCCCCCCCCCCCTAGATCCGTCCCTGATGGGGGTTGGGGTGTAAGTATGATAGAGAGCACACTATAATAGGGAGTACTGTAAAAAGAAGCATTACAGTCAGAATAATAATGAGCACATTAATAAAACGCTTGAATAAGGAGACATTATAATGAAGAACTCTGTAATAGGGGTAGTGGCAAAAATAGGCACACCAGCTTTTAAAGACCATGCCACCTGCAAAATAAGTTCAGGAGTTCCTTGAGATCCAAAAATTACTTGCAGGGGTTTCTTGAGATCCAAAAACTATTTGCAGGGTTCCGCCATGGTAAAAAGGTTGAGAAAGGCTGCACTAGATGGAATGAGGGAGAAATATGGTATCTTCTGTTTTTTTTTTTTTTCTGGCGGGTATGAAAAAAAAATCAATGGTAAGAAGTTAAAGCCCTACTAAAGTCAAAGAGGACAAAAAGTACCAAAGACAACAACTAGCATATCGAGTGCTAACTAGTTCAGCACTAGCCTACATTTTTTCATGAATACTGCCCTTTATATGTACTGTAGTGGGGAATGCAACATATCCTCCTTGCCAGGGGTCCACCCTGCTAACAGCAGGGGCTTACATGTCATGTGAGCAGAGCTGAGAATACCAGGCTAGCAGTGGCGTAGCAATAGGGGTTGCAGAGGTAGCGACCGCATTGGGGCCCCGAGGGGCTCTCCCTCAATCACAATATTAGCTCTCTATTGGCCCTGTGTTGGTAATAATCACTTCTATAGATGCTTTAAATAGTAATAATCATTAACAAACTGTTTCCCATTCCCTACTTGCACCTCTAACACTGTTGTTGTCCTTGGCAGGTTTCCATGCGCCGTATCAATTGGTATGTATACAGTGCTTGGGGGGCCCATGTAAAACTTGCACCGGGGCCCATAGCTCCTTAGCTACACCACTGCAGGCTAGTGCTAAACTCATCAGCTTGAGTCTTGCAGTGTGATTTTTTTTTATTTTTAAATAGGGCTTTAAAGAGAAACTCCAACCTAGAATTGAACTTTATCCCAATCAGTAGCTGATACCCCCTTTTACATGAGAAATATAATGATTTTCACAAACAGACCATCAGGGGGCGCTGTGTGACTAATTTTGTGCTGAAACCCCTCCCACAAGAGGCTCTGAGTACCGCGGTACTCTGGGCAAACTGCCACAATGTAACAATGTTCACAGACAGGAATTAGCTGTTTACAGCTGTCTCTAACATCCAAAACAGCTAGCAGCAGCTACATAACCTGCCCACAGTAACAATGTCACCATGTAATACATGTCAGAATGTGAATCTGGGAGAGGAAAGATTTTACAATGAGCAAACACTGACTAAATAATTTATACATAATTATGGTAAAAAATGAAGCACTTTTTTTTACTACATTATTTTCACTGGAGTTCCTCTTTAAATGCATGCACAAAGATAAGGAGCGATAATAACAAAAACTTGCAGGCTGTTTTCCTGACCTGTAGGTTTTCTCCTTCATGTTTGAAATCTCTGATTAGTATGCATAAGCACAGGAAATGTGTCACGTTATCTGACTTCCTCAGTGTTTGTGAGAGTGAATATCAGTTCCATTGTCCTGCTTCTATTCCTGCATTGCTGGTTTGCAGCTAAAGCAAGGGATGTGGCTGGTCGCTGTGGGCAACAAGCAGAAATGCTTTCCATACCTGAGGCCCAGTTGCGCACTAGTTACTAAGATCACATGACTATAGATGGTGACAGTTAGCCAATGGCAGAAGCTTAATGAATGATGATGGGATGGGCACAATTTACAGCTGCAACTACATAATTAAAGGGCACCTGACCCAAGGCAAAACTACCTATGGTAAGCACAAAGAATGTCCATTTCTCTCCTCCCCCCCCCCCCCCCCCCCCCCCCCCCCCCCAGTCCCTGTAATGACTCCTTGAAAACTATGTAACATTGTCACATTTTCACACGGGAATAGGCAGGCTTGCTATGATGTTTCCTTCTATCACCCTCCTATTCCATCCCCTTCCCTTAAAGGAGTTATCAGGCAAATTGTGTAAAATTAGCTTTACTCTCCTGGGGCCTTTCTTCAGCCCCTTGCTGCTGACTGTCCCATGCCGACTGCTCTGCTCCCCGCCACTGTCCGGGTCTCCGTGGTCGGTATTCAGGCCGACTGCGGGGTCGGCCTTACATGCGGCTGCGCGAAGCGCCGCTGTCAATCATGGGCACAGGGGCCGCGGCGAACTGCGCAGGCGCAGAACGGTCGGCGTGGGACAGTCGGCAGCAAGGGGCTGGAGAAAGCCCCAGGTGAGTAAAGCTAATTTTACACAATTTGCCTGATAACTCCTTTAAGTGGAGTGAATGGGGTCGGGGAAAGGAGGGAATGGGAGGTGATAGGAGGGAACATCACAGCAAGCCTGCCTCTTCCTGACTGGAAATGTGACAGTAGTAGATTGTAGCTGAAAGACAAATTTTTCAAGGAGTGATTATGGGGGCTGGGAGTAATGAGGATAGGAATGGACCATGCAGAGGTATGTGAAGCCAGCTCAAACATACCTCTGTACTTACCTTAGGTAGCTTTGCCTTGGATCAGATAGCAACTTCAGAGCAATAATTAAAGTGAAGCCAGACTTTAGAGGATCTGCATTTCACATAATTGTAAATTTGGCATCATTATTTGTAATTACGATAATCATAATGCAAAAAATACGTAATCAGGAACTGTAAATTTTGTGTAATTTCATGCTGATTTTAGAAGTTAATAGCAAACCCCATACATGCTATCATCATCAAGATTGCTACGAATGTTAGTAGTGGGAATAAGTCAAAGGCATTTTTTTTTCAAAAAGACCCTGTAGTTATTGAGACGATCGAGTTTGTAAATGCAAAGGAAAAATGTTTTTTTGAACTGTCATTTTTCCTTTGCATTTTTAAAATGGATTTTCTCAAAAACTACAAGTTCTTTTTCAAAAACTCTTTATTTGTTTGTTACCATTATTCCCCTTCAGGGCCGGGCCGAGGCATAGGCTGGAGAGGCTCCAGCCTCAGGGCGCAGTGTAGGAGGGGGAGCACAATTCATTCAGCTGTCATTCCTAATTGTGTATTAAGCAGAAAGAAATAAGAAAAGGGGATACATGCATAGCAGTGACTGCAAGCCAGATAACTAGATATTAAGGTGTTGGGGAGGTTGTGGGCCCTGTGGCCCTCTTAGTCTAATAGCAATCCGTGTGTGACAGCTGAGGTGGGAGGGATGGAGGGGCGCACTTTGGTGTCTCAGCCTTGGGTGCTAGAGGACCTTGCCCCTGCTCTGTTCCCCTTAACATACGTAGCAATTAAGCTTTGCTATTAACAGCTAAAGTCGGCACAAAATGATGTGAAATTTTGAATATACGCAAAATGACGTGTGGATTAAGCAAAATCAGTTGAATGTCCATATCGGAACTACGTATGGCCATAATTGCAAAGATTAACTGAAATTGTGCGTAATTAACAGATTAAGATCATCGCTAATGGTGACACTATCGTTGGGGTTCGGAAATAAAAGAAAAGAAAAAATCCCTCCAACCAAATCCCACACAGTAGGAAGCTCAACAGTGTTTCTAATCCTTCCCCACGCTAATGCCATTAAATTCTCAGTTTTGGCTGAGGACTCACTTTGATGTTTATCTAGCATGCTTACGAGCTTATTGAAAGTGAGGTGTTATACGCTTTCTGCGACTGCCTGTTTATATTCAAATAGGCTGTGTGAGAAAACATTTTTTTCCTTTTTGTTTTGTGTGGAGCGCTGAGGCCTCTCGCGCTAGCTCACATTTACCAGAAAGACGCTGTTACGATATCTGATCCAAAAGTATTTTTGGAAACATGTCAGATTATTTAGAAACTGATTGTTTCCATATTTGGAAGGGTCAGAGAGCAAAATTTTAGAATGCATGTGTAATGCACACCGTGGCGTGTACACAATGTACTGTGTGTGTGTGAAACGCACCGTGTCATGTGTTACCCGCGAGGCCCCTCCCACACCAAGTTATTCCGTAAACACATCTTGTTACTAACCCATTTATGTTTGTAGGAGAGACGCTCGCTGGACGCATTCTTAGGAACGCTATACTAAATACTCGTGAGGGTGTTGCCCTCAAAATAGTCCCAGTTCTTCGTGGTCTGGATTCCGCAAAATTTTGAGAACATTCCTTTGAGATTCTGGTCCGTGTTGAAGCGATTGCATGATGCAACGTTTGCAGATTTGTCAGCTGGACTTTCATGACAGAAGTTTCAGATTAAACCATATTGTAAACCACCACCAGCCTGAACTGCTGGCACAAGGCAAGATGGGTCCATAGATTCACGCTGTGGACATCAAATTCTGACCCTGGTATCTGTGTGCCTCAGCAGATGTCAAAACTCATTGGGCCGGGCGTGGCTTATTACAATTGTAAAGAGTGGTTATCCGAGCTACACAATTGTCACAGTTTAAAATCATGGCTAGAAGGACAGAGCCAGCATGTAGTTTGTAGGTTCTAATGGTGTTTGTGTGGGTCTTCTATGGGTAGTTCAGTTTACTCTCACACTCAAAACACATATTTGTAGATTTAAGGTGGCCATCGATCATTAGATAGATCCCTCTCCGATCAAATGAGATCAGAGAGGAATCTAATACCAGCCCACACATTACAGACAGATTTTTAATAGATTTCAGCAAGCTGTACCCAAAGCCCTCACCCCCCCCCCCCCCAAAGTTTATGTGTATGTCAACCCCCTCAAATTCCACCTTTACTCATCACGCTGGTGTGAGTCCTCACCTCCTTTGGAGTCCTGCCATCTTTTCAATTGTCACTGCAAGCGTCTGAACCATGTGACACCTGGTGACATCACTACTTGCTCCGGTGTCACGTGGTACAGGCACTCATGGTGACAACTGAAAAAGACACCGGAGGAGGTGAGGATTTGCACCGGCTTGACAGGTGGGCCTTCAACACTCATCATGGGCCTGGGGGACACCAGCCTGGGGTCTGTTGAACATGGGTAAATTGAATTCCATTTATCCGCACACCCGATCGAGCCCTTGCGATCGAGCCTATCCTATTGTTCGACTACTAAAAAATTGACATTTAGAGATTTAGAGAGAAATTGTAACAACAACCTTCCCCCCCCCCCCCCCCTCTAGGTATACTTACCTCCTATTGAGGCTTCCCCCGATCCTCCTAAGCCTCAGGGACCCAGCGCCTCGCAATACAGCCGACAAGCCTTCAATATTTACCGGTAGAAATAGTTGAGCCCGATCGAGTCTGCTCTACGGCGCATTAGGATTTAGAGGCTTCCTCCTCCTGAGAGAAATTTCTCCTGGGGGGAGGAAGGTAAGGGGGGGGGGGGGATTTACAGATTTTAAGTATTTTCTTGCTTGCTGTTTAAAGTAAACTGAATCAGGAGGACCCTAGATTTTTAACCATGAGAAATAAGGTACAAAGGCTAGTTCATCCGATAACCATTAAAACACTACTTTATTACAACATATTGTAAGGGGGCTTTTAGGACCATTGTAGTCCCTTACACACCCCAATGAGTTCTGGGTCACCATGAGCTTGCTGGTTAGTCTGTGCCTCTCGGATTTACAAGCCCTACTCCATAGAGCCAAATTAATCCATGCCATGCACTGATGAGGATCAAACAATCCGAAACAGTCTGTATGCATGTTGGATTATTATGGCTCTGTACATATTAACAAGCTGACACATCATTGCATTCCAGCGGTTCTGGAGGTGTGTTTAGCTTCTAAGGGTACAATGGTTAATTTGCATATATTCAGCAGTGGTGCCTGGGAGACATCTCGAGCTCACTCCAACCTGAATTATCGCAAATTCTTTCTGTTTTAGGAAAGCAAACTTTTGTTTTATATTAAAAATCACACACACATGTACTTTTTCCATTACAAAACCATCACATAATATAAATTCATATCTGTTACAATTGCACCAAAATTATCCCGATATGATCAATTTTTGAAATGGAGTAATGTCCCTATGTTTTCCAGTCAGATCTAGCCAGATCCGACAGACAACCTTCTAGGGACAGTTGTATCCATATAAGTCTTACATCACATGTAAATATTGTTGAATGCCTGGCGAGGTAAATATTAATTTCTCTCAACACGTTTTGTGAACTTTAAAACATTTAGCGTTCACTTCCTCAGGAGGACAATTTTTTAGATTATATACGATTATAGAGTCTTTTCTATAATCGGTATTAATTGAAGTCATCTAGACCGTTCCAAATAGTTTGCCAAGTCTATATCAATCGACAGTTCATCTCAAACGAACAGTCCTGGATTTCTAGTTCAATGTTGTATCAAATGTCTTGCTGTCTGCATCGCATAATGGTGTAGGGAAGATTAATTCAGCATTCAGGTACCCTTTACATACTTTAAAAAAGCAGTATTCTTTTCTTAGTTGCTACTGTATGATGGTGTGGGAAATCAGAACTGTAATTTCACTTTAACCTTTGTTTGGTTGTTATGGCAACACAGAGATTGTCCTCTCCTCCCTATTTCATATTGGAGGCCCATTGTCTTTCATCACCTAGGGCAGTGTTATCTTTGTGGACAGCCATGGGTGTGAATGTTTCACAGCAGTCCCGCTCTGCAAGGAAATTGCACAGGATTGTTTTAATTTGTATTAATGAATCCTGGGAAGCTGGGTTTTCTTGGCACAGAGCGGCTGCTTTATTAATGAAGGTGTGTTAATATGGATGTCAGGAAGGAAGGTCACTCCATAATCCAGTCTAGGAGTAGCCTGGCTTCTGCATGACTTTGTGCTTCATTACTGTGTGTGGACGTTGGCTCTCGTACAAGTTGGCTATTATGCAACATTTAAAATATGCCACCGGTCAGCCCGCTGCAGGGAAGTCACAAGCAGACTCAGCTTCTCTGTCTGTATAAAGGACACCTGCTATTAGATCAAGAAGGAAGCAGGAAATGTGGGCGTCTGCGGCTAATTGACGATCTGGGCGCCCAATAATATCGGCAATAGGGCGCCCAAATCAGAAATGTAGGCGACTGATATATATCATTTTGAATATTAGAAAGTTATAGTTTTTGACATTTTTATCATTTTGAAAATTAAGAATTTATAATTTTTGATCTTTTTTTGTATTAACAAATTATTCTTATTTTTGTTTTCAAATGTATGGTTTTGAAAGTTATAAGGTTAGGAAGGGGTTTTTTAAGTTTAGGTGTCAGGAAGGGCGGTGTTAAGGTTAGGCGTCAGAAGGGGGGCTTTATGGTGAGGTGTCTGGTGCGGGGTTTTAGGCTTAGGCGTCAAGAAGAGGGGTTGGAGGTTAGGCATCAGGAAGGGGGGTTTTAGGGTTGGGTGTTGGATGGGGGAGGGTTCTTTGTGAGTGTAGGGTTAGGTCAGGGGTGTCGAACTCAAATACAAAGTGGGCAAATACAAATACAAAGTGGGCCGAAATTGAACACTAGATCCTAGTGTTTACTGGCCACCTCCCTCCCATATAAAGTTACCTTGTGTCGAATGGCCTCCCTACTCTATACAGTTCATGTTGTCTAGTGCCTCCTCCCACAGGTCAGCGAGGTGACAGTAATGGGCGGGGCTTACCTCTTCCACTGTTGGGTCTTTCCGACACTCCCACTGCGGCAACTAGATGTCCTCTGATCTCTGCCCACCTCTCTGAGATCACACGGCTATATCACTGATACTAACATCAGCAGAGTACCATCCGTAGCACAATTAGAACAACCAGTGGTTAATGGGTAGTGGCAGTTTTGATAAGGGAACGTATTACATTACTTGCATAATGTCCAATACGATTGCACTACCCAGGTACTGCGGGTCCCGCTTATTGCACAACACGCAGTACTCTCCTGCCGTTAGTACCAGTGAAACACTGCATGCATACTGCAAATTTATCGGCAGATCGTGCATCAGGCCCTATCCTACATGTCACCACCCATAAATAATCAGAAAGTCCCCCTGTTCTTAGCATACATCTGTGATCAATAAAGACTGGAATTTTAACTATATGTATAAATGGATGTATAGGCTCTACTACAAAAACATGTTATTTGTTCTTGCCTCTGTCACTGAAGTGGTGGAAATGGTCCCAGAAGGACACAAAGGACATCAATAAAACTCCAAAAGAGTTTCTCACCCCTCCCCACGCCATCCAAAAGTACAACTTTTTTCCCCCAGAAGTATGACTTTAACCCATTATCAGCTTCAAACAAAACTGCAGGGAGCTTAGTTAGTTCCTTTTTTTGTATAGCACTTTTCTCCTGTCAGACTCAAAGCGCTTGTGAGGCAGCCACTAGAGAGCACTTAGTAGGCAGCAGCAGTGTTAGGGAGTCTCGCCCAAAGAACTCCTTACTGAATAGGTGCTGGCTTACTGAACAGGCAGAGCCAAGATTTGAACCCAGGTTTCCTGTGTCAGAGGCGGAGCCCTTAACACTATCCAGCCAGTGCCACATTCACCTGTTCCATATGGCTTCTTCTCTTCCTCCACCGGCAGCTCTGAACTTCCGTCAGGTCTTCAAGGTCCCAATCACATCCAATCACGTGATATGACGTGATCGGGATCCAGGAGACCATGTCAGCGTTACAGCGCCACCCTCTGGTGGAAAAGGAGTGATGGAAGAGATGGAAGAAACTCTTTTATCACGCCTCCTCCACCAGCGCTGTGGCGCTGACATGGTCTTATGGTTCCTGATCACGTCATATCATGTGATCGGAACCCAGAAGACATGTCGGGATTTTATTGCTGCCATGGTGGAGGAAGAAGAAGCCGACCCAGCCGTCCGGACAGGTAACTATGAAAGCTCCATGCCGCCACTACTACAATGACAAGCCTGACAGGCTGGGGAAGGCACACTTCCCCAGCGGCAGAAAAAAAAAACAGCCCTGCAGCCTATTTGGCTGCTAAAGGGTGAAAGGACCCATGAATTGTTAAGAAATACTATTTTTTATTTCAGTGATTGCACAGCAAGGTTGTGGTACTTGCTGCTGCATTACGACAGTCCCAGCTGTCTCAGTTCACGTTTTTAGAGTACAACAACTTTCCTCAGTCTGTCTCCTCCTTCCAAGGACAGCCGTCTGCAGAGAATCTGCTCGCCAATCAAAGAGACGTTCTACTTCTCGCACATGTGGAAAATCGGAGCCGAGGGCCTGGTGGTGCCACTTCCATTACTAGGAGTTTAAAGAGACTCTCATGTATGGACATTGGCCTCAATTCACTAAGCTTATCTCCTGTCTTTAATAACGTTTCTAGAATTATCACCTCGGTGATAAGGCATGTAGTATTCAGGAAACATTTTACCCCAGGCAAACCTAAAGTTAACTCTTCTGTCTTTAAAGGGAACCTTAACTGAGAGGGATATGGATGTTTCCTTTTAAACAATACCAGTTGCTTGGCACTCCTGGTGATCTCTTTTGCTGCAGTAGTGGCTGAATCACACACCTGAAACAAGCATGCAGCTAATCCAGTCTGACTTCAGTCAGAGCACCTGATCTGCATGCCTGTTCAGACACAGGATCAGCAGGGGAGTCAGGCAACTGGTAAAGGAAAAATCCATACACTTCTCAGTTTAGGTTCCCTTTAAGTTAAGGTGAGATCTCTAAAGTTAAGGTTTCAATCCTTAAGATAACTACAGAATTCTAAAAATAAAGAAAGGCTGTTAATTAACTGCATGTGAAAATAACTACAGAGGAAATAACTAAAGGTGCGTACACACGTCTGATTTTTCCAAACGACTGGTCGTTCGGACCAGTCGTTTCGATGTCAAATCGGGCGTGTGTTCAGCTGATAACGCTGGTTTTGACGGATCCGATCGGTCAAATCCAGTCTTATCAGCTGAACGATCGTTTGTACACAAGCCCGATTTGACGTCCAAACGACCGGTCCTTTAGACGTTCAAACGACCGATTTTTTGGAAAAATCTGACGTGTGTATGTACCTTTAAGGACTGAAGTGATAAGATAACTCTCTCACTGTGAAAACGTATCTCTACACCTTAATAAGGCAAGCTTCTTTAGTGAATTAACACTAAACATACCGATCGATGTGTGGTGATAAGTTTTCTCTTGCCTTATTATCTCCAACATGATCTTAGTGAATTGAGGACATTGTTTAAAATTTCCAACCCCTGTTAATTCACTATAGCGTTTTCTCAGATACCGGTAGGCAAAGCTGTTTGCCTTGTGCAATTACTTTCTCTGCCTCTTCGGAAACAGGCTAAACATAGTCTTATCAACTGCCTGAAGACATTACTGGAAATATAATATGGTTGCATATGTTAAATGGAAAACTGAAGGCTTTCCAATCTGAGAGCAGCAAAATAAACAAAATTAGTTTAATCAGGCAGTAAAATAGACAGCCTGTGCAGGGTCCTTCCAGTTACAGGAACAGCTGAAAGGAATAGAGCTATGCAGATGAGCTCTGTGAATCTAGCCCCCCTACAATCAGAACAGATAAAAATTCCTTCATGTTTGGTTGGTGCTATGTTTGAGCCCATTTGTGCTGCAAAAATTAAGATTTGTGCTGCTTTCATTTTGAAGGTAATAGCAATAATTTTTTCTCAGACAATTGACCCAGCCCTCGTACAACAACATACAGACTGTATGACAGTATGGTTGGATAGTGTTGTGTTTGTGCAAATTTGTGCTGCAAAAATCATCATTCTATCTTTTATAGTTTTTGAGCTATTGAGTTTTTAAAAAGGTCAAAAGTTTACTCAGCCCCCTACATCGCAAAGGGTGAGTGAGGATAGAGACACATCGTAGAGTGTTTTTTCGGTCGTCTCCGTTTTTTAAAAAAAATGCTTATATTGACCTACATTCAAATCACAGCAAAATTTATTGCGATCTTTGCATTTTTTACTGAATTTTACTGCGATTTTAATGCAAGTCAATGGAAGCTTTTTTTTTTTTTTTTTTTTTTTATTAAAATGACCCAAAAAACACTCTCCGGTCTGACAGGGCCCTGAACTTTTGACCTTTATAAAAACTTGAATATCTCAAAAAGTATAAAAAATAGAATGATGATTTTTGCAGCACAAATGAGCACATGCAGGAACCACATTAGATGTAAATGAGCCCATTGATTAACATAGGCTGTCATATCTGGAGACCATGTGTAAATCCTTCAAGTGTTAACCCTGACTTAGTTTCCTGCAAGATAGCTTAAAAATCCATTGTGGACAAAGCAGGGTCAGATAAAAGGTAGTGCTGTGATAACTGCATGATATTAGATCCTAGGCCTTACTTCTTATTAAGCTGTTCTATGTTGGGGCTCTCAGGGTCTGTCAAGATCATACAGCATGCTAATCTTTCCTGTCCATTTTTGTGATATTTCCGATACTCACCATTTCTCAGTACTAGTCTATCTAATACTTTCCTATCTTTCCAGCCTCACAGTTACTAGGGTCTTGCTCCGCATCAGAGTTTGCATCTTCTCACAATGGGATGAAGATATGTGACCATCTTTGGTGAGTATACATTTGGTTTCTGTATTCTGACAGCCTGGCTTCTTAGAGCCTGTTTTATTTGTCCTGAGAGCCTGGTTTCTGTGTCCTGACATATATTATTTTAGACACTGATCAGTGACAGATAAGACTCAGCTTTACTGCTGCAGTACTGGCCACAAAGTGGTAAACCCTTAACAGAAGGAGGAAATAGGAGAGGTCAGGTGATCTGGCTGCTGCCTTCTCCAAGGTCCATCCAATCTCATACAGGCGATCAAAGGATAGGAGGAGGAGTTTGGACAACTGTATCTCCAATAATATTACACTATTAACTCTATAGGAAATAGAGCTAGAGAAGCTAGATAGCTAGATATTGTAAATTATGTTTTGCATAAAATACAGATGTCCAATGCTCAGAACTTTGTGTATTGCCTATTGATGCAAATTTACTATCATACGCAATAAAAAAAATGGGAGGCCAAACTAGAGCTTTAAGTTTCCCTCTTGCTTCTGCTTTGGAGATATCAGATTATGAGATTCCACTGAGACTATGAGGTCACCAAGGAGCCTGTCCATCATTTATGTAGCAAACTAGACACAGGTCTCCCTCAGTGATGACTCATCTACCTAGTAGAGATGACTCTGTTGGAACTCCTGGGACTTTTATTAGCAGACAGATTCCAATGAAGTGAGGAATACTCTGCTTGTAGGCAGGAAGTCTAACATAAGTGCTGTCAGAAGGCTGCAGCTCTCAGGAGAATTGGTTGATTCCAGGGTGAACAGATCCTATAGACAGGAGCATGAGTGAGTCACCAGAAATGCATACAGGGCCATTGGGAAATGTATACAAAGAGGTAGGTAAGAAAGTACATAGACAGAGCTGATTCTATTGGTAGCTTCTCAGATATCAGGGCAGAAGATGAGTCAGTGGGGAGATCTGAAACCAGGTATGGAACAAAATAACTGGAGTGGGATGTAGTTAGTAAGTGTGGTTGTCTGCCATTGCGAACACTTACGTGGAAGCATACAGACCTTAGTCAGATCCTACAGTGTGTTTGAACCAGGAGGACCTGGGAATTCACACTGACGCAATCTAGATGGTGATAAGGCGCCAGGAGAATGCTGCCATCTGGGGTTGGTCAACACCATAGGCGAGCAGTCTTTACCCCTAAACAATGATCGTCTGCTCCTTCCCTGCTCTATTACATGGGAGGGTCAGACGAGTTCGGCAGAAGTCGTTGTGGACTCCGGTTCTGCCGCAAACCTCATCGATTACGATTTCGTAAAAAGATTGGGGATACAAAAATTAGTGGACAGAACCTGCGGCGCGTAGCGCCGCGGCAAAAAAATGGGCGTGGCAATGACCGGATGAGGGCGGAGCTAACTGTAACTTAAAGCGAACCCGGGGTGAGGGTTTATTTCCTTTTAAACAATACTAGTTGCCTGGCGGCCCTGCTGATCTATTTGGCTGCAGTAATAAACTGAATTACACCAGCAACAAGCATGCAGCTAATCTTCTCAGTTCTGACAATATTGTCAGAAACCCCTGACCTGCTGCATGCTTGTTCAGGGTCTATGGTTGAAAGAATAAGAGGCAGAGGACCAGCACGGCAGCCAGGCAACTGGTATCGGAGCAGTGCTTTTCAGCGCTGCTAGCTTTGGGCGCAGCCAGCGCCGCCATAGACTGTAATGGGAATCAGTCTATAGCGGCGCTCAGTGAGGAAGGTCGGCTCCGTCAGAAGACGGAGCCGAAGTTGTTTAAAAAACACAATAATTCGGCCTCCAGCAATCGCTGGAAGCCGAATTATTTCAATCCCCCACTATCCATGTCGGCCTGGAGGGGGAATAGTAATTAAAACGCCCCGGACTTGTGCAGAAGCAGGACCAGCCATTTAACAGCTGGATCCTGCGCCCAAGTCTACCAGCGCCGTATTCAAATGTACGCACTGGTATTGCTTAAAAGGAGAGAAATATGGCAGCCTCAATATTATTCTCACCTCAGGTTCCCTTGAAAAGTGCAACGCAAAGACAGTGGGCCCAAGTTTTGGTGACCCTTTCCCCAGAAAATTCACATAATTGTGCAGGTTTTCTCAAGAAAATACACATATATGCCCAGAAAATACGTGCAATCATGTCGGCAGATATGCCCAGAAAATACGTGCAATCATGTCGGCAGATATGCCCAGAAAATATGTGCAATCAAGTCGGCAGATATGCCCAGAAAATACGTGCAATCAAGTCGGCAGATATGCCCAGAAAATACGTGCAATCAAGTCGGCAGATATGCCCAGAAAATACGTGCAAACAAGTCGGCAGATATGCCCAGAAAATACGTGCAAACAAGTCGGCAGATATGCCCAGAAAATACATGCAATCAAGTCGGCAGATATGCCCAGAAAATACGTGCAAACAAGTCGGCAGATATGCCCAGAAAATACGTGCAATCATGTCGGCAGATATGCCCAGAAAATACATGCAATCATGTCGGCAGATTTGCGAAGAAAATACATGCAATCATGTGGCAGACCTGCCCAGAACATACACCTGCTAATATAAATAAAACAAAAACATTTACTCACCTGCAGCAGCAGACCTCCTGTCCCAGCCTCCATCCGGCGCGCAGCTCCCATGGGTGGTTGGGTGGATAGGTAGCCTAGTGGGTGGGTGAGTGGGTGGGTGGGTTGGTAGCCTGGTTGAGTGGGTGGGTTGGTAGCCTGGTGGGTGGGTGGGTAGGTAGCCTGGTGGGTGGGTGGGTAGGTAGCCGGGTGGGTAGGTAGCCTGGTGGGTGGGTGGGTAACTAGCCCGGTAGGTAGGTAGGTAGCCCGGTGGGTGGGTAGGTAGGTAGCCTGGTGGGTGCGTGGGTAGCCGGGTGGGTGGGTAGGTAGCCTGGTGGGTGGGCTGGTAACTAGCCCGGTAGGTAGCCGGGTGGGTGGTTAGGTAGGTAGCCGGGTGGGTGGTTAGGTAGGAAGCCTGGTGGGTGGGTAGCCGGGTGGGTGGGTAGGTAGGTAGCCGGGTGGGTGGTTAGGTAGGTAGCCGGGTGGGTAGGTAGGAAGCCTGGTGGGTGGGTAGGTAGCCGGGTGGGTAGGTAGGTAGCCGGGTGGGTAGGTAGGAAGCCTGGTGGGTGGGTAGGTAGCCTGGTGGGTGGGTAGGTAGGTAGCCTGGTGGGTGGGTAGGTAGCCTGGTGGGTAGGTAGGTAGCCGGGTGGGTAGGTAGGAAGCCTGGTGGGTGGGTAGGTAGCCTGGTGGGTGGGTAGGTAGGTAGCCTGGTGGGTGGGTAGGTAACCTGGTGGGTGGGTTGGTAACTAGCCCGGTAGGTAGCCGGGTGGGTGGTTAGGTAGGTAGCCAGGTGGGTGGTTAGGTAGGTAGCCGGGTGGGTGGTTAGGTAGGTAGCCGGGTAGCCGGGTGGGTGGGTAGGTAGCCTGGTGGGTGGGTTGGTAACTAGCCCGGTAGGTAGCCGGGTGGGTGGTTAGGTAGGTAGCCGGGTGGGTGGTTAGGTAGGTAGCCGGGTAGGTAGGTAGGTAGCCGGGTGGGTAGGTAGCCGGGTGGGTAGGTAGCCGGGTGGGTGGTTAGGTAGTTGAGTGGGTGGTTAGGTAGGAAGCCTGGTGGGTGGGTAGGTAGCCGGGTGGGTAGGTAGCCGGGTGGGTGGTTAGGTAGTTGGGTGGGTGGTTAGGTAGGAAGCCTGGTGGGTGGGTAGGTAGCCGGGTGGGTAGGTAGGTAGGAAGCCTGGTGGGTGGTTAGGTAGTCGGGTGGGTAGGTAGGTAGCCGGGTGGGTAGGTAGCCGGGTGGGTAGCTATCCGGGTGGGGGGCCCGACTCCTATCCTCCCTCCCTCCCTTCCTTCCTCACCTCGGGGGGCCCCCTCCCGATATGCGCGGCGGGAGAGTGAGCGGCAAATGCAGGAAGTCTTCAGGGCTCTCCAGGCATCCGCTAGAGGCCCAGCCGCTGAGTCTCCAATATGTCTCCAACTGGAGACATATTGGAGACCAAGCGGCTGGGCCTCTAGCGGATGCCTGGAGAGCCCTTCCTGCATTTGCCGCTCGCTCGCTCTCCCGCCGCGCATATCGGGAGGGGGCCCCCGAGGTGAGGGAGGGAGGGAGGATAGGAGTCGGGGGGCCCCCGGGAATAAAATAATAAAAAAATAAAAAAATATTAAAAAAAAAAAAAAAAAGTACTTAATGCCATGGGCCCCTGAAGAAAACGGAACTTCAGGGGCCCTCGTGCGGCGGCACGGCCTGCACGGCCGTATGTCCGCCCCTGGTTCCTGGTTATGCCCATGGCAACCTCCACCATTGTTCTTGGTATGCCCTGGTTGCAACTCCACTCCCCACAGATTGACTGGGTTTCAGGTCAGCAGCTGGAATGGTCAGCCTATTGCCATCAGCATTGCTTGGGCAGAGTGGCAGTTCGTGCTACCAAGATAAAGGTTGGAGGAGTGGTAGTGCAGGTTAAGGCAGAAGCTGTGGTTAAAGATGCCAAGCCTGAGACCGGCTTACCTCGAAGGGTGGTCAGGGCACCTGCGGAGACGGTGGAGGACTGGATGCCTAGTCTGGGCCCTTGCCAGCGAGACATTCTAGGGGGTAAAACATCTTGTCAGACTTCACCGGGTACATTACAAGATTTACCCGTGTCAAGGAAATCCCGGACCCTGAAAAATCAGACTGGTAAGAGAAAGTCTGTAGAGTGGGAGTTTTCTCCAGGGGACATGGTGTACGTGTCCTCTCGGCATGGGGCCCCGAGGCGATTATCGACCAAACTGGGTCCTACATTCATAGGACCATTCCTAGTGATCAGGAGGGTTAGTTTTGCCACCTATGCTGTCGATCTCCCAGCCAGTATGAGAGGTGTAAGATCAGTCCATGTGTCTCTGTTGAAGCCAGCAGTACACGTGGACTCCCCTCCCTCCCTCCCCGTGATGGTAAGAGATCAATCGGAATGTGAGACCGAAAAGTTTCTAGACCCACATTCTGAGAGACCTGGTGGGAAGTGTCCGGAGTCCACTCCTCGGGGGGGGGAAGTACTGTGAGAAAACGCGGAAAAGCCGCCGAGTGTACTGACAGCAAGGCGGCTGGCTCCGCGTCCAGCGCGGCGGTTTGTATGCAGCAGCATGCGTCTGATACTATGATAGATCGCGGAAAAGCCGCCGCATGTACTGGCAGCAAGGCGGCTGTTTCCGTGTCCAACACAGCGGTTTGCACGCAGCAGTATGTGTCTGGTGTGGCTGGCTCTGTTAGTGCACCTGGATGGAAAGCTACATTCTATCATTGTATTATTGTTCAGACTAGTTCCAGGTTGCTGAGACAACGGACCTCGCACCCAAGACTAGGGAACTGTATTATCATGTATGTTATATTCCAGACTAGTTCCAGGGTACTGAGACCACGGACCTCGCACCCAAGACTAGGGAACTGTATTATCATTTGTGTTATTCCCAAGACCTGCTTGGGACGCCCATCTTCCAGGGGTCACTAGTCACCGGGTCTTCTCGCTATTCAGCCTGAGACTCCGCCCCTTGGAAGTCTCAGGCTGCTGCACTTTCAAAGGAAGGTATTTCTCATACTGCCAAGGACCACCTGCTCCTCGGGTGGTCCTCACTCAAAGTTATTACTGTTGCACCAAACACTCACACTATATACAGTAGGTGTCCAGAGGTTAGTAATATATCTGTATTATCGGTGATTCTGCAGATCATTAATAATCGGGTATACATCTGTATTCTTGGTGATACTGCAGATCGCCAATAATCAGATTCTCTCTGCGTGCTGACACCGATCGTTACAGTAAGTAGTGGAGACTGGAGAGATCATGGCAGACAGCAATAAGGCAGAATACAGGAACAAGCAGAGGTCAAAACCAGGAGTTAGAAAGCCTTTAGGTGAGGCAGGGTAACACAATCAGCGAACAACTAGTGAAATATGAAGACTAGGGGACAGCAGGAAAGAGGAGCCATGGTATAGAAACAGGGTTGAAACTTAAAGAGAAACCGTGACCAAGATTTGAACTTCATCCCAATCAGTAGCTGATACCCCCTTTCTCATGAGAAATCTATTCCTTTTTTCAAATGGATCATCAGGGGGCTCTGCACAGCTGATATTGTGGTGAAACCCCTCCCACAGTGTGATGTCTCAGCGCCTCACAGCACTGAGGTACTGACATCACACTGGGGGAGCCTTATTGCATTGTGGGAAATAACAGCTGTTTCCAACTGACAAAAATGCAAGCATCATCTCCTTCCAGTGACATCGCCTGCCAGCAGTAAAAATGTCACCATGTGATAAATGTCAGAGATCAGGGAGAGGAAAGATTTTACAATGGGCAAACACCGACTAAATCACTTATACATAAATAATTGTAAAAATTAAGCACTTTTTTAATTACATTATTTTCACTGGAGTTCCTCTTTAAAGAATATCCAAGATGAACCTTGGGTCAAAAGATAAAGACTTACCTAAAGAGAGGGAAGCTTCTGGATCCTATAGGGGCTTCCCATGCCTTTCTCTACTCCTCCATTGTCAAGAGCAGGATCGTACATAAAGCACCCTAGGCTGGTGCCTGGGGCCCAGTGGGTGTCAAGAAGAGGCCCAGTTGCCGTCTTCTATGATGTCATTCTCACCCTTGTTTATCCAAAGGACTATCATTGGAAGCCAAAACTACTATGCTGCCTTGGGCCCTGTTTAGGCTTATTCCTTCTCTGAATCGGACAAATTTCCCCTTTGATCTGATGGGAAAATTGCATCGTGTGTTGCCTTAAAAATCAGCACTCGGTACTGGTGTTCAGTTTTGGGATAGCTGAGGAACTGTAACCAAGGATTGGACTTCATTCCAATCTATAGCTGATACTCCCTCCCGACACTCCCGCCGATCGCATTGCTCTTTCTCCGTCACAGCTAATTCGCCCTGCTGTCAGTATTACAGCAGAGCTCCGTGAGCCGGTCAAGAGCCAATTTCATAGGCGCCTGACCCTGTTGTCAATGTGAGCCAATCTCATTGGCTCACATTGATCACAGGGTCAGGAGCCAATGAAAACGGCTCCTGACGGGCTGACAGAGCTCTACCGTCATAGAGTCGGCAGAGTGGGTGGGCTGAGGCGACAGGTGTGTGGCATGAACGACGGTAGCGGCGATTCAGTGCGGCAATTTGTTTGTATGCGCTTGTTTCTGGTACCAGCTGTCTTTGGTCCTTAAAGGACAACTATCAAAGTTAACTAAAATTCTAAATGCCACAAATATTCCCAGTAACTACTAGACAGTAGCAATACAAAGGCTTTTTTTTCATCTTTTAATTTCTTCTGAGAAGAAAATATGACATTTACAGAGAACAGTTTTCATTGTGGGCATTAGTATGGAGGACTGTGTCCCGCACATCCAATATACAGAAACAATCTTCACTGGCTCTAATACTGTGAGTAAAATGTGTTCAGAATTTTATAAAGCAGAAATATAGCTTCAAATGTGTGTAAATAATCATCAGCTGCAGCTCTGTCTGTGTGCTCCTTTCTCTCTCTCTCCCTCTCTCTCCCTTGTTGTATAAAGTAAACAGTATACAGCCAGGTTACAGTTCAGCTCTAACCGTACCCCCACCCCCCACCTGATGCCGACACAAATTGTTACAAATTGTCACACAGGCTGTGACGAGAGACTTCTGAAGAGATTTCTAATGTTGCTGGCTAAAAGCTTTATTAGGTATGTGGGGTTTACAGAAGAACAGTTTCTTGATAGTTGTTCTTTAAGGGGCCAGAGACTGCTGGTACTGAAGGGGTTAGGATGACTCCAGTTACCTGAGTAAATTGTAGGTTTGGTTGCTTAGATATTCCAAATTCTTTTATTTAATTTTTATTGCTCAAAAGGTGGATATAAACTTTATTTTAGTGTTACAACCTTGCAAGATTTCACATGTCTGCAACAAATAATACGGAAACCATGTGAGATTTGTCCGCCTTGCTTGTTCACTGTCCCCTACATAGTTGTCACCCATGATGCTCAGACAAGGGAAAATCAGGCTGCTTATGTGCTGCATTACACAGCAGTCTATACAACAACACTACGAGATATTGCATAATCTGCTGCTAGAGGAGTCTGTGGAATGCTGCACAGCTATGCTGTCCCTTATGAGCAAGCAGAATTCTCAGTGCTGACCCAAATTCTTCCAGGCAGACCTGGTCAGGGGTGACCCAACCCATCTTTGTTTAGACCACTCCCATCACAATTAGTGATTTCTCTTACTATCTCCTCCTGACAAAGAGCTCATTGTGCTTGAAATGTCAGCAAGCTCCGCATCTCCCTCTCGGTACGTATTCACTTTCCTTCTACAGTTGTGCTGTGCTGTACAGCCCTTTACTATCTATGTATTATGCCTTATGTAGTCATACTTGCATGTGAGCAACTTGAATTAGCTCTAATCGTACAAATAAGCTGTTATGTGCAAATGACTTACTACTGAAATTGCTTCATGCAATCAGATAACCCGCTGAGATTGAATGGAAGTCACCTGTCTTTGACCAATGTGTGTATCCAAAGCCGGGAACGGAGAGGAGAGACACATCAGGCTGTACACTGCAGGCACTTGCACTACGCTTACCTCCCTCTGCTTCCTCCAAGACAGCATCTCCTCCCTGCTGGCCCGCAGCATCCCAGCTCTGATCCCCGGGATGCCGGGTATGTGCTGCACCAGCGCTGCATCACTCTCCCACTCTCAGCAGATTAGTGATGGGATCATCAGCCACACGTGAAGTGCTGCTTCTTCTCTGACTACAGCGACACCTCACGTGACCCGGCAGCACGTAACAGGTCACATGATGCACCGCTGCAGCCATGAATACAGGATGCTTGATGGCCAGATGGAGATACCATCACTGGAACGCTGAGAACAGGTGAGTGAAGCAGCGCCACACATACAGGGAGGGGTATATATGGTGTGCTGATATAGTGGATTGTTGACTTTGTTGGGGCAGAGCCTATGCCACAATATCAAGCACCCGACTCTTGGTGACTGGTGTGTCCACTCACAATCTTCGAAAACTATAATTTTAATAAAGGTGTTCAGTAATTTTAGTAGATCATTTTGATCGATTCTTCCAGTGATGTTGTTGGTAGTAACAACATTATTACTTAAACTGCAGTATAGTAAAGCAACCACAAGATGTGTAATGTGAGGTCATGATCTCTATGGTATTGTGTTTTCCTGTAGTCATTCTGTGCTCCTCTCAATTCTAAGTAAGCTGCATTACCTGATGGTTGTGTATGATTTAACTCAAGTTTTTTTTTTTTTCAGTAAAAGCTAACTTGTTATACTGGGTGACTATCTGCATGTAGCTACCACTCTGCTCCATCAGATCTATTGTCCCCTAACCTATCTGAACAATAAGCTTCCAGTCAATTTTGTACCCTTTCAAGATGGTGATTGAGGATGGTGGTAATTTTTCATCAAGTTGATACGGGATGGAATAGTAGTTGATCTACAGCAACATTGCTCTGTACTGCATTGTACAGTACTTTGGTAGTTGCAGTGATGGTAGGCACGAGATTGAGTAGAGCAAGGTGGTAAATTGGAGTATGGTTTGCCGAGGCACTGCTTGAGTTGGGTGCCAGGTGGTGTCGTTAGTAGTAAAATATTGGTAACATACATTAGTGATAACAAAAATGTGCTTTCTTAAAACAAAAAGTACAGTGGGATGCGAAAGTTTGAGCAACCTTGTTAATCGTCATGATTTTCCTGTATAAATTATTGGTTGTTACGATTAAAAATGTCAGTTAAATATATCATATAGGAGACACACACAGTGATATTTGAGAAGTGAAATGAAGTTGATTGCATTTACAGAAAGTGTGCAATAATTGTTTAAACAAAATTAGGCAAAAAAATGAAATCAATATTTAGTAGATCCTCCTCTTGCTGAAATTACAGCCTCTAAACGCTTTCTGTAGGTTCCAATGAGAGTCTGGATTCTGGTTAAAGGTATTTTGGACCATTCCTCTATACAAAACATCGCTAGTTTATTCAGGTTTGATGGCTTCCGAGCATGGACACAGGGCCGTTTCTTGGGCGATCGCCCTGGGCGTGGACCGGCATGTACAAGAAGGGGGGCGCAGGCAGAAGGACATAACCGCTAGGCGCTAGGGAACCGGTCACGTGCGGTGCAGCCAAATGGAAGAAGAAAGAAGTTTACCAGCGCGATCACCTTCCTTGACTCCTCCTGGGCTGCCTGCGTCAGACGTCAAGTCATCATCACGTCACCACCGCGTAATGACACCTGATATCCTGTAGCGGTACTGCAGGCTGTCAGTGCGCAGCGCCCATGGAGGAGTCGGCTTGCCAGGGCTCTCTTCGACTGTGTGCTCTCCTGGTCCCTGCTTCCTCCTGGATGAGTGGCTGGTCACTAGTAAGGAGGCAGATCTAATTGGAACCTGTGACTGTGTGACTGTCCCAAAAGAGTAAGGATTTGCAAGTCCATGGGGTGGGGCAGGGGGGGGGGGCAATTCTTACACCCTCGCCCTGGGTGCAATTTAGCCTAGAAACTGCCCTGCATAGACAGCTCTCTTTAACTCATACCATAGCTTTTCAATTATATACAGGTCTGGGGACTGAGATGGCCATTCCAGAACATTGTACTTGTTCCTCTCCATGAATGCCTTAGTGGATTTTGAGCAGTGTTTAGGGTCGTTGTCTTGTTAAAAGATCCAGCCTCGGCACAGCTTCAGCTTTGTCACTGATTCCTGGACATAGGTCTCCAGAATCTGCTGATACTGAGTAGAATCCATGCATCCCTCAACTTTGGCAAGATTCCCAGTCCCTGCACTGGCCGCACAGCCCCACAGCATGATGGAACCACCACCATATTTAACTGTAGGTAGCAGGTGTTTTTCTTGAAATGCTGTGTTGTTTTTCCTCCATGCATAACGCCCCTTGTTATGCCCAAATAACTCAATTTTAGTTTCATCAGTCCACAGCACCTTATTCCAAAATGAAGCTCGCTTGTCCAAATGTGCTTTAGCATACCTCAAGCGACTCTGTTAGTGCTGTGAGTGGAGAAAAGGCGTCCTCTGCATACAGCATCTCCTTGTGTAAAGTGCGCTGAATGGTTGAACAATCCACAGTGACTCCATCTGCAGCAAGATTATGTTGTAGGTCTTTGTTGCTGGTCTGTGGGTTGACTCTTACTGTTCTTACCATTTGTTGTTTCTGTTTATCCAAGATTTTCCTTGGTCTGCCACTTCGAGCCTTCAATTGGTCTTCAATTTCTCAATATGTTCCTAACTGTGGAAACAGACAGCTAAAATCTCTGAGACAGATTTCTGTATCCTTCCCCTAAACCTGATGGTGAAACAATCTTTGTCATCAGGTCATTTGAGAGTTGTTTTGAGACCCCCTTGTTGCTACTCTTCAGAGACATTTAAAAGAGGAGGGAAACTTACAATCGACCCCTTAAATACTCTTTTTTATAATTGGATTCACCTGTGTATGTAGGTCAGGGGTCACTGAGCTTACCAAGCCAATTTGAGTTCCAATAATTAGCTCTAAAGGTTTTGGAATCAATAAAATGACAACAGTGCCCATATTTATGCACCTGCCTAATTTTATTTAACCAGTTATTGCACACTTTCTGTAATTGCAATAAACTTCATTTTACTTCTCAAATATCACTGTGTGTGTCTCCTATATGATGTATTTAACTGACATTTTTTATCGTAACTACCAACGATTTACAGTGGCTTGCAAAAGTATTCGGCCCCCTTGAAGTTTTCCACATTTTGTCACATTACTGCCACAAACATGAATCAATTTTATTGGAATTTCACGTGACAGACCAATACAAAGAAGTGTACACGTGAGAAGTGGAATAAAAATCATACATGATTCCAAACATTTTTTAAAAATAAATAACCGCAAAGTAGGGTGTGCATAAGTATTCAGCCCCCTGAGTCAATACTTTGTAGAACCACCTTTTGCTGCAATTACAGCTGCCAGTCTTTTAGGGTATGTCTCTACCAGCTTTGCACATCTAGAGACTGAAATCCTTGCCCATTCTTCTTTTCAAAACAGTTCCAGCTCAGTCAGATTAGATGGACAGCATTTGTGAACAGCAGTTTTCGGATCTTGCCACAGATTCTCGATTGGATTTAGATCTGGACTTTGACTGGGCCATTCTAACACATGGATATGTGTTGTTTTAAACCATTCCATTGTTGCCCTGGCTTTATTTTTAGGGTTGTTGTCCTGCTGGAAGATGAACCTCCACCCCAGTTTTAAGTGTTTTGCAGACTCCAAGAGGTTTTCTTCCAAGATTGCCCTGTATTTGGCTCAATCCATCTTCTTCCCATCAACTCTGACCAGCTCCCCTGTCCCTGCTGAAGAGAAGCACCCCCAGAGCATGATGCTGCCACCACCATATTTGACAGTGGGGATGGTGTGTTCAGAGTGATGTGCAGTGTTAGTTTTCTGCCACACATAGCGTTTTGCATTTTGGCCAAAAAGCTTCATTTTGGTCTCATCTGACCAGAGCACTTTCTTCCACATGTTTGCTGTGTCCCCCACATGGCTTATGGCAATTGCAAACTGCAAACAGGACTTCTTATGCTTTTCTGTTAACAATGGCTTTCTTCTTGCCACCCTCCCATAAAGGCCAACTTTGTGCAGTGCACGACTAATAGTTGTCCTATGGACAGATTCCCCCACCTGAGCTGTAGATCTCTGCAGCTCGTCTAGAGTCACCATGGGCCTCTTGACTGCATTTCTGATCAGTGCTCTCCTTGTTTGGCCTGTGAGTTTAGGTGGACGGCCTTGTCTTGGTAGGTTTACAGTTGTGCCATACGCCTTCCATTTCCGAATGATCGCTTGAACAGTGCTCCGTGGGATGTTCAAGGCTTTGAAAATATTTTTGTAGCCTAAGCCTGCTTTAAATTTCTCAATAACTTTATCCTTGACCTGTCTGGTGTGTTCTTTGGACTTCATGGTGTTGTTGCTCTCAATATTCTCTTAGACAACCTCTGAGGCTGTCACAGAGCAGCTGTATTTGTACTGACATTAGATTACACACAGGTGCACTCTATTTAGTCATTAGCACTCATCAGGCAATGTCTATGGGCAACTGACTGCACTCAGACCAAAGGAGGCTGAATAATTATGCACACCCCACTTTGCAGTTATTGATTTGTAAAAAATGTTTTGAATCATGTATGATTTTCGTTCCACTTCTCACCTGTACACCACTTTGTATTGGTCTTTCATGTGGAATTCCAATAAAATTGATTCATGTTTGTGGCTGTAATGTGACAAAATGTGGAAAACTTCAAGGGGGCCAAATACTTTTACAAGCCACTGTATATAGGAAAATCATGACGATTAACAAGGTTGCCCAAACTTTCGCATCCCACTGTATTTGCAATAATTCTGGTTGGAGTGAGCTCCAAGATGTCTCCCAGTGCATCACTGCTAAAATATGCAAATTACCCATTGCACACCTCCAGATCTGCTAGAATGCAATGATGTGTCAGCTTTTTAATATAACAGAGCCAAATTAATGCAACATGCATAGAGACTGTTTCAGATTGATTGCTCAGCAAGAAAAGTGATTCCTCAGCTCTACCGCAAAGTAATAGATATACCAGGGAGTCGACCAGTCCACACCTGGATCCCTCTTAGGTGTGTAACATTCACAGCAGCAAAGACAAAACGACTGGGTCTCCACCTGGATTTGTGCAAAATTGCTGGTTTATTGTACCATAGTAACAGAAAAACCGCACGATGTTTCGGCCAGCGGCAGCGATGAGAGCCGAACTGAGCAGCGCCAAATTAATATGCAACCGAATTTTATGTCCTTTTCAACCATTTACATAATATATGGGTCACCCAGAAGTTGGTGGATTTGGGGACTGCAGCCCCTTTTCATCTTCCTGAACAGCTAACTTTTTAATTTAGTGTTATTTTTGTATGTTTGTTGTATGTAATTTATATTTTTAATATTATACTATTGTGAAATTAAAGTTAATTTTCTAATCTCACATGCATCCAAGAGTCAACCCTTTTCCTGGTACCTATATATTATTAATCGTTGACACGGTGCATGCAAGCTTTTTATAGTTTTTTTCCATCAACTATTTTGTGTTTGTCTTATTAGTCGCATGGGCCATTGTACCAGCCATATTTAAGCAGTTTTCTTCACACACATCTAACTGTTTACAGCTCTTTTCATTTTTTTTGTGATTTTCCACTTTGTGATAGCTAGATATTTGTAATATTTTTGGGTGGTAAAGCTCATGGAGGTGATTTTAGGGAAATCAGTTGAAACAGACTGATAAAGATCCTTCAGGGAAGCCATACTAACTATTGCAGTATCTCCTCTAAACCTTCCTACTGGAGAGTATTAGAGCTCCTCCCCTGCAGGAAGTGACATCACTAGTCCCAAGACCATGCAGGAAAGGTACCAGCATTGCCAGTAGGTAATAGTGGAGAAATAAAATCCCACACAAGGTTTCTGTGCATCTTTGGAGGATTGCTTAGCTATATAGCTCTGTGTGAATGCCCTGTATGCTGTTTCTGACTATACAGTACTTTGCCATATTCACTCAATTACATAAGTAAGCCAGGAACAGCTGTGGACAACAGTTCCACTAATATACAACAGGTTCGCCAGCAGTAACCTCTAGTGACAGGCAATTACTCATCTTCCCAAACACTGCTGCGCTCCCAGGAAATAGACGAGACTGTCAGCTGTGAATCTCCTCTTCACACTGTCTCAATGCCTCAGCTGTGAATGCCATGATACCTCAGATACTAGAGAGACAAGGCTATGTAACTTTACACTGCACACACTCTTTGTGCCAAGCCACACACTAGGAAAGGTGCTGTATATAAGTGGGAAGATTATATACATAGAAAAGGGGAAGCAGGAAAAAGGGTGCGGCTAATGGACGATTTGGGGCATAGGTGCTAATGCAAATATTGGCTATTGGGCGTCCAAATTTCTGCTTTGGGCACCCAACAGCCAATAGCTAGATAAATAGCGGGCGACAGGCCCGTCTAACTCAAATTTTCCTTTTTGAAAATGAAAACATAGTTTTTGACATTTTTTGTATTGTTCAAATTTTGTATTTACAAATTTAAAACAAGCATTTTGAAAATTATAAGGTCAGGAAGGGGGGTTTTAGGGTTAGGCGCCAGGAAGGGGGGTTTTAGGGTTAGGCGTCAGGAAGGGGGGGGTTTAGGGTTAGGTGTCAGGAAGGGGGATTTTATGGTTAGGCGCCAGGAAGGAGGGTTTTAGGGTTAGGCGTCAGGAAGGGGGGGGTTTAGGGTTAGGTGTCAGGAAGGGGGGTTTTAGGGTTAGGTGTCAGGAAGGGGGGTTTTAGGGTTAGGCGTCAGGAAGGGGGGGTTTAGGGTTAGGTGTCAGGAAGGGGGTTTTAGGGTTAGGCGTCAGGAAGGGGTTTTAGGGTTAGGCGTCAGGAAGTTGGGTTTTAGGATTAGATGTCAGGAAGGGTGGTTTTAGGGTTAGGCGTCAGGAAAGGGGGTTTTAGGGTTAGGCGTCAGGAAGGGGGATTTTTGGGTTTGGTGTCAGGCAGAGGGGTTTAGGGTTAGGCATCAGGAAGAGGGGTCTAGGGTTATGCATCAGGAAGGGGGGTTTTAGGTTAATCCATCAGGAAGGGGGTTTTTAGGGTTAGGCGTCAGGAAGGGGGTTTTTAGGGTTAGGCATCAGGAAGGGGGGTTTTAAGGTTAGGCATCAGGAAGAGGGGTTTTAAGGTTAGGTGTCAGGAAGGAGGTTTTTAGGGTTAGGCGCCAGGAAGGGGGATTTTAGAGTTAGGTGTCAGGCAGAGGGGTTTAGGGTTAAGTGTCAGGAAGGGGGGTTTTAGGGTTAGGTGTCTGGCAGAGAGGGTTGGGGTTAGGCGTCAGGAAGGGGGGTTTTAGGGTTAGGTGTCAGGAAGGGGGATTTTAGGGTTAGGTGTCAGGCAGAGGGGTTTAGGGTTATGCATCAGGAAGAGGGGTTTTAGGGTTAGGCATCAGGAAGAGGGGTTTTAGGGTTAGGTGTCAGGAGGGGGGTTTAGGGTTAGATGTCAGAAAGGCGGGGTTTAGGTTTAGGCATGAGGAAGGGGGGTTTTAGGGTTAAGCATCAGGAAAGAGGATATTAGGGTTAGGCATCAGAGGGTGGAGGGTTCTGCGTGAGAGTAAGGTTAGGTTAAGCTGTAGTAAAATGTTGTAATATATACCAGTGTTTTACTATCGTCATTAGCAGTGTACAGTAAATATTTTTTTGTTTTCATTTGGAGCCCAATTCACAATAGTATTTATTGTTTAGACTTATAATGGCTTCACCAGGCGCCCATTTTTCCTCACTCCTCTATTTCATGTACATGGTTTGAATTTATACAGGGATGTGCTGCTGTGTTGCTGCTGCTCACCTTGTCAGATAAACCTGAGCCTCTCTTTGGCCTTATTTATCTTTCCTGGGAAAAGTATTTGCATACCTGAAATATTTATCTCTGTAAATAACCTCTGTTTTGTGTTGTCAGAGAACACGTTTTCCAAACAAAATTCTGCACGTAGGATAAACAGATACCAGGGAAAGATGCAGCAGATACAGAAACACCCACCAAGGCTGTGTTCCCACTTGTGCTGAGAATGGACATTTTTTGTCAGTTCTACGCTCATCGCAAAACTGACAGTGAACGGATCCTGTGTTGTATAGGAGCCATTCAGTGGCGTAGCTAAGGAGCTGTGGGCCCCGATGCAAGTTTTACAATGGGGCCCCCCAAGCACTCTATACAAAACAATTGATACGGCGCACCAAAATCTGCCAATGGCAACTACAGTCTCAGAGGTGCAAGAATGGGATGGGGAACAGTTTGTTAATGATTACTACTAATCAAAGTATCTATAGAAGTGATTATTATGAGCACAGGACCAATAGAGGGCTAATACTGTAGTTGAGGAAGGGCCCCCGATGCGGTCGCAACCTCTGCAACCCCTATTGCTACGCCCCTGGAGCCATTTACACTTGTCAGTCTGCAGTGGATCTATTGGACTCATTGCACTTCTGTGAAGTCCTCGATAATCCCGGGCAGGCGGATTATTATTATTTGTTTCTTTTATATAGCCATATTACTCAGCACTGTACAATAAAAAAGGTTACAGGCAAAGACATTGTTACTAGGGGTGACAGATAACACAATACAGGCAGTAAGCAGTAAGATATACCATGGCTCCCAACAGTCCTTCTTTGGGAACTAAATCCATCTGTCCCTCTTTCTATCTCATTTGTCCCTTTCTATCTCATACAGTATATGTGTTTTTCTACAGAAAAAAAAATATTTAAATGACTCTAAACTTTATTCCTGTCATTTAAATTTATATTATTCTTTATTTCAAATGTTAAAATGAAGAAAAACTACTGATGATAGAAAGGAGCTGTGTGTTTTGAATGATAAAACTACAGGTAGTCGAACGACCTGCTAATATGAATGCCCGACTTACGAACGACCTGCCGATACGAACTGCTTGGATTCTGTGTTTCCATGGGAACAAGTCCCACAATTTTTATTTTCAAATTGGACTTGTAGTTTTTGAGAAAATCGATTTGAAAAGATTCAAAGACAAAAATGGCTTTTAAACTTATATAAGCAGGTACAGAGGGCAGAGGTGACACAGAGGGGGACACTGGAGGCACAGAGGACGTGTAGGGGACAGAGGTGACACAGAGGGGGACACTGGAGGCACAGAGGAGGTGTAGGGGACAGAGGTGACACAGAGGGGGACACTGGAGGCACAGAGGAGGTGTAGGGGACAGAGGTGACACAGAGGGGGACACTGGAGGCACAGAGGAGGTGTAGGGGACAGAGGTGACACAGAGGGGGACACTGGAGGCACAGAGGAGGTGTAGGGGACAGAGGTGACACAGAGGGGGACACTGGAGGCACAGAGGAGGTGTAGGGGACAGAGGTGACACAGAGGGGGACACTGGAGGCACAGAGGAGGTGTAGGGGACAGAGATAGCACAATGTTCCGACTTAAGAACAGATTCAGGTTAAGAACGAATCTACAGTCCCTATCGTGTTTGTTAACCGGGGACTACCTGTACATCTTTTGATCCTGAATTCTTTGTGATACGCATGGTGAGGAGTATGATGGGGGTGTGGCAGGGGTGTGTCTTAACCTCCTGAGCGGTCTGGACGAGCTCAGCTCGTCCATCACCGCCGGAGGCTGCCGCTCAGGCCCTGCTGGGCCGATTTTTATCAAATAAAGTGCAGCACACGCAGCCGGCACTTTGCCAGCCGCGTGTGCTGCCTGATCGCCGCCGCTCTGCGGCGATTCGCCGCGAGCAGCGGCGAAAGAGGGCCCCCCTAGCCGCCTGAGCCCTGCGCAGCCGGAACAAAAAGTTCCGGCCAGCGCTAAGGGCTGGATCGGAGGCGGCTGACGTCAGGACGTCGGCTGACGTCGATGACGTCACTCCGCTCGTCGCTATGGCGACGATATAAGCAAAACAAGGAAGGCCGCTCATTGCGGCCTTCCTTGTTTATTCTGGGCGCCGGAGGCGATCGGAAGATCGCCTCCGGAGCGCCCTCTAGTGGGCTTTCATGCAGCCAACTTTCAGTTGGCTGCATGAAATAGTTTTTTTTTTATTTAAAAAAAACCCTCCCGCAGCCACCCTGGCGATTTAATCAGAACGCCAGGGTGGTTAAAGGACAACTGTAATGAGAGGTATATGGAGACTGCCATATTTATTGCATTTTAAACAATACCAGTTGCCTGGCTATCCTGCTGATCCTCTGCCTCTAATACTTTTAGCCATAAACCCTGAACAAGCATGCAGCAGATCAGGTGTTTCTGACATTATTGTCAGATGTGACAAGATTAGCTGCATGCTTGTTTCTGGTGTGATTTAGACACTACTGCAGCCAAATAGATCTTCAGGACAGCCAGGCAACTGGTATTGTTTAAAAGTAAATAAATATGGCAGCCTCCATATTCTTCTCACTTAAGTTGTCCTTTAAGGTTCATACACACCTACCAACTATCTGTCCAACTATCTACCAAACTTGTCTGTTAAGCCCCATACAATTTTTGTTGTGAAACAAGTTGAAGCAACTAAAAAAAGTATTTTGCTATTGTTCAAGCAGCTGATAAGACTGATAAGAAGTCAGTCCAACTGTTGGATTGACTTCTTATCAGTCTTATCAACTGTTTGAATAATAGCAAAATACTTTTTTTAGGTGTTCCAACTTGTTTCACAACAAAAGTTGTGAAAGCATAAAAGACCGCTGTTGAGCGCGTGTATGGGGCGTAACTGTTGGATTGACTGCTTTTCAGCCTTATCAGCTTTTTGAACAATAGCAAAATACTTTTTTTTTGTTGTTTCAACTTGTTTCACAACAAAAGTTGTTTGATAATTGTGCTGCATAAAAGACCGCTGTTGAGCGTGTGTATGGGGCTTAAAATAGACAAGTTTGGCAGATCGTTGGACAGATAGTTGGTAGGTGTGTATGAACCTTTATGCTGGGTACATACGATGCGATTTCCCGCTCGATCTGCAGGATCGATCGATTATTTCCGATCGGGTTTCGATGGATACAGCCGTCAATTTTGCATACTTAGCATGCAAAATCAATGGCTGTATCAATCGAATATGTCGGAAATGATCGATCCTGCGGATCGAGCTGGAAATCGCATTGTGTGTACCCAGCATTAAAGTGTTCCTCTTTCTTATCTCAAAAAGTAGGGAGTTATGGCTACACAATGCAGGGAGGTTTTCAGCAGAGAGAGTTAGGACATCGGTGGCATGGGGTAGGCCTTCTAGAAGAGTACCGTACAGTGAGGTGACACACAGGTCTGGTACATGCCTGGTTGCCATTACTGGCTATTTAGCAGTGCGTGGCAAATACAGAGTGTCAGGAGGACAGTCAAGCTGACCAAAGGCCTTCACTACAGAAGCAGGAAGGGAGGAAGAGGGAGATTAGCCCTCTGTTTACAGAAGACACATGAGAGGAGCTCAGAAAGATCTGCCTGTGGGCTTCCATAATGACCAGATGTGGGGAGAGAAGAGACACAAATTAGTTCTCTAACTGAAGCATGGATGAATGAGCTCAGCTTTCCTGCCTTCCCAGGCTAGATTAACCTTTCCCTGCCTGGAAACACTGTAATCTTACACTGATAAGACTCTGTGTGGTTGTGTGATGGTTACCTACCTCCCAGAGGCCGAGCAGGTCATTTGGGTGCTGGCGGCTGCCTTGAAAATGGGCACCACAAAGATGGCAATGTTAAAGAGATCTGAGCAGAACAATTTGA
Organism: Hyperolius riggenbachi; assembly: GCF_040937935.1. Classification (NCBI taxonomy): domain Eukaryota; kingdom Metazoa; phylum Chordata; class Amphibia; order Anura; family Hyperoliidae; genus Hyperolius; species Hyperolius riggenbachi. The sequence goes on along the minus strand of NC_090653.1, from coordinate 60,684,373 downwards.
AAACTTTTTAAATGAACCTCCCAATAAGGGAAGATCATTAATTATGCAGGCTTTAGGAGTACAGCAGGCATTTACTTACCTCTGTACCCCTATGTCTGCATGGAAGCCTCCATCTTCTATGTCCCTTGCTGCAGAGACGCAGATTCCCGCTGGGTTCTTGCATGTCCCTGGCCTGATGGGAGATGTAGTTCCCATTGATGTGGTTACATGATGTAGCCATATCAATGGGAACTACATCTCCCAGATGTAACCACATCAATGGCAACTACACTGAACCAAGGAGACCTTTCTGCCTATTTGATCCTGCCCTCCTATTTGTAATCAATGATATTTTGTGCTGCTTTATTTTAATAGACTAATAAAAGTTATGTTTTAGAAGCAATCTTATAGGATTAAAAAATGTGTTTACTATACTGGTATTGTCAGATTTTGCTGCTGTCTGCATCCCTTGAGGGAAAAAAAACAAAGTTCCTGTCACTTCCTGTTGATGTAATTGGGCTGATCTTGCAAGTAAATGTACATACGGAGATGTGATAACTATCAGCCGAAACGCCCCATAACATCAGTTTCAGACAATGATTGTTATGTGTGTACAGAGGCCGCAGATGAATACTGCTCGGACATCGTTAAGGATCTGTCCTGTCGGATCCTTAACGACGCCCTTCAAAATGGATTAAGATGAAATGGGGCAAAATAGCAGTTTTTGTTGCTGATGGTCACCTGGTATTTTTTAGTTAAATTTGGTGGGGACTAGCATCCACCAGGCCCCTAGACTCTCTCCAGGTGCTAGGCTACTGCCTTGTGGATGATCTGGCTCTGTGACCCCCGATGCCCGATCACAATGCTATTTTCAACCCCCCCCCCCAACTTATGGAAGCCACTCTGTTGTCTACTGATTGCTGTCCCTCTATCCCCATTCCATAGCAACAGAACGCATCGCTGGCCTTAAGGCTAGATATGTGTCTGTACGGCATTATTCACCTGTCGCCTGAGAGATAGTTTCCCGATCCCTGATGAGCAACAATTATCTGATGTGTGTACTTAGCTTTGGTCAAAGAAACCCATTCCATCAGCAATAAAAACCTAACATGAGGTATAACCCTTCCCCACTCAATCTTTAAGGGCCCGTTTCCACTAACGTATTATCACGCCGATACGTGAAGAGGGTTAGCGTAACAAGTGTAAGTCAGAGGACTGGTGAGAAAAGCGTAGTCAGAGACAAGCCGAGGTTATACACGTGAGCAGATGGCTGTAGTACAGAAGGGTCAGGCAAAATCATAGCCAAATAACAGGCAGAGTCATACACATAAGTCAGCTGTCAGTCGTATTGGAAGGAGACAACAGAAGCAAAGTTAGGGACAGGCCGAGTCATACACAGAGATCAGATGGCAGTAGTACAAAAGGGCTAGGCATATTCGTAGTCAAGAGGCAGGCAAAGGTCGGAACACAAAACAATATACAATATTACAATAATACAATTACGGACTGACTAGAGTACATATATATCGTGCTGATGCGCAATATATGAAATGTAGCTCACAAATCTCTCACTAGATGAGGGCCAAGAACCAGCGAACTGATTAGTATCAAGGCCAGTGAGCATATGACTCACTTGGCCGATAATACCCAAGAGGCAGAGCAAAAGCCCGCCCCCAGTATGACAGCACCTCCTGTCAGACACACCTCCTCAGCCTATAAAGGCTGCTCTGCCCCGTGCGAGTCCGACTGGAAGGACTGCGCATGCGTGCCTACTGATCCACCTCTACAGGGATGCCGGGGACGCCATCAGAAGACGGCAGAGCGGAAGTACCACCACGTGTACGAATACTGCCAGAGACACCGCGGGAGCTGCCGCTGGAAGGTAAGATTGTTACACGTAATGGAAGCGAGGTAATCGCTGCATCGCCTTGCATCCCCCCACAGGTACTTCCGGCTGTTGTCCGTACAACCGAATGCGGCGTCATGCAGCTTCCCATCGGCGGCTGTGGGGAATTGATTGGATGCACGCAGCGAAAAACTGCAGCATGCTATCTATAAATTCCCCCACATTGTGCCTGATCGCGTAGGTCAGTTCGAGCCAATAGAAACTACTCCATTAACGTGAATTGGTTGCAGTTTCTTTGCGTTGTTATGCGACTTGGTTTCCGCATAACAACGTGCCTAGTGGAAATGGGCCCTAACTAAAGATAAAATTTTGATTTCAGCTCCAATGTAAACTGGTGTTGTTTTAAAGGGCAAGAGTTTAATCATTGACTTTACAGTGATTTTACAGCGCTGGACTGACTTCTTTATTTGCCTTCAGCTCTATAATCACTATCACAGCGACTCATAAACATCATGTTTGTGCACTTTACGAGCTACTGTGATTGCACAATGTACTCGTGAACACTTCATGTCGTGCGGTATGCATCCAGATGATAAAACTCTAAACACACCAGAGTGTGAGCTCTCCTCTCCCTTTACAGCTGCTATGAAATCAGATTACTATGCACTGTAAACTCATGATGAATTGTTCCAGCTAACGGAGAGACTGCTGATTGTAGCTGGCCATACGAAGCATGTAGCAAACCTCCCAACTTATTCAGTTAAGAAGGAGGGACACCTTTAGGACACACCCCTTTCACAAAAAAATGGTCCTTGAACCTCTGGTCTACACTGAGACATACCTAAACGCCAACTCTGCTCCAGAAACTGGGCTTCATGGTTGGTGGAGGTGAGTGGGAGGTATCCATATGTGGCAGGAAGGGCTTTATGATGATCATGGCTGAAATGGGTGTGCTATACCAAGACCACGCAGAAGGTGACACTGAAGGTGGAGGCACACACTGAACACTATGGCCCATATGCAATTTACGTTTTCCCCTGAGTTTTCTCCTTGGAGATAATTTTCAATCTTGTATTTAAAATAATTTTTCAGCACTCTGCAATTGAAGAAGCTTTAAAAAGTAAGTAAAAAAAGTACTATCAAAATAATTTTGAGTATTTTCTTGCTTGCTGGTGGTTTCAAAATTATTTTATTTACAAGTTGTGAAAATATCACCTAGGAGAAAACTCAGGAGAAAAAAATAATTGCATATGGGCCCCATGGGATAGTTTACACTGCCATCAAGGGAAGGGGCGAGGCACAGTGACTCTCCGATTTTCTCAGCCTATCCAAAAGACTGTCTTACATCTCACAGGGAGGACATTTGGACAGTCAATACATTAAACTATAAATCGGCAATGTCCAGACCACTGCTGAACCAATACATAGAAGAGAGTGGGAGAGGTTCTGGAGCAGAGCAGTCTATATAGACCATGTCAGCACAACAGGCCTGTGGCTTTCTTGTGTTTATGTGCATGGTGCGCAGCATCCTGGTTACTAGGCAACCAGTGATAACATCCAGGACCTCAATGCATGAGAACAGTATGGATGAAAATTCACCTCCTATGCAGAGCAGTAGAGTATTGTACCGTGTTAGCCAACAGTAAAAGCAAGACGTTTTGAATCAGGATGGTTCATTTATTGGCTAACTTAGAAGAAAAAGAGTAAGGTTTCCATTGTAAAGCCTTCTTCAGACTCAATTCCTGTATGCTGACAAGATGGACATTAAAAGGAGATACATAACTTTTGGACAGGAGGACCGCTAATTACAGCAGATGGGAGTGGCAATGGGTTCAAGATTTGCACCACAGAATGTAAATCTCTTCACTGCAAAAATCAAAGTGGAATATGTTGATACATTTCAAATAAAACCCACAGTCTACTTCTGTCTTATAGAAGATATTTTCATTACCTGGTCTGCAACCCACACTTGGAAATCATTCTTAAGGATTGCAAAAAATGTCATTACCCTCTGGGCCGGTTTTAGACTTTTTGCTGCCTGTAGCAAACATTTTAAAGATTATTCCCCCCCCCCCTTACAGTATTAGGTAGTCTGTCCCTCCAGCCTTAGGTCCCTAGATACCAGAATAAACCATTTCACCACTGAGGGGTTTTCCCCCTGTGGACCAGAGCAATTCTCACCTTTCAGCCCTTCTCCCTTTCATTCGCCAATGACTTTATCACTACTAATCACAATTAGGCTTTATTTGAGTGGTAACTTTTGCTAAGAATTATTGTATGCTAAATGCATTTTAACAGGAATAATAAGGGAAAAAAATCATTATTTCTCAGTTTTCGTCCATTATAGTTTTAAAATAATACATATAATACATGCTACTGTAATTAAAACCCACTTATTTTATTTGCCCATTTGTCCCAGTTATTGCAACGTTTAAAATATTTCCCTAGTACAATGTATGGTGCCAATATTTTATTTGGAAATAAAGATGCATTTTTTCAGTTTTGCATCCATCTTTAATTGCAAGCCCATATTTTCAAAAGTAACAGTAGTACACCCTCTTGACATACATATTAAAAAAGTTCAGTCCCTAAGGTAACAATTTATGTATTTATGTCCCCACGCATTATCTTACAGGAAGCGAAGAGAATGTAACGTGTGTATGTGTTATTACAATGACCGCAGGCATTGATGCTGGTGATCAATGATACTGCGTTCCCATTCACTGATCGGTGTACTAGAACACCCCCACGGAGGGGTGGTCGCGGGCGTGCGCATTTGCGCTCCGCCCCCATAGAAAGTGGAAGACTATCTATGCCCCTGGAGCGGTAAGAGACCAACCGCAGGGCGTAGATATACTGCCGCTGATGTGGCTAGTGGCTATGCATCACTGATTAGCCTGCCTTGTCTCTAATCTGAAATGACAGAAAGCCAAAGACAATGACCTAAGAGTTATCAGTCTCTGCCGAGGACCGCCTCCTACTGGCTCAAAATGGTAAACATGAAATATTCATATGTAAAATGTTATATTTATCTCATTAAATATATATCAGAAGTGCTTTATTTTATCCGCTGAGTGTGTTAGATTGGCTCAGAATTCTGCAGCTGAATGGCCCTTTTCTTGAGCTGTCTCTGGTACAGTTAAGCCGGCCCTGAATGGTTCAGTGTGTGAAATTAGCAGCACTGTAATCCATTTCACTGTACACATGGATTCCAAGCGGAAACACTTCATACATCAAGCAGAACGAACACGAAGACAGAAACGTCTCACAGAATAGAATCACATTAGATCAGAATCACATGAGAAGGAAGCAATTAAGTAGTGCAGGGTTCCAAGATGGAATGAAAAGCAGGCCGAGTCTCCAGCATCTCATCTCTCTGCATAACTTACAGCTCATTAATATTTATTACAGCGGCAGTCATAAACATAAGCATTATATACACAGGATGGATGGAATATGGGAAAGAAGTGTCCTGGTTTCCCATAGCAACCAGATCACTCCGCCTTTTCCCTTTCACAGGGAATTGCTTGGAACAGAGCATTTGACTAGTTAAAGGATAACTTTTGCGAAAATGTGTAAAGTGTAAAATACACATGTATTAGTTGTACATTTGTCACATAGCAAAATTCACTATAAATTATTTGTTTCCTATGTTCCTGTCACTTAGAATAAGCAGCATAAATGTGACAGATCTGACTTTGGACTAATCTATCTTCTTACAGGGGATTCTCAGGAATTCCTTTATTTTCAAAAGCACTCTGTGGATGGTAGCGGCAGCCTCCAACTGCCAGAATAGTGTACACAAGAGGGGACAGGCTATTTTCAGGGAGGTTTTGCAAAGAAGAAAGAAAGTATTGAAAATCCCCCATGTCAGATTTTTACTAGCTATTGTAAGTGACAGTTACATAGGAAAAAATACATTTATAGAGCATTCTACTTTGGGACAAATGTACAGCGAATACACTTTTTTTTTTTTTTACATTTTGCAAATGTTTGCAATAGTTGTCCTATATTGCTGCTATCAAGAACAGATCTTCCAGGCAATAAGGCCCAAGCACATGTACTGTAGCAGACTTGTGCCTGTAGGTAACTGATCCCCTTCCTTTTATACTTCACTACATTAAACAAAGTATGCCCCATATGCTTCCCATCTGTGTTTGGAGTGCACTGTGGCGGGAGAATGGGCTGCTCTACAGATCACTGAGTTTTACAGGTACAGTTTGAACTGTTTTAGACAGACTGCATATATGTGTGTGTGAGAATGTCAGCTTAGAGCAGTGTTTCTCAACACTAACGCATACTGTACCCCCGTTGGTCTGGTATTGGTTGTGGAGCAGATATGCTGACTTCAAAACAAGTGGAATGGACGAGAATGGATTCAGTAATAACCAATGGATCTGTTCACATTAGTCCGTTCGAACGGACCACAAGTTCAGGCCTGCTGCAATCTTTTCAGGCCTGCCAGATGCGTTGCATTGATCATGTCATGATGAAACAGGGGGTCAGGAATAGAAAACTGAGCCCTTTAAAACTGATCTGTGCCCTGGATCAGTTTTTACTCGGACAGAATCGTATATGCCGTATTTTTCAGACTATAAGACGCTCCTGACCATAAGACACACCTAGGTTTAGAGGACAAAAACCAGGGGAAAAAGATATATATACTAAACTTGGTGTATCCGTGGTAAAGGGGCATCTTGTGAATGATGCCCCCTTGTACCTCTTGTATCTCCCTGTGTCCTCCTCTGTCCTTCTGTAACCCCCATGTGTCTGCCTCTGTCCTCCTTGTGTCCTTCTCTATGACCCTTTGTGTCCTCACCTATGCCCCTTTGTGTCCCTCTATGTCCTCCTCTATGCCCCTTTGTGTCCTCCTCTATGCCCCTTTGTCTCCCCCTTGTGTCCTCCTCTATACCCCTTTGTCTCCCCCTTGTGTCCTCCTCTATGCCCCTTTGTGCCCCCTTGTGTCCACCATTCGCCCCGTGTCCTGCTCTGCATGGGCACAGTACAGGGAGTCCCTAACATTGCATCGGGTTGGAGGTTCGTATTGGCAAGTGTTCACATGTCAGGAACTCCCTGCATTTGGACTATAAGACGCACAGACTTTTTCCCCCCACATTGGGTGGGGGACAAGGGAGTCTTATAGTCCAAAAAATACAGTAAGTCTCTGTATGTTACATTCACTTTTTTATGGTTCTGATCCAGTCCTGTATAATGCCTGAAGAAGAAACTTAACATTCCGGAAGCTTACAATTAACCATACTCATTGAAGGCAAGACACGTCAGTCTGCAAAAGCAAAACGATGCAGACCCAAACTTGCAGTCCGTTGGGCTGAACATACCAAACTAATTTGTTCTAATAGTGCAATGTAAACAGATCCTATTAACTAACATAGGATATGTTCACCTCCGTTAGAAGCCGTTCTGTTTCGCTTGGCTAAACGGATTGTTTTTAAGGCCAATGTGAACCAGGCGCGCTATCAAAACACTACTTTATGGTTCAAATTATCTAAAAGATATCACTCTGTTGTGGTTATATATTATTTATAATTTTTTTCTCTAAACTAAATGGACTTTTACAAGTTTAATTACTTCCTGAGCCCAACCCGAGAACCTTTTGGTCACATCAATCAAAGAAATCACACACCTCCATTTTCTGAATATTAGTAGGTGCAGGACCAAAAGGTTGAAAAACGTCCTAATAATTCAAGAGGGAGGTCTTCACACTGGGCTTCAAGGGAAATGATAGATTACTGGTATTAATCCATTGTGCAAATAGTCAATCCTTACGATTCCAGCTGAATAGATTGATTATACGTACAATGAATTATTAAACTCTCTTTGGGCTTGAAGCACAGTGTGACCTTTTCTTGTGTTACGAGTATCCCTCAGGGTACCGTACATATACTACGTGCTGAAAGAAAAACAGGTGACTAGTCTGTCTAATTCTTGCCAAAACAAACTCAAACAAAATAATTCAACAGTCCCTACAAATTATTTTCCCAAAAAGGGAATGTAACATGCCATATGCCCTGGACCACATCTAAATAAGGCTAGGACATGACCAGGCTATCCTAGACTCTTTGGATAGCCTCTGAAGCATCTATCTGAACTTCCCGTGTGTAGGTGAGCCAGTCTGGAAGGCACCCAGTATCAGTGATGCACAACTTTATATGCTGATTCAAGGTAAACTACATTTTTAATCAAATGATGCTACAGTCATTCTTCTGTGGGATTAGATCACACGGGCTTGTCTTCACTCCCCATGCACATCAGGGAGCCTTGGGCACCCACAATCCTGTCACTCGTTCACTGGTTGTCCTTCCTTGGACTGCTTTTGGTAGTTGCTAACCACTGCACATCAGGAACACCTTACAAGACCTGCTATGTGGAGATGCCTCTGTCAGAAAGTTGGGTGACAGGCGGATTTACATCACAGGAGCCTATAGGCACAGATGTCCTGGTACCCTAGACTTTGCCCTCCATGAATCTATAAACCCCTGCCGAACCGCACCGTAAATGTGCTGGCTGGCCCAGCTGTCACTTTTCCCTTATTTCCCTTGCCTGTCATAGGTAGCTACAAATGTCCCATAGTAACAAATAACAACAACAATAACATTTCTATAGCGCTTTTCTCCCATAGGACTCAAAGCCCTTAGGCTATCTCAGATTCAGTAGTTGGTAGTAGGTATAAGTATTCACACAACAAAAATTACATTTCTGCAAATGCCAAACTGAACAGGTGGGTTTTCAGTCTGGATTTAAACATGTCCAGAGATGAAGCTGTCCTGATCTGCTGGGGTAAGGAGTTCCGTAACGTAGGAGCAGCATGACAGAAGGCTCTGGGACCAAAAGTTTTCAGGTGGACTCTGGGTATGACTAGATTATTAGAATTAGGTAGCTAGAGGTACCCTCCGTATTAAGTAGCTAGTGATGCCCCCGACTGAACGGAGATCTCATCAGTGGAATTCCGAGAGCTGGGTGAGTAATCTCTCATTTATGCTCTGCTCGGGACTCTGCATAGGGAAGGAGGGAGGCACTTTCGAGTGAGTCGCCTTTCCATCATCTACATTGCCTTATGGTAAATCCAACCCTGGCAGGTGATTCCAGCATGACAATGACTGTAACCACAGAGCCTAATTGACCATACAGAGGCTGAAGAAGAATAAGGTTAGTGTACTTACAAGACCTAGTCAGTATTGACTACCTGTGGAATGCAATCTGTCAAACTGCAGGGACACCATCAAATCCAACTGCATAGTCCAGATTAGCGAAGTTGATAGGGAAGTACATACCCCCTAAACCAGCACCATAATATGTTCTGTTGACACCCTCTCAACAGATACACCTATTGTCTCCACCCCCACCCTTTAGATTGTAAGCCTCTGGCAGGGCCATCTCCCTTAGTGTTTCCAGCTTGATTATGCAATCTTGCTGACAATCACCCTCTTGTGGACTAGAACAGTCTCTATTTTGACCTATGACACTGTATTATCAAATCATTTGCATGATCTTGTTTTGTTGTGAGTTTCCTGTATGTCCTACCTTGTATGTTAACCCTTTTATCTATTGTGCAGCGCTGCGTAATATGTTGGCGCTATATAAATACAATAAATAATAATAATAATAATAATAAGTATCTCAACATACTCAAGACTATAATTAACAGAAAAGGTGATTTCACACAATTTTGACACAGCAGTGATCTTTTAAGAGATTATTTGCATATTTTGGGAGTGATGCATTATGGAAAACCACAGTTGCCCACTTAGAGCTGAATTATCGCAAATACCTTCCGTTTTAGGAAGGCAACATAATGCTAGGAATACACGTTGAGATTTTTCAGCAGATTTACTGTCCAATCAATTCCCCAATGGATTTTCTGATTGTTTTTCCAATCGGTTTTCATTCACCTCATGAGAAATTGATCAGAAAAATGATCGAAAAATCAGATCGGACCTGTTGGAAATTATCTATCGAACCATCTATCTGCCAAAAAATCTCATGGTGAATTCCCAGCATTATACTCGGCATTGCTTTTTTTAGTAGGAAGGCTTTTCGGGTTTCTGGGTACTTTCCTAGTGGTTCTGGGTCACCACAAGCTTTCTGGGTAGTTTGTTATTTATTTCAGTGATTCTGTTTTTGTTTTTTTAATTGTTGCAAAGATATCTTTCAGTACAGCTGAAAAATTATTAGTTTTGTGTATGTGTGTCTGATTTCAACACACAAAGCAGAAAAGTGAATATCTACCTACCGTATATTTTTGTACTAGCCCTTTTAAAGATAAGATAAAAATGACGGATGGGGGAGGGGTCCCAGAGTGAAATACCAGTCCTGAGTCTTTGGATCACATGTAATGCTCTGCCCCCTTTCTGCTGAAGTGAAACAATGCTTATGTGGTGGCTGTCCAGCTGGGGGCAGGCAGTGGCCACACAGATGGGCGTGGCCAGAGCAATGGCAGTGATTTTGAGAGAAAAAAATCAACAGGTCCCATTCTTGAGGGAAGCAGAGCAATCACCTGCCTGGAGGGAGGTAAGTATTTAACTCCACTTTTGTCACTTTTAGCTTAGGTACTCTTTAAAGTCAATGGGAATCTAAAAAAACCCCAAACATATACTTACCTAAGGAGAGGGAAGGCTCCTCCTCCCCGATCCTCTCATGGTCCCTGCATTCCAGCGCTGGCTTCCCTAGTAGCAGTATTCGACTGATCGAATACTGCTCTCTGCTGTTGCAGGAGACTTCAGAAGTCTTCTGGAGCTGAGTGCTCCTGAAGACGGACAGCTCTGTACTGCGCATGCGCGAGCAATGCCCTCAAAGACTTTTGAAGCCTCCCACGGTGGGGGATTCAAACTGAGAAGCCAGGGCTGGAACGAGTGGACCGTGAGAGGAATGGGAAGGCTCTATAGGACTCTATAGGCAAGTATCTGTTTTTTTTGTTTTTTTTTCTAAGCTTCATATTAGCTTTAAATAAAGTGTGTATTTTGCCTGGATGATGACTGTACAACTCTTCGTTGGACATCCTACCCCATGACCACAACACCTAGAGAGCGTCTTCAAATGCCCCTGGTGGTGAATCATGTATATTTGGTGGTCTTAATGAAAATGAACGTCTTTGAAGTTTGCCCTGAATTTATCCATGACAAGCAAGTTTGCCACAAAAAAGCTAAACCAGCAAAACCAGATGCAGACAGTACTTTCCATTGAACTGCTTCCCAGGAACAGAAGTGGCATGTTGCTGGCTTGTCGCAAGATGTCCTGCAAATGTGTTGCTTGTTAATTTCGGGATAGTTCAATTAAAACCATTGTGTCACTCAGGGGAAAAGGAAATCTCTGCTTTGTAACAGTCAATTGATTTACAACAGAAAGGCCTATTTTTAACAAGCTGAAATGTGGACCCTTATGCCTGTTAATAATACCCAGAGGGGAGCTACACTGGAAGGAATGTTTACAAGGATACATACTGCTGCCTTATATTTGGGTTTGATTTAAAACTTTGTTCTACAAATAAATGCTTAATACAGGGAGCAGCCACGTTACTCAGTTTGCAAAGCTTCATAGGTTTTCACATTTTTTAAAAAAAGCAGAATAAGCTGAATGCTTACAGACATCTTTCAGTAATTTTTCATTTAGTAGACATTATTCTATACATTTAAAGGGGGTTGTAACATACTAAAATAAAAAATGCAAAAAATAGTTCCCCCAAAATATATGTAAACCTTCCTTTTTTCCCCTAAAATAGGTATATGTCCCCATTTTTTTGTACTTATAACCTGGTCTGGTTGCCTTTGCCTAACTGCAGGAACCATGTAGTGCCAGTGGGAATGTGGGAAGTTTTTTTTTTTTCAGTAACAAGCTTATCTCAGCGTGCAAATAGCAGAAAGATTCTTATTTCAGATAAGATAAGGACACTATGACCAGAAGGTAATTGGAAGTGAGAATGCAAAGAGTATCTCAACTTGCTACTTTTAATTTATGCTGATTAAAAGATGTTTTGTTTTGTTTTATTCAAAGGTTATCAACAGCAAAAATTTGCTATTACACAATTCCCAATGCAATCATTGCTGACAGCTGGTAAGATCAGGCTTTTTCAGTCCAGAAAGATCAATGTTAAGTGTGGGGGGGAGGGGGGGGACTGTAGCGAAAAAGGGAAAAAATAAATCAATATATTGCATAGTAAGAAGTTAAAAACAAAGATATCATTGATCTTCACTATAAGCCTGCACGTCATCATCTTTACTTCTGGCAGACAAGAAAAAAACTAGACTGCACCAACTGCCATTATTTTTAACCACATCCGCTAACATTGCGATAGGCCAAGGTTGTTTTTTTTTTTTATAAATATACATATACACAGAGGGAGATACTGATTGCTTGGCAGTTGGAAGCAGCTGCTCCCACAATGCAAACATTGTTCCCACAATGCAACAAGGTTCACAGACAGGAAACTGTCAGGACTTTGGTCATGACTTCCCACTGTGGGAGGGGTTTCACCACCATATCAGCCATACAGACCCTCAGATTTCTCATGGGAAAGGGGAGTATCAGCTGCTGATTGTGATGAAGTTTAATCCTTGGTTACAGTTCCTCTTTAATATACCCAAGCCAGGCGTGCAGGATCACGGATGAGTTCCCGCCCACCGGCGCTTAGTAAATCAGGTCCTGAATATAAGTATCGGAGTATACAGACCTCCCAGGGGAAGTGGAGGCCGACACCTGTCCTTGCCCATAGACTGGACGTGGGCTGCATGTGTCATGCTATAGCTCTGCACTAGGCATTCATCTGAATACCACAGCAGTCATTTCTCTGCTTCCTCTATTATTATTAGTAATGAGATGTGACATTGACTTACAGCGTGGTTTCTTTTGATTGGACAGGGTGGTTTTATGAAGGATGGTGGCTTTCCTTTAATTGCTGGATGAGCGTATATAAAGCGGTAATAATAATGTTGGGATGGAGAGTCAGACCGCAGGCAGCTCCCTGTGCAATCCGCGGCCTCTTTATCCATACTCTGGAAACTAATTGTGGAGTCTGGGAACGGCATTGATCACTATCTCTATAGATCTCTGGGATATGAGCTGTTTACTCTCCTCACTGAGGCCATCTGACTGACTGTGGAGCCTCCCGCATGGAGGTCTGGAGCTTTTAGGCCCTTACGCAATGCTGAGCAAACATGCCTTCACCTTTCCCATTGGGGGTTAAAGGGGAATTCCAGGGCACAGGGATAAGCAGGAAAAAGCATTAGTAACAGTTCTGTGAGTGCAGGTTTGGTCTTTTTGACGCCGTTAGTTTATAGGCTGGAGCGCTCAGAGCGCTGCAGCACTTTGTACTGTATTAAGGAGTGTGAAGTGAAAATAAAAAACAGATACTCACCTAAGGAGAGGAAAGACTCTGGGTCCTATAGACCCTTCCAGTTCTCCTCCTGGTCTCCATGCTCCCCAAAAACACACCTGAATTAAACTACAGAACATATGATATACCCTATTATAAATGTTATGTTGCGGCCAGTACTCTGTTAGTTGCTAATCAGTTCTTAATATGTGATTTATACTATGTATTTACTATGTTGAGCACTTTACCACTCTATCACTAGGGTACGCACTTTTCCTGACGAAGTTTCCAATTAAGGAAATGAAACATGTTGAATTTGGTGTAGGGTTTTAGTAATACTACAGTGAACTAGGAGGATGGTCTTGTTGACCCCCAACCTTTCCTCCAGTCAATTTAATTGCAATTAATACATGATCAGCAATTTGATTACTTTTTAATGAATTTATAATAAAAGTTAAATTTTAACTACTTTTCTAATAGGGTATATCATATGTTCTCCATGCTCCCCCACAGGCTCCCTTGTTAGCAGTCTACATCCGATCGGTCACTGCTCTCTTCCCCGTTGGGTCGGCTTTGGTACTCTATGAAAGCACTCGGGGTTCTGAAGATGAGTAGCTTTGTACTGCGCACACGCAAGCGCCCTCTCTCGTGCACACTCGCGCAAGCGCAGTACAGAACCACCCGTCTTTGGAAGCCTGAGTGCTTCTGAAAACTCCCGAAGTCTCGCGCAACAGGAGGTTTGAACAGTGAAGCCTGCGGGGAAAGGAGGGGACCGTGAGGAGAACAGGAACGCTCTATAGGACTCAGAGTCTTCCCTCTCCTTAGGCGAGGATCTGTTTGTTTTTTTCCCTTCAGACTTGCTTTAAACAATGGCAATTTATTCCCTCCCCTCATTTCAGTCATATATACTGTATATCTTCTAACAATAAATTAAAGGACAACCGAAGTGAGAACAATATGAAGGCTGCCATATATATTTCCTTTTAACCCTTTCAGGACCGGCCGCCTAACCCCCCTTAACCTCCCTAGTGTTTTAAATCCCCGCGGCCCCATGGCCGTGGGTGTTTTTTGTCGCCTAATTTTTTTTCTTATCATGTAGCTAGCCTAGCGCTAGCTATATGATTTCCCCCTCCCTGCTCCCTCCCACCCACCCTTCCGATCGCCGCCGGCGATCAAACCCATCAAGAAATCCCGTTCCATTCTCCTCTGACCTCTAGCATCAACAAGGCATTTTCGCCCACAGGACTGCCGCATACTGGATGTTTTTCCCTTTTCACACCATTCTTTGTAAACCCTAGAAATGGTTTTTCGTGAAAATCCCAATAACTAAGTGAAAGACCAATACAAAGTGGTGTACATGTAAGAAGTGGATAGAAAATCATACATCATCCCAAACATTTTTAATAAATAACTGCAAAGTGGGGTGTGCGTAATTATTTGGCCCCCTGAGTCAATACTTTGTAGAACCAGCTTTTGTTGCAATTACAGCTGCCAGTCTTTTAGGGTATGTCTCTACCAGCTTTGCACATCTAGAGACTGAAATCCTTGCCCATTCTTCTTTGCAAAACAGCTCCAGCTCAGTCAGATTGGATGGACAGCGTTTGTGAACAGCAGTTTTCAGATCTTGCCACAGATTCTCTCGATTGGATTTAGATCTGGACTTTGACTGGGCCATTCTAACACATAGATATGTTTTGTTTTAAACCATTCCATTGTTGCCCTGGCTTTATGTTTAGGGTCATTGTCCTGCTGGAAGGTGAACCTCCGCCCCAGTCTCAAGTCTTTTGTAGTCTCCAAGAGGTTTTCTTCCAAGTTTTCCCTGTATTTGGCTCCATCCATCTTCCCATCAACTCTGACCAGCTTCCCTGTCCCTGCTGAAGAGATGCACCCCCCGAGCATGATGCTGCCACCACCATATTTGACAGTGGGGATGGTGTGTTCAGAGTGATGTGCAGTGTTAGTTTTCTGTCACACATAGCGTTTTGCATTTTGGCCAAAAAGTTCCATTTTGGTCTCATCTGACCAGAGCACCTTCTTCCAAATGGTTGCTGTGTCCCCCACATGGCTTGTGGCAAACTGCAAACGGGACTTCTTATGCTTTCTGTTAACAATGGCTTTCTTCTTGCCACTCTTCCATAAAGGCCAACTTTGTACAGTGCACGACTAATAGTTGTCCTATGGACAGATTCCCCCACCTGAGCTGTAGATCTGAGCAGCTCGTCCAGAGTCACCATGGGCCTCTTGACTGCATTTCTGATCAGTGCTCTCCTTGTTCGGCCTGTGAGTTTAGGTGGATGGCCTTGTCTTGGTAGGTTTACAGTTGTACCATACTCCTTCCATTTCTGAAAGATCGCTTGAACAGTGCTCCTTGGGATGTTTAAGGCTTTGGAAATCTTTTTGTAGCCTAAGCCTGCTTTAAATTTCTCAATAACTTGATCCCTGACCAGTCTTGGACGTGTCTTGTGTGTTCTTTGGACTTCACGGTGTTGTTGCTCCCAATATTCTCTTAGACAACCTCTGAGGCCCTCACAGAGCAGCTGTATTTGTACTGACATTAGATTACACACAGGTGCACTCTATTTAGTCATTAGCACTCATCAGGCAATGTCTATAGGCAACTGACTGCACTCAGATCAAAGGGGGCCGAATAATTATGCACACCCCACTTTGCAGTTATTTATTTGTAAAAAATGTTTGGAATAATGTATGATTTTCGTTCCACTTCTCACGTGTACACCACTTTGTGTTGGTCTTTCATGTGGAATTCCAATAAAATTGATTCATGTTTGTGGCAGTAATGTGACAAAATGTGGAAAACTTCAAGGGGGCCGAATACTTTTGCAACCCACTGTATATATATATATATATATATATATATATATACATACATTGGCCTGAAATCTATCAGACGGTCAATCGGCTGCCAAATTGCTAGATTCATGGCCACCTTAAAGAGGAACTGTAACGACAAAACGGCCCCTGGGGGGTACTCACCTCGGGTGGGGGAAGCCTCAGGATCCTAATGAGGCTTCCCACGCCGTCCTGCGTCCCTCGGGGGTCTCGCTGTAGCCCTCCGTACAGCCGTGACGCAATATTTACCTTCCTGGCTCCTGCGCAGGCGCTCTGATGCCTCTCGGCGCCGAAGTAGGCGGAAATACCCGATCGCCGTCGGGTCTGCTCTACTGCGCAGGCGCAAGTTTCCGGCGCCTGCGCAGTAGAGCGGACCCGACGGAGATCGGGTATTTCCGTCTATTTCCGTGCCGAAAGTCGCCACAGCGCCCCCGCTGGAGCCAGCAAAGGTAAATATTGAACTGACAGTCGGCACAGTCGCCGGCTGTTCGGAGGGCTGCGGCGAGACCCCCGTGGGACAGAGGACGGCGTGGGAAGCCTCATTAGGATCCGGAGGCTTCCCCCACCCGAGGTGAGTACCCCCCAGGGGAGGTTTTTGTTGTTACAGAGTCTCTTTAAGGGAATGGAGATTGTAGAGTGTTAATAGTTTCAGTCAGGAACGTACAATGGTGTAGCAAGAGGGGTGCAGGAGTTGTGACCGCTTGAGGCCCCTGGACCAGAGGGGCCCACCAGGGGCCCTCCTACACCACTGTATTAGCGCTTCATTTTTGTTGTTATGCTTGTATTGATGACTCCCCCCCCCCCCCCCCATAAGTGGCCTAAATAGTAATTACTAAAAACCTGTTTCTCTCTCCTGCTTACACCTCTCTAACACTGCAACTGTCCTGGGCAGGTTTTCATATGTTCCATATCAATTGTATTATATATAAAGTGCTTGAGGATTTCCAATGAAAAGCCTCGTACACACGCCTGACTTAAAGGGAAGGCCCAAGGTGATTAAAAAACAAAAAATCTACTTATCTAGGGCTTCCTCCAGGCCCTGTGCTTTCGCCACAGCTCCGGGGCAGATAATGACCACCTCAGCCGACAATCAGATGCCAACCCTCAAGTGATCCTCTGGTCGGATCTACTCAACCCTAGTGATGCAGATTCCCCTGCGGATCTCATTGTTCATGCCCCTCTGCCGCGTGATATCATGATTGTGCCTCTCGACGTCCCTCTGCCCCCACCCCCCCGCATTGCAGCAGAGCACGTCATCAGCTACACAGCTGACATGGGTGTGTGCAGCCTGGCCCAGCAACGTCGCCCAAGGGATCAGCTCCTGATCCCGACAGGCGACATCCATCAAAGGTGTCTACGCACCTTCAAACTTACCCTGAGGCCCGTAGCTCCTTAGCTATGCCATTGACTTTGCAAATGGCAGGTAGTATTTTCACAGAGATATGAACCCTTATTCACAAAGCCCAAGTTGGTGGCAGCACTCTTTTTTTTTTTTTGTCAGAAGTTATTTTCCCTGTAAGATAATAGATATTTTTTCTTCTTCTGCAGGACGGGGAGACCCCCATCATATCAACATGCCGGAGGGAGCCCTGAAAGAAAGCAGAGAGCGACTAGGTGAAAAAGGTGTGTTTAATGTTGTCTTCCTCTGATTGGCCCTAAACATGTCCCATCACACAAAGCACAGAGACGTCATACTAAGGCTACATTTGCATTAGATAATCTGGGAGCGGATGCTGTATCGTTGTCGCTAAAAACTAATTCACAAGAAGGTTGACGCCTCATCTATGTTCAACGGAAACAAATGTCCTTAAACAGGAGATGGGCTTTCGACAACTGTCAAAAAACACACGTTGTGGTTCTGTCTTGCTTGCCTAGCAATGTGTAAGTGTAGACATTCCGCCAGGCACTTAAAGACCACCAAGAGTAAAAAATATGTGTGTCCCAGAGCTTGTAATGTAAGGCTCTGGGTGTGTGCTGCAGGATGGGCGGGTGGTGGGGTTAGTAACTCACCTGTAAATCATTAGATGTTAGATATGTTAGGTAGATGTTAGATATCCCCCACACACACACACCCCGACTGGCCAAAATGTTTGGAATCTCTGCATCCAACTCTACCTGCATTGTTGCAGCCCGCTCAAGCTCAGCAGCCACCAGCAGGTGGGGGGTGACCACAAAGCTTTGGAACACTTAGGAACAGGCATGTCCAAAGTCTGGCCCGGGGGCCAAATGCGACTTGTCGAGACATCTCTGGTGACCCCCAAAGCTCTCTACAGTTGTTAACTCCATGCAGCCCACAGATGCCGCATGCAGGGGCTAGAAGCAGGCACTGACTAGCAGCTGCCACTGTGCGAACTGCATACGGCATAAGGGTTATTATTCCCATGGAAATGTTTTGGCAAAATGTCACAGGCAGTGTGTGCCTAACGGCAATCAGCAGAAATTGTGTTTAACCTGTTGCCGACTGCTCCACGCCAATTGGCGTGAGCAGTGCGACAACCCCACTCCACGCCCATTGGTGTGAACGGTCTTCTATGAGGCTAGCAGGAGATCGCGCGCAGGATACATGCGCATCTCCTGCTTGGGAGGCGGAGCTCCGCCCCGCCTTCAGTCTCCGAGCGGCGGAGACTGTTAGACGGCGGTTTCGCCATCTAATTACTTTGTACATCGCTGCGATCTGCAGCAGCGCTGTACTAGGGACAGCCGTGTGACACGGCTGTCCCCCTGGAAAGCGATCGGCTCTCATAGCCTGAAGCCTATGAGAGCCGATCGCGTGACTGGCTGGCTGGGGGGAGGGAGGGGAATGGGGGGAAACAACAAACAAGTTAAATTTATTTAAAAAATCTTGTATATAAATATTAATTAAAAAAAATAAACAATATGGGGGTGATCAGACCCCACCAACAGAGAGCTCTGTTGGTGGGGGGGAAAGGACGGGGGAATCTGTGTTGTGTTTTGCGGCCCTGCAGCTTTGCTTTAATGCTGCAGTGGGCCAATTAAGTAAAAATGGCCTGGTCACTAGGGGGGGGGGGGGGGGGTTAACACTGCAGTCCTCAAGTGGTTAAATAGCACTCTTAAGAAAGATGATATGGCCCTTGGCCTAAAAGTTTGGCCACCCCTGCTTTAGAAGGAAACACCATGAGCTCTTGCTGAAGGGAGTTATTAACCCTACCAACCTCCGATTCTAGCAGCACAGACACAGAGCTGTACGTTGTTTTTTTTTAACTCTTGACACTCTTTAAATATTTATCATCTACGAAATAGTATCAGTTAGCTAGACTGTGGATAACCTGTACCTATAAAAATGCTCAGTGTGGAGCCCCAAGGATTTCTCACCTACATCAGAATAGCAGAAAAGGGTCTACAACCGAGTTCGTACAGTATCAGCGTGGGCCATTTTGGTGCAGGGTGAAGATGATAAAAGGGCCGTAGCAACTCGGGAGGGGGACGTAATTCACGCGACGTAATTCACGCACCGGATACTGTTGGCTGCGGAATTACATTTTTTTTTTTTTTTTTTACTTATTTGTGTCGCGCTTGGCTAAAACTCCGGGCGCCCAAATCAAGCATGCAACACTGGCATCAAAATAAGCTGCCTCTCTACAACCAGTCTCTGAACGTAGCTCCAGGTCTGCTGTGCCGTCAGGTTTGTCCCAGATCAAAAGGAAGGTAGATACAACTATAGAACAAAATCAGTTGGTAGTTATATTACAATATATTATTTCTAACATTATTCTTTAGGCAATACTTTTTAAAAAATGGTGGCTTGCAGCTTGTTTTTGGTTAATTCATATACTGAAAGTGGATCGATGTCAAGCTTACCAAAGAGTTTCTTAAAGAACATCTGACGCGAGCAAGGCTACCTAAGCTAAGCACAGAGGTATTGTTCATGCTAAATCCACATACCTCTGTGCCTTGACCGTTTCTCTCAGCATTCCCCCTGGCCCTCCTAATCACTTATTATAAAATTAAACTTTTGGCTAAAGTCAAATTTTCAGACCGGAAGAGGCAGGTTTGCAGCAATGTTCCCTCTTATCACCCACCCATTTCCTCCTCTTAAGGTGAGTGAATTGGGGGGTGGTAGAGGAGAGAATGGGAGGGTGATAGGAGGGAACATTGCTGCAAGCCTGCCTCTTCCTGTCTGAAAGTTTGACTTTAGCCAAAAGTGTAATTTTTCAAGGAGTGATTATGGGGAGCTTAGGGAACGAAGAAAGGAACGGATAACACACAGAGGTATATAGATACAGCATGCACTTCCCTCTGTGCTTACCTTAGGTAGCTTTGCTTCAGGTCAGGTGTCCTTGAAGGTGCAACATGCAAGGACCTCCCTTGTCAAATGAAGCTTCAGCCTTCGTATAATTTGTGTGAGAGATGGCAGCTGTTCCTAAGTGAAACTAAAGGGGGAACTGGCCCCTGCAGAAGGGCCCAAGGCTGTGAGGAGCCCAAGACCAGTTACCCCTCCAGACCCCTACCCCAAACACTGGTCCAGTATCCAGTTCAGGTGATGCTGGCCACATTTGGGTGGAGGAATCATGATGGCCACACTTGTTATATTAACCCTGACAGATGGGCCCCAAGGCTGTTGAGGTCACGAACATGGGAGGGGAAAAGGGGTGTGAACATTGGGGAGCTTTATTGAAGTTTTTCTGGGGGACCCCTTGGTTTGTAGTTACACGTTACACTCCTACAGCTGCCCAATTCATGACTAACCAGAAAAGGCTAGAAAAAGTATATGTAAATGTAACCAGTATATGTAAATTGTATCCTGATCAATGTCAGGGGTCATCATTGCTGTAATGTGTCCATCTCTCTCCCAGCTGCCCCCAGGCCTTCATCTGTCAGTTCTCTGAGCGGAATAGTAGCCGGGATGTCTGGCAGCTGTACCTCCGTGAATACCGTTTGTTCGGACAGCGATCGTCCCGTCAGCCTCAGCTCCTCCACCTCTTCAGCTTCCTTACAAGACAGCCACAGTTCCTTTGGAAGCAGCGGGACCCTTGGATCCTCTCAGTACTGCAGCCCTCCCTACCCCCAGCAGAATGGCAGTGACATTAGTCTTGACCTGACCCCTGTGGGCCAGCTAGAGAATGAACATAGAGGGCTGTCTAGTGAAAGAGCTTTCCTGGGCTGTACATGGTCTCCAATTCTCCGCAAAGCCAAAGACCCAAAGGCCAAACTGTGCCACCTGGACAGAGTGGTGTTAGAGATTCTAGAAACGGAGCAGGCCTACGTCAGGGACCTCAAGAGCATCGTAGAGGTAAGAGGAGGGTTGTTTCTCTTGTAACTTAAAGTGTACCGGAGAACTGCATAATGATTGTTTTTATACTTACCTGGGGCTTCCTCCAGCCCCATGAGGTGCATGGGTTACCTAGCTGTCCTCTCTGATCGCTCGTAATCTCTCCCATTAAACAGGCCAGGCAGTACTACTGTGCACACGCAGAACGCTCCTGGCCCTTGGAGTGTAACGTAGGGTGCATGTGCGTCCAAGCCACACATGCGCAGAAGAGCATAGCGTGCTAGATTACTGGGAGGGATTACAAGTGAATGGAGAGGACAGCAAGGGGGCCCAGAGCTGTGGGGGGCCCCAACTACTAACCTTGCTTTCCTCCGGTACAAGAGACTAACTTCAGTCAGGTGTTCTTGTGGCTACACTTGTAATCGGTGAGAAGATCATGATAGCCACACTTGTTTTATGACCCTTGTGAGATGGGCCCCCAGGCCGTGAAGGGCACCAAAAGGCAAGGGAAGGGGCGTGAACATTGGTGGCCCCATCAATGTTTTGCTGGAGGGGGCCCATGATTTGTAGGTGCACCATTGTAATGGATTGCAGATACCAAGGTAATTCAGGTACGCAACACATTCTCTGGTGGTGTTCTCATCTCCCCTTCTGCCTTTCTCTCCCATTCCTGCAACAATAACCCCATCCTGTGGCCTAATATGAACCTTCCTCCTTTTCTCCTTGATGCCTATTTCTACTCCCTGCCCGTGAACCTCTTTTTGACACCTAACCTTAGCCATCGCTGTAGCTCCCAACTGTCCCTCTTTGGGAACCAAATCCCTCTGTCCCTTTTTCTTCCTCATTTGTCCCGCTTTCAGGACTGAAGTACAGATTTATGCAAATCTATGTATTTTTCTACTGAAAATGTCTTTAACTGACTCTAAACTCTACTCCAATCAATTGAATTGGCATATTTCTTATTTTCAAGTGTTAAACTAAAGAAAGAATAATGATGACAGAAAGGACCAGTGTGGTTAGAATGCTAAAATTACATCTTTTGATTATTAGTTATTTTATGAATGGTGAGGGGTGTGGTGGGGGTGTGGTTAGAGGTGTGGCATGGGTGTGCCTTAAAGTTTCCCTCTTTCTTATCTCAAAAAGATGGGAGGTATGCATCTAACTCTAGCAACTAAAACTCAGCACTCTTAAAGAGACTCTCTAACAAATGTTTCAGCCTTATTTCTTCTATCCTATAAGTTCCTATACCTGTTCTAATGTGGTCTGGATTACTGCAGCCTTTTCTAGTTGCACTGTCTCTGTAATATATGTAATCTTCTTTTCTTTGTTAACCTGCCTGGCGTTCTATTAAGATCGCCAGGCAGGCTGCGGGAGGGTTTTTTTTTAATAAAAAAAAAACTATTTCATGCAGCCAACTGAAAGTTGGCTGCATGAAAGCCCACTAGAGGGCGCTCCGGAGGCGTTCTTCCGATCGCCTCCGGCGCCCAGAATAAACAAGGAAGGCCGCAATGAGCGGCCTTCCTTGTTTTGCTTACATCGTCGCCATAGCGACGAGCGGAGTGACGTCATCGACGTCAGCCGACGTCCTGACGTCAGCCGCCTCCGATCCAGCCCTTAGCGCTGGCCGGAACTTTTTGTTCCGGCTACGCTGGGCTCAGGCGGCTGGGGGGACCCTCTTTCGCCGCTGCTCGCGGCGGATCGCCGCAGAGCGGCGGCGATCAGGCAGCACACGCGGCTGGCAAAGTGCCGGCTGCGTGTGCTGCTTTTTATTTGAGCCAAATCGGCCCAGCAGGGCCTGAGCGGCAGCCATCGGCGGTACTGGACAAGCTGAGCTCGTCCAGACCGCCCAGCAGGTTAAGCTTTGTCGACCCAGGGAGGAATGGGCTGCCTCTGTTGTAATGAATACAAGTTATGCATGCCCCCTGCAGGCTCTGTGTGCTTTGTTTACTCCTGACTCTCTGCTCTCAGTTTCAGACAAGACTGATGCAGTTTGTGAGGCTGAGGGGGGAGGGAGCTGCCTGAGAAACTGTGAGAATCCCGGCCTGGAGTGCAGATAATTCACTAGTATGTAATAAAAACTTGTAGCATACTGTAACATGATGTGTGTGTAATAAATATATATATATATATATATATATATATATATATATATATATATATACATATATATGTATATATACAAACATCACTTCTTAGTTAGCGGCCATGTTTTTTGTTTGTAAATACTGCATAAAACTGGCGATTAAAAGCCAGGATCGTATCGGGGTGTGGCGGAAATGGCAAAGAGGGATCCAGGAGATCACAGTGACTCGATTGGTATGTTTTTTATTGTACAAATCGGACAGTACAGATTCTATTTAACAGAATCTTTTGTACCTCTTTTAGCAACAAAGACAGCATGTTAAATAATCCAATTATTCTGTACCTTATGTAAATATAAGGTACAATCGGCTATTAAAATACTAATCTTTTATAGACTTTACCCCAGAAATCAAGTTCTAGCACAAGGCCAATATCTTGGCAACTGTAACCACTAACAAACAAATAATGCTTATCATAATGGGCAATTTCACTTGGGTAATTTTCACAATGCCAATTTTAATCATAATTATGACTTTGTGGGTTATCTTGATTTCACATCATTTTAAAAGTTACTCAAAATGATGTTCACGGATTCCACAACCATATTTTTCGCCGTTTTGTAAAGTACATTGGCAGCAAGCATGCCGCTTGCAATGAGCGAATAGGAGTATTTTTGTTTTGCTGTTATTTTTGTGAAAATGTCCTATTTGTGTATAAAAATAGATGGACACGAGAAAACACATTTTCACCAAATGCACTGAAGTCAACTGGCTTTTCAAGAACGTTTTTATTTTTGCGAAAATGTGTACCTTGTGAAAATCGATCATGTTACCCCAAAAAGTATGATTCAATGCAAAATGCAATAACGATTACGTGCAAATTTATTTAAAAAAGATTGAAACCGAAATTGTGTATCACGCAGCTAAATTACTGCTACGCAAAATTCCAGCTTGTCACTACAAATAGTGAGCCACCCAAGACCATAACTTCACTTACAGGCTGGGTGCCGGCAGCATTGGCTGTGTTAGGCTAGGTCCACACTAGACCCGGTTGCAGGACGGACACTGCAGTCCGGATCAGGGGAAGTACCCACCGTACTGCAAACTGATGAAAGTGCATCAGTTTTGCATCAGTTTTGCATCAGTTTTGCATCAGTTTTGCATCAGTTTCCGTTCAGGTTTTTCCCTGACAGAAAACGTCTCCATCATTAGGAAGGAGTGGGAGGATTTTTTTGGGCCAATCATAAAGCTCAGGCTATCCGTTTTAACATCCGATTTTTGCCTGTGGAGCTGGAGATGCGTTTTCTCATCGCTTTCACTACCCCTGCGTGTATCCGTGGTCCTGATCCGTTGCGTGAAAATGCAGCAGATCCGGACCTTCCGTTCAGGTTTTGAAAACGGATCCCCGCAAACGCAGACGGATCCGTTTTTTACTTGGGTAAGGCTGGCTGCTATTTTCAACATTAGTATCCGGGACTCCGTTTTTCATCAGGTTTGAAAAACGCAGCCACGGATACGTTTCCGGACCTAGTGTGGACTGGCTCTTATACCCGAGCGCCAGTACCTAATCCCCCCTCATAGCAGCCTACCTCCCTCCAGCCTGTCTGTAGTAACTGATGCAAAAGTCAGGTGTCTACCATATGTTACTGTAAAGATCTCACCTCCACGCTGCAGAAATGACATCTTGTGAACTTCATTGGAATGTAGGCTGTCAATTCAACCGAAACCCATGAACTGAAATAGGACCGTAGAGATGTGACCAAAATAAGAAGGCAGCTTGTTTTTACTCCTTTTATAGAAGTAGTGGCATGGATGCAGCCCTGCATAGACACATAACGCTCAAGACAAGAACAGATCGCACTACTGAAGTTTTCAGATGACACAACAGTAGTAGGCCTTATACGAAATATGGACAAGTCTGCATATAGGCATGCAGTGGGACATCTTTCTTCTTGGCGCATTAGCAACAATTTGGGACTTAAAGGGGAACTGAAGAGAGAGGTATATGGAGGCTGTCATGTTTATTTCCTTTTAATCAATACCAGTTGCCTGGCAGCCCTGCTGGTCTATTTCTCTGCAGTAGTATCTGATTAAAACCAGAAACAAGCATGCAGCTAGTCTTGTCAGATCAGACTTATAAGTCTGAACCACTGAAACACCTGATCTGCTGCATGCTTGTTCAGGGGCTATGGCTATTCGTATTAAAGGCAGAGGATCAGCAGGGCTGCCAGGCAACTGGTATTGTCTAAAAGGAAATAAACATGACAGCCTCCATATACCTCTCTCTTCAGTTCCCCTTTAAAGTGAACCTCCAGACTAAAAATCTACTCAGCATGACTGAAAAGGCTTGGTGTTCCTTTAACAGTTTCACAGCATCAGAACTTAGTTTTTCTTTCCCAAGCCTCATTTTTACCGGCACAGAAGCTTAGCTCCGCCCCATCAAAGAAATCTGGCCGGGCATTTTTTCCGTTATGCTGTGCAAAGTATGATGGGATTCCTGATGTTCTCGTTGCCTAGCGCCTGCAGCTGGGAGGGGTGAACAGTGCACAGTTTGAACTGTGTCTCATGCTCCTTGTCACCTCCTTTTAACCAAAAAGATGGCTGCCCCCATGAAATCTCAAACATTTGGCTGTTCTTTTAATACAGGGTGGGTAGGATATTTAATTACCTATCAATTTTAATTAACATAACTAATGTAACTTAATGACAGTATGTGTGTTTAGGTTGAAGTTCCTCTTTAATATTCTAAAAACCATGGAGATGATAATAGACTTTAGGAGAACCCCCCCAATGAGCAAGGAGAAAGTGGTTGGCAGGGGGAGGTAGACGGGAACAGCCAGTCATGGTGAAGATGGAGGCTCTCTGCTGTTAGCAAGTCTCCCCTCCATGACTTCACGCTGTGGTGTCAGCGCACAGACCGGGAATCCGGCACCAATGACAGGATAAAATTGCTAAAAAAATATATAAAAAGGGAGGTAGTTGTGGACTTACCTCCCCCAAGGAAGACTCAATTCTGTTGATTTTAGTCAAGAAATAGCTTTGTTTGACTACTCCATGAGGCAACGCGTTTCGCAGGTACAATCCTGCTTCATCAGACACATAACATAGTTAAAACGTGCTTGGCGCATGTCTTTAAAATGCGTTGGACATAGGTGCAATCTTCTTTGCATCCTGCAGCTCCCAGTCTGGCCGCCTCAGTGTATGGCTCCCAGTGTGTCACCTGACCCACATAGGGTCATGTGACACGCCCACAGACTTGCATGGACGCCGGAAAACCTCTGGGAGGCGCAGAATGCATTGAAGATGGCGGGCACATGACCGGTGAGTAGCTCCTGCTTCTCAAAACCCCCAAAAGCTCAGCCCTGTTATCCCCTCAGGCATGCTGGTTAGTTGAGACTTACGGTAGCCTAAGTTCCGGATAACGGGGGTCTTTGCTGTATATATGCCATGGCATGCTCCTTTATATATATATCAGTTGTCAGTGAAGCATACAGAGCAGTGCTTTAGATTGTATACAGTATGGTATGTGTACAGGACATGGTGAAGGAGAAAAGATGAATGACTTGCTCTCAGCCTTATGTTTTTATTTATATAACACTAGAAGTATACAGGATTATGTCAGAGTCGGTATGCAAAGGTCCCAGTGGAAGAATTTGTTTGTGGATCATCACCCGTGGCCTTCCAGCAAATCCATCACACAGCTGGAGATGTTTTCTCCATAGGATGTTTTTAAAGACACACTGATCTTTGGGAACGTTCTTGCTCACAGAGAACCCGAGGCCTCCACGATGTCAAAAAGTAAATACTTACCTAAGGAGAGAGAAGCCTCTGGATCCTATAGAGCATACATGTCAAACTCTGACCCCCTGGCCAAATCTGGCCCTCAGAGCCATTAAATTTGGCCCTCAAGTGGTTTCCCCACTTTGCATTATGTTTGGCCCACTTTAGACCACTAGGAAACCTATATTGTAGGTGAAGCTCTAGAACACCAGGGAAGCCATATGGGGGAGAGAGAGGGAAAGCACTTCACACTAGGGAACTGTATAGGGGAGGTTGGGGGTCACTAGACACCAGGGAACTGTATAGGGGAGGGAGAAGACCACTAGACACCAGGGAACTGTATAGGGGAGGGAGGACCACTAGACACCAGGGAACTGTATGGGATTTGGAGGGGGGCCATTAGACACCAGAGATCTTTATAAAGTGGCCAGACATTGAGGTTGGCCTGCGACTAGGTCGCAGTGTTCAATTTCGGCCCACTTTGTATTCGAGTTTAACACCACTGCTATAGAGTCTGTTCTTTGCAGCTTTCCAGGATCCTCCTTAAAGGGACCCTGAACAGAGCTCAAAAATAGAATAGTGAACTTACCTTGGGCTTCCTCCAATCACCCCCCTCCCCGTAGCCTGTGAGGTCCCTCGACATCTTCTGGGTTCCCTCCGTTCTCATGCTGGCAGCTGTGTAAGCTATGCGGCCGGCCTGGAGTTGTGTGTGGGGAGGGGGGTCAATGCTCGGTGATGAGTGACCGGAGGACAGCGTGGGAAGCCTCCAGAGGCAGTTCAGGCGCGGCTAAAGATCCAGCATGCCAGATCTTTAGACGTTGGGTAGCCGTTGATCAACACCCAATCCTCCCCCCAAGCGGTTGTAAACACGTCACTGCCTTTGTTAGGAGGATAACTGATGCTCCTTGTAGTCTCCCTAATGTCAGCATGGTTCTTATTAGCAGACACCATCCAAACGTTATCCCTTCTAGGAGAGCAACCCACCTCCACAGACCCCCTACAGGAGAGGGGTGATTAGCAGTTTGTCCATGACCCCTCCCGGCTCCCACATCCTGATTAGGAGAGGTGGTAAGTGGCAGCTTGACAACGCCTCCCTTCCCAAGGCGCGGCCTTACTCCACAATGATGGTAAGATGATCTCTGCTGTTTTCCTAAAAACATACGTACAGTATTTCCCACATTCTTTTAAACCATTTAACTTATATTGGCAAGGTAGGTGTGGATCTATTCAATAGAAAAAAATCTTTTTGGACAGGGCCTTTAATAAACTGAAGAGCCTTGGATTGAGAGTAACCTGGTTTAAGAGCGCTTTGCAAGCCAAGCAAACATTTTTTATGAAATTTTGATCTTGATAAGCTAAGCAACGTCTTGATATACAAGCACAGTACATACACGTGCGTCACGTCATCACCCTCAGACTGTACCCGAACGACAAACCTTGGTTCTCCAATAAACTACGAAAACTGCGAAAGAACAAGGAAAAAGCGCATAAGTCCGGCAACCAGGAGAAATACAGGAAAGCAAAAAACACCCTGAACAGGGAATTGAGAGTGGCCAAAAGGAGCTATGCAGAAAAACTGGAGAAGAACCTCTCCTCGAACGACTCTCGAGCCGTTTGGAAGGGGCTCAAGGCCGCCACTAACTACAAGCCCCCCCTCCAGCACGCAACTCCCAGCACTGAGCTTGCCGAGAGTCTCAGTGACTTCTACTGCAGATTTGAGAACCAGGCTGCACCACTAAAGCCACCTGCCCCCTCCTCTGCTTCAGATATCCAGCATCCAAATCTACCCCCTCTGGAGGTGAACGAGGACGTTGTTCTGCGACACCTGCTGTGCATTAACGCTCGGAAAGCCCCAGGCCCAGACGGAGTGTCGCCATCCTGCCTGAAATCATGTGCACAGCAGCTCGCTCCTGTTCTTTCCTCCATCTTCACCAAATCGCTCCAGGTAGGCAAAGTTCCAGGGTGTTTCAAGAGGTCAACGATCATCCCCGTCCCCAAAAAACAGGGCGTCTCTGACCTCAATAATTTCAGGCCTGTGGCTCTCACTTCTGTCATTATGAAAACCTTTGAAAGAGCGGTTTTGCCCCTCCTAAAAGCTTCCACGGAACCACTGATGGATCCGTTCCAGTTTGCCTACAGAACAAACAGGTCCACGGATGACGCCATAAACATCTGCCTGGAGCTTGTCAACGACCACTTAGACAAACCGGACTCATACGCCAGGATCCTCCTACTCGACTTTAGTTCGGCGTTCAACACCATCAGCCCCCATATACTTCAGGAGAACCTGGCCACGCTAGAGGTCTATCCAACCCTGCGCCTGTGGATCACGGACTTCCTCAGTAACAGATCCCAGGCTGTTAAGCTAGGCCCTATCCTCTCAAAACCAAGGATCACCAACACGGGCCCCTCAGGGATGTGTACTGTCGCCTTTCTTATTCTCCCTGTACACGAACAACTGCAGATCCACGTCAGACTCTGTCCAAGTGATCAAGTTCGCTGACGACACCACCATAGTGGGCCTCATTACCAAAAATGAAGAGCAGGAGTACCGCCACCAGGTTGAGAGAATCTGCCTCTGGTGCAGGGATAATGGCCTGGTCCTCAACACTGCAAAAACCGTTGAGGTGGTTGTTGACTTTAGGAAACGCGCTCCCGCCCCCCCACCCCCAATCTGCATTGACGGCTTGGAAGTGGAAATAGTTCCCTGTGCACGTCTCTTGGGCACGACCATCTCCAAGGACTTAACCTGGAAATCCAACACCACATCCACACAAAGAAAGGCCCAGCAGAGGCTGTTTTTCCTCCGCCAATTAAAGAAGTTTGGTATGTCCCAGAAACTCCTGACGAGTTTCTATTCAGCCACAATCGAATCTGTACTCTGTTCCTCCATCCTGGTCTGGTACGCTGGTTCCTCCGCCAGCGACAGACACAAACTACAGAGGGTGATAAGATCAGCGGAGAGGATAATCGGGAAACCACTCTGGGGATTACTAGCGATCCCTCTCATCCAGGTTACCGCTTTTTCAGCCGACTCCGCTCAGGCCGGAGGTTCAGGTCCATCGCCACCAGGACCTCAAGGCACAGGAACAGCTTCTTCCCCTCTGCTGTTAACTCTCTAAACTCTATTCATAAACTCCCTACACACGCTGTTAATCCCCCCTCGCAAGCAGGGTTGGTCAGAACCCGATTACATTGACGCACCTTACGCAATTTGTAAACCTGGGGATGAGAATGCGGAATCATCCAGGATGATGATCTATGGCAGTCCAAAGTTAAAAACATTTTATAGCAGTAGCGCAATTGTGTTCGAAACTGTATTTGTATTGTATTGTGTTTTGTTTAACATTTACACTGTGTTTTGTGTTTTTCTCAGCCCTATATGCCAAGTCTAATTCCGGGCACGACCCAGTCGTGCTTGGCGAAATAAAAATGATTCTGATTCTGATCACAACTGAGCCAATGGTTCTTCTCCTTTTGACACTGCAGGATTGTACTTAGTTGTTTAATACGCACAAAGGGAGATACTGCTTGCTTAGCAGTTGGAAAGAGAAGTTATTTCGCACAATTCAATGAGGTTCTCAGACAAGAAACTGTTAGGACCATGGCCCTGACATCACATTGTGGGAGGGTTTTCACCACAATATCAGCCATACAGACCGCCCTGTTGATCTATTTGAGAAAAGGTAAAGATTTCTCATGGAAAAGGGGGTATCAGCTACTGATTAGGATGAAGTTAAATCCTGGGTTACAGTTCCTCTTTAAAGTGTAACTGTCGGGCATAAAATCAAAAATCAATTCTTTATTTTTATCTGGTAAACAAGTAATAAGGATGCTAATCAGGAAATCCAAACGTTAAAATCTCTATTACTTTTCTTGTTTATAAATGATCATTCCCCAGTTTACCTGACTCTTATTTGGTACGTTGCCGCAAACAGGAAGTTGCAGGGCATGCTGGGTTGTCCTTTTTTGCCTTTGAACATTAGTTAAGTCTGAGGGGAAATAAAGAAGCAAAAAAAGACAACCCAGCATGCCCTGCAACTTCCTTTGTGCGGCAACGTACCAAATAAGAGTCAGGTAAACTGGGGAATGATCATTTATAAACAAGAAAAG
The DNA here is from genome assembly GCF_040937935.1 of Hyperolius riggenbachi. Taxonomy (NCBI): domain Eukaryota; kingdom Metazoa; phylum Chordata; class Amphibia; order Anura; family Hyperoliidae; genus Hyperolius; species Hyperolius riggenbachi. The sequence continues at coordinate 60,653,168 of NC_090653.1, read as the reverse complement.
TAATAGAAATTTTAACTTTTGGATTGCCTGATTAGCATCCCTATTACTTGCTTACCAGATAAAAACAAAGAATAGATTTTTTATTTTATGCCCGACAGTTACACTTTAACAACATACTCACTGCAGTGGAAGATGATAGCGTATATAAACATGTACATACATCCTATATAATAATTAGCCTGTGTCGCTGCGTCCAGCAGTTTGCAGCGTCCCTGTGTCCCTGTTATTTAGTTACTGCACATGTGCACAGTAACGGACAGCTAGAGAGACCAGGGAGCGAGGTGGGCGAGCAGTTGCGTGTGCGCGGCGGACGCGCGGTGGGCACGTGCAGCGGGCATGCGTGAATGCGCAGTGACTGGCGGCTGCGGCGGCAAAAAAAAAAAAGACCTAGAGCCCGTTTTTAAACAAGCTTGGGTCTACTAGTACTCAATAATGGTAATAAAATGCTGTCCCAGACCACAGCCTGTGTGGCTCCTGGCACATATCAGTTTATGCCATCCTGTAATAACTCCTCTCACAGCAGGGAAGCACTTTCCTACAAATGTGTGATTTACACTCTCCAAATCACAACAATGCGGCGGCGTGACGTGTGGAGCGTGTAGCGGGGTCCCACTGCCGTGTAACGCATTGGAACATGCCATGGTATGATGGATGAAAGCCCAGCTGTCCATGCCACAGCCCTGTATTATTAGCCCAGAGACAGCTGTGCCGTCATTTTCCTCATAGCTCTCATATCTCAGGGCGGAGCTCTGCTGTGGTTTCACGCTCTGCACAGGGGATTCTGGGATTCCGAATGCTCACAATTATCTGCTGATGTGTCAGTCAGTGCAGGAATTCTGCAGCACAGGGACCGCAGATGAAGCTTTCAGTCCTCTATGATGTATCCTGTGGTGCCAATGAACATAGCTCCCAACTGTCCCTCTTTCGGAGGGACAGTCCCTCTTTGGGAGCCCTGTACCTTATTTCTCTACTAAAAAATGTGTTTAATTGACTCTTAATTTTATTCCCATCCTTTAAATTGATATATTACTAATTTTAAAATGTTACTATAAAGGAAAATGAACCGGGATAGAAAGGACCAGTGTAGTTTGAATTATAAAACAACATATTTTTCTTATGAAATCTTTATAGTATGCGTGACTAGGGGTGTGACGAAGGCGTAATCAGGGGTGTGGCAGGGGCGTGGCTTTCTCATGTCAAAAAGTTGGGAGGTATAAATGAATATATTTATAATGAACTAACATTCATACTATTATTTACATTAAAGTGTCTTTCCGGCTACAGAAATAGGATAGCATTACTTTCCATGTGGCCAGGCTGCAGTGGTACCGTAGGTAAGGTAGATAGGAGCAGTTGATGGGAGGTAGCTGGTAGTTTGTGAGATGGTTGTTGAGGGACAATTAAAACATGTGAAAGGTGCCTGTGGGTTTAAAAAGTAAAGTACATCAGTAGAGGGAAGCCTCTGGGGAGACCAGAGGCACCCCCCATCCAGTGGCGTAGCTAAGGAGCTGTGGGCCCCGATGCAAGTTTTACAGTGGGGCCCCCCCCAAGCACTCTATACATAACAATTGATACGGTGCACCAAAATCTGCCAATGGCAGCTACAGTGTCAGTGGTGCAAGAAGGGGATGGGGAACAGTTTGTTAATGATTACCACTATTCAAAGTATCTATAGAAGTGTTTATTATGAGCACAGGACCAATAGAGAGCTAATACTGTAGTTGAGGGAGGGTCCTTCGGGGCCCCTCTGGCCCAAGGGCCCCGATGCGGTCGCTACCTCTGCAACCCCTATTGCTATGCCCCTGCCCCCATCCACAGGGACGGATCTGAGGGGGGCAGGTGGGACTCTTGCCCCAGGCGCAGTTTGTTGAATTCTTAAAAAGGGGGCAAAATTTGGATGGTGAAATAAACACTTGGCAGTTGGCAGCATTGATAGGCGGGCGAGAGAGCGCGATGCGTCGGCGCGTCTGGCTTATGTGTCGTCTGTCAACGCCATACGCAGCCGTACAAGTGTCAAGTTACTGATTGTCGTGTGGCTGTGATCTGCATTGATTGTTTGCGTCTTCATTAGTACCATTTTGGCGGTTTGTTTCATTTAGAGGATATTATTTCCCAGTTTAACCTCCTGAGCGGTATGCCTGACACTGTGTCGGGCAAGGAAAACTTGCTAAAAGCGGTATGCCCGACACAGTGTCGGGCATGCCGCTCAGGGGGTTTCCCTAGCTACAGGAGCCCCACTGTAGAAGTTAACTAAGTGCAGGGGCTCCTGTACACTATCTGCCACATGACACATGTAAGTCATAGTGCCCCCCACCCCCCGATCCCTCCCAGTAATGCCCCCCTTGCAGCCGCTGTCCTGCGGGATACATACCGAGCCTCGTTACAGCGAGCGCCCCAGCTGGTCTGCACAGCTGCGCATATCTTCCGGTATGCGGAGGATGGGGACTGAAGTCATGTGATGTGTGGTGATCTTTTTTGGCCCGAGGGCCGAACTTCAAATCAAGAAAAATCTCGAGGGCCGGAACACATGCATACAAAATTTCGATGTAAAACTTTTAACGTTTTTCTAGTAACAGTTAACATGGTGTTGGAAATGGACAGAAAACGACAATATAAGAATTGTTGTACTCACCATTTGATGCACATTTTCTTAATGAGAAGTTTGTGGCTGTTTTTTAGAAACCAATTTCTGGATATTTGGCTCCAAATTTGTAACATTTATTCTTAATACAGAATGAAGATGATCATCTGTGATGCGAGAATGTGAGGAGGCTGTCAGCTCTGTGTGGGGCTGAGGGGGCTGTCAGCTCTGTGTGGGGCTGAGGAGGCTGTCAGCTCTGTGTGGGGCTGAGGAGGCTGTCAGCTCTGTGTGGGGCTGAGGAGGCTGCCCGCGGTGTCCTGCGGAGGAGGAGAGGATAGGGTGGTATTGCGCCGTAGTTATAGTATCGGCTGAGGAGGCTGCCCGCGGTGTCCTGCGGAGGAGGAGAGGATCGGGTGGTATTGCATGTCGCACTCGGCAGGTATTACGTAGTCCCGCGCATACACCAGCGTGCTCCGTATTCAGCCCCGGGTAGCGCTGGGATAGTTAGAAAGCCTCGCTCATTGGTTACTGCAGGAACCTTCCTCCAATAGGAATTAGGCTGATTCCTATTGGAGGACGGTTCCTGCAGTAACCAATGAGCGAGGCTTTCTAACTATCCCAGCGCTACCCGGGGCTGAATACGAGCACACGCGGGTGTATGCACGCGACTGCTTACTTGCCGAGTGCCGATACTAGTACAATACCACCCGATCCTCTCCCTCCGCAGGACACCGCCACAGAAACTGGCCCGCGGGCCGTAGGTTGGGCACAGCTGTCATAGAAGAACTACTGTATGCTTCGTGTGTATGAAGCGCTTTCAGCCTTTCACAAAAGGAAAGTAATTCCTTTGAATGATGTAAGAATGAGCCGCCGATCTCATAGCTTGGAGGTTATGTGAGGGGAGGACATTAGTAAGTCAGTGGCGGAGTACAGGGGGTAGCTAGGGATGTATTTGCGTGTGGAGATCAGCACAGACATTTGAATTTTATTGCAGAATTCAACCTTGTCCCTGCACCCTGCTCCAGCCACAACTGCCCTAACCAGCACCCTGTCCCTGCCCCACCCACAGCCACAACTGCCCTAACCTGTCCCTGTACCCTGCCCCAGCCACAACTGCCCTAACCTGTCTCTGCACCCTGCCCCAGCCTGAACTGCCCTACCCTGCACCCTGCCCCAGCCACTAGCCTGAACTGCCTAACCACCAGCACCCCATCCCTGCCCCAGCCTGAACTGCCCTAACCAGCACCATGTCCCTGCACATTGCCTTAACCATCACCCTTTCCTGCACTCAGCTACCAGCCTGCACACTGCCCTAGCCAGCACCCTGTCCCTGCACCCATCCTGCACACTGCCCTAACCTGCACTCAGCCAGCAATTGGGGGTCCGCTATGGCTACCTAATATCTAGGGGCACATTTTTTTACCTAATACTGATATCTATGGGCACATAGCTATCTACAGTAATTCTTTTATTTGGTGAACATGGCTGTTTAATTTATGTATCCAGGGTGGACTTGGCTACTAAATTGTTTTATTTTGAGTCATCTGTCTATGTAATTTGTTTATTGTGAGGTACCTGGCTACTTAATTATATTATCTGGTTGTCTGTAACAGCTTTATTTTTATTGGGCAGCATGTGACTACTTGATGAATTATCTGATGGCATGTGACTACTTGATGAATTATCTGATGGCATGTGACTACTTGATGAATTATCTGATGGCATGTGACTACTTGATGAATTATCTGATGGCATGGGACTACTTGATGAATTATCTGATGGCATGCGACGACTTGATGAATTATCTGATGGCATGTGACTACTTGATGAATTATCTGATGACATGTGATTACTTGATGAATTATCTGATGGCATGTGACTACTTGATGAATTATCTGATGGCATGTGACTACTACTAGATGAATTATCTGATGGCATGTGGCTACTTGATGAATTATCAGATGGCATGTGACTACTTGATGAATTATCAGATGGCATGTGACTACTTGATTAATTATCTGATGGCATGATGAATTATCAGATGGCATGTGACTACTTGATGAATTATCTGATGGCATGTGACTACTTAATGAATAATCTGATGGCATGTGACTATTTAATGAATAATCTGATGGCATGCGATGACTTAATGAATTATCTGATGGCATGTGATTACTTGATGAATTATCTGATGGCATGTGACTACTTGATGAATTATCTGATGGCATGTGATTACTTGATTAATTACCTGATGGCATGTGACTACTTGATTAATTACCTGATGGCATGTGACTACTTGATTAATTACCTGATGGCATGTGACTACTTGATTAATTATCTGATGCTGATGGCATGTGACTGTGATGTGTGTGTGTGTGTGTGTTGGGGGCGCAATTTCAGTGTTTGCCATCGGCCCCGTATTACCCAGATATGCCTTTGAGTGTCACCCTTCTCTCTGCCCACTGGCACTCTCCTCTCTGCCCACTGACACCCTCCTCCTACCCACTGGCACCTTCCTCCCCCACCCACTGGCACCCTCCTTTCCACCTAGTGTCACCCTCTCCCACCCACTGGCACCCCGCACACTCCCTCCCATTGTCACCCTCTTGCAAAAGCAGGGGTGTGGCTTAAGGTCGCACAGGGGGCGTGGCTTAAGTGTCCCTCTTTCACATCTTCAAAAGTTGGGAGGTATGGGTAAAAGTATAAATCCAGCCTTGAGGAGGATGAGCAGTAGAGGGTGAACTTCATTCAGCATCATTCAAGATTGCCTGTAGACCTAAGAGTCATTCAAGATTGATGGGAGTCACAACAGGCAACCAGGCAGGCCTCAGATCTCCCCAGGTGGCAAATTAGCAATGGATTCAATTGCATTAAGGAGGAGGGAATGGAGAGTTGATTTAGTATACTGAGTTATGAGTACGCTTGCAAGATACAAACAGCAAGGAATAAATCACAGAAATAGTGAAACGCATTATGAAAGTCTTTGTTTAAAAGTTGTGTAAAATGGATGCTGTCTGTGCTTTTTTCTAACGTCCACATCTGCAGTGTGATGAATGTTCAGCCAGAGCCATTATTTAAACAGGATAAAGTGGTGGCCAGCGAGTATTCCTGGAATGCCAGAGATTGCTGAGACCCAGCGGCTCCCTGACATATTCCCACTGGGCAGGGGTCAGTGTTTGAGGCAGAGCAGACCACACTCAGCTGCAGGGCCGAGTGTCTGCTCTGCGCTGTGTTATGGCCTGTGTGTCCTGCTGGCCAATGCCTGGATGCTCTCTGTCCCTCACACATCATGTATGAAGTCCTCACATCAGTCACATGCGCAAGCAAAACAACGCCCTGACCCCAAAGGCTGGCTTTTCTGCAGCGTACAATAGGAAGTAAACAGTTCAACAGAGTAGGAAGTACAGGCGAGGTTAGTACAGAGTACTACGACTTATGTCTAAGATTTCATGATTTAGTTCCATAACCAGTAAACCTCTGATTCTCAATACTGCCGCCACCACCACCCGAAAGCATGCGCACACACCACAACCATACCTCCCAACTTTTTGAGATGAGAAAGAGGGACACTTAAGTCACACACCTGCCACACCCCTAGTCACGCCCCCGGCACACCCCTAGTCACTCATACCATAAAGATTTCATAAGAAAAATATGTTGTTTTATAATTCAAACCACACTGGTCCTTTCTATCCTGGTTCATTTTCCTTCATATTAACATTTTAAAATTAGTAATATATCAATTGAAAGGATGGGAATAAAGTTTAAAGTCAATCAAACACATTTTTAGTAGAGAAATATATATATTTACATAGAAAGAGGGACAAAGTCCTGAAAGAGGGACAAATGAGGAGGAAAGAGGGACAGGGCTCCCAAAGAGGGACAGTCCCTCCGAAAGAGGGACAGTTGGGAGCTATGGCCACAACCACCACCAACAACGCAAATGCCATTGCCTCCCACAGCCTGCACAGACACACACACCACAATGCCATATCCAATGCAAATGTCACCGCCACGCAAAGCCTGCACACACCACAACCGCCACCTACAACGCAAATGCCACCGCCGCCCAAAGCCTGCACACACCACAACCGCCACCTATAACGCAATGCCACCGCCGCCCAAAGCCTGCACACACCACAACCGCCACCTATAATGCAATGCCACCGCCGCCCAAAGCCTGCACACACCACAACCGCCACCTATAATGCAATGCCACCGCCGCCCAAAGCCTGTACACACCACAACCGCCACCTATAACGCAAATGCCACCGCCGCCCAAAGCCTGCACACACCACAATGCCACCTATAATATGAATGCCCCCGGTGTCAACAGCCAGCACGTGTACACCACAACCCCCGCCTACAACGCAAATGCCACTGCCATCAAAAGCTTGTGTGTGCACATCACAACCACCTGCCTACCACGCAAATGCCACAGACGAAAGCCTGCCGCCCTCTGTGCGAATGTCACCACAAGAACGTGACCAAACACATCTGCAAGCCCACACCACAATCGCTGCCTACAACATGAACTCCAAAGCCTAATACTTTAACAACACTCCTGAGCACGAATGGCATCAACGCTCAAAGCCTGCGCGCAGTCACTAAAAATGCCACATACAACGCGAACGTCACTGCCACGCAAAGCCTACACATGCGCACCTCAACTGCCGCACTGCATCCATGCAGCCAGACATGGAGGAGGCCAGTGCCGCCCACTAGCCCCCTGCACAGGGGAAGCACCCTCCTGCCTGCCCCACCACTATATGCACCCTTTACCCCCTGCAGCATACAGTCTCCACTCACCTGAGCCTCACACGCCCTTCTTTCTCCCCACTGATGGCTTTATCAGCTATCCCTTCCCCTCTCCTATCCCTTACTGGTCAGGACGCGTGTCACACATAAACACTACACAAAAACGAACGCCCAACTAAGCCGGCGGCAGTTTTGTTGTGCATCTGTGCACACTTGCAACTGTGGATTACTATACAGGATTTGGCTCCGTTATTTTATATGGTGCTTTTTGGAGTGCTTAGAATTCATATAACCTCTCAAAATGATTGACCAACGTGGTAGGCAACTGGTATTGCTTGAAAGGAAATAAATATGGCAGCCTCCATATGCATCTCACATCAGATGATGCCCAGCCCCCCCCCCCCCCCAGTGGAGCCAGGAATAGGTGCCCGCAGTAAAGGTTAGCCAGGTCTAGTTGCCCCCAGTATAGGTAGCCAGCTATAGGTCCACCCCAGTATAGGTAGCCAGGCATAAGTTCCCCCAGCATAGGTAGCCAGTATAGTTGCCCCCAGTATAGGTTAGTCAGGTAGGTGCCTCCAGTATATGTAGCCAGTATAGTTGCCCCAGTATAGGTTAGATAGGTAGATGCCCCAGTATAGGATAGATATGTAGGTACCCCCAGTATAGGTTAGCTAGGTAGGTGTCCTCCGTATAGGTTAAATAGGTAGGAGCCCCCAGTATAGGTTAGATAGGTAGGAGTCCCCAGTATAGGTTAGATCGGTAGGAGCCTCCAGTATAGGTTAGCTAGGTAGGAGCCTCCAGTATAGGTTAGCTAGGTAGGTGCCTCCAGAATAAAGTGGCAGGGGAGAGAGGGCATAACTCAACAACTCACCTTCCGCTATCCCTGCATGCAGCCTCTATCTTTTTCCTGTCCCAGGTGTCCATCACGTTGGTAAGTACCCCCTGCTGTGATGACATGCGGTTACATCATCACAGGGGGGTGCTGTTACCAACGCGACGGACGCCTGGGAGAGGCAGTAGAAAGGTGCGGGGATCATGGAAGGTGAGTTAAGCTATGCCCGCTCTCCCCCGCCTCTGCGCCCCCCCACCTGCTGCTCTGCCTAGCACTCTAGGTGGTCGCACTGTTGGCACGTTCTTAGGAATGGGCCTGTTGATGCCCTTAGGAGTCACCTGTACCTGCACTAGATTCTTGTTTGAGAACCTTCTAACATGAGTATGAGGCTTTAGGCCCTGTTTTCACTGGGACAAAAAAAAAGACCTTTTTCGCATCAGAAAAAACAAACTTTCAAGGATCTTGTATTACTCACAGGATCCATTCACGCTTGTCAGTCCACAATGGATCCAGTAAGCAGAACGCAAAATTGGAACCTGCACGATATTTCCTCGGACAGCGGATACATTTTCCTAGAAGCTTATGGTGGAAACGCATCTGCTCTAGACTCAAATTAGACCACACTACACTCCTGCTGGCTGTTAGAAATCTGTCTCAAGTGGGAACCGAGCCTAAGTCTGTAGGGAAATACCAGGGACTGTTATGTTTTTTTTAAATCCCTGAGGCGCTACACCTGCTATTGCCGAAATTCTGTTTTGTCCCCACGTTTATTGCCTGATGAAGCGGCTAGGCCTGCGAAACGCGTTGCATTTTTTTGGGGTACTATTTAATAAATGTGATTGCTGCTATTCACACAGTCTTTCGTGTCTGCTTTATGGAGGTAAGTCCACCACTTCCTCCCAGCAAATTTTAAAGTTTTTATCCTTTTTATCCTGCTGGCGCCTCTTCTTATCCCTGAGTGAGGAAAGGTCTAATCTCCTCACCTGCCTATACAGTGGTTGCCTTTGTGGTAACCCACGTTTGTGATTATAATTTTCTCACAATAACCTTTACTTCATTTATGCTTAACATACTACACTATATTGGGCTCTCGGTTTCTCTACACTTTTTTTTAATCCCTGCCTGTCTCAACACCCACTAAACAAAAGATATATCTTGTATAAAAAATAAATATTCATAGATACCATAATTTTTGGTCTAAAAACACACAAAAAGACACAAACTGTGGCATTTCTCCCAAAACATTCAGCCAAGTTAATTGGCTTCCCCCTAAAATTGGCCCTTGACTATTATAGACATATGACTATAGTAGGGATTCGATGTTGGCAGTATATAAATACGAAATAATAATTGTTCAGTAAGATTCTCCTCCTCAGACCACTGGGCATTGCCTTCTGGGAAATAACATGACTAGACTTCCACTCACCAATTTTCCTACTGGTACGTATGTAGGGCGGGACAAATGAAGTGGGAGGAGCTCACAATGGGGAGCCTGTCAGCTGAAGAGGACCAGCAGCAACACAGATCATGTGACCCCGTAATTTATGCTGAAAATGAAATAATACAAGAGCGTTAGGTGGAACAGGAGATGAGGCAGGCAAGGCAAGCCAAACATTTTGTTCTCTGAGAAGGGTTTCGAGAAAATTATAAGAGGGTTAATGACAGGGCAGTTTGTAGTGTGATGTTAGGTCACCTTTAAATCTATACATTGGTAGGTGAACAGAGGCGCCAGAAGGATAAAAGTACATAAAATTTTAAAAAAATTGCTGGGAGGAAGTGGTGGACTCGCCTCCGTTAAAGCAGACACCAAGGACTGTAAATGTATAGATATACACATTTATTGAAAATACCCCAAAGATGCAACGCGTTTCGCGGGCACAGCCCACTTCTTCAGGCAATAAGCAGGGGATAAACAACAGCAATTCAGTTATAGCAAGCAGAGGTGCTCTGCTTGCTATAACTGAATTGCTGTTGTTTATCCCCTGCTTATTGCCTGAAGAAGTGGGCTGTGCCCGCGAAACGCGTTGCATCTTTGGGTTATTTTCAATAAATGTGTATATCTATACATTTACAGTCCTTGGTGTCTGCTTTAACGGAGGCGAGTCCACCACTTCCTCCCAGCAATTTTTAAAAAATTTTATGTACTTTTATCCTTCTGGCGCCTCTGTTCACCTACCAATATATTTGAGTCCACCCCAGGTGGAGGGGTGATCTACCCCCTTTCTTCCTATCTACAGAGAGCGACTTCTTAATCCTGAGTGAGAACAGGTCTAATCTCCTCACCTGCCTAATGAGTATTACCATCTCACTGTTTCATTTATCCAATCAATTTTGACATACTACACCATATTGGGCTCTCGATTTCTCTTCAACTTTAAATCTATACAGAACTAGAGTGGCTGCATGGATTTGGCTGAAAAGGAGGACACAGACAATCAAAAAGGGGGACAAAAATGACCAAATATATTTTCCAACTCCATGCGGTTACCATACGTGAATGTTCTTTCATCCTGCCTCAAAACACGGATATTTTGTGTTGTGACGATCAGAAATTATAGCTTTTTCTCTTGTCGGTTTAGACTTTTCTGTTTCTTTTGAAACCGCAAATCGCTATCTGTTGCGCTGTCGGGCTGAACCAGAAAATAAAATCTTGTTGCCATGCCCACTACTTGATGTTACAGTTATTGATAACGTGATAACATGATGTTACGGACATGAATCGAGAATGGCCGAAGGCTGCTCAATCTCTGTATATATCATATGTAATTAGTCAAAAACGGTCAATTCTGTTCATGATTCTGTGAAAGGAGGACATTTTAATACATTGCCTGGGGGATGGCCTAGCAGCCAAGAATGATGAGCAGGCCTGCCGGCAGCAGGTTGACAGAATTTGTGGCTAATGCAGGGAGATCAGGCTGGTCCTCAACACAGCCAAAACCATTGAGATGATAATCGACTTCATGACGAATGAAGGTTGAAAGAGTAGTCATCTCCAATGACCTAACCTGGAAGGGAAACACCTCTATCACCCAGAGGAAAGCAGAGACTATTCTTCCTCAGCAAGCTGAAGAAGATGGGTATGGCTTAGAAGCTGCTGATGAGCTTTACACTGCCACCACTGAATCTGTCCTCTGTTCCTCTATTCTGATCTGGTACTCTGGCTCCTCCACCAGGACAAAGAAACACTACAGAGGATCATCAGATCAGTGGAGGGAATCATAAAGAGATCCCTCCCTTCACTGGACCTCCTCCACAAGTCCAGATTGTGCACCAGAGCGATGAGGATTGCTAACGACCCATCGCACCCTGGCCACTGCTGCTTCAGTCGGCTACCATCAGGATGCAGGTTTCAGGCCATCTCCACCAGAACTTTAAGGCATAGGAACTCTTTCTTCCCCTCTGCAGTAAACATCTTAAACTCCCTCCATGCCCTCCCAGTTCCAGCGCCCACTCCCCTCAATTTCTTCCCCCCTTAAGGTTGCGGCCACTGAACCAATAAGACTGTCTAGTGGAAATACCGATTTTGTATTGTATTTCTTGCTTTCAATGCTGTACTACATGTTTTTGCTGTACTTTGTGTTTGTTGTACTATCTATATTCCTGTTTCTACTCAGAGCTTTGTAAGTGCCAAACCCAATTCCGGGCACGACCCAGTTGTGCTTGGCGAATAAGTGTTTTTCTGATTCCGATATTAAAAAAAGAGGACGTCTTCCTTTTGGAGGATGTCTGGTCACCCTAATACAGAACGAACATTAAACTTTTTTATAATTCCTTAATGAACTTTTATTATGCTGTCTTGTAATTTTCTGTGACATTTCTGTCCCCTGTGAGGATCCTCGCCTGTCCCCTCTGCCAGTGTCCCTGATGCTCACAGCAGTGTCACACTGTGTGACCCCTCATCCGCTATGTGAAAATTAGCCTATTAGTAAGCAGAGTTTCCGCTATAAATTCACAGGGGTCCAGCTCAGCAATTACACGAGGTTTAGCCAGCAGCCCTCTGAAAAGTCCCCCGGGGGAAATTCTTGGAGCCACAGAGCTGTAGAGCATTTCAACACAGCATAAAGCCTCCTATCAGCAGCCTGGAGAGAAGCGTTTGAGGTTCATGTGGAAAACAAGTAACCCTTCGCACACTCGCATGCAAATGTTCAAACAAATGCATTCACAGATTCACTCATCCAGGCACCACTGTTATCCCTACAGCTAAGTTAAAAGCCGGGGTCTTAGTTCACAGAAGAATGCATTCTTATGCTTAGTCACCTATACTGTGCAGAAATACCCAGGTAAACGTAGGTGTCCTAACTTTAGCCCTGTAACATGCATAGTGCAGACATGCAAACATTCATTGCATTAAACCTATCTAGGGATTAGAAGCACACCTCCTGACGTCCTCTCCTGGGACAGATAGCGCATCTTACCAATCGGACAAGGGAGCTAACGTTATGTGTCCATGTGCACCATGCACATACACCAGCATAAGCTGTGTGCATGCTGACAAACACATACAGGGGAAGGAGGGAGTGCACTGAATTACAACCCTGGCCACAAGGGTCAGTAACAAGAAAAAACCACATATATTATTATCATTTAGTATTTTATATAGCACCGACATATTACGCAGCGCTGTACAGTGTATATATATTGTCTTGTCGCTAACTGTCCCTCAAAGGAGCTCACAATCTAATCCCTACCATTGCCATATGTCTATATTATGTAGTGTAAGTACTGTAGTCTAGGGCCAATTTTAAGGAGAGCCAATTAACTTATCCGTATGTTTTTGGAATGTGGGAGGAAACAGGAGTGCCCGGAGGAATCCCACACAGACACAGAGAGAACATATAAACTCTTTGCAGATAGTGCCCTGGCTGGGATTCGAACCAGGGACCCAGCGCTGCAAGGCGAGAGAGCTAACCACTACGCCACCGTGCTGCCCATATATATCCAGGCACATCGCCTCAAGTTAGGACATTAAATAAGTTATTAAGGAAAGGGAGGTGCTGAAGGGGGTGTGGCCAGAAAAATAGCAAAAAACAATTAACCCTTGCAAACACGCCTGCAAATGTTCAAACAAATGAGTGAATCTGTCAATGCATTTGTTTGAACGTTTGCATGCGAGTGTGCAAGGGCTAATTGTTTTTTGCTATTTTTCTGGCCACACCCCCATTAGCACCTTAATTTCCTTAATGACTTCTTTAAATGTCCTAACTAGAGGCGATGTGCTTGGATATATGTGGTTCTGGGGTTGTTTTTTGTTTGTTTTTTGAGGTTCATGTGGATCTTTCCCAGATTCCAGAGTACCTCTCATGCACTGTCATCTACCCGCACTATTCAAAAATCTACAGCATTGTCCAAATCACAGAGCCTAATTCCCCAGTACAGGGAGAGTTTTCCTCTGCATTTCAAATTTATTATTATTATAGAATAATTATTTTCATTTAATCACGCATTAAAAGTTTTGTTAAAAAAACAGTTCGATTTTTTTGGGGGAATAATAGAAACATAAAATAACGTGAGCTTAACCACTTCAGGACCACAGGCTTACACCCCCCTAGTGACTAGTCTATTTTTTTACAATTTAAGGCTCTGCAGCTTTAAAAGCTTGCTGCAAAGCCATACAACTGCGCACAAAAGTGAATCCCCCTCCCCTTTTCTGCCCACCAACAGAGCTTTCTGTTGGTGGGCTCTGATTGCTCCTACAATGTTTATTTTTTTATTTATTTGTTTGTATATATTTTTTTTTAAAAGTTCTCTTTTTATTTTATTTGTTTCCCTCCCCCCGACAGCCAATCCCAGCTCTCCTCAGACCTGTCGGAATTTATCTATTTGACCGATCTATCTGATGGGAAATTGCATGGTGTGTACCAGGCTTTAGACTGATGACAGAGCGGCATAGACGCGTGTGATCCCCTACAAAACTCCGCCCCAGGACTTGATGCCTTTCGGCATTAGGCAGTCCTGGGGCTGCCACCCACTCGACACCGATTGGTGTAAGGCAGTCGGGAGGGGGTTAAAGAGGGACTTAAAGAGACTCCGTAACAAAAATTGCATCCTGTTTTTTATCATCCTAAAAGTTCCAAAAGCTATTCTAATGTGTTCTGGCTTACTGCAGCACTTTGTACTATCACAGTCTCTGTAATAAATCAATGTATCTTTCCCCTGTCAGACTTGTCGGCCTGTGTCTGGAAGGCTGCCAAGTTCTTCAGTGTTGTGGTTCTGCTATGAACTCCCCCTTCCAGGCCCCTCTATGCACACTGCCTGTGTGCTATTTAGATTAGGGCAGCTTCTCTCTTCTCTCTTATCTTTTACAAGCTGGATAAATCGTCCTCTGAGCTGGCTGGGCTTTCACATACTGAGGAGTTACAGACAAGGGCAAAGCTGTTTGCAGGAAGAAAAGAGCAGCCTGAAACTTCAGTGCATGAGAACCGCAGGGGGAAAGAAACACACAAATGATCTCTTGAGATTCAAAAGGAAGGGTGTATACAGCCTGCTTGTGTATGGATGTATTTTCTATGTGTGGACATACTGTACATCAACCTACTTCCTGTTTTGGTGGCCATTTTGTTAGTTTATAAACAAACTTTTTAAAACTGTTTTTAACCACTTTTAATGCGGTGAGGAGTGGCGAAATTGTGTCAGAGGGTAATAGGAGATGTCCCCTAACGCACTGGTATGTTTACTTTTGTGCGATTTTAACAATACAGATTCTCTTTAAACCCAGGATTGAGCATCATCTCAATCTGTAGTTGATACCCCTTTCCCATGAGAAATCTGTACCTTTTCCCGAATAGATCATCAGAGACATCTCTATGGGTGATATTGTGGTAAAACCCCTCCCAAAATGTGATGTCAGGGCCTTGGCGCTGACAGCTTGCTGTCTGAGAACTTTGTTGCATTGTGGGAAATAACGTCATTCACACAGCATCCCCCTCTGTGCACAGATCTCTCAGTAAACAAACATGCGGAATTTCTGCATTTTACATTACAGTCAAAATCCGCCGACTTTAGAGATTAATAGCAAAGCCCCCATAGGTGATAGAAACACCAAAAGGGTATGTTAATCAGAAGTGTGGGAACAAGAGGAAAACATTTTTTCAAAAAGAATTTGTAGTTTTTGAGAAAATCGATGTTAAAGTCAGCGGAAATTTCCGTGAAAATCCTCATTGGAATGCGGGAATCAGTAGCGGTAATCTGCAATGGCGGAAAGTGGATTATCCACAGAATCGGAATTTGGCATTTCCGACCATCCATACCCTCGGGTCCTTGCCGAGTTTTCGGCAATGTAGTGTGACTCACCTGTCCGGGCCGGTGCACTCCCATCATCCTCACTGGGGTGCCTCTCCACTGTGACTAAAGAAGGAGCACACAGGCTTGGACCGGTGAGTCCCTACAATGTTGAAACCTCTGCAGGGGCCCTGCAGACCAAAATAAAGTCGGGGTGGGAGGCTTGGTTGGGTGTCCCAACTGCACTCGGGGGCCATGGGGCAATGGCCCAGTTCACCACCATGAAAGCACAGGTCCTGCCTATAAAAATCTTGGTATTTTCCTCACCTCACTTGAACTGTAGAAGCCGCTCATACTAGCGGCGGAACGTCTCCTGAAACACAAAACAGGCGTCCAGCTTCTCGCCATGGATAAGTGCAAAACATCACATCCATGACTGATTTTTATTAGCCTAGTTTGCCATATATTTGCTTAATTCGGCCACCGCTCGGTATCTGCCATCAGATGTCTGCGTAGCGGGGCATCTGGGACGACCTGTAATTGCTTCATTCTGCGGATTAATAGAATTAGCCGCGCGGCAGATGGATTTTTGTTTTCTGGACAGACCGTAAAGCAAAACCAAACAACATCTGTGTCTAATGAAATGATTGCTAGGTGCCACAGAGGGGACTGGAGGAAAGTTCACGAGGACTGGGGTTCCTGTCTAATAATGCTTGAGAATGACACATCCGGCAGCGGCAGCCTCAGCACTGAGGTCATTCCTGCCTGAACTCATCATGCAGATTACATTTCTATACACAGTGTTAATGCCTTGCGGGTTATAATTATGTTTGCTGTATACATGAACTCTCCACACGTGTTCTGCTAAGCAAATAATCAGCTGAGCTATAAAAGCTTATGGAAGTGGATGATCGGATGTCGGTAGCAGCCAATAAAACATCAGTCTGCTCAAAACTCATATTCGCCCAGTTTACAAGCAAAGTGTGTGTGTAAGCCAGGCTGTGGCAAGCGGCTTGTTCCCAGGTGCCTGTGCAGGAAGTGACATCACAGGTCACGTGACTGAGAATGGAAAGCATTCACTAAATGCTGGCAACTATGGTTATTTTATTTATATAAGTTATTTTTTTTTATAAAGCAGCATTATCTTCATTGGTGCTGTATAGATTGCACTATAGACAATAGTGGGGACGACAATAAACACATAAATAATTCACAGCACAGTAGGAACATCTAGCGAGTGCAAGATACATTTATTGGTCCTCCACGGTATGTAAACAATCTATATTGGTACGTGTTAAGCTGTGTACCCACCTGGCGATTTTTACATGACCTTGCGAGGTGGGTACAGGCGCACGACTGCAAACGCCACTTAGTATCACGCGATAACTACAGACCGACACGGCGGATCTTTAAGATCCCCGATGTCACCGGTCAAAGTACCGCGATTGCTGGAAGTCTCGCTTGTGCTGTCGTGTACATAGCATGATTTCGCGCTTAACCCATGGACAGGAAGAGGCGTCCCTAGCGACAGTCGTCAAGGGGACGTCGCTGGACACGTCGAGCAGTGAGTACGCAGCTTAAGTTTGTCAGTGTCCTGGGGTCCCCTCCAACCTGGCCTGGTCAGCGGCTTCTGTGCATGTCCAAGCACATGGCCATACCTGAGTTCACGCTCATGTGGCCAGGGGCATTCTGCACAGACGCGGTACTACTCCCGTCCGCGGGAGTGCAGCCACCCACTCACGCATGCGCAGGTTGGCGGCCATTACGGAGGAGACCCCAGGACATTGGCAGAGAGCGGAGCTGCGGCGAGGGACATATAGGCTTCTAGGGGCTAAAGGAAGTCCCAGGTAAGTAAATCTGATTTTCTTTGATTTGCCTCATGTACCCTTTAAGAGGGCTCAATGTAAAACTTGCACTGTAGCCATAGCTCCTTAGCTACACCACTGCATGGAAGTTTTGAAAAAAGCCCAGAGATGGCTCTTGGTGATTTGTGTTACATTGTATCATCATATAGTGTCAGTAAAGAAGGATTGATCGGCACTAGATGCTTTCCTGGCAGGACGCCGGGGGTATGAGGGATTACTCACTGTGCCTGAAGAATAAAACAATTGTAACAATTTGAAAAACAAATAGGAGATCTGATACACATATAGAAGCAACGATCTAACAGCTCAGAGATCTCTGAGGAAGCAAGCAGAAGCTTGCGAAACAGCTGTCAGATCCTTGCTTGTATACAGTATGTGTATCTTGTCTATGACGGGGATGAAATAAAACGATCAAAGATTTGCATATTCATTTGATGCCCGGTTCTCCTCTTTCTTTTTCAAAGTGCACCATATAGTGTCACATGTTATCTCATAGCCCCCACAACTGTCCCTCTTTCTGGACCAAATCCCTCTGTCCCTCTACATGTGTTGATATATGTATTTATTAACTGAAAAATGTTGATCTATTTCTTGTTTTCAAGTGTTAAAATGAAGAAAAACGAATGATGATAGAGAGGGCCATTGGGGTTTGAATGATCAAACTACAGCTTTTGATTTTGAATTCTTTGTGATATATGTGACAAGGGGTGTGGTGGGGGCGTGGTTAGAGGTGTGACAGGGATGTGTCTAATGTTGGGAATACATGATGAGTTTTTCTGGCAGATAGATGGCCCAGCCGATAATTTCTGACACGTCTGAACTGATTTCGATCATTTTTATGATCGATTTTCTCATAGAAGTGAATAGAGATTGATAAGAAAAACGATTGGAAAATGGATCAGAAAAAGGATTGGACAGTAAATCTGCCCAAAAAAATTAATGGTCTATTCCCAGCATTATGCTGGGAATACACCATGCGTTTTTCCAGCAGATACAGTAGATGGTTCGACAGATAATTTCCGACATGTCTGATCGTTTTACCGCTCAATTTCTCATAGAAGTGAGCGGGATTATTTCAACTGTGTGGGCGCAAACCACCTAACGCTGTGGCTTGCGCACGCTAACACTTAGGGTACACTAACTGGCTTAGCGTCGGTTAGTGAATCAAGCCCATTGTGTATTCCCAGTATTAGTGTCTTTCTTATCTCAAAAAGTTGTGAGGTATCAGCCAGCAGTGTGACACTTTACCTTCTCTCTCCACAGGATTATCTGGGCTGCATTATAGACTGCGGTCAGCTCCCTCTGAAACCCGAGCAAGTCAGCACTTTATTCTGCAACATCGAAGATATTTATGAGTTTAACAGGTAAGAATGTCTGTGTTGTCTAATATCAACCGTTCATATAAATAGGTAACAGTTTAAAGGTCAACAATACACAACACTTATGGGGGTGTATTATAATAGCAATCAGGATTGTAAGTGCATACAAAGTGTATAGCAGAAAACTGGTGGACAGGATAGAATGTACTTGTTTCTTCTCCTCTCTGGATTCAGATAATGGGCGGGTCAAACAGGTCACAGGTGTAACCATGTGACAACCAAAGAAGGAAGAAAATAGATGCATGACCACATTTCCAAGCATCCCTGCATTACAGTAGAAATATTGCCGTCGTATGTCGCTCGGTATTAGTCATGGAGAGAACCCGAAGGCATAACAACAAAAGTTGTTTAGGTGATACCTTTCATGACTAGCGGTACAAGATTTCTTTGCAAGCTTTCGAAACTTAGAGAACTAAGAATTGAACTTCATCCCAATCAGTAGCTAATAGCCCCTTTTACATGTTTCCTGTCTGTGAACCTCGTTGCATTGTGGGAAATAGCTGTTTCCAACAGCCAATAAAAGCAAACAGCATCTTCCAGTGACATCACCTGCCAGAAGTAAAAATGTCACCATGTGGTAAAAGTCAGAATGTAAATCATGGAGAGGAAAGCTTTTACAACGGGTAAACACTGACTAAGGCTCCCTGGACACTGCAAATCCGTTTTCCGATTCCGTTTCCGATTTGCAATTCCGATTTTCCCTGAATGCAGTCAACAGAAAAACAGAGTAAAAAACGCAGCATGCAGTAACGATTAAGGCTCCCAGCACACTCCGAAACTGTTTTGCGTTTCCGATTCCGATTTGCAATTCCGATTTCCCTGAATGCAATCAACAAAAAAAACCACTGCATGCAGTAACGATTAAAAATCGGAATCGATGTAAAAACCGATTAAAAATCGGAATTGGGATCGCATGCAGTGTGCAGGGAGCCTAACAGTCAGAATAGGATGTAAAAAACAATTAAAAGTCGGAATCGGAATCACATGCAGTGTGCAGGGAGCCTTAATCATTTATACATAATTATTGTAAAAATGAAGCACTTTTTTTTACTACATTATTTTCACTGCAGGTCCTCTATAAGTTTTTTCTTCAGGCATGTTTCAGAACTGGATCAGAACCATAAGGTATAATTCTGACTAAGAAGAAACTTAGTTTCAAAAGCTTGCAAAGAAATCTTAGTCAGTACAAATCTGGGCCCATATGCAAGATTCCCCTAGACTTGTGAATGAAATGCTTTCTAAACCACCAGCAAGCAAGAAAATACTCAAAATTATTTTGATAGCACTTTTTCAACTCCTTTTGGCTGTTTTTCAAGTGCAAAAATGTTGATAAGTTATTTTAACCAGAAGATGAAAAATGATCTCCTAGGAGAAAACTCAGGTGAAAATGTTAATTGCATATGGGCCAGGGGGCCACATGCAATTCACTTTTTCACCTGAGTTTTCTCCTAGGTGATATTTTTTAATTTGCCAATAAAATGCCTGTTAAGCCATCAGCAAGCAAGAAAATACTCAAAATAATTTTGATAGTACTTTTGTACTTACTTCTCAGTACTTTTTTATTTGAAAAGCGCTGGAAAGTTATTTTAAATAGAAGATGAAAAATTATCTCCTAGGAGAAAACACAGGAGAAGAGTGGAATTGCATATGGACCATGGTGTCTAAATAAAGAAGGATATTGAAGTTGATAGTAAGTAAGTAAGTAGTAAGAACTGTAAGACCTTAGCATGTTAAGAGGCAATTAAAGTCTTCACGATCCTCTCTCCGTGTCCTCAGTCCACCGCTGTACCCTGTTCAAAATTGGCTTTTTCGGGAGTCCTCGGAAGGCTTCAGAAGCACTCGCGTCCCCATGTGCTTCCGAAGATGGGTGTATTTGTGCTGTGCACATACAAGTCCGCATGTCTTCGGAAGTGCTTGGGGACAAGAGCTACCTAAGGAGGACTGAAGACGTAATCGACCTGCAAGTCAAATAATTTCACCGGGGGGGACAGTGCTGGAAAGAGGACATGGAGAGAGGACCGGGAAGGCTCTATAGGATCAAGAGCCTCCCCTAATCTTAGGTGAGTATCTAAGTTTATTTTTTCCCTTACTTCAGGGTTTCTTTGAAAGAGAACCTGTAAGAAAAAAGTTCCCCTATGGGGGGACTTTTCTCGGGAGAGGGAAACCTTTGGATACTAATGAGGCTTCCCCCATCCTTCTGTGTAGTCCCGATCCAGCGCCGGCAGCCCCACAGAAGCGCCTGCACCACACGGCGATATTTATCTTTCACTGCGCAGTAGAGAGGAGCCCGAGGGGCCATCGGAACCCGAGGGGGGAAGCTGGTACTGCGTCTGCGTTGCATCTCAGAGGTGAATATTGCCAGCTGCTGTTCGAGGGAGTCAGCGCTGGATCGGTGCTGCCCAGGAGGAAGGGGAAATTCTCAGTAGGATCAAGAAGAGTGGAGGACAGGGGAAGCCTCATTAGGATCCAGAGGCTTCCCCCTACTGAGGTAAGTACCCCTCAGGCGGGTTTTTTTTGCATTACAGTGTCTCTTTAAATTACTGAAGTCAGTCTGGAGGTTTAGGCACGGTAACATCTGAGACATCGGCAAAATCTTGAGGAATTATTTAGAATGTCATTGGCCAAAAACACCAGATGTTTACTTTAACTTTTCTTTTCTTCTGTCTGCACTTGGTCTTGATGATTTTTCATCAAGTTTAGTAACCAAAAATATGTTTCAGAGGTGACTGGTTCTCTTAAAAACAGCAGGAGTAAGGGAAACTCTTAGCTTGCTTTTTGTTGGACTTTTCTTGTCACCCAGATGATTATTAATGTGGAGCTTGGTGATGTGAACAGCACATGGGTAATGTGAAGAGCACATGTTCTGTCTGCTTTGATGTGTACCTTCATGCTGCTGAAACCCAATGAAAGATAAATCGATGCTAGACACAGCCATGGCCCTGGGACATTACAAATGGTGGCAGTTTTAAAGGGACCCCGAGTAGACGCATTAAAGTGGACCTGAACTCAGAACTCCCCTCTGCTCTAAAAGATACGCAAACGCATAATAACCTTTAAACAAAAAACACTTCTTCCTTACAGCTGACACAAATCCTGCAATAAATCTGCACAGTTTCTACTTCCTGATTCATGGAAGCAGACATATTTGTTTACAGCCTGTGCTTTCAAATGGGCTTATCTGCTATAGGCAGTCACGTGACACAGGGGAGATCAAAGTACAACTAGTGATTAGACACAACTGAGGGGGAATTACACAGGCTAAACTCTCTAAAGAGACACTGAAGCGAAAAAAAAATGATGATCTTATGATTTGTATGTGTAGTACAGCTAAGAAAAAAAACATTAAGATCAGATACATCAGTCTAATTGTTTCCAGTACAGGAAGAGTTAAGAAACTCCAGTTGTTATCTGTATGCAAAAAAGCTATTAAGCTCTGACTAACTTGGTCATGGAGAGGGCTGTTATCTGACTTTTATTATCTCAACTGTAATTGAACTGTTTACTTTTCCTCTGCTAGAGGAGAGGTCATTACTTCACAGACTGCTCTGAAAGACTCATTTTGAATGCTGAGTGTTGTGTAATCTGCACATATTATAGAATTATGCAATGTTAGAAAAAACACTATATACCTGAAAATAAAAATATGAGAATATTTTTTTTGCTGCTAATCTTCTAGTAATTATTCATAGTAAACAACCAATTCTTTATATCATATATTTTTTTTCGCTTCAGTGTCTCTTTAAATACATACAGGGTGCATTTCTGTTACGTTTTCCTTGTGTCCTGTGCAAGAGTTCAGGTCCACTTTAAAAGCAAATCTGAACTTACCTGGGGCCTCCTCCAGCACCCCGTAGACTGCGAGGTCCCTCTGTGTCCTCTGGCTCCACTCCGTGTTGCTTCTGGTGGCCCCATTAGTGCGGCAACTTTGGCTAACGAGTCGTGTGCCCGTCCGTGCATCTGACTCAATCACGTGCCCGTCGCTGTAAGTGTCCTGGG
The DNA here is from genome assembly GCF_040937935.1 of Hyperolius riggenbachi. NCBI lineage: Eukaryota > Metazoa > Chordata > Amphibia > Anura > Hyperoliidae > Hyperolius > Hyperolius riggenbachi. Next base: position 60,630,539 of record NC_090653.1, on the reverse strand, counting down.
CATGGGCGGTTCTTGAAAGTCTGAACCGTGCATGCGCAGGACACTTACGCCGATGGGTGCGTGATCGAGTGGGGAGCGCAGATGGGGCTGCCAGTGGGACCACGAAGGGCACCCAGAGGAAGCTGAGGGACCTCATGGTCGGGGGGGGGGGGGTTGACGAAGCCCCAGTTAAGTTCAGATTTGTTTTTAATGCGCAGGGGCGTAACTAGTAATCACTGGGTCCCTCTGCAAAATTTTGGATGGGGGTCCCCCTCCCCCGACAACCTGGGGGCAGGGCACTGTACATAAATGCCTGCTGCCCACTAAATAGGGACTGTCTACAAATCTTTGTCTGCAAAACGTTGTATGATTTCTTATCAGTGGCTGAGCAGATGCAGTAATTAGACCAATTTTGCAGAGAGCAGAAAGTTTTTTCTTAATTGCCTTAGTTGTCTGTCTGTAAGGACAGGGCCCCCTGTGGCTTCTGGGCCCCCCAATAAACCCTTGCAGTGTCTATTGTTATGCCCCTGTACTCCCGCCCTCAGTGAGAGTGCTAGGTTTGATCAGTGTAGGAGTTCCTTCCTTGATTAGCTAATGTCAAATAAACCAGTTGTAAATGACATTCCTTTGCAGTTTAATGCTGACCCAAACCACCGCAGGACTGTCTTTCAGCTGGATGTAGTTTTTAGGGGGTTTTAGCTGTAAAAGAGCCTTTGACACAAATAGTAACATCTGGAGCCTCTGCTTTATAATTTATTAGCTGGTGTATTTAGATGTTTTGTACTATGTAAAGCTCTACGGAAGATGTTGGCGCTATATTACTAAATAATAATCTGTCTGGACTGACAGGCAGTACTTATATACTACGCCATAGCAGCCAGTCTGTTTGTCCTCTACCATCTTCTTCAGCCAGACTTCAGGTGCTGCAGTCTGAAATACCTGCGGCAGCGTCATCCATTCCCGGCCGCCGCAATGCATGCTGGGAGATGTCAGTCTTTAATGTGAGCACATCTCCTAGCATGCATAGTGGCGGCTGGAAACACGCGACACTGACGTGGGAGATTGTGGCTCCTGCGGATCTGGCTGAAGAAGATGGCATAGCGCATACATAAATATTCATGGCAATAATGTATCTTATTAATAAAAAAAACCCTTCAATTTAACCTCTTCTTTTTACAATTAAAAGTTTAGCAGAGGCTTTTTACCCTACTTCCGAGGCCTGCCTCCAAGAAATTTTGGGCATATAAGGACTGATGTAATTATTTTATTGCACACATTAGCAGAGAGCAAAGAAAAGATTTCATCAGCAGGGGGAGGGGGGGGGGGGTGTTGGAGAGATAGGACACTATGCTTTAAAGAGTTTAGAGAAGCCACATATGCTATCTTCACACCTTCCCCTGGACAAATAATGGTGGGCAGCTAGAGGGAGAGGGGGGAGCATGGCGGCTCCTGTAGCTATTGGAAACCAGGACTAGCTGCAGAAAAAAATTGGCGCTAGGTTCCCTTTAAGTAATACAAGAGGGACACAACCATCCCCCACTCTTCCAGGAACAGGAGCAAGACAGGACTCTGCAAGCTCAGGACCAGGTCACACAGGTGATTTGCTGCAGCTGTAAATCTATCCTGCTATTTTCCCTGGTGATTTGTAGCTGGTGATTTCAGAGGAGCTGCCTACAGTACCTGTCTATGCAGCTACAAATGACAGTTATTTACAAGTAACAGTATACCGGTACATAAACAGGAGCTACAGACACCACAGATGGAGTCACGGCCCTAAAACGCTAATGGAGCTGCTTTGCCAATGAGTGGGAAATGCTGAGTACTGATGATTCATTGCTGCTATGTAAACCAAGGCAAATCTTTATGACCCTGTTGCTGGCATGACCGATACCTCATAACAGTCAATCAATGCTCAGTGTAAATTGCCTCCTTAAAACAGAAGGTATTTGCGATAAATCAGCTTACAGGCCCCATTCACATCTGAAATCGCAAAACGCTAGTGCTTAGCGGTAAAAATCACTGGACACTTCCACGTTTCAGAGCGATCGCGATCAGCGTTTTACTAAGTACTGTTCTACGATCGCTCCAGAATCGCAGCAAAAATGTTGCAGGTAACGCGTTTTGCGACTGATGCAAAACGCCCGCGATCGGCGCCAATCGCGGCAGTGAGAACACTGCTATAGGTTAGAATAGCACTAGTGCTTTAAAAAGCTCTAGCGCTTTAGGGCTATTAGCGGGAATTAGCGCCCTTAGGGCCTATTCACACTTAAAAGCACAAGGCAGCGCTTAGAGCTACCGTTTTGCGCGGATTATTTTAATGCGATTAGCATGGTAAAATCATTGTACAGTTCCGCGATGGCCGACGATCGCTATCATGCAATTGTTTAAGCACTGTGCCGCGATAGCTCGAGAATCGTGGTAAAATGCTGCAGGCAACACGTTTCGCAATTGCCATTAATCGCGGAATGCCCGCGATCGGCGGCAATCATGGCAGTGAGATCACTGCCATTCAGTTATAATTTAGCGGGAATCACCCGCTAATCGCCATAGTGAGAATGGGCCCTAAGTGACAAACTGTGCTCACCCACAATGCAACACTACTGAATTTGCAAATGATCTCTTTATGCCCCTGAAGCCAGGCTTATATACAGAACCGCTGGTGTATAGCAAGCCTATAACTTATAAAATGTACAAAGCCACACCAACCCCACACGCAGACAGCCTGTTTCAGACTATTGGTCCTCATCACTGCATGGCAGGGATTGATTTGGTTGTATGGGATAAGGGCTTGGACCAGTACACCAGAATACCCAAGCAGCTCTGGGTGACCCTAAACCACTAGGAAAATATAGGGGACCAAGAGACCAAAAAGCCCTCCTACTAAAAAGCAATGCTCAATGTAGTTTGCCTTCTTAAAGCGGACCGAAACCAAACATTTTTTTAATTAAAAATATTTCGTGGCACCACTCTGACACATACAAAGATAAATAAACACTCCTTCAAACCTATGATCATTTCAGTGCATGCTTTTCACCCTTCTCTTTCCATAACTAGGGTTATACTGGGGGCAGCCATTAGCAATTCCTCCTTTGCTGGACACCTCCTACTCCACCAGTCTGCTGGATTCTGTCCCGGCAATATGAAAGGAAGAAAGGGGTTCCTCCAATAAATGTAAAATATTTTATATTTGTCATCATGCAGCTTAAAAAAGGCTGCTATTTATTATTATAATTTAGAAAATAGATTTTATTTCTGAAATCTTGTATTTTTAATTTGGGTCCACTTTAACAGAAGGTATTTGCGATAATTCAGCTTTAAGTGAGCAACTGTAGTTACCCACAATGCATCACTACTGAATATGCAAATGATCTCTTTATGCCCCTGTAGCCAGGCATCCAGAACCGCTGGTGTATAGCGAGCCTAAAGCTTTAAAGAGAATCTGTACTCTAATATTCTTACAATAAAAAGCATACCATTCTATTCATTATTTTCTCCTGTGCCCCTCTGTGCTGTTTCTGCCACTCTCTGCTGCAATCCTGGCTTGTAATTAACAGTTTTAGGCAATGTTTACAAACAAACTAACCAGCTTCTAATAGGCTCAGCTAAGCATAGTGTGTCAGTCATTCAGAGTGTGCAGGGGGCCTGCAGAGGGTGTGTATCGCTTCTACCAATCACAAGCAGCCCTGCACATTCCACACAATCAAGCCTTAGCCCGACAAACAGGACAGAGGAAAGATACATTGATTTATTACAGAGACAGTGCAGTTAGGAAAGACTGCAGTAAGCCAGAGCAGATTAGAACAGGCATAGGAACTTATAGGATAGAAGAACTAAGGCTGAAAAATTTGTTACAGAGTCTCTTTAAGTTTTACAGAGCCACATCAACCCAACATGCAGACAGCCTGTTTCGGACTGTGCTTGGCAGGGATTGATATGGCTCTATGGGATAGGGGCTTGGACCAGTACAATAGAATACCCAAGCAGCTCAGGGTGATCCAAAACCAATCAAGTAAAGCTCTGCACAACCGCTCGACAGCCACCTCCCAAAAAAAACGGCTGGTCGGCCAAGAATCATTTAAAAAAGGTGTCCCAACTACGGTAAAAGACAGCGATTGATTGATCATGCAGATTGATCTTTCCTGGCGAATTGGTTTGGCTGATAATCAGTGTTATCCAGTAGCCATTCGTACCAAACAATCAAAAACGATCACTCCATTCAAACCAGTATGCCGGATTTTGCTTCCCAGATCCTCATTTTCACGCTTCCACTAATGTTGCATTCGGCAGGCCATCGCTTATAAAGGGAAGATCCGAGCACTTTAAAGGAATACTGTAGGGGGGTCGGGGGAAAAATGAGTTGAACTTACCCAGGGCTTCTAATGGTCCCCCGCAGACATCCTGTGCCCGCGCAGCCACTAACCGATGCTCCAGCCCCGCCTCTGGTTGACTTTGAAGTCTGAAAACCACTGCGTCTGCGTTGCCGTGTCCTTGCTACCGCTGATGTCACCAGGAGCGTACTGTGCAGGCTCAGTATGGTCTGTGTCTGCGCAGTACGCTCCTGGTGACATCAGTGGGAGCGAGGACACGGCAACGCAGGCGCAGTTGCCGTGGCAGGGGCTGGAGGAAATGTTCCTAAATTTCAGATCCTTAAACCATTGTTTAATTCAACCGTGCTCTGACGTCGTACATTCGTCACAAACCGTCGGGATCGCTTGCTTTTTGACAAGGGTGATAGAGCGTGTTTACGGAGCATAACACTGAATTCACATTGAGTATTTTTTGCCTTGAAACTGGAATGTATTTACAAGATGTGCCACAGATGTTTTCTGGATAATCTGCAGACTGGGCATTTTTCAGTAAAGAAAAAAAAAAAGTATACACACAAAAAACACCACACAAGGCTATAGTTAGGGGTCATGAGACATCTCTTAAAAGGCACCAAGCACCATCTTTTGGCACCCAGGGCATCTCAATACCACATTCAATATGTATGCCAACAATGTGGCTCATTAATGAAAAAAACTTAAATTTTACCTCTTCTTTTTACATTTACAAGTTTAGCAGCGGGTTTTATTAGCTTACTTCTGAGGCCTGCCCAACCGCTGAGAGGTTTCAGGCAGATAATGACTAATGTAGATTGAACACTGTGCTTTAAAGAGTTTAGAGAAGTCACAGATGCTATCTTCACACCCTCCCCTGGATAAATAATGAGCAGCTAGAAAGGTAGGAGGGGACATGACAGCTCCTATAGCTATTAGAGACCCGGGAAAAAAGGTGGTGCTTGGCCACAGTGTAGATTGCCATAAAGGGTAAAGACAGTGTAAGCAAGTCAGTGCGATTAGTACTGTACTGTACAAGCAGGCCAGTGGAGGGCTTCCTGCTTTCATAGAAGCAGACATCCTGTGTTTACCAATACGTTGCTCTGTTCTGCCATGGCAGCCAGCTGAAACAGCTGAGAGATCAAATACACTGTTGATTAGTCACAGATGAGGGGCAATTACACAGACTACACTCTCTAAATACATATAGGGCACAGTTCTCTCTGTTTTCCTTCTGTTCTGTGCAAGAGTTCAGGTCCACTTTAAGCAATCAGAGTTGGGCTGGAGGAGGGGAGGACAGGCTGCAGCAGCATGCAGCTTTGTACTGCATCAGGAAGTGTTATATCAGTGATAAATCTGCAGGAACAGCAGGAGAGCTAGTATGATGCCATGAATCATGTTGATACTCTTGTTTTACAGTGAACTGCTGGAGGAGTTGGAGAACTGTACATCTGCTCACATGATCGCTGAGTGCTTTGTCATGAGGGTAAGGCTCCCCCTGCTGGTAGAATTAGTTTCTGCATGAAACAAACTATGTCAGTGGCATCAGCGCCTGCGTGTCGAAGAATGAATATTTATGGCTTCTTTTTACTGGAGACTGTTAATCTGAATACTCACCTCGCAACCCAGGATGATGGATCCCAGCAACATCCTACGACGATCCATCTTCCTGGTGACGGGTATACGTGACGTCGCCCGACGGGTGCGAAGGAGACTTCAAGAGATTGCGGTACTTTGTGCATGAGTCGTCCATGATCTTAAAGATCTGATCCGCCATGATGGTCATTATCGCCGTACACCGCTAAGCATTATTCGCCTACTCGCGCACCTGTACGCACATAGTGCGATTGTGGAAATGATCGCTCGTCGCTCAAGAAATCGCCAGTCGTCAGAAAAATCACGTAGTTACTACAGGTCTTAAAGAGACTCTGAAGCGAGAATAAATCTCGCTTCAGAGCTCATAGTTAGCAGGGGCATGTGTGCCCCTGCTAAACCGCCGCATACGCACCGCTAAACGGGGGTCCCTTCACCCCCAAACCCCCCACTGCGACACTTGGTCGCAGGCTTGGTCGCTCCTGGAGGCAGGGCTAATGGCTGCAGCCCTGCCTCCATTCGCGTCTATCAGCCGCGCATCGCCGCCTCTCCCCCGCCCCTCTCAGTGAAGGAAGACTGAGAGGGGCGGGGGAGAGGCGGAGATACGCGCTGACAGACGCGCGTGGGGCAGGGCTGCGGCGGTTAGCCCTGCCCCAACCAGGAAGCGCTCCCCCGCATTACAGAGGGGATTTAGGGGATCAGGGACCCCCGTTAAGCCGCGGGATAGCGGCGGTTTAGCAGGGGCACACGTGCCCCTGCTATATATGAGGTCTGAAGCGAGATTTATTCTCGCTTCAGACTCTCTTTAGGGCTGCCTTCACACTGCACATAAAAAGTCCCTAAATAGAATGGATAGGCGCAGATGCGCACAGATCCTGTGCAAAGTAAAAGGATTTGTTGAGTCTGACCACTTCCTTCTGACAAGCGGAATGCAAGTCTCAAGTTGAACATGAACTGATGAGATAAACAATTGTCTCCTAAAAATGACTTTTTGAGATATCTCACTGTTTTATTTTATGTTTACATCTACTTTTTAAGTTTTTAATGTTTCATTGTCTCAATGACACAGTCTGTGAAGTATGCCAAAGCTAAAATATATGTACTATTGTCCCTTTTTATCTTTACCCTGCTCTCAGATGCTGTTCTCTGACAGGAAAGTGTGTTTTGGCTGTAATTCCTTATCCGTGAGGGTTAGAGTCCAACTAGGTTCCGACTGGAGAGAAACTGTCACTCTCATGCCTGAATGTTAATTCTTTCAGGCAGAGAAAGAAAAAAAAGGAACACAGCCTAGTTATTTGTATGCTTAGCACTGTGCATACACATGTCTAGCGCATCAATTTATTTTTACCTTGGTATTCCCTTAACTTGGCCACTATATGTAAAGGGAAAATTCTTGCCAAGTGAGACGTTTTACTCTTTAGAGCTCCCAAAAGGCAAACAGATACAAGTGTTTTCCCTTTCTAAAATAACAGCATTACCACATTTATAAATGTGTCAATCTGGTTAAAAGCTACCTGAAGTGGTTTATAAAATGGAAGCATGCCCACGTATAGCCCCACTAATAACATGTCAAAAACACCTTAGATTGGGGTTGATTCACTATAACAAATAGCAATCAGTAATAGCATAATAAGGCATGCCTTATCAGAGTTTGCATTCCTTATCAAAGTTAACATGTCTTATTAGAGTTAATGTGCCTTATCAGAGTCAGTGTGACTTATCAGAGTAGCGCAGTGAGCTCTACAAACGTATGCCTGCTAATTGGCAATGACGAGCGCTCCACCCGTCCTGCCCTGAGCCCCTGCAGATCCAATCACTTAAAAGGACATTATCCCCCCCACTTTGATTGGCCCAATTGGCTGCCTGTCAAATTTCCTGTCAAAGTGACAGGCAGCCTTATTGGGCCAATCAAAGTGCAGGGATAATGTCCTTTAAAGTGATTGGACCCGCAGGGGCTCAGGGCAGGGCGAGTGGAGCTCTCATTATTGCCAATTACCAGGCATACGTTTGTAGCGCTCGCTATGCGACTCTGATAAGGCATGTTAACTCTGATAAGGCACTTTAACTCTGATAAGGCATGCTATTTGTTACAGTGAGCCAACCCCATTTACTCTTACAAGTTTTACTAAGGATCTGTAAATGGTAAAATAATCCTAGTTGATTGATCAGTTTTGGACATTTATTGATCATAATCTACACAGATCTGGCAGGCAGGAGTGCTGCTAAAGTTTTGTGGCCTCAAGCAGCACATAAGTTGTGGCCCTCCCCCCGTCAGAGGCCCCTTCTCATATAATATGAAGCCAAAGGTGCCCCCACCTCAATAAAAGTAGCCCTCAAGTTCAGGTAGGTAGCCACAGGTGCACCCCTCTCCTCCCCCCCCCTTCCCAGTATAGGTAGCCACCCTAACTACAGGTAGCTCAGGTGTCCACCCAGTATAGATAGTCATCCCCAGTATAGGTGTGTGTGTCCCCTTCCATATAGGGCATTGGTGCCAGTGAGGGTATGAAGCCTCCTGCAGTCACCCCATCCCCAGCACTCGTAGACCTGCAGATCAGCAGAGACTGGAAGAGAGGAGAGCAGCACACTGTAACCGTCCAGCACACTTCAAATGCAGGAAGTGAGCAATGACGTCACTTCCGCATCTGAAGTATACTCTGTGGTCACTGCGCCGCTCTTCCCTCTGTTCTCGTTGCTGCTGTTCTGAGGTCTGTGTGTGAGTGATGAGGAAGCACTGGCAGCTATACAAGTCACAGACAGGGTGGACCTGGCACAATAGAGGCCCCTACTGTGGGTGAGGCCCCAAGCGACCACTTGGTTCGCCTGGGCCTAATTGCACCCCTGGCAGGGGTTGGAGCCAGAGCAGTGTGGGACCGATGGCAGTATAACATGGTTCTGCACTAAGCAGAACAACGCTAGCAGTATTATTGATTCTTAATTAGATTTCTGCTGACATCTAATTGAGATTGAGTGGATGAGGTGGTAGAATCGATCGCTATTACTGATTGATTTTCAATCAGAGATTGATAGATCACTTGCCATAACACCACGACCCATGCACGGCTTGTATTATTTTATGCCTGGTTGTGGTAAAGTACCAGGTTTGGATGTCTATAGGGTGCTGAAGGCAACTTCCGAAGTCATGGGCAGTGGGAGATGTGGAATGCGTAGTAACAGTGAATGGGCCACAAGAAGACGTCTGATTATGATTTAAAGCGGGATTGTCTGCCATAAAATCAAATTCCATTAACCCACTGCTTTGTGTTTATTATGTAGTCTACATGCAGTCTGCATTGCAAGCATTCCAAGATAATCAGGAATTTGTCTGCTGTGATGAATCATATCTTGGTCAGTCTGGCTGTATTTTGGTACATTGCCGACAAGAGGGAAGCTTGTTTTCTCCTCTTTCATATTCCTGCTCCTTAGGGATTTGGCAGTTCAGTGTGACAGGCTGAAGCTGAGAAGGGAAATACACCTCACCCCTCTGCAGAAGCTGCTGAAATACAATCTATGCTGCACCCACATGTGTTTACAAAGCAAGCTAGATATGACAGTGCAGTTTCTACAGAGCTCAGTGGGGAGGAGTTATGGCAATGCATACACTATTTTAGGCAGGAGAAAAAAAAGAGTGAGGCCTTGTTCACATTGCGTTCCGTTCGCGTGTCTGTCCGCGTTGTTTTTTTTTTTTTGAGGCGTCTTTTTTTCCGATTCCCGGCGCTTGGTTGGGTGATTCGTTTTTGTGCTTAGCGGTTTTCTAAGCGTTTTTTCTTTCCAAGCGGTTTTGTAATTCACTCCCTGACGCAAGTCGGGAAGTGAACTCTTTGACCCGGAAAATAATAAATACAATGTATTTATTCTTAACAACGCGAGCGGGGGGCGTTTTGAAGAACCGCAGGTGGGCGAAAAAAAAGTTGAAAACGCCTGCAGTGTGAACACGCCCTAAGGGAGGCAATGACATCAGGAGTGGCTTTAGTCTGAGTCAGTAAAGATGGAAAATGCCTGGAACAGGTTTCTCTTTATTTACCATATATATTTCACTAAAACCAAAACGTAGCCAGTACAATACATATATGTAAGTAGAACAAGCATTTATCTACTCATATATGTGTTTTTTTTTCCCTGGGATTGTATAGCTGTCTCTGCTACTTTAACAGCAAAAAGTTTTGAAACAGGATGATACCATTTATTGGCTATCTTAGAGGTAAATAAAAAGTAAGCTTTCGGTTAATAAGCCTTCTAAGGGAGAGTTTTTAAAAGAGCATTGTGTGCCTGATGTATAATCCAGATTTCAGACATGTGTGTAACGGTGATTTCACATTTCCTCTGCAGAGTGAAGAGTTTGACATCTATACGGTGTACTGTATGAACTATCCCAGGTAACCTCCTGCTCTGTCTCTGTAATCATTTCCACAGGCCTGGGGGAAGCGCATGCCATGAGGTGTTTAGATAATCTGGAGCTGTGTGACCATGCCGAACATTAAACCTTGTGCGGACGCATCAGTACCGCTCTGTGTGTAATGGCAGACAGACACCATATGCAAAAGCTGGATCTTTAAAACAGCTTTCCACTGTAACCTCATGTGTAGTGAGCAACATGCAAGAGATAGTAATAGCTGCCGTATTTCATGGCACGGCATCACACTTAATGAACTTGGGAGCACTCTGCACATGATGTAATCATGACGCCATGTGCAGAGTGACCCCAGCCACAGTAGCGTGCCGTAGGACAAGCACAGCCGGGCCAGTGCAGGCGCAGTGAAGCCCGACTCTGGTGACCCGGAAGAGGCTGCCGGCACGGGAGGCTTAGGTAAGAGAGGAAGAGGGCAGATGAGAATGGGGGAAGCGGTGGCCATCAGCATCGCTCTCTAGACACGCCTGCTCTCCCGTTTCTCCTTATGTTTTCACTCTGGCATCCTTTAACTGCTTGAGGACCACAGGTTTACAGCCCTATGGTGACCAGGTGATTTTTCACAATTCAGCACTCTGCAGCTTTAACAGTATATTGCACAGCCATACAACTTACCACCCAAATGAATCTTACCTCATTTTCTTTTGGTGGTCTCTGATCACTGCTGTGATCATTATTTTATTTTTTAATTTTTTTTAAAAGAGCCTTTTTTAATGACTATAGTTCCCCCTTCCCCCTTTTCCCCCTAAATTGGCCCTAGGCTGTGATCCATACTTTTCCCTCTTCTCACAGGCATCAGCCTATGAGAGGGATATGATTGTGAACCACTCTGAAGGACAGCTAAGTGTCCCGTGTACAGCTCTGCGATCTAGTGGACAGATGTAAACAAACAGGTAATTTTTTGTTAACAGCCTGCCAGCTGGCAAGCAGATCACAGAACTCCGTCTCTGCAGGGAAAAATTGCGCATGCATGCAAGCGTTCCCTGCTAATCTCCGCCCCAGGACTTGACGCCAATAGGTGTTAGGAGGTCCTGGGGGAGCTACCCTCCCACTGCCAATCGGCGTGTCGGAAGGGAGTAAAGCAAATCTGTAGTGAAAAAGTCAGATACTTACCTACAGAGAGGGAATGCTCTGGAGCATGAATGCAAAAACGTCGCCAGGAAATATGGGCACAGGATAAAGCTAAAAAACGGCTCACTGCAAAAGTCCCGGTAGCATTAATTACCATTCGCCCTCCAGGCCGCCATGGACTCAGGGGAAAGATGTAATTCGGCGGCAAGCTACTACTGCTGTTTATGCTGCTTTTAAAGCAATTTGGGCTCCATCTTTTGACAGCGCCCAATTTACTGTCTGAGCGCCATTTTAGCCCTTTTTCACATTACGGCCTATGGCGGCGCATGGTGTGCCCAAATTTCCCTGCGCCATTTTGCGCACTCTCATCCTCTGGATAGTAAAGAGCCTTCTTGTTCTTCTCTAGAGTGTCCTGGTTCCAGTGCTGCCCCCCCCCCCGTTTGAATTTGCCACCTCCAGGAGCCCTTGTAAGGCTCCGAGAGCACTTGTGTCTCTGAGCACCCCTGAAAACAGGCGGCTCCATACTGCTGTAAATACACGGATATGTAGCCACAAAAGGAACCAATCAAAAATGGACTTTTTCCTTTAATATGCAAATACGTGCAAGAGACACAATTAGTAAAAAAACATACAGAGTTATCCCTCTCCATAGGTAAGTATTTATCTTTTTGTTTTTACTTCAGTTGTACTTTAAGATACTATCTGGGCTAGAAATGTTAGTGCTTTAACTGCTTGCCGACCGCGTCACGCCGATGGGCCGCCTAACGCCGATCGGCATAAAGTCCTGGGGCAGAAGTTTGCAGGAGATCACGTGCAGGCTGCGCGTGCATCTCCTGCTTGGTGGGCGAAGCTTCGCCTTCAGTCTCTGAATGGCGATCGCCGTGTATTTTCATGTACAGCGCTGCGATCAGCAGCAGCGCTGTACTGGGGACAGCCGTGTGACACCTGGGGGACAAGAGAGCGATCGGCTCTCATAGGCAGAAGCCTATGATAGCCGATCGCCGTGATTGGCCGGCTGGGGGGAGGGAGGGGTTGTAAAAAAAATAAAATAAAAAAAATAGTAATAAATATTAAAAAAAATATTTATTTAAAAAAAAATAAACACAGAGGGGTCGATCAGACCCCTCCAACAGAGAGCTTTGTTAGTGGGGGGAAAGGGATCACTTCTGTGCTGTGTTGTGCGGCCCTGCAGCTTGGCCTTAAAGCTGCAGTGCCCAATTAAGTAGAAAATAGCCTGGTCACTAGGGGGGGTTTAACACCATGGTCCTCAAGAGGTTAAAGGGTATGGATGTGTTGCAAAATAATTTGCAGATTTGCATCCTTTACAAAGTAAATACTGCAAGGTGGCTATCTGGTTTGCTAGAGCCCCATGTTCATGTCCCAACCAGGGCACTATGATTTTAAGAGAGCCTGTAACAGACCTGAGTATATGAATCCTGTACTCCTTCCTGAAAGAGAAGTGTTTACTAAAAGCGCTGTTGATGTTTCTTACTGTGTTAAGGTTTTACTCTTCCTACTCCAGCCACCTATACATTTTGTTAACATTTGACCATGGTATGGTTGGATCTGCAGTTCACCCTGGTTTCCTTGCGAACGCTCTCCTCAACCCGCCCTTCTGAGTCACGCTGCCTGTTGTAGTGTGTGCAGAGACAAGACAGCTGCTCTGTGTATTCAATACTGCCTTACCACCTCAACAATTACAAGTAATAATAAGCTATTTGAGTTCAGCTTGACCACATTGAAAGTATACAGTTTTAGTTCTGTGATTGGATTTACACTTTAAAACACAGAGTAAAGTCAGAGCTAAGAGTTTTATTTTTCCTACCTGTGTGTTATATTCTGTGCTCTTCTCCCCCATCTTCTCTCCTGCAGCTCGGTGTCTGTCCTTCGGGAGTGCATGAAGAGTGAAGAGCTTGTGCAGTTCTTCCGGGAGCGTCAGGCGGTGTTATCGCACTCCCTGCCTCTGGAGACGTATCTCCTGAAACCCGTCCAGCGAATTATGAAATATCACCTCCTCCTGCAGGTGAGGCAAGTTGTATGTAAAAGATTGTGAAGTAAAACTATAAACCACCAGAGATTCTCACAGCCCTTTAGTGATAAGAACTTTATGCCAGTGGTGTCACTAGGGCGTGTGGACTGCACCACGTGACTCCAAAATGCCTATCTATGACATACTAAATGCCAACTAAATGCTAAAATTAGACATCAGGGCTAGTGCTGACTAGCTCAGCACTACTCTATATGCATTATTTCACTATTTCCAATAGGATAGAGCTGTGTTTCTCAAACCTGTCCTCGTCACTCCTCAACATGGAATCCACCTAGCTGAGACACTAATTAACCCCACTTGTGCATATGTAAAGTTGCCTGCAAAACATGCACCGTTGGAGCTAACCTTACCAAGAAAGGTTAGATAAACTGGGTTTATTTAGTTTAGAGCAGGTATGTCAAACCGGTCGTACGAGGGCCGAGATCCTCACACAATTTTGATACAGCTCAAATCAATTGATGGGTCTGAATCAGGAAAGGTGTGGTCCATCAGGAAGACCACATTCCTTTCTTTCTCAGTCCATCCTAAACTCCGGCATGGATCTGGTTCTGGCCCTCCAGGCCTGGAGTTCGACACGTGGTTTAGAGAAAAGACGCCTTAGAGGGGATCTAATTAACATGTATAAATACATCAGAGGGCAATATAATAGCTTGGCGGATGAGCTTTTTGTCCCTAGGCCTTCACAAAGGACAAGAGGACATGATCTGCGCATGGAGGAAAACCGTTTTAGCCATTTATTTAGGAAAGGGTTCTTTACAGTAAGAGTCATTAAGATGTGGAATACATTGCCACAGGAAGTAGTTATGGCAAATTCTATACTTGCATTTAAAGGGGGCTTAGATGCTTTCCTTGCGTTGAAAGACATCCATGGCTATATTACTAGGTAATGCCCAGTGATGTTGACCCAAGGATTTTATCTGATTGCCATCTGGAGTCAGGAAGGAATTTTTTCCCTTTTGGGGCTAATTGGACCATGCCTTGGAAGGGTTTTTCACCTTCCTCTGGATCAACAGGGATATGTGAGGGAGCCGGCTGGTGGTGTACTTTGTTTTCTGATTGAGCTCTATGGAGGTTTGTCTTTTTTCAACCCAAATAACTATGTAACTATGGCCTCGATTCATCATTGTCTTTGAGATAACTTTTTCAGTTTGTTAAATTAACGAATTCGAAGTTTATCGATTTCTAGTTGTATTCATCAAGGTTTTTCAGCATTCAGTGTGAATTCGATAAAATATCGATAACAATTCGGTAACCATTCAGTAATGTGTCGATATTTCCATTTTACAGCAGTAATTTAACACAAGGCCACAAGATTCCCGTGGAATTGTGGGTAAAAGGCAGTCCTTTGAACACTAAGTAGCAACATTCTGAATAGGGCTTAACACCTGGACCAGGATTCTGGAAGTGACTTGGGACAATCCCACAATTTCGCCAGCTGTGGCTTGATAGGAGCTTTTTCTAAAAAAAAAATATAGTGCAGCTAGCAAATTAGTTAACCCTGGCACTGCCTGTGTTCTCTTACAAGATGATTTAAAAGAAATGCAGATGTCCTGGTATAGCAAATAAATCCATTCTCTTGCAAATGAATATGGTTCTAGACCTTATGCTTGTCCTTCTGCACCTTTGAATCATTCTCAGCTGATACATAACCACTTCAAATGGCTCCATCTTCTCTGTCAGCAATGATCTGACAGGAATAATGACAGAGCAGTGAAGGAGATAACTAATCCTAAATGTAACGCTAAACCACGCCCACTTTCATTTTCGTGAATTGCACTTCCGTTTTAACGCATCACTAACGAATAGTTACCGAATTATTACTAAATGCTCGCTAACAGCTGTAGATAAATTTGATGAATTCTGAAATCAACTTAACGAATTCGGTATTTTACCGAACTGTCATTAACCAATTCGATAAGTCTTGATGAATCGAGGCCTAAGAGGGTCACGAGGACAGGCTTGAGAAACACTGTGATACAGATATACATACTATACTCCTCTGATAGATTGGAGTTGATACCAGGGCTCTTCTTTCATTTTCTCCAGTTCTAACTCCTTATGGGTTAGCACTAGATGCTGCTGCCTAGCTTTAGTCTATGCAAGCTAGGACAAACAGAATTGGGAGAAGGGCCATGGTCCATTCCAGCACCGGCTCCAGCTTTCTCAAGGCCTTGATGTTTGCTGTGCACCATGCAATAATTTCGCAGTGACATAACTACATACTGTATATAAACTTTGCAGGAGTTCACATACATACATAAATACAGGCCCCTACTTACAACCAGGTTCCATTCCGGGAGATTGTTTGTAAGTTGAATTTCTTTGTAAGTTGAGTCATGCGTTAAATGTGGTAAAATGTGGATAGATGATTTACTTTTGGACAACTTTGGATTTGGGCATATGTATAAGCAATGTTTTTTTGCTTGTTTTCAATGTGTTTTTAAAGTCTATTAACTACTTATATAAAATATGTAATAAAAAAAACCAGTATTGTATATTTTGTACATGAAGACAACTTTGTATCTCTGAACGTTGTAATTTGAGTAATTTCCATGAGCTTTATTTGGCATAAATTTCTAAACACAGTACAGTATGTAAGTGCTACAGTATGTTTGCATGGGAAACATGTTTGCCTATCTTTTGCTGTCTTGTGAGATTATCCTGATGTCTAGTCTTGACTTTGTCCCAGGAGCTGGCTAAGCACTTTGATAAAAATGTCCCCGGCTACGAGGTGGTGGAGGAGGCCATCATCACAATGACTGCTGTGGCCTGGTACATCAACGACATGAAGAGGAAGCAGGAACATGCAGTTAGACTCCAGGTATTGCACTGCGGCTGGGGTGCAAAGCATGATGGGTGAAGTTCTATAATCAAAGTGTACTGCTATGTCAGTGATAGACATCTACTAACCAATGGGTTCTATCTGGGCTATGCCTCTGTGACTGTTAGGCAGCCCAGTATTAGAAATTACAAGCCAAACCACAATCGGGTCCTGCAGCACGTTTGGGGCGACTGCGCTCCAAAAAAATAGATAGCGCTGCAAAATTTATTTTGAAAGCTTTTCAAAAATTATGGGTGATTGTGTTCTTTTAAATAAAGTTGAAGATACTTGCCAGCTTCCAGCTAACCCCGCCCCCAAGCACAAGAGGTCTCAGGCACTTCTATGATTGGAGAGAAGCACCCATGACCTCTTGTGTTAGGGTGCGGGGCTATAGGCCGAAAGCCAGCAGAAATTAGGTCTGGTACGTTTTTTTTTCTCCGGGTAATAAAATAAAACAAAAAATGCAAATCAAAAGCGCTGCACAGTTCATTGTAGAGCGCCTCTAATTACGTTGCAAATCGCTGCGGGATTGCTGCAGAAAGTGCTTGTGCAATTCAGGCACAGGAAGTAAAGCAAATCTTCTCAGTCTCCAACAGCTGTAAAAACATTAAGATGCCCATTAACATTACAAACTCCAGAACGATGGGATTAGGTACCGTTAATTGTCCCGATCAATGGCAAATGATCATTCTATCAATCATTCCGTCGATACGAATTTCACAACACTGAATCTGAATGTGATCAAACTGCTTATTATTTTCCCTCCGTTGGCAGACCCCGTTTTGTGATGGACCGCAATGATCAGATCGGACGATCGATCATCTGGAAAAATTGTATCGTGAATGGGCACCTTTCCAGATGTTCTAATAGATTTCTAACTACTGAAAAACGTGTGACACTTCTGTTGATGTCATTTTGAGTCCCCACTGGACACACACCACATAACTGACAGTAGTTCTAATCTTTCTCTCATCTACCCTAAATATGAGGAAAAACATTATCCTGGAGCTGTAATAAAGTACACGTTAAAGTGAACCTCCAGACTAAAAATCTACTCAGGAGCACTGAAAAGGCTTAGTGTTTTCTTTAATAGTTTCACAGCATCAGAAGTTTGTTTTTCTTATCTAAGCCTCATTTTTAGCTGCACAGAAGCTAAGCTCCACCTCATCAAAGAAAACTGCCCGGGCATTTTTCCCGATGCTGTGCAAAGCATGATAGGATTTCTTATGTTGTTGTTCTCGTTGCCTAGCAATTGGGAGGGATAATCAGGACTCAGGACAGTTGGAACTGTGTCTCATGCTCCCTGTCACCTCCTTTCAACCAAAAAGATGGCTGCCCTCATGAAATCAAACATTGGCCTGCTCTTTTAAAACAGAATGAGTAAGAGATTATATTACCTATCTATTTTAATTAACATAACTAATGTAACTTAATGACTGTATGTTTGGTTAGGCTGAAGTTCCTCTTTAAGTGAGAGGGATATGGAGGCTGCCATATTTATTTCCTTATATGCAATACCAGTTGCCTGGCTATCCTGCTGATCCTCAGCCTCTAATACTTTTTAGCCACAGACCCTGAACAAGCATGCAGCAGATCAGGTCTTTCTGACAAGTTTGTCAAATCTGACAAGATTAGCTGTATTCTTGTTTCTGGTGTTATTCAGGCACTACTGCAGCCAAATAGACCAGCAAAGCTGCCAGGCAACTGGTATTATTTAAAAGGAAATAAATATGGCAGCCTCCATATACTCCTGACTTCAGGTTGCGTTTACCTGTGCTCAATTCTTCTCCATTCCATTAGTATGTTGCTTGCAGAGTGACAGGTCCACTTTGATATTCATGGCAAAGCATCTTGTGTTTAATCAGACATCAGTTCACTAATTAGTGACCGTTTTCTGCCAAATACGTCACCGTCTAAGTTAAATCGACAGTATGATAGATACATTTTCTCTGGGTGCGGGCATTTTTGAATAATTGGGCATGGTGTCCAAGAACAGATATGTCAGAACGAGCCAGAACTACTTGCCCCAGAGGCATGAAATGTGTAAGAATTTGGCTTCATTTTACCTTGTGGGTTTATGATAAAATATTTGCAGTGTCTTTTAGCCTATAATGTTTTGCAGATCTCCGTTGCTAATACAAAACATGCATGTCGGCACTGTAGATTCACTCCTCACGTGATTTACGGTATGCAAAACAAAAAGTTGTTTTCTACAATGCTGTATACAAAGTGAACGAAAGCCAAAGGCCAACGAGCTCAGAGCCTTCTCGGCATCTGCAGCTAAACACTGCACTGTGCATGTGAGGTGTGCTTTCTGTCAAAATAACAAAAAGCTGTAAATCGGCTTCCCATTTTTTTCCATCAACTATATCTCTTATTGAAAAGGTTTTTCCCATCAACTATATCTAATGTAGTCAAAAATAACATATTTTAAAGCAGCAGGGAGAGCCATACTATCGCAGGAAACACATACATAAGTAGATAAATACTTGTTCTACGTACATAACATATTTTTCGGATTATAAGACGCTCCTGACCATAAGACACACCTAGGTTTAGAGGACAAAAACCAGGGGAAAAAAATATATATACTAAACCTGGTGCATCCGTGGTGAAGGGCCATCTTGTGGATTATGCCCCCTTGTACCTCGTGTCCTCCAGTGTCCCCCATGTGTCCGCTTCTGTCCTCCTTGTATTTTCCTCTATGCCCCTTTGTGTCTCCCTTGTGGCCTCCTCTGCATAGTCACAGTACAGGGAGTCCCTGACATTGCGGTGGGTTGGAGGTCCGTATTGCCAGGCATTCACAAGTCAGGAACTCCCAGCATTTGGACTATAAGATGCAGTAACGTTCCCCCCCACCCCTACTTTTGGGGGAGAAAAAGCAAGTCTTAGTCCAAAAAATACAGTATGTATTCAGTGTTCTCCCCAGGATCAATCAGCCGGGCGGAGCGCCCGGGTAAGTTTAATTACCGCCCGGCTGATGAGACTGCATGCCCCGTTGTCTCCGAGCCCAAGTAAAGTAAGTTACTGCCCGGCTGATAAATCTGCGTGTCCTGTCATCGCGAGCCGCAATTGCCCGTCCGGCTGTCAGATGCGCTGCTTCCCCTCTACACTCGAGATCTCGCGCTTCCCGGCGAGCTCGTGCTTTGATAGGCTTAGCAAATAAGAGGCGTGGCTAGCGCTAGCCGCCTTCTGCAGAGCCGTGTGCCGCGTGTATGTCTGGGAGAGCTGTGCAGGGACGTGTGTGGAGAGAGAGGCATGTGCGCAGCTCACTGACGGATGAATCCGTCTTGCTCCATATGCAGGCAATTATATATATATATATATATCCGGCCCGCAGTGGTTTGCAGCGCGGCGCTGGCTGGCAGAGGTGGATGGTGTGCTCCGGGGGATCAGCAGGGCTGTGCCCTGTCTCGCAGGTACTGAAGCTCGGGGAGACCTGTAGGGAACAGCCGAGGATCAATGTGAGGAGCAATCTGCTGCCATGCTATCTGAGAGGGAGGGAGGGGGGGCCTACCTACCCACCCCACTAGTCTGACCTACCTACCCACCCACCCCACTAGCAACTAGTCTGACCTACCTACCCACCCCACTAGCCTGACCTACCTACCCACCCCACTAGCCACTAGTCTGATCTACCTACCCACCCCACTAGCCACTAGTCTGACCTTCCTACCCACCCCACTAGTCTGACCTACCTACCCACCCCACTAGCCACTAGTCTGACCTACCTGCCCACCCCACTAGCCACTAGTCTGACCTACCTACCCACCCCACTAGCCTGACCTACCTACCCACCCCACTAGTCTGACCTACCTACCCACCCCACTAGCCACTAGTCTGACCTACCTAGCCACCCCACTAGCCACTAGTCTGACCTACCTAACCACTCACCCCCACACTAGCCACCAGCCTGACCGACTTACCCTCCCACTCACCCCACTAGCCTGACTTACTTACCCACCCACCCACTCTACTAGCCACCAGCTTGACCCACTTACCCACCCACCCCACTAGCCACCAACCTGAACTACTTACCCACCCACCCCACCAGCCTGAACTACTTACCCACCCACCTCACTAGCCACCAGCCTGAACTACTTACCCACCCATCCCACTACTAGCCTGACCTACCTACCCACCCCACTAGCCTCCAGCCTGACCTAGTAACCCTCCCACCCCACTAGCCTGACCTAGTAACCCTCCCACCCCACTAGCCACCAGCCTGACCTACACCTCACTAGCCTGACCTACTTACCCACCCACCTCACTAGCCACAGCTTGACCTACTTACCCCCACTACATTACAGTTGGCTACGCCCATGTAATGGTTCCACCCATTTTCCAGCACGTCATGGCCACGCCCATTTTACCCCACCCGGCTACTTTTTCATGCCACCCGGCTGAAAAAAATTTCTGGGGAGAACACTGTGTATTGTACTCTCCATGTTTTGATTTCAGTGAATTTTATATAGTAAACAAAGCAAAAACTTCCTGGCATTTTGTACTTTTTTTGACTGAAGCAAATCCTGATGTAATTTCCTTCCTTTCTCTTTTTCCTAGAATCTGCACTGTCCTATCTAGCTTGCTTTGTAAACACATGTGAGCACAGCATAGATCATATTTTTCAATTTCTAATGATAGCGCACAGTAGGATAGAAGAGGTCTATACCCCAAAAAATCCCCCGTTCCCTCCTGGGAGATATTTCAACACTTTAAAGTACGTTAAAAATAATATCACAATTCTTGATATATAGATCAGTTCATATAAAAGTCTTTCAATTCTTTATGCGCTTCCAGATAGGCGTCAGTTCCACCTCAATCACAAAGTTCCAATATAGTGGGTAGCGCTCCAGATCACAGCAAGCAATCAACAATAAAAGTAATCAGCAGTACATTCCATATGGTATCACACTCACCCCATCAGTTGACCACTATTAGACTGGTCATAGATCGCTCGTGTGATATCCTGCACCGCCTGTGCTCCAGTTGCTGGGGATCTGAAGCTGTGAATGGGTGTCTGTCTCTGATAACGTAGGCGACGATCAATTCTGATGGCTGATGAAATGGCCTCATCAATAGACTTCGGCTCGGGGTGACCCAACATCAGATCAGAGACCGCGTCTGACAACCCTGATAAAAACAGTCCAGAAGTGCGAATGAGTCCCATCTAGCTGAAACTGACCACTTCCTGAACTCAGCTGCATAGTTTTCCACCGGACCCTTGCCCTGCCATAATGTCTTGAGCTTCCGCTCAGCGGTAGAGGCAATATCCGGATCATCGTAAATTATGGTCATAGCGTCAAAAAATGCCTCAACTGACACTAATGCGCTATCACCTGGCTGGAGACTATATGCCCAAGTCTGGGAATCTCCTGACAATAGTGTCTTGATAAACGTAATTCTCTGTGCTACAGTTCCTGAGGAACTAGGTCTCAACTCAAAGTATGACAACACTCGATTTTTAAAGTTTCGGAAGTCAGATCTGTGGCCAGAAAACCTTTCAGGTACAGACATACGTATGTCTGTGCTAGGAGGAGATCACACTGCGTCCACAGCCGTCTGATAGACTTGCACAGTCCCAGACAAAGCGTTGATCTGAGTCTGTTGACTGTCTAGCACTCGGATGAAAGTTTCCACCAAGGTGGTGAGTGCACTAAGACGGCTGTGAAGTGCGTCCATTTGGGTTTGGTCTGCCGTTCTGTAACGATTGGTGTCAGCACGCAGAGAGAATCTGATTATTGGTGATCTGCAGTATCACCAAGAATGCAGATATATACCCGATTATTGATGATCTGCAGTATCACCGATAATCAGATATATTGCTAACCTCTGGACACCTTTGGATATGTGAGTGTTTGGTGTAACAGTGATACTTTGAGTAATGTACCTGCTGAGCAGGTGATATACAATGTAGAGACTCTGTTCTAGGAACAGAGAACCCTTCCAGCAGCCTGAGGCTCCCCGAGGGGAGGAGTCAGGCTGTAGACGGGAAGGGCCTAGGAGTGAGTGACACCTAAGAAGGATGTCACTAACAGTACTGGAGACTATCTCTTAAAGAGGAGAGATAGCTCTCGAGGTCGGCCACGCCGGGTCGGCAACACACTGACAGATAAAGTACAAAGACAGAAGGCTGATTCGGTATCCAAGGCAAGCAGGGTCTGGCAACGGAGTATCAGATATACGAGGTACCGAATCAGATGACAGAAGAGTAGTCAGGAAAGCAATAAGTCATAACAGATATCAAACAATGCCTAGTCTGGGTGTGAGGTCCTTGATCTCTACACCCCGGTACTAGTCTGAAGTATAATACAGATGATAACACAGTTCCCTAATCTGAGTGCGAGGTCCGTGGTCTCAGCACCCTGGAACTAGTCTGAAGTATAACACAGAAGATAATACAGTTCCGTAATCTGTGTGCGAGGTCCGTGGTCTCAGCACCCTGGAACTAGCTCAAGCAAAAACAGAATACAATACAATAATCTGGCTAAGTGTGAATTCCCAGGTCCACCTGGTTCAAACACACCGAGGATCTGACTAGGTCTGAGTGCTTCCACGTAGTGATCGCAACGGCAGACAACTTGCAAGTGACCAGCAGGAACTATATATGCAGTTGTGCTCTCCAGCACCACCCCTAATTGCTCAACCAATAGTATCCCGCTCAGGAGTCAGCTGATCAGCGTGGTCAGCTGACTCTTCCTGCTTAGTATAAGAATTCTGCCTCTCAGCGCGCGCGCATGTATTCCTAAGTCTATGTGTACTAACAGACTCAGCCACACCAGACACACGCTGCCGCGTGCAGACCGCCGTGCTGGACGCGGAACCAGCCGCCTTACTGTTATTGCATGCGGCGGCTTTTCCAAATTCTGCCCTGCTACCAAACACACGCTTCCGCGTGCAAACCGCCGCACTGGACGCGGAATCAGCCGCCTGCTCAGTAGCACATGTGGCGGCTTTTCCGCGATCTCTCACAAACAGCTATTAAAAAGGTTAAAAGTGCTTAGGAGGCAGTAGTGGACTTACCTCCTGCAAGCAGACACAAAAACTGTGTATACAAGATAAATTAAATTTATTGGTACACTCCAGGGGTTTCTGCAACGCTTTTCGCAGGTTCACACCGGCTTCATCAGGCAATAGAATATTGGAGTACACAACTAGGTATGCCCACCCGGCCCAAAACAAAAATGGCGGCGGGCTCCCCGGGTGCATGCGCGTTACATACATTTGACGCCGGAGGCTTAACCCTTTTAACTCTTGTGCACAAGTGAAACCAAGTAAACCTTAAGTTTTTTTATGATTTCCACTAATTGTAATGAAGTTTTTCTTCTCCAAAAAGGTTATCATGCCGTGGCTAATCTTTAAAGCAGAGAAGTAGGCCTGAGTTTACTTCCACTTTAAAAGAGAAAAAAAATGAAAACAAAAACCATCAAGGTTTTCTGGATCAGTTATTTTCTCTACTGTTCTCCACCCTTTGTAACCAACCCGAGAAATGTTGACAGCTTTCACAGCAGAGCAGCTTTCTGTGGTCAATTTGCAGATTTAAACATAAGGCAGGAAATCTCCTGAATTCCCACCGTTGATTCCTTGAAATAGCAGCATAGTAATTTTGATCTGCTTGGGATATACTCTGTGTAAGAATAGTAAACGCTGTCATCACTCCTGCTGCAGCACCCTGTCATTACAGCATGTCATCTGATCTTTCCAGGAAATCCAGAGTAAGCTGGTGAACTGGCAGGGGCCGGACCTGAGCGGCTTCGGAGAGCTTGTCCTGGAAGGGACGTTCCGCGTGCAGCGTGTCAAGAAAGAGCGGGCCTTCTTCCTCTTCACCAAAATGATCCTGATCACTAAGAAGAGAATGGACCTCTACATCTACAAGATGCATATATTTGTGAGTCCTACTCTCCGGCTGAGGCTGAGGGATTGGCTTAAAATGATATGAGCAGCATTTTTAGCCCCAGGGCATCTCAATGGCATATTAAAAATGCATGGTAACAATGTGGTTCATTAGTAAAAAAATAAATAAATTCTACCTCGTCTTTTTACATTTAAAGTGACTCCGAGCACCTCTCATGGGCATGCCTTTAAGCCAGACGACTTCCAACAAAGTCGTGCTGTGACCCCTCTGGAGGGCCATGCGTGTCACTTCCTCTTCCTGCTTCGTTCAGTGATGCACTTCTCTAACAGAGAAGACAGGGGTGACCTGGAAGTTTATAACATAGCCAAGATGGCAGTCACAATTTTTAAATTTAAATCGAACGAAAACTATATGGTGTAGAATGGCGATTCAGGTATGCATCTTTAAGTACTTCGCAGTACTGGTCGGAGTCTTAAAGGCATGCCCATGAGAGGTGCTCAGAGTCCCTTTAAATGTTTGTTAAAGGCTTTTACTGTACCGACCTGGCCTCCGCAGAAAAGGACTGCTGCAATTAGTAGATAAGGACTGCTGTAATCAGCAGTAGCAATGATCAAACAAAAGCTTTCATCATCAGGGGGTGGGTAGATAAAGCACTGTACTTCAAACAGTTTCACGCTTGATTACCTTCACACCTTCCCCAGGATAAATAAAAGGCAGAAAGAAGAATAGAGGGGACATGGCAGCTCCTGCAGCTATTAGAAACTAGGACAAAACTGCAGGAAAAAAAGGTGCTTGGATCCCATTAAAGGACAGCTATCGCAAAAATGTGTACAATTTAAAATACACATGTATTCGTTCATTCGTCCCAGAGTAAAATGCAGTATAAGGCCTCTTGCACACTACATGTGATTCCGGTTTTTAATACGATCACATTTTTGATTCCGATAAATAAAATGACTGCATGCTGATGCATTTTTTTCATCAGAATCAAAAATCAGATCGTATAAAATATTGGAATCGCATGTAATGTGCAAGAGGCCTATATGTATATTTTCCTAAGTGGTTGTCACTTGCTGAAGCTAGTAAAAATTTGATCTGACAAGTTTTGCATATGTCCATCTCTTTATGAGGGAGTCTCAATATTTTCTTTATGCTTTTTGAAAGCACTCCCTGGAAAGAGATGGGTGGGAGGAGGAACCCCAGGGCTGCAAAATAATTAGGCACGGTTTAAAAGAATAAAGAATCTTACTTCAGAATAAGGGATATACATTTCTATTGTACACAAAGATGACACGTTTCTGAGTCCTACCTGGCATAGTGTCAAAGTATTCACTGCCTACAGCTGCCCGTGTGAAGGAGGCCTTATGGTATGGTGGCCTGGTTCCTCAAAGTGGCAAAAAAGTGTTGATCTGTTTCTACACTGAAACACTTTATTATAATACACAGCTAGTGAGATATATGGAAAGCTGACAAGAAAGTGACCTTAAAGGGGTTCTGTGGATAGCAAAAAGAAACAAAAACAGACACTTATCTGGGGCTTCTATTGGCCCCCTGTAGCTGTCATGTCCTCCTGCGCCGTCCTCCTACGATCCTCTGTTCCACGCCGCCGGTCCCGGTCTGATTATTCCTCTAGCTAGAATGCGGCTGCGTCCCTCCTGCTCGTGCCCCCGGGAGCTTACTGTGCAGGCGCAGTATGAGAAAACCTCGTACTTCATCTGCACAGTAAGATCTCAGAGACGCAGGCGGGAGCGCGCACTATTTGTCTTGTTAGACTTGACCGGTGCCGGCGGCTGGGAACGGACAATCGTAGGAGGACGGCGCAGGACATGACAGCTACAGGGGGCTGATAGAAGCACCAGGTAAGTGTCTGTTTTTGTTTTTACTATCCACAGAACCCCCTTTAAAGCAGATGTATAAAAATAAAACCCACACTGTCAGCACAGGCTGCAAAAGGTATAACAGAGTAGCAGGAACACTACTGCTGAAAACACAACTTGGGCCATAAAATCTAGGTTTTGTTGGTTAACCATGCCCCTTCTAAAAAAACTGCCATGGCTGTTTTCTGCCCTTGCAAAAGACTGCAGAGAGATTGTGGGTAGGAGGAGCCTCATAGTGTAGCCTGAGGGATGCTCTGCTGCAAACTATGCCACTGAGCCCGCCTATCTCAGAGAGGAAAAGTGAAGAGAGGAGTAGCGCAGGGCCAGCCACAGTATGTTGCATTCCAGAGCTGTCATTGTTGCATTTGGAAACAAAATAGAGGTATTGGTCATAAGTGTCCTTCTGGCTCTTTTTCACTTTAGAATTTACAGCAGGGGTCCACTTTAATGATGTTTGGGAATGTTTAGCATTAGTTCCAATCCGTTTTCATGTCAGACCAGGAATTTTATGCTTTTCATATACTGTCATTATAACAGACGAATATCGACTGAAAAAGAACATTTGGTGCACAGAGGTACAGAGGTCTGGTAGAATGGGCGTCCTATTGATACAGCAAAATCATGATGGGGAACTTTTATTCAAGACAAGACACAAAACATTTACATTGCGCTTTTCTCCTGGCGGACTGAAAGCGCCAGAGCTGCAGCCACCAGGGTTCGCTCCATAGGCGGTAGCAGTGTTAGAGAGTCTTGCCCAAGGTCTCCTACTGAATAGGTGCTGGCTTACTAAACAGGAAGAGCTGAGATTCAAAGCCTGGTCTCCTGTGTCAGAGGCAGAGCCCTTAAATAGTACACTATCCAGCCACCAGTACACTATCAAGCCTCTACACTGAACATGTATATCACACTTTTCCCCTAGCAGACTCAAAACACCAGAGCTGCAGCCACTAGGGTGCGCTCTATAGGCAGTAGCAGTGTTAGAGTCCTGCCCATGGTCTCCTTACTGAATATGTGTTGGCTTACTGAACAGGAAGAGCCGAGATTTGAACTCTGGTCTCCTGTGTCATTGGCAGAGCACACTATCCAACCACAAGCTATGATGACCCTTATTTTCCTCCCTGTAAATGTCTACATTGCTTTCTTCACGCTAGTGTAATGGAAAAAGTAGTGATGTGCCCCACAGCTATGCCTCAAATATTTCTGTTTATTTTCACTTTTTCCAGAAACATGATGGAATCTGGCTGCTATGCGGCGCAACCTAAACAACTGTTACAGGAAACCAGTATTATCCTAGAAAAACAAAACATGGTGTAATGTTTCATGCTTTGCTTTCTAACCACCTTGCCTGTAGCACTCCTTGTAACGATTGCTGGGGATTGAAGTCTGATAGCTATGATTGCTGGTACATCCTCTGCTCTGATATTCTAGTCCTTGCATTGGTGCATTGGCGCAACGTGGGTGGGGCCATGCCTGTGCTTCAACGTTCCAAAATTCTGTATAATTTTGGAAGGTCGCGGTAGTCTTGTTTGCAAAACAAAAAATACAGGTAGAATGGTAAATACAATGGCAGAGTGTGTGGTGCTTGGACAGCTGTATAAAATATTGAATTATTTGCTGCTGGGTGGTGTGGTTGGTCAGGAACTCTCTGTGAAATGATCTGTGACTAATCACAACTGTTATATGATCTTTCAGCTGTCTGCTGGTTGCCTCAGCAGAGCAGCTAATTTGTAAACACAGGATGTTAACCCTATGTCTGCTTCCATTAAAGCAGGAAGTAGTCACACTGCAGATTTATTGCAGGATTTGTATCAGCTGTAACAAAGCTGTTGTTGCTTATCTTTAGAGCAGAGAGGAAGTTCTGAGTTCAGGTCCGCTTTAAAAGCACATGTGAATTGGAAAAAAAAAAGAAAAACTAAACAAAAGTTAATTACTTCAGTAGTTGTAAGACTCTCTAGATGGTCTTCCTGAATCCTCTTACACCCTACTGTTCCAGTGCAGGGTCCTTCTTCATAATGGATGAGCACATCTGGGCTGGGCATGCGCGAGTATAGTATATGCATTCTCAGCAGAATGCATAGACCAGTGATAGGCAAACTTGGCTCTCCAGCTGTTAAGTAACTTGAAATCCCACAATGCATTTGCCTTTATGAATAATGACTGTGGCTGTCAGACTCCTCAAATGCATTGTGGGACTTGTAGTTCTTTAAAGGGAACCTGAACTGAGTAAAATTATGTAAAATAAACACATGATGTAGCTGCAAATGAATATTACATACTTACCTCACCGTCAGTTCCTTTAAGAAGCTCACCATTTTGTTCTTACAGTGATCCCATCCAGTTCTGACAACATTTTGTCAGAACTGAAATATACCAGTTGCTGTCAGTTATATATCAGCTGCTGTCAGTTACAACTGAATGTGCAAGGTAATGTCCATGTTTCCAAATGGCTCAACTAGGTGATATTACAGTTTAACAGTGTGCTGACAAGGAAGCTGTTATGGGGTCGCCATTTTTAAAATGGAAGACGGACAATTCCATTGATCACAGTGGACAAACAGGACGCAGGAGAGGAGAAAGAGATTGAGGAGTAGACTACGCAGGAGGTAAGTATGACCTGTGTATGGTTATTTTGACTCTTTATTTTCAGTTTGCCTATCACTGGCATACACCACTCAGCCACGTTTTTCAATAAATCCGGTACAAACACTATGTAGAGGGCGCTCACTGCGCTGAGTAACTACTAATGATGCTTCATTCTTTTTTTTTTCCCTTAGAGGGGGGGAAGAGGGGCAGCATAAAAAAAATTCTTCTAATGAAGAACAAGTTGTCCAATCCTTGATGTTCCCATACACTACTATGACCAGAGCTGAGGAGTTGGAGTCGAGGAGTTGGATCAATTTAGGGTACCTAGAGCCGGAATCAGTGGTTTCATAAACTGAGGAGTCTGATGATTTTTGTACCCATTCCACAGCCCTGCAAAGACTGTGGCGTCGGAGTCGAGGAGTCAGAGCAATGTTTGGGTACCTGGAGTCCGTGGTTTCATAAACTGAGGAGTTGGATGATTTTTGTACCGACTCCACAGCCATTTGTGACACATATATTTCTGGCGTCAAGAGATTTGTAGGAATGATGGCCAGTATCCAGAACAACGTCATTTGTTATAGTTGTGAATAGTGGATAGGATGTTTATCAGCATCGGTATACTACATGTTTATACAGTCTTTAAAAATGTGACGTTGGCTAACTGACGCTTCTCTGTTCTTTCCTCAGTGCTGTAATTTGGCCCTGACAGAGCATCTGAAGGACAGCTTGAGTTTCAGAGTCTCAGACCTGACCATTTCCAAGCACCAACAAGTCATCCAGGTCTGTCATAACTCAGTACAATCTTCAGAGACCACAGGCTGCATGCGGCCTGCTCTTCCAATCTGTAACCATGAGACAATGCAGCCTTTCAGGTTGTGATGAGGGGACTAAAAATAGTCAGGAAGCCATAAAATTCTGCTTTACCCTCTTATAACGTAAGGTATTCATATTACGGGCCCACTGGCTTTAGCAAAGTCCAGCTTTGGGGAAATATCACAATGCATGTCTTGCATAAAATCTGGCAAGAAGAGCGGTCTCTAATAATGAAGCATACAAAGAGTAAATCAGTCTGATTCAGCTTGTAAACTTGATGCTTTTAGCGCCCTCTGCTGTCTGAGATCACCCAGTGCATTTTTTTCCTTTTCCAGGCAAGGAATCAGGAAGAGAAGCGACTCTGGATTTACTATATAAAGCGTCTTATTGTCGAAAATCACCCGGCATCCATCCCGCAAAAGGTAACATCACTCATATTGTGGTGGAGTGAGTCCAGAGTGAAGCAGTTCAATGGCTGCTTCCTGTACATTGTATAAATACAGAAAACAAAATGATTGGCTACATGAGGTGACATGTGATATGATGAGATAGACGTGTATATGTATAGTGCCAAGCACACAAATAACTATGTTTTGTTCCTTTTTTTTCCTTTCTCTACCTGAAAAGTTACAAATCAGGTATGCAAGCGACAATTTCTGTCTGGGTCTGACTATAGAGTAACCTTCTCTGATAACGAATTACAGCCATAAAAACTTTCCTGGCAGAAAGTGGCTTCTGAGAGCAGGAAAGAGATAAAAAGGATCAATATTTCATGGATTTTAGCTCTGGCATACTTCAAGGAAACCTAAACTGAGAAGGATATGGATATTTCCTCTTAAAACAATACCAGTTGCCTGACTCTCCTGCTGATCCTGTGTCTCTAATACTTTTAGCCACAGCCCCTGAATAAGCATGCAGATCAGGTGCTCTGACTGGATTAGCTGTATGCTTGTTTCAGGTCTGTGATTCAGCCACTAATTCGGTCAATGAGATCAGCAGGACTGCCAAGCAACTGGTATTGTTTATAAGGCAACATCCATATCACTCTCAGTTAAGGTTCCCTTTCAATGCATATTTCATTGAGCAGAGACAATGAAACAGTAAAACCTTACAAAGGAAATGAAAAACAAAATAAAACTGTGGGATATCTAAAACAAATATTTTTAAGAGAAGGGGATAGATACAATAGTTTATCTCATCAGTTTCATTTCACCTCATGGTTCCTTAAAGCAAACCCAAACTCTTGCACAGCGCACAATGGAAAGTCTTTGCTCCACATATAGTTGCTAAAGAAATTAACTTCTCTGTGTCCTGGGTATATTTCGGCAGATCAAAGTGCCCTAATTTGTTCTTATCAGCAATTGTGAATAGACTGCAGGAGAGCTCTGCCATGGGTTATCATGCTGTGGCTAATCTTTTAGAGCAGAGAGGAAGTTTGTCGTTTAGTTCCACTTTAAAATAAAACTGAGCAGTATGATCAATTTCTTGAAGGGCATACAGTAGTACATGTATTAAGAGTTTTGCATTTTTCACTCATTCATAATTGGATTCTACTACAGAACTTATGTTAGACAGATAGTTTCACTTACCTGAGGCTTCCCTAAGCCCCCAGCAGCCGCCCTGTCCTGCGCCGGTCCTGCATGATCCTCCATTCTCCCGCCGCCAGCTCCGTTCCGTAGACTTCTAAGTCGACGCCAGCGCAGCCCTGCCACGCGTATCCTTTCTTTG
The DNA here is from genome assembly GCF_040937935.1 of Hyperolius riggenbachi. Classification (NCBI taxonomy): domain Eukaryota; kingdom Metazoa; phylum Chordata; class Amphibia; order Anura; family Hyperoliidae; genus Hyperolius; species Hyperolius riggenbachi. The sequence goes on along the minus strand of NC_090653.1, from coordinate 60,599,445 downwards.
CGTCCCCGCTATTGCAGAGGGGAACGCGATGAAAAGATACGCGTGGCAGGACAGGGCGGCTGCTGGGGGCTTAGGGAAGCCCCAGGTAGGTGAAACTATGTGTCTAAAATAAGTTTACGGTTCCGCTTTAAAGAGAAACTCCGACCAAAAATTGAACTTTATCCCAATCAGTAGCTGATACCCCCTTTTACATGAGAAATCTATTCCTTTTCACAAACAGACCATCAAGGGGCGCTGTATGACTGATATTGTGGTGAAACCCCTCCCACAAGCAACCCCTCCCACAAGAAAAGTTTGAACTTTTGTGGGAAATAGCCTGGTCCATTACCCACCTCTGGTTAAGTCCTGGTCCATTGTCCCAGCTCACCTGAGGAAGGGCTCCGCCCGAAACACTGCGCATTCTCTGACTTGATCCAATACAGCAGTTGGCACTTGGCTGAACCCATTTGTGTGCCGTCCCTTCATTTGTACATTCTATTAAATTATATGTTTTAATGTTAAAGGATATGTATATTTTACCATACCCGTTTTAATATTTTTTTCAATTTGGTAGTGAATTAAACAAAAAACAAAAAAATGTAAAATACTAAAAATATAAAATATCTCAAATAAACAGTTCTGCTTTTGGTGTTCCACCTACACCACCCTCTGATAATACAATAAACAACATGACTTTATTGTTACAAGAAAGTCTCCACATTTGGGGGTTGCTTCAATAAGCTTTGTTACTGATTTAACTTACATTTAGGGATGGTCAATGTGGTGCAAATCCTAAGTGAGAGTTCATATAAGATTATGCAAAATGATTATGCAAAATGTATGCAGCTTGAAAATGGGCCAATTGAATTCCACCTTGATGAGATTCAATTGGTCCACTTTCAAGCTGCATACATTTTGCATTCTGATTTTGCACAATTCTATATGAATTCTCATTGACCATCCCTACGTATGTTTTATGTCAGATTTCAAGTTGTAATGTCATTATTCACTTCATGTGATTACTTCATGTGATACTAGAAACTATTTTAGAAAAGCCTTTCCCTACTTACACTTAAAGTGAACCTGAGGTAAAAAATAATCTGAGATAAACAACTGTATCTATCTTCATACTCCTAAAAATTACTTTTTTTTTAGATATCCTACAGTTTTATTTTATATAACTTAAAAGGTTAATTTAAAACATCAGCTCAATGACACAGACTTTAAAGTGCCGCAGAGCTAAAATCTATGAACTATTGACCTTTTTTTATCCATTCTCTCCACATTTAAAAGCTGTTCTCTTTCAGGCAAGAGATTAACAGATGTTGTTTCCAATATTATTTATATCATCAAAAATAGCGATGGAAATGAATGGATTATATTTGGTTGTATATACGGTATATAGTTCTGCTTTCATAATTCCAGACTAGGCTTGCTGGATCATTTATCATTTATGTTCTCTAATGTTCTCTTCGTCCAAACGGAAAATTAAAAAAAAAAATTACAGCGGACTTTCTGTCCTCCGCCCTGTCAAACCCTGAAAAAAAATGGTTTTGGCTAAAATTGCCCTTTAAGTTTGAAATGACATCATAAATTGTGAGGAGAATGGAGGGAGCTCTGTTTATTGAAAGTGTTCAGGTGTGCTTAAACATTTTTTTCCTTTTTATTGCACCATGCCTTTTCACATAAAATGTCGTTTCGCACATTTAATGATCCTGGAAGACACACAGGACTTCCTGCTGATAGTTTAGGCTGACATCCAATTCCTGCACCTCGGAGGACTTGTAAAAGGTATAAAATGGCTTTGGAGCCAAGTTCTGCTCTGGGAAAAAAAACCTCTTGCATATACACCTAATTTATTGAAGCCTAAAGCTCTTTTAAGCTATGTTTTTGTTCTGGGAGCAATAAAGTTCACACTGGTGAGCAAACATGGCACTCAACAAGCTCACTTCCTCCAGAAGGAGGGAGGGAGAGTTTCCAATGCTCCACATTTCTTCCTGTAATGCTGAAATGATCGTTTGGACACACCTTCTCATTCAAATTCAACGAGTTTTCTTTATGTCCATGACTATGAACATTGTAGATTCACACTGAAGGCATCCAAACTATGAATTAACACAAGTGGAAGTATAGTACATAACCAAAAAGTGTGAAAAAAAATGAAAATATGTCATATTCTAGGTTCTTCAAAGTAGCCACCTTTTGCTTTGATTACTGCTTTGCACACTTTTGGCATTCTCCTGATGAGCTTCAAGAGGTTGTCACCTGAAATGGTCTTCCAACAGTCTTGAAGGAATTCCCAGAGATGCTTAGCACTTGTTGGCCCTTTTGCCTTCACTCTGGGGTCCAGCTCACCCCAAACCCTCTCAATTGGGTTCAGGTCTGGTGACTGTGGAGGCCAGGTCATCTGGCACAGCACCCCATCACTCTCCTTCCTGGTCAAATAGCCCTTACACAGCTTGAAAATGGGCCAATTGAAGCCTGGAGGTGTGTTTGGGGTCATTATCCTGTTGAAAAATAAATGATGGTCCAACTAAACGCAAACCGGATGGAATAGCATGCCTTCAATTTTGAATAAATCCTCAACAGTGTCACCAGCAAAGCACCCCCACACCATCTCCTCCATGCTTCATGGTGGGAACCAGGCATATAGAGACCATCCGTTCACCTTTTCTGCGTCACACAAAGACACAGTGGTTGGAACCAAAAATCTCAAATTTGGACTCATCAGACCAAAGCACAGATTTCCACTGGTCTAATGTCCATTCCTTGTGTTCTTTAGCCCAAACAAGTCTCTTCTGCTTGTTGCCTGTCCTTAGCAGTGGTTTCCTAGCAGATATTCTACCATGAAGGCCTGATTCACACAGGCTCCTCTTAAAGTGAACCTCCGGACTAAAAATCGACTCAGCAGCACTGAAAAGGCCTGGTGTTTCTTTATAGGACAACTGTAGTGAGAGGTATATGGAGGCTGCCATATTTATTTCTATTTAAGCAATACCAGTTATCTGGCAGCCCTGCTGATCCTCTGCCCCTAATGTCTCGTTTAGCCATAGACCCTGAACAAACATGCAGCAGATCAGGGGTTTCTGGCATTTTTGTAAGTTCTGACAAGATTAGCTGCATGCTTGTTTCTGGTGTGATTCAGCAACACTACTGCAGCCAAATAGATCAGCAGGGCTGCCAGGCAACTGGTATTGCTTGAAAGGAAATCGATATGGCAGCCTCCATATACCTCTCAATACAGTTGTCCTTTAGCAGTTTCACAGCATCAGAACTTTGTTTCTTTTATACAAGCCTCATTTTTAGCTGCACAGAAGAAAACTGCCCGGGCTTTTTTCCCCTGATGCTGTGCAAAGCATGATGGTATTTCTGATTTTGTTGTTCTCGTTCTGCTGTTTTGGTGCAATTTTACAAATTTTTACATATTGAATTTGACATTTGAAGCCTAGCGTTTGCAGCTGGGAGGGGCAATCAGGACACAGGACAGTTGGAACTGTGTCTCCTGCTCCTTGTCACCACCTTTCAACCAAAAAGATGGCTGCCCCCATGACAAAGATGGCAGCCCCCATGAATCACAAACATTTGCCTGTTCTTTTAAAACAGGGTGGGTAAAAGATTATATTACCTATCTATTCTAATTAACATAACTAATGTAACTTGATGACAGTATGTTTGTTTAGGCTGAAGTTCCCCTTTAACAGTTGTTCTAGAGATGTGTCTGCTGTTAGAACTCTGTGTGGCATTGACCTGGTTTCTGAACTGAGCTGCTGTTAACCTGCGATTTCTGAGGCTGGTGACTCGGAATAAATTATCCTCCACAGCAGAGGTGACTCTTGGTCTACCTTTCCTGTGGCGGTCTGCATGTGAGCCAGTTTCTTTGTAGTGTTTGATGGTTTTTGAGACTTCACTTGGGGACACTTTCAAAGTTTTCCCAATTTTTCGGGCTGACTGACCTTCATTTCTTAAAGTAATGATGGTCACTCGTTTTTCTATACTTAGCTGCTATTTTCTTGCCATAATACAAATTCTAACAGTCTATTCAGTAGGACTATCATCTGTGTATCCACCTGACTTCTCCACAACGCAACTGATGGTCCCAACCCCATTTATAAGGCAAGAAATCCCGCTTCTTAAACCTGACAGGGAACACCTGTGAAGTGAAAACCGTTTTCCCATCAAGAGAACGCCAAGAGTGTGCAATACAGTAATCAAAGCAAAAGTTGGCTACTTTGAAGAACCTAGAATATGACATATTTTCAGTTGTTTCACACTTTTTGGTTATGTACTATACTTCCACATGTGTTAATTCCTAGTTTGAATGCATCCACTTATTCAATTCACGTTTTCTCCTAGGTGATATTTTCACACTTTCTCATTAAAATACCTTTTAAGACATCAACAAGCAAGAAAAAAGAATAATTATGATAGCACTTCTGTGCCTACTGTTTGGTACTTTTTCAGTTGCAGAGTGCTGAAAACTTATGTTAAAGAGAAGATGTAAAATTATCTCTTAGGAGAAAACTTACAGCCAGTACACACGCCTAACTAAAGTCGACCAAGGCGACCGATAACGACTACCTTAGCTGATAATCAGGCATATGTACAGAAGTGCCCGATCCCCCACCCATGAGGCGCAAGCAATTCGCCGGCGGATCGACTCACTGCCATCGATGGTCAACTTCATTGTTCATGCCACTCATCCACCCGCCACCTCATGCACGCGCCGCTCCATCATCACTCCCCCCCCCCCGCATAGCAATACAGCGATTCATCATCTATACAGCTAACATGCGTCTGTACAGGTGAGCACAGCGATGTCGCCCAGTATCCGATGGGCAACATTAGTAGTTTGGTGTGTATGCACCTTTACAAGGAACAGTGGATTGAATAAGGGCCCTTATTTGTTTATCTGATGATCAGGGGAAACAGGATACACCTGAGCTCAAAATTGAGCTTCATAGCAAAGACTGTGAATACTTATGTACATGGAATTTCTCATTTTTTTTTATATTTTTAATAAATTTGCCAAAACCTCAAGTTAGCTTTTTCACGTTGTCAATATAAGGTGTTGTGTGTAGAATTCTGAGGAAAAAAATGAATTTAATCCATTTTGGAATAAGGTTGTGACATAACAAAATGTAGAAAAAGTGATGTGCAGTGAATATTTTTCGGATTCACTGTATTAACAGCTGAGTTAAAGAGGAACTCCGGTGAAAATAATGTAATAAAAAAAGTGCTTCATTTTTACAATAATTATGTATAAATGACTAGTCAGTGTTTGCCCATTGTAAAATCTTATCAATCCCTGATTTACATTCTGACATTTATTAAATAGTAGTAGCAGTAGGGTATTGTACCGTGTTAGCCATCAGTAAAAGCAAGAAGTTTTAAATCAGGATAATACCATTTATTGGCTAACTACAAATGAATAAGAATAAACAAGCTTTCGGCCTTGCAGCCTTCCTCAGGTTTATATCCTGTTAGTTTGCAGGCTGGTGGTACAGACAGCTTATATACATGCAACATCAAAAGGGAAAACAGATATTTTTTTCAAGCATAAATACATGTCATTAAGATGCCTTAATACAAGTGACATTTTTACTGTGGGCAAGTGATGTAGCTGCTGCTTGCTTTTTTGGCACTTGGAAACAGCTGTAAACAGCTATTTCCCACAATGCAGCAAGGTTCACAGACAGGAAACTACCAAGAGTACATACTCAGAATTTATTTGTGGGAGGGGTTTCACCACAATATCAGCCATACAGCGCCCCCTGATGGTATGTTTGTGAAAAGGAATAGATTTCTCATGTAAAAGGGGGTATCAGCTACTGATTGTGATAAAGTTCAATTATTGGTCGGAGTTTCTCTTTAAGGCTAAAATTGGTATATGATACTCATCTATTTTTTATGATTGCCTTCTTTTTCAGGCCAAGCAAGTCCTTCTGGAAAACACATTCCAAAGTAAGTTATGCTGAATGATTCATTCCTGGTGGGAATAATGGGGACTGTGTGATAATGGTCCATGTTATGGTGCCCATACATAGTACCATTTTTTCTTTTTTTTTTTCGATGAGATAATGTTGTTTGATTATTCCGTTATATTGAATATAAGGATTTTTCCAACATGTCCGATCGGATTTTGATTGAAGAAACGGGATAATCGTTCATTTTTCTTGAGCGAAAAAAAAGGATTCTTTTCAACTTTCATTCAATTTGAACGTTTTGGTCATCATTTTTATTGTGCGGTGCGTGGGCACCACCAGCAGAAAATAGTTCTGGAGATTCTCCATCCAATGACCTGATGATGCATCTTTTAGTCCCCGTACAAAAGGAGATGTAAAATGACCAAGTGAAACTAGTGCAGGAGAAGTAGTGTTTTAGCTTAGAAACTAAAGCTCTTCCTCCTCCTATCACAATTTTATTGAACTCTTTCACAAGCTTCGTTCTTTAGGAACTTGCGTTGCGTTGGTGTTCAAATCCATTTCTTGAAATTCGAATTCGCCCATCACCACACTTCATCGGCCAGATAAGTGGACAGGGTCAGGGGGAGTTCACTTATTTGCGATTCACACAGTCAAGTGAAGCAAAAAGAAATGAACTACTCCTGACTGTCTGGGTGCTGAAGTGTGGTGACGGGTGAATTCGGGTTTTCGAGTTTCAATAACCCGAATTTGAACACCAAACACAGTAATTTAAAAAATGTCCACTTTAAAATTTCTTTGCAAGCCAACAGCTTCCCTGGAGTCTTTGGCCCGGATAATATATTTTAAGAGTTATTTCTCCTCCATGAGGGATGGTTCACACTGTGAGCCTTTGCGCTCAGTTTGCTGATTGCCAACGATTGGCAAAGCGATACGGACGTGTCACCCTATCAGCGTGTTCTCTCTGCATTGTTTCGATTTTTAGAAAATCAAAAACGTGCAGCCTGTATCATTTTCAGAGCAATTTTTCTTAAAGTAATGTGCAAAAATGCACATTCCTCTAAAAATTGCCATGCAAAATCACAATTGCTAAGCGATTGCATTTTTTATGTTGTGAACCAGGCCTTACTTTATAGCACATACTGGTGCTATGTATGAACAGATACTGGTGCTGTACTGTATGTGGTACCCAGTATATAACACTATACAGGGGATTGACTGGTTGGATTGGTCAACTCTCCCTAAGTGGATTGGTCAGCTCTCATTGTCTACCTGTTTATCAGAGTGGTATGGAAGAATAGATTGTGCTGTACCCATAAAACACGTACTGTAATTAAGGTGGAAAAACTTATATTAGATTTTAGTTAATCAGGGACAACTTAAAAGCATTTTTTTTCTTTGCTTGCCATGTGCTGAAAAGTTATTGTACAAATAAGGGTAAAAATAGAATACAGACGTAAGTTCCCAAGCCACACGATAACTAGTAGATAGTGGATGCGACGCCATGACACATTCGTTCTGCAGTGTGAACACCTTCTTTATATATACAGTATATCTATATATTCTTTTTATTAAAGAGAATCTGAAGCCAGATTAAAAATGGCTTTTTACCTTATATACATGTGAGGCATGGTTGCCCCAGCTAAAACGCTGGCATCCCGTGGCATAACAAGGGGTCTTTACCCTCCAAATCCCCTCCGTGGTGCCCGAGGAGCGCTTCCGTGTGAGGCAGAGCTATGAGCTGCAGCCCTGCCTCACACGCGTCTGTCAGCGGCGGATCTCCGCCTCTCCCCCACCCCTCTCAGTCTGCCTTCACTGAGAGGAACGGGGGAGAGGCGGAGATCCGCCGCTGACTGACACGTGTGAGGCAGGGCTGCAGCTCATAGCTCTGCCTCACACGGAAGCGCTTAGGGCAGCAAAATCCATGACCAAGAAAGTTGTGGATTTTGCAGGGGGGATTTGGGGGGTAAAGACCCCTCGTTATGCCGCGGGATGCTGGTGTTTTAGCAGGGGCAACCATGCCTCACATGTATATAAGGTAAAAAGCCATTTTTAATCTGGCTTTAGATTCTCTTTAAGTTTGAACTCCTTCAATGGAGCACCAGAGAGGGTACAATGCCATCAGGCACTTTAACCACCGTGGCTGTTCCATCATAATGTAGACCTGACTATGACTACATCACGGTCACACCACAATGTTGGTGGTAGAGCGTAACAATTTTTTTAAAATTAGAAACAAAACAAAAGCACTACCTTGCTGATAGTGATCTTCCCTCAGTCAATTATATTTCATCTCAATTATTTCCTAGATTGATGAAAATAGAGTACAGTCTCATTAATTTAAAAAAATAAATAATAATAATCTTACCATTTGTATAGTGCTTTTCTCCTGTCGGCCCAAAAGCGCTTGAGAGATGCAGCCACTAGGGACACGCTCAGCAGACAGTAGCAGTGTTAGGGAGTCTTACCCAAGTACTCCTTACTGAATAGGTGCTGGATTACTGAATAGGAAGAGTCCAGATGCGAACCCAGGACTCTTATGTCAGAGGCGGTGTTAAGAGGCCTTGTACAACTCTGAATTAAAGCTAGAAGCGTGGAATATTCAAAATGTTATGGCCTCCCCTCAACAAGAATAGGTGGCAGTGAAGGTCATTGGTCTGCTTTGCAAATGTCAAAGTCTGCAGGCTACTTTGTGTGATTGTTTAGGCGCCTGGAGTGTGTGACTCTGCTGGTCTCCAGTTTAGTTTGTTTGTATGTCTGAATTCCAATCTTGGTCATCTTTGGAGAGCAAGAATCTGGAATTTCCCGGAATATAGCGGCGGGAGACTGGAGGTCTCCCATGCAGAAGGTGGAAGATTTGAGGTCCCTAGTCTAGAGCAGTGATTTTCAACTACTACCCTTGAAGGTCCTAAAGCAGTACAGTAAATGTTTTTTTTTTTTGTTTTCTCAGCATCACTGCTGGAATGTTAATAAAAAAAAGGAAAACTATGCTGTTAAGTCTAGAACAACATAACCATCTGTGGCCATTGAGGATGAGAGCTGAGAGATGTTCACCCATAAGCTTTGACACCAGGGCCCATATGCAATTCATTTTTTCACCTGAGTCATCTCCTAGATCATTTTCATCTTTTTTGTAAACCAAATTTTTAGCATTTTACAACTGAAAAAGTACCAAAAAGTTGGTGAAGAGGTACTATCAAAATTATTTTGCGTCTTTTCTTGCTTGCTGGTGGTTTAAATAGGATTTTATGACAACTTATGAAAATATCACCTAAGAGAAAACTCAGGTGAAAAAGTGAATTGCATACTGCTCTTCCAGTGAAGATGTACCAAAAGTAGGTGAAAAAGTACCTTTGGATTTGTAGGATGTGATCCCTGCACTTTGATTGGTCACTTGACAGGCACCCTATTGGGTCAATCAAAGTGCAGGGATCACGTCCTTCAAATCCACAGGACCCGATGGGGCTGAGCGTGGGCTTATAGGAGTGGCTGATACTTTAAAGGAATCGTGCATAAGTTAGCAGCGCACGCTACTCAATACTCCTGCTCAAAACGTGCGCTGGGGATTTTGTAACTCGTGTTGCTCAAACTAAAGTAGTGCAGCTTAGTGAATTGAGGCCATGGTGTCCTAAAATCACATCTGTAAAACTTGTGTGTTGTAAAAACTTGTGCGTTTTCCACATTGACACATGTGAACCCTTCCTTAAAGTGAACCCGAGGTGAAAATAAACTGATGAGATAAACAATTGTATTTATGCTCATGCTCCTAGAATTTACTTTTTTTTAGATATCCCATGGTTTTATTTTATATTTAAACATTTACAAAGTAGATTGAATGTTTTAAGGTCTCTAATCAATGAAAGCCTATTAAGTGTCCCAGAGTTAGAAAAAGGTCAATTGTTCATGTATTTTATCTCTTACTGCTCTCAGAAGTTGTATTCTTCCAGGAAAACTTTTATGGCTGTAACTTGCTTATCAGTGTTTACTATATTCCTGACAAGCTACAAACAAGATAGAAGCTGTCAGTTTCATATCTAAAATTTAACTCTCAGGAAGCAAAATACAAGTAAAACAGCCTGGATATTAATAGGTTTTGCACTGTACATACACATGTTTATCTCATCGTGTCACATGTCACTCCTTGTACACTTTAAGGTGTTCAGTCATGCAGCTGTGGTGAGCTCTAGTGTTCTCTATAACACAGTCTTATTTTCACAGATTCCACAGATTTCCCAGTCACTGCAGACAGTCCGAAATCTCCTTGGATGGAGGACTTGTGGACATTTCCTCGTAACAGAAGACAGTCTGGTAAGATCACATGACTAGGGGACTGTTAATTTCTCTTAATGCAAGTGATGTTGAAAAAAGTTAGGTCCTCACCAGGGCTGTGGAGTCTGAGTTGGAGTCGGAGCAATTTTGGGCACCTGGAGTCGTGGTTTCAGAAACTGAGGAGTCGGAGTCGCATGATTTTTGTACAAAATCCACAGCCCTGTTAAGTATTAGACTAAGGAGTCGGAGTCTGAGCAATTTTGGGTACCTGGAGTCGGAGTCGTGGTTTCAGAAACTGAGGAGTCGGAAGATTTTTGTACTGACTCCACAGCCCTGGTCCTCACCCATGTAGAGTGAAGGCTTTGGATCCCACAGAGCCTTCCTGGTCCTCAGTCCACCTATGTCCCCAGTTTAAATTTTGAGCCTTCAGCACTTCTCACAAGGCTTTAGAAACACTCCCACTCCCAGAGTGCTTTTCAAGACAGGCGGCTCCACACTGCGCATGCCATCTTCAGCAGTACTCGGGGATAGATTTTCACAACAGCGACAGGTAGATTAAGGACCCGTTTCCACTTGTGCGGTGCGGAATCGCCGCGGATCCCCCGCTGACAAAATCGCATGCGGGTGCGATGCTGCATACGTATTTTACCGCGATTTTGCATGTGATTTCGCATAGGTTAGTAGTGATGTGATTTTAACCATGTCACTGCCTATGTGATTTAACATTACTTTCTCTGCGAAATCGCATGTGAAATCGCAGTAAAATACGCATGCCTAAACCGCATGCGATTTCCCAATTAAATACATTAGCAGCTATTCGCATAGTGGTGTGCGGGATGCGAATTCTGACGGCTCTTCCGTGCAGATTTCTCCCGCACAGAAAAATGCTCAGGATTACTGATAAGTGGAAACAGGGCCATCCACTTGTATTGGCTATGCGAATCCGCATGCGGACAACGCATGCGGATTTGCGATAGTGGAAACGGGTCCTTATAGTGCGTTTTAGTCTGGGAAAAGTTTACATTTTTTATGTTTGTATTTTTTTTTTTATTTGCGATGGTTGTCCTTTAAGACTCTTCCATAGGTCAAAGTTAACCCGTAAAAATAAAAATCTACCCTAGGGGGGTCTCACCTTGGTAGGGGGAAGCCTCTAGATCTTGAAGAACAAGTGACACCCATGCTAGCCTAGAAATAAAAAACATATACATAAGTAGATAAATACTACTTCTACTTACTGCTCACTCAATACTAGTTCTACTGTTCACTGAATTAGCTGTTATACCCTCTTGTCTTGTATCAAATGTTGTATTGTATACTTTGTATTGTTATACCCTGTGTGCTATTGTACAGCGCCATGGAAGATGCTGGCGCTATATAAATAAATAATAATAATACTTACATAACAGATGTATTGCACTGTCCACGTTATGATTCCTGTGAATTTTATAAAGGAAAAGCAGAGAATCCTATTCTAGACAGTTTCCATCTTGGTTACCTATCAATGAAGCTAATCCTGACATCATTTTCGCCCTTATTCTTTTTTTCTCCTCTTGCTAATTGTGTATTTGTTACCTGCCCTCCTCTCAGAGTCTTCAGACACTCCCACTGAGGTCTATACTAGGAAGTGCACTGTCTTATGTCATTAGAAGGAGGGGGAAATAAAGCGAAGAGGAGGAATATATTATAGATAACCCCCCCCCCCCCCCCCAGCATGCAACTGTTTTGCCAGCCGATGGCAATGGCAATTAAAGGGCCAGTGCTCCTAAAGTATGTGATAACTCCAAACCATAACGCTGGGGACCCCTAAAGTGTGGGCTCCCTGCGCATGGCTGCTAGCTCCGCAAAGACCCGAGCTGTGGTACTGCGTAGACGCAAATTGCTCACACCTGCGCAGTGGTGAGGACCCAATCCAGCCTGGCTTTTTCCGGAAAGTCCCAGCGCTGGAATAGAGGAGGATGGGGGAAGCCTCCTTAGGGTCCTGAGGCTTCCCCCTTCCAAGGTGAGTGCCCCATATAGGCACATTTTTTCATTATAGGTACACTTTAAGATACATTTCTGCACTTTTCTCTGTTGCTTCCTAAATACAAGGTTTTGATTAGAAATGCTTTTGCACTTGCTTGTGCTGTTACGCCTTTCAATGATTTTTTAAGGCGCTGAATTTACATGTCATTTTGTAATTCTTGCAAACTTCTGAGTGAAATCCTTATTTCTTGCTGGTATGTTTTGTATCTCAGAGCCTCCCCAGTATATGTACAGCCCTGGGAAGGTCAAGAAATCCTTCACCCTCCAGAGTCTGGGCAGCAGTTCACAGCCGCGGCGAGGACGGCGCTTGTCTGGTGAGTGGTGTGGATGACAGAACAGTCACGTTTTATCATTAGCTTTGTGCCTAAAACCCCATACACACTTTTATGCAGCACAATTATCAAACATCTTTAGTTGTGAAACAAGTTGAACAACCCCAAAAAAAGTTGCTTGTTATTGTTCACACAACTGATAAAACATCAATCCAACTGTTGGATTGATGCCTTATCAGTCTTATGAGTTGTGTGAACAATAGCAAGCAACTTTTTTTTGGTTGTTCAACGTGTTTCACAACAAAAGTTGTTAATTGTGCTGCTTAAAAGACTGCTGTTGAGCGTGTGTATGGGGCTTTACATTAATTATGTTAATTAAAATAGATAGGTAATATAATTTCTTACCCACCCTGTTTAAAAAGAATAGCGAATGTTTGTGATTTCAGGGGGGCAGCCATCTTTTTCATGGGGGAAGCCATTTTTTTGGTTGAAAGAAGGTGACAGGGAGCATGAGACACAGTTCCAACTGTCCTGTGTCCTGATCACCCCTCCCAGCTAGCACACGCTAGGCAACGAGAACAACAATATCAAAAATCCCATCATGCTTTGCACAGCATCAGGGGAAAAATACCCGGGCAGTTTTCTTCTGTGCAGCTAAAAATGAGGCTTGGGTAAGAAAAACAAAGTTCTCATGCTGTGAAACTGTTAAGGAAAGACCAAGCCTTTTTAGTGCTGCTGAGTAGATTTTTAGTCTGGAGGTTCACTTTAATATCATTGTGCATGTATTGCCGCATATGGCATCTTAACCTCCTTAGCAGTAATCCGAGTCAGGCTCGGGTCGTACATCTGCAGCTCAGAGCGGTAACCCTGAGCTGGATCCATGGGAAATGTGTAATGTGCAGGGCTGCTGCAGATCTATCTAGCGGCATGATTTTTAGGGTCTAAAAGCATGTGAAAAACTGCACCGTTTTCAGACACCTAATCCAGAAATAATCATAACGCCAGGGAGGTTAAAGTGCGTACATATGTATGCATCGCTGGTGAGTTGGGTGCAGGACAAGCCGAATAAATTCTCTCCCTGCTGCCACAAAACTCTCTGGCAGTGATAAATACTGTTCCCCCTCTGAGTTGTCGCAACTCAAAGGGAGATATAATTCAGGGTCTGCCGTGCACCGAAACAACATCCATCGCTAAAACTCTGACATAACATAAAATAAATAATAAACAATAAAAATGTGTTTTCCTACTTTTATTACCCATTGTGTGTGTGTGTGTGTGTGTGTGTGTGTGTGTGTGTGTGTGTGTGTGTGTGTGTGTGTGTGTGTGTGTGTGTTATGTAGTGTGTGTGTGTGTGTGTGTGTGTCTGTGTGTCTGTGTGTGTGTGTGTCTGCGTGTGTGTGTGTGTGTGTCTGCGTGTGTGTGTGTGTGTGGGTAGTTGGGGGTGCTCATTTTTGCCCAGGGTCATATTTCACCAATAGCTGTCCCTGTCTACTTCTAACTCGGTATATTCTATTCTTACAGAACCAGCCAAAGAGCTCCAGGCACAGTTTGAACATAGCGGTGAGTAAAGTGGTACCTGAATGTGGCTTAATTGGCTACCCTATTACAAATACACACTGCAGTACGATTGTCATTCTGCTTCACATTACATATAATAATTTCCCCTAATGCAAATGATCACTCATAAAATACTATGGGCCTGATTCACAAAGCGGTGCAAAGTGTTTGCACGCCTGTGAAAAGCCCTTTATCATGCCTAAACTCAGTTTAGGCGTGATAAAGTGAAACTCGCGCGAACTTCCCGCGCAATCGCGCGGTGCACGGTGCAGTGCGCGCAATGCGCCCATTAAACCCTATGGGCGCTGCGTGCGGAATTGCCGCGCGATAAAGAGCACAAAGCGGTGCTAACTCAGCAGTGCAAAGGTTATCATGCCTAAAGTCTTTTAGGCGTGATAACTGAGTTATCACCGCTTTGTGAATCAGGCCCTGTATGTCTACATTGATCTTGTCCCGACTATATGATCCTTGCTGATCTGAGCACTTCTCTTGGAGGCTGGATAGTGTAATGGTTAAGGGCTCTGCTTCTGACACAGAAGACCTGGGTTTAAATCTCGGCCCTTCCTGTTCGGTAAACCTGCAGCTATTCAGTAGGAGACCTCGGGCAAGACTCCCTAACACTGCTACAGCCTATAGAGCGCACCCCAGTGGCTGCAATTGTGGCGCTTTGGGTCTGCCAGGAGAAAAGCATGATATAAATATTATTTGTCTTGTATTTAGGTAGTATAAAGCAATCTTGACATCAGACTCTGCTGTGAGCGAAAACTTGCTGAGTGTCGGAGTTCTGAACAGTCACACAATAAACTAGCTGACAGTTGGAGCATACAACAGGCAGGAACAGGAAGTGATTGTGGTACTTTGCACAGAGTCATCGGGGATCTTAACAATTCAATCCGCCGTGTCTGTTGCTTAGCAATGCAAGATCACCGCGGGGGAAAAAATCGTTTAGCATGCTTGTGTTAAACGATATTCCCCGACGTCGGAAAACATTACTGCGAATATTGCCTTGTGGGTAGGAGGCTTAACACCAGAAACAAGCATGCAGCTAATCTTGTCAGATCTGACAATAATGTCAGAAACAGCTGATCTGCTGTATGCTTGTTTAGGGTCTATGTCTAAAAGTGTTAGGCCCGGTTCACATTGGCGTTTTTTTTCCAGATCGGAACCGGAACGTATACTGTACAAGCGGAATGGATGTAAATGTATCTAATGTTAACCTATGGATCCATTCACATGCATCCGTTGGTATGGATACGTTCCATACGTTCCGGTCCACAGATCTAAAAATTGCTGCAGGCCCTAATTTTCCAGACCGTTCTGCCCAGCGGAACGGATCCAGACAAAAAGGCTGCAGCATTGGGGCAATGGAAAACAGGGGATGGGGGCATGGGCTGATGCGAATCTAGTGACGGGAGGGTGAGGGGAGGGTCAAGCAGCCGGGCGGGTGGGTGTGGAAGGGTTTATACATACCTTATTTTCAGTACTAGCCGGCGGTAGAGGCTTCCGTCTTCTTTCGTGTCATGACGCGCTGTGTAGCGGAAGAAGAGGAAGCCTCTACCGCCGGCTACTACTAGAAATAAGGTACCGTATTTTTCAGTAGTCCGAATACTACATTAATGGTACCTGCGCCTCCTTCCCCCTGTCTATGTGTCCTCCTCTGCCCTGCATTTCCTCCAGTCTGCGTGTCCCCGTGCATTAAATACATACAACATGCAGCCGCAGCTTTCCTCAGCTGTCCCCGGTGTCTTCAATAGGTTCCCCAGTCACCGCGGCCGCTTTGAACACTGCGCTGTCCCCTCCTGTCTTCAATGAATACATTCTGTTAGCCACGCTGCCGCTTCAATCATAGCGTGTCCCCCGGTGTATAATACAATATATTTTCATGTCCCCGTTATCGCCGCAGCTTTTTCCATAGCGAAGTCCCACCTAACTCTGTGGACAAATGGACCAATCAGGCGGGGGACGCTGGTTCCAACCGCCAATCACGCTGCCCATTGCTCGCAGCTTCTCTGCTAATACGAAGTGATGTCTCGAGGGCGGGACCAGTTTCCGTCATTGGGGCCAATCACTGTGCACTCTACAGCGCAGTGTTCAAAGCGGCCGCGCTGAATGGGGAACCTATTGAAGACACCGGGGACAGCTGAGGAAAGCTGCGGCTGCATGTTGTATGTATTTAATGCACGGGGGACACGCATACTGGATGAAATGCAGGGCAGAGGAAGACACATAGACACTGGACACAGGGAAAACATAACACAGGGATGGAGGGAAGTGGGACAGGGGGACAGAGGAAGGAGGACAGGGCACAGGACACAGGGGGACAGATGACATCGGGACAGAGGAAAAAGGACACATGAAGACACCAGAGGACATAAGGGGGGCAGAGGACACAAAGGGACAGAGGGGAACATGAGGTACAAAAAAGGCACAAGGGGGACATAATAATTGTAGGGGAAAGGTCTATAAGACGCCCCTGCACCATGGACGCACCAGGTTTAGTATTTTATTTTTTTTCCTTGGTTTTGTCCTCTAAACCTAGGTGCGTCTTATAGTCCAGAGCGTCTTATAGTCCAAAAAATACGGTATGTATTTGCTGAGTGAAAATGGATCCGTTCAATCATTGATCAGATCCGTTTTCACTATGTGAACCAGGCCACGGACTGAGCCATGTGGACCGGATCATTTTGGCTCAGAACGTGAATGTGAACCGGGCCTTAGAGGCAGAGAATAAGCAGGACTGCAAGGCAACTGGTATTGTTTACAACGTACACACACAAGTACATACCCTACTTTCAGGTCATCAGGGTTCCCTCCCCCGCCATGTCCTAGCTTCTACCTACATACAAAGGGACAGCCTAGAACTATCAGCCGATTACACTAGGATGCCGATAACCCTTGTCCCTTTGAAGTCTCGCCATTTTACCCAAACCACAAATGCATCTTCCCCATTTGACACTTATCTATGCTCTCATCATCAATTACAGAGTACCCAGCAAGTTCATAGTAAACCAGAACTCCTAGGAGTGTGTAAGGGGGTTACAAAGGACCAAAAAGCTCTCTTACTAAAATGCTATGGAAAACAAAAGCTTTCTTAAAATTTGTAATGATTCAGATTGTAATGGGCATATGTGGGAGACATCATTTGCTCACTCCTATGTGAATAATCGCAAATACCTTCTGATTTAAAGAGAACCCAAAGTGGGATTTAATTATGTTAGTGGGGCACAGAGGCTGGTTGTGCACACTAACACCAGCCTCTGTTGCCCCATGGTGTGCCTCAAAGACCCCCCTGCGCGCCGCTATACCCCCCGCAGTGCTAGCGACACGCAGCGTGTCGCCAGCACAATGTTTACCTATGTGCTGTCTGTCAGCGCCGCTCCCCCACCTCCTCTGTATCGGCGCTACCCGCCCACGTCACTTCCCTCCAAGAGGGAGGCGGGCAGGTAGCGCCGATACAGAGGAGGCGGGGGAGCGGCGCTAACAGACAGGCGAGAGGTAAACATTGTGCTGGCGACACGCTGTGTGTCGCTAGCACTGCGGGGGGTATAGCGGCGTGCAGGGGGGTCCTGGAGGCACACCATGGGGCAACAGAGGCTGGTGTTAGTGTGCACAACCAGCCTCTGTGCCCCACTAACATAATTAAATCCCACTTTGGGTTCTCTTTAAGAAGGCAAACTTCTGTTTCTCATTATTCCTAAAAACCTTTTGGTTTGTGAATTTGCTCTGTACAGATTGCAACATTGCAGTAAACAAGCACACATCCATTCTAATAGTGTTCTTATCTGTCTCTTCTAGGTCTGGCACAGCTGAAGGTTAGTAAACGTTTTATACTACCAACAATCTTCCTGTACACCAAACACAGCACTGTTCCCATAGTTGCAAGGAAGCAGAGTTTGAACCACCTGGCAATTTTAGAAAATGGTACATGCCATATTAAAAAAAAAATGGGTTGACCCCTTAAAGTGATACTGTACATTAAATATAGGAATGCCAAGGTGAAAATAAACTGATGAGATAAACAACTGTATCTATCCTCCCTCTCCTCAAAATGACTTTTTTTTTTAGACATCCCATAGTTTTATTTTATAATTACTTTACTAGTTTTTGCTATTTTATTGTTGTTTTTGCTGTTTCATTGTTAATAGAGAGTTCATAGTATAGTATATAGTATAGTACTGTATTAGCTAGGCCTATTTTTAACACTGAGTCTTAAACAACCAGAAAGCACACTCATCCGACATCAGCTGATCCCCATTGGTGCCGGATATACAAGACTCAACTGTAATTGACTCTAGGTGAAGTAATGCTTTATTGTGTTACGCTTCCTACGTAAGTTAGTCCTATTTTGCATAGAAGCTATCATCCTCATTATACATAAAAAAATCACTGTACAAAACATTTTAGGTACTTGTGAAAAAAAAATGCTGTACAGTTGAGCACGGTGGCGTAGTGGTTAGCGCTCTCGCCTTGCAGCGCTTGGTCCCTGGCTCGAATGCCAGCCAGGGCACTACCTGCATGGAGTTTGTATTTTCGCCCCGTGTCTGTGTGGGTTTCCTCCGGGCACTCTGTTTTCCTCCCACATCACAAAAACATACAGATACGTTTTTTTTTGGACTATAAGACTCCCTTATTCTCACCCCAAAGGTGGGGGAAAAAGTTACTGCATCTTATAGTCCAAATGCAGGGAGTTCCTGACTTGTAAATGCCTGCCAATACAAACCTCCAACGCGCCACAATGTCGGGGACTCCCTGTACTGTGCCCATGCAGAGGAGGACACAGGGGGACAAACGGAGGACACAGGGGGACACAAAGGGGCACAGAAGAGGACACAAGGGGGACACAAAGGGGCATAGAGGAGGACACAAGGAGAATAGAGGCGAACATATCGGCGACACAAGAGGACACAAGCGAGACAGAGGCGGACATATGGGTGACACAGGAGGACACAAGGGGGACAGAGGCGGACACAGGGAGACACAAGAGGTACAGGGGGCATAATCCACAAGATGTCCCTTCAGCATGGATGCACCAGGTTTAGTATATATTTTTTCTCCTTGGTTTTGTCCTGATGTCCTCTAAACCTAAGTGTGTCTTATGGTCAGGAGTGTCTTATAGTCTGAAAAATACGGTAATTGGCTTCCCCCTAAATTGTCCCTAGACTACGATACATACACTACAGGAAACATACAGTACACAGACATATGACTATGGTAGAGATTAGATTGTGAGTCCTTCCGAGGGACAGATAAGCAAGAAGACAATATACAGGGCCGGCCCGCTCATGAGGCGGGGTGAAACATTTGCCTCAGGCGGCAAACTTCTAGAGGCGGCACCCGCCCGGAGGGGGCGGCCGCCGAGCCGGAGGGGTAGCGGGCAGGTTGGGGGTATTGGGCCTAGCGGTGGGGAGGGGGTTGGACCCCCCCCTCCCTCGCCTGGGTCCCCCGATCTGCGCTCCCCTCCACCTGTAATTAGGAAACAGCCGCTTGCAGATCGTAAGAGGCAATGGGCGGGGAGAACTCACCTTTTCCGCGTTCCAGCGAGCGCTCCACTGACGTCACTTCCTGCATCGCCGCCCACTGTATTGTAAGTGGACGGCGATGCTGGAAGTGACGTCAGTGGAGCGATGGAACGCGGATAAGGTAAGTCCTCCCCGCCCGTGCCTCTTATGATCTGCAAGTGGCTGCTTCCTAATTACAGCTGGAGGGGAGCACAGATCGGGGGACCCAGGCGACCCCCCTCCCCACCGCTAGGCCCGATACCCCCGACCTGCCCTCTACCCCTCCGGCTCGGTGGTCGGCCCCCCCGCACCTATGGACGGGCGGGGGGGCGGCAGCAATTTTCTCCTAAATTTGCTTCAGGCGGCAAAAAGTCTAGGGCCGGCCCTGACAATATACTCTGTATAGCGATGCGGACTATGTGGGTGTTATAAAAATACTAAATGATAATAATAAAACCTAAATCTATAGTTGGTGTGATCCCCCTTGGAGTTGCTGCTTAGCGATCACTATACATGTGGATTCAGATAAAAGCACTGGTTTCTGTTTTTATTTGCAGCATGCGGGCAGCGAGGGGGAGCTTTTCCCATCCACCATCTCTCTGCAGTCTGCAGACAGTATCTGCACTCTGGAGTCCTGTATCCTGGAAGATACAGGAGAAGGGGAAGGCTGTGAGGAAAGCATAGAGGACTCACCTTTCTGTCTGCCTGAAGATGCTTTATCTGGGAGTCTGTCCATGACGGATGAAATAATGGAACTTCTGAGCCAGAGAGGTCTGCGGGCTGAGCCAATGAGCAGTGCGTCTACAGCATCAACATCAGAGGAGCCAACGAAGGACGACAAGGATCCGGTATGTCTATGCCCTGGCCTGAGATTATAATAGATTTTCCCTGTATAATAATTGGTTACAATGGGTACTTTGTGAGGGGGTTATGCATGGTTTATGAGCAGCTGTCATAAACATAGAGCACTGCTGTAGTATAAACTGCTGGTCTAATTAATACAAAATTCAATCTATAGCCACTTAGTTGGTATTTATCACTAGTTTATATGTAGCCCAACATGTGGGGTTAATACATTCTATTTGCATAGTATAGTATTCTGGTTATGTGTAGCCCAATATGTGGGGTTAATACACTTTATTTACAGATTATAGTATTCTGGTCACTAGAGGACTGGTCTAGCCCAGTACCCGTAGAACTCTTAGGAAAAGAGGCTAGGGCCTCTGGGAAATGTAGTCCGATTCGAATACAAATATTTGCGGGGAGGTTTTATATATAAGTATAGTAAGGTCAGGGGCTAAGTGAAAAGAGCCTCGCTGCACAAAGATTTTTTATGGGAGCTGGTATCTTTTTATTTATTGCCCATCGGATAGATGTTAGCAAGCGGGGAACTGTGGGTAATGTAGTCCTGGCAAGGGGGAACGAATGTAATTCCGCTGTAGGACTAATGCTATGAGGGAAGGAGGATAGTTCCTAGCCAATCATCAGCCGCAATTGGGTATGACGGGGGAATAGGAGACTATCAGCCAATTATGCTGATTCTGGAAGCGGTGAGTGAACTATGCAGAACCCCCGTGCGTAATGGATCATGTGATGTAGGGGAGGGAGATTAAAGCGTCCTCTCGCTCTGAATGGCCCAAGCCCCTGATGAGTCATAGGACGAAACTAGTTGGGCGTGGCCTAAGGAGCGAGGGACGCTGAGCGAGCTCGATGGATACTTTTAATATGCGCATTTGAATCTACGTTTTTGTAAGTGCACTACTTTTAAACTTTTAAATAAAGAAGGTTTTACACTATCTTTGGCCCTCTTTGAGTCCTAGGGCAAATATTATTGTAAGAAGAAAGCTTTGATGTCGTCAACAAAGTGATTACTGCTGGTCTGTGCTGGGTCAGCCAGGCAATACGGTGAGAGGCTTTATTGATCTTTGGTGGTGGAGCACTGGGTGCCGCTGTGTGAACTGGGGGCACTGGTGGAAGTGATTAACCCTTACCATACAGTATCACACTATTGGAGTTTGTTTGTTTCTTCTCATGATTGGAGCGACTAGGTGAAAGGATATCTGAATATCGAGTGACTGGCTGGGCCAAAAGTGCTGTGGGCTGATCCTGAGAGGGACAGCTGGCATCTCTGGTGAGCGCATATATAACTGTTTGTGTCTGGAAAGCTGCAAAGCGTTATCCCTGAGAAAGCTTGGAGGAAGATATATGGGACTTTTTTGTGCCTGTTCATTTCATCTTTTATTTCATCTTTTATTCCATGTGTGTCACATTATGTTTTAAAAGCTTATGCAAATGCTGATGGACATGTTCACATTGTAGAGGTCCCATCTGTGCTTGTATCTGAACAGCGTGTATGAAAACTGTAGAGCGCCCTGTTTACACCCTATATACCCTAAATAATTGGTTGAGTAACGGAAAAGGGATTTTCTGCAGCCAGTCAGAAGGTAAGGGGCGGGCCGGTTTCCATTACATGCGGTGCAGCTACATAGCACTGCGGGTGTCCTGAAACCAATGCACGGCAATGGAACAGTTTCCATTGTGTGCATAGCAGTCTGAGAATTTGCAACATGCTAAAGATTCTCGAACAGCCGCATCCGCCCGCTGTCCCCTCCATACACTTCCGCATCTCCTGATGCGGAAGTGACGCGAACGGCAGCGGAAGTGATGCGATGCGGCTAGGTAGCTTCATAGTGAAAACGGGCCCTTAGTATAGTTCTCAGTTGACAGGTTGATGTCGGCTAAAATCTGCTTGGCCTTCAGCATTCCCATAGAAATATGTGAACCCCCCCCCCCCCCCCCCCCTCCAAACACAAGTATTGTGAAAAAATCCTTTGGGGCCATACACACTTCTTTATAGTCATGCGCATCGTATGTAATCAAATTTCGTGTTCGTCGATTATGTATTTCAATGGCACCGTAATTGTGAGTGATGCTTTTTTCTGTGTGCGACGTGCAATTTGCATGTAATGTAAGCCAATGGAAACATAGAAAAATCAACATTTTTATGCATTATTCAGATACATTTTCATGTACATTAACTTTACTGGTATGCATGGAAAAACCGCAATCCAAAAAATTGCATAAAATTGCGCACGAATATGTAAAATCGCAAAGAAAAAAAAATCAAAACAAACTCAGAAAATCGCAAAATGCAGAATTGGAGGTACCGAAAACTACAGAAAATCACATGCGGAATTTGCGGCGATAAGTATGAATGCAAAATTTCCATTTAGTCTTGTCCTTTGTCACCAGTCAAACAACTGCAATAATGATAATACAACTTTTCCTTTGGTTTTTGAAAGTCAAGTATAGGCTGTTCTATGATATGATGTGTATTGATATGTTCATTCAGGGTAGTAGGTAGTGGCTGGATGGTGTAATGGTTAAGGGCTCTGCCTCTGACGCAGGAGACCAGGGTTCCAATCTTGGCTCTGCCAAGATCAGTAAGCCAGCACCTGTTCAGTAGGAGACCTTGGGCAAGACTCCCTAACACTGCTACTGCCTTTAGAGCGCGTCCTAGTGGCTGCAGCTCTGGCGCTTTGAGTTCGCGAGGAGAAAAGCGCGATATAAATGTTATTTGTCTTGTCTAGTATGTCACTTCAGAGTTAGTATGAGGTTAGTGGTAAGCAGGCATTTGATACGCTTGTCAGATGGCCTCTGAAGCCCATGTGTCAAGGTTTATTATAAGCTCAGCTCGTCCATGACTGCTAGAGGGTGCCGCTCAGACCCTGCTGGGCCAATTTTCACAATTTTTTTTTTAAAACACGCAGCAAGCACTTTGCCGCTATCCGCCGCATAACCGCCCCCCCCCCCCCCCCCGCCGAGACCCCTGTGCAGCCTGGCCAATCAGCACCAGACAGCGCTGAGGGGTGGATCTGGACTCCGTCTGACATCACGTCGTCGATGACGTCATCGCGATCGTCATCATGGGGGAAGCCCTTAAGGAAATCCCGTTCAGAACGGGATTTCCTTACTTGGGTACGCGCTGGCGGTGATCAAAGTTACGCGTCGGACGCCGCAGGGAAGGGGGCATCATGTAGCTAGCGCTAGGCTAGCTACATGATTTTAAAAAAAAATTTAAACTGCTGCGCCGCCACCCTGGCGCAGGTAATAGAACGCCAGGGTGGTTAATTTTGAATGAATGAACTTGAGACACCTCCTGTATGAAAGGTTCTAGGTAAATCTTGATTGTGTTTTTCTCTTTTTGTGCTAGGATACTACAGCCTGTCCGCTCAGCCAATCAGAGTCTGGAGAGAACATTGGTGAGGCGGAGATGAAAAGTCCTGCATCAATTGAACAGGCCGAAGATGTCTCCTTCAGCAGCAAATCAGCATGTTCTGACAATGTGAGTGAACTGAGAAACCTGGAACCGTGTTTAGAGGGCAGTGCTGCTTCTATCTGCCCTGGCTCTTCAGCTGAAAACTTGCAGAAGAAAGAGAACAAAGAATTTTGTGAAAACAAACTAGAACAGCTGACGAAAGCAGAAGTCTTGCCTAATGCTACTAAAGTGGATGAATCAAAACAAGAAGAACATCCAGAATCGGTATGCTCTGGAGCCAGCACAATCGTGTCTCAAAAGATCATGGAGAATGTTGAAGAACAAGTGACAGTTAAAAAAGATAAAGAAAAACTTGAACATTCTCCAGAAAAGAAGGAAAGAAGCACAAAAGCAAAGAGAGACTCAACTCTGACTGCAGATGACCGGTTACTGATTGAGAGAATCAAAAACTATTATGATACAGCAGATGCTGGAGGATCATATCTCAGCAAAGAGGACAGTATCTCCTACATTCCCACCGGTGTGGTGAAAGATTCAATTCTTCGATTTAATTACATCATGCAGCAGGAGGTTAAAAAAGATAGAGAAAAGATCATGTGTAGGAGTAACGGATTTGTCTCAGAGGGAAAACAAGTCAACTGTCACAAGAAACCCCCGTGCCTTGCAACCATAGGAGCTACAACCGTGCAGGAAAAGAGTAAAGATTTGGTTGAGCAAGAAGCCGAATACAAGTCCTGTGCTGAAATACGGAAAGCCTGGAAAGAGAAGGAGAAACCAAGTGTGCTAGAAACAGGGCAAATATTGAAAAGAACAAAGTCACAGAGGAAACAGCTGGTGGAAAAAGGCGGTGAACTGGTCATTGTGGAGGAGTCTGACCTAGAACTTGTAGGTCAGTTGCCAAAAGAGATTGCTTTGAAAAAAGAAATCGGGAAAGAGCAACAGAACAACACCACAGAAGAAAATAAGGGGAAACAGGATGGTCGTCAAAAGAAAGAAGTCACCTGCTTGGCAAGCGACACCAACAAAGCCGCTTGCTGCTCTCCAGTTATTGGCTTATTTGATGCCGACGACCTATGTTTAATTGAGAACTCAGATAAGATAATCAATAAGGTACAGCTGCTCGCTAAAATGTACAGTGAAAAGATTGGTCGGATGAAGACACAAAAGAAGAATGGAGAGAACAAGCGGGTAACGGCAAAGAACAGAGCGACTGAGAAGATGCTGCCTCAAGTGGTGGAGGAGAGCACGGGGGAGAGACGCAAAACAGGTGAGAAGGACGACGCCCGAGTTGTATTGTGCTTTCCATAGTGATTGAAAAACAATTATATGTAAATTATAAAATTCACACAGCTCATAGCCAGAAGGCATATATCAAAGGACCACTATCACCAAAAATTTTAACATTTATAAATACAAGTAAATACATATAAATAACAAGTAAAATGAGACATAAATTACTTTTCTCCTATGTTACTGTCACTTACAGTAATTAGTAGAAATCTGACAGAACGGACAGATTTTTGACCAGTCCATCTCTTCATGGGGGAGTCTCAGTATTTCATTTATTCTTTACAAAAGCACTCCCTGGAAAGGATATATACAAAGATGCAGACTGCCCCTTCTACCCGTTTGCACACTATTCTGGCAGTTGGACTGAGCAACTGCAATTCACTAAGTACTTTTGAAATAAAAAAAAGAAACCCCGAGAATCCCCCGTGAGGAGATGGACTAGTCCAAAACCTGTCAGTTCCGTCAGCTTTCTACTACCTACTGTAAGTGAGAGCAACATCGGAGAAAAGTAATTTTAGCACATTTTGCTCTGGTCGAAATGTACGGTACTTTTTATTTATGTGTTTTCATGTACTTCAAATTTTACAATTGTTTGTGATAGTGGCCCTTTAATATTCATATTCAGCACAGCAAGAAAACAAAAAGTAGATGGGAAAAGGTGAATAAAAAACAAGTGCCTCGACTATAATTAGTTTTGAACACAATGGGCTTGATTCACTAAACCGTGATAACTCATATCACGGCCGCGCTAGCGTTTTGCCGAGTTATAACGTGCGTAACGGTTTACGCACGCAAACGCAAATTTTTGTGCACGTTTGCATGCGGAAATACCCGTTGGCGCGTGAAAACGTTATCACGGTTTAGTGGATCAAGCCCAATGACAACAAAAGTTGATGTTCCCCTATGTGATGCTATAATGGTGACTTTTGTAATAATGAAATGTTCAGGTGAGGTTGTGGTTTGCAGAGGGTGACCAGTGGAATATCAGTATGAAGAGTTGTTCCCTACTGTGGTGATCAGCTGGTGTGCATATCTGCCAGCTGTCTAATCCCTCTGTCTGCATAATGATTGAGTGGCCTGAAGCTATCACAACTGTCATCCAAGTTTCAATGGATCCAAAAAGTTCAAACCACAGGATTCCAAAAACACTCTCCAAATCCAGGAGAGAAGAAAAATCCCATCTCTGTCCCAAAGATCCCTGCACAAATTCCTCCACCAATTCCAAGCTCGGCTTGATATTGAGCTGTGCCCTGCCCTGATGGAGCACCATAAAAATACACGATAGATAGTGTGATATTCTGGGGCTTTTAACTCAATGGTAGAGTCGGTCAGCAGCATCAAGGGTCATAACACACCAGCCAGTGAGTCTTTTTAGGGTAAAGAGAAAACAATCCAGCTTTATTGTCAGTCAAACAATGTCCAAAAACAGCAACAAAATAAACCACTCTGGGTATTCAGTAATCACACTGTAGGCACAGCACAAAAAAATACAGCCTTCTTCAGCCACACTTGCTTTTCAGTGACACCCTGCCACAGTCCAGGTGCCACTCACCTTTTCCCATGCTTCTCCTGGATTACCAGTACTGGAGTCCAACTCCTCTCCAGCACTTCCACATCAGCAGCTTCCCTGCTGCTACAGGCCTGGCAGCCCTCTCAGCTACACAGCCTTTCTGGAGCCTGCTTGCTCCACATACAGCCTACTACATTCTGGGTGATGCAGGTACTTATCCATATTCACACAGGTGAATCCATTAACCCCCTCTCTGCCAAACTCAGGTGTCCAGTGACCCCTGTGTCCTCCAGTGTCCAGTGACTTCTGTGTCCAGTGACCCCCTGTGTCCTCCTGTGTCCAGTGACCCCTGTGTCCTCCTGTGTCCAGTGACCCCCTGTGTCCTCCTGTGTCCAGTGACCCCCTGTGTCCAGTGACCCCCTGTGTCCTACTGTGTCCAGTGACCCCCTTTGTCCTACTGTGTCCAGTGACCCCCTGTGTCCAGTGACCCCGTGTCCTACTGTGTCCAGTGACCCCCTGTGTCCTACTGTGTCCAGTGACCCCCTGTGTCCTACTGTGTCCAGTGACCCCCTGTGTCCTACTGTGTCCAGTGACCCCGTGTCCTCCAGTGTACAGTGACTCCTGTGTCCAGTGACCCCCCTGTGTCCTCCTGTGTCCAGTGACCCCTGTGTCCTCCTGTGTCCAGTGACCCCGTGTCCTCCTGTGTCCAATGACCCCCTGTGTCCAGTGACCCCCTGTGTCCTACTGTGTCCAGTGACCCCCTTTGTCCTACTGTGTCCAGTGACCCCCTGTGTCCTACTGTGTCCAGTGACCCCTGTGTCCTGTGACCCCCTGTGTCCTACTGTGTCCTGTGACCCCGTGTCCTACTGTGTCCAGTGACCCCCTGTGTCCTACTGTGTCCAGTGACCCCCTGTGTCCTACTGTGTACAGTGACCCCCTGTGTCCTCCAGTGTACAGTGGCCCCTGTGTCCTGATGTCCTCCTGTGTCCAGTGACCTCCTGTGTCGTCCTGTGTCCAGTGACAGCCTGTGTCGCCCTGTGTCCAGTGAGCCCGTGTCCTCCTGTGTCCAGTGACCCCCTGTGTCCAGTGACCCCCTGTGTCCTCCTGTGTCCAGTGACCCCCTGTGTCCTACTGTGTCCAGTGACCCCCTGTGTCCTACTGTGTCCAGTGACCCCCTGTGTCCAGTGACCCCCTGTGTCCTACTGTGTCCAGTGACCCCCTTTGTCCTACTGTGTCCAGTGACCCCCTCTGTCCAGTGACCCCCTGTGTCCTCCAGTGTGCAGTGACCCCTGTGTCCTGTGTTCCCGTGTCGTCCTGTGTCCAGTGACCCCCTGTGTTGTCCTGTGTCTAGTGACCCCCTGTGTCGTCCTGTGTCCAGTGACCTCTATGTCTTCCTGTGTCCAGTGACCCCTGTGTCTCCCGTGTTCAGTGACCCCGTGTCCTCCTGTGTCCAATGACCCCCTGTGTCCAGTGACCCCCCTGTGTCCTCCTGTGTCCAGTGACCCCTGTGTCCTCCTGTGTCCAGTGACCCCGTGTCCTCCTGTGTCCAATGACCCCCTGTGTCCAGTGACACCCTGTGTCCTACTGTGTCCAGTGACCCCCTTTGTCCTACTGTGTCCAGTGACCCCCTGTGTCCTACTGTGTCCAGTGACCCCCTGTGTCCTGTGACCCCCTGTGTCCTACTGTGTCCTGTGACCCCCTGTGTCCTACTGTGTCCAGTGACCCCCTGTGTCCTACTGTGTCCAGTGACCTCCTGTGTCCTACTGTGTACAGTGACCCCCTGTGTCCTCCAGTGTACAGTGGCCCCTGTGTCCTGATGTCCTCCTGTGTCCAGTGACCTCCTGTGTCGTCCTGTGTCCAGTGACAGCCTGTGTCGCCCTGTGTCCAGTGAGCCCGTGTCCTCCTGTGTCCAGTGACCCCCTGTGTCCAGTGACCCCCTGTGTCCTCCTGTGTCCAGTGACCCCCTGTGTCCTACTGTGTCCAGTGACCCCCTGTGTCCTACTGTGTCCAGTGACCCCCTGTGTCCAGTGACCCCCTGTGTCCTACTGTGTCCAGTGACCCCCTTTGTCCTACTGTGTCCAGTGACCCCCTGTGTCCAGTGACCCCCTGTGTCCTCCAGTGTGCAGTGACCCCTGTGTCCTGTGTTCCCGTGTCGTCCTGTGTCCAGTGACCCCCTGTGTTGTCCTGTGTCTAGTGACCCCCTGTGTCGTCCTGTGTCCAGTGACCTCTATGTCTTCCTGTGTCCAGTGACCCCTGTGTCTCCCGTGTTCAGTGCCCCCTGGGTCCAGTGTCCCCCTATGTCCAGTGAAACCCCCCCCCCTCCTATTTCCCTGTGCGCTCCATTGTCCTCATGCATATACTTACACTGCAGCTATGACCCTTCAGGAAGCTCTGAGAGCATTAAGCCAGTAGATCTATGTGAGGTAGAAAAACTCTTTCACCCCGCCTGGACCTACTGCAAACCCGCTTTCTACATGTCCGCCGCTCCAGCTCAAGGTTCCCCGTTCTCCCCACGTTCCAGCCTGCATGCGTAATGAAAACGCGCCAGCAACGAATCACACAGTTACGCTGCCGTTGTATACACAGTACAACTACCAATCGGGCGGGGGGCGCTGCCCCGGACCGCCTATCACAGCGCTCACTGCCATTCCGGCGCAGATGCGGGCAGTGACTGGCCACAATGGTCCCACCCGCGATACCATCGCTTCCTGTAATGAAACGAGCAGGAAGCAGTGAGCGCTGTGATAGGCAGTCCGGGGCAGCGCCCCCCGCCTGATTGGTAGTTGTACTGTGTATACAACGGCAGTGTAACTGTGCGATTGGTTTCTGGCGCCTCTTCATTATGCATGCAGGCTGGAACGTGGGGTGAACGGGGAACCTTGAGCTGGAGCGGCAGGCATGTAAAAATCGGCTTTGCAGTGGGTCCAGGCGGGGTGAAAGAGCTTTTCAGCCTCATATAGATCTGCTGGCTCAATACACTTAAAGGTACCTGAAACGTCTCTGGCTGCAGTGTGGATTCCTGTCTGTCCAGATTCGCCAGCATTGGGCTTCCTGGATTTTTTCCCGCACCGCATACTGTGACATGGTATGCTGCGGGGAGCCGGCGGGCACATTCAAATTGGTGCATTTGGACTATAAGACGCATGGACTTTTTCTCCCCACTTTTAGGGGAGAAAAAGTGTGTCTTATAGTCCGAAAAATACGGTAATTGCATGTGGGCCACTGTTTTTGAATTTTCTGTATTTATGTAGCTTTCAAATAATTATTTCAGGAGAAATTCACCTAGCAGAATTGATCATCTCTACCAATTAAAGAGAATCTGTATTGTTAAAATCGCACAAAAGTAAACATACCAGTGCATTAGGGGACATCTCCTATTCCCCTCTGTCACAATTTCGCCGCTCCCCGCCGCATTAAAAGTGGTTAAAAACAGTTTTTAAAAGTTTGTTTATAAACAAACAAAATGGCCACCAAAACAGGAAGTAGGTTGATGTACAGTATGTCCACACATAGAAAATACATCCATACACAAGCAGGCTGTATACAGCATTCCTTTTGAATCTCAAGAGATCATTTGTGTGTTTCTTTCCCCCCCTGAGGGGGAAGTGCATAGCAGAACCACAACACTGAAGAACTTGGCAGCCTTCCAGACACAGGCTGACAAGTCTGACAAGGGAAAGATACATTGATTTATTACAGAGATTGTGATAGTACAAAGTGCTGCAGTAAGCCAGAACACATTAGAATAGCTTTTGGAACTCGTAGGATGATAAAAAACAGGATGCAATTTTTGTTACGGAGTCTCTTTAAGTAAAAGCATTTGTCTCAGATTTTAGCAAGAAAATTACACTCTCCATAAGTAGGACTATAGCAAATGTAATTGGCAATTTTAAAAACTCTTGCTTTGTTCAAACATGTTTTATTTTGTCACCAACCTGTCCATCTGTTTTGTGTTTTCGTTACTTAGAACCTCAGATCTACGGGCATCTAATGATCCATGAAACTTTACTCCACATTAATTGCGTTCAAGAAAATGGCCTTTGCCCACCTGCTGTTCGTGAGAGCTCTGCGGATCTGAAGACACTAGAGTCTTTACCGGCTCAGCACCTGACGAAGGAAAAAACCCCACTATCGAAGTCTCCAGATGTAGATCTGGTGTTCATAGCGCCTAAAGAAGAATTTCCAACAGAAACAAAGGATGTTCAAGACTTCTCAGTCAATGTATTTGAACCCATGCAGGAAATACAACTAGAACTGGATCCTGTTATTGAATCAGAGCAAGTCATGTCAAATGACCCTTGTGAACCTAAATTGTGTCCGCCACAAGATGAAAAAGTCAATGTGAATAGTACTGAACAAGAAAGCAGAATAGAAATAAGCATTTTAAGTATCAATTCTTCTGAAGACATAGGTTTACCAGAAGGCCAAAGCACAGTTTGCACTGAACCAGCAAATAATTCCACTGAAGGCAATAGGTTAAGAGAAACAAAAGAGTTGGAAGTCATAGTGTCAACTAATGGTGAGCTGCCCCCTAACAATCCCACTGTGGTGGATGAATCAGAAGAAAGTACTGATACATGTCAAGAGAATGTGGAGGTCTCACATGTAACAGAGATAACTGTATCGGAAGTCCTTGGCCATGATGATCCACCAGAAAGCTCTGAAACCATACCTGCAAACAGTACAAATGTAACTGAGCAACATTGTATAAAACAAGACACAAGTATATCCCAACCACCTGCACAAGTTCTGGAAAATGGTTCTCATCTAAATTCTGATGACAGTTTTGTTGATTTCAATGAAGAATCTACAAACAAACCCTCTGAATCCTGTGCCCCAAGAGCCCGAGGTGTCTCCCCAGGTGTTATGGATGTCATGCAAAGGTTGCAGCTCGATTCTACATTTACAGTACCAGCCCAAGAAAACCAAAACAACTTGAAGAAATTAAGCATGGCAACACGTTCTTCGTCCTTCAAGAGTAACACTTCAACCGCCAAAGAATTCCAAGGCATGCTGCAACCACATATTAAGAAACAGCAAAAAGTTGTGGCAAATCCTGGCCTCTTCTCTCCATTAATTCTACAAAGAAAATTATCGAGAGCAATAGCCTTGTCCAAGAATGTTTCTGAGTCTCAGCAAGCACTTTCGAAGAGGAGCCCCATCACAAAGTCTAGAAGTGCAGACACAGAGGCGAAGCCCCCGCTTACAAGGTATCAGTGTTCTATTCGTAGCCCATCACCATACAGAAATTCATCATACTCCGGGCTTCCTTTGAGTGAAAATAAACCAACAGGGTCCATAAATAAATTAGTGGCGGATAGCAGGAAAGAAGCAGAAGTGAATCAGTGTGACTCCAAAGTGACACAAACTGTACCAACACATGAAGGAGTATCCAAGTCACCGTTTCATTCATCTACTGCTCTAAGGTCAAGCCAGGGAGATAAAGTATCAGATGGACCTGTCTGCTTTTCCCCAGGTTCTGCTGTACTTATAGCAATCCCATGTCCTCCACCTGTAAAGAATACTCCAATGTCCACAGTTTCTGAACCGAGTTCACGCGTCCAGTCACCACTAATGTTGCGCTCCAGAATGTTCTCTCCTCCCCCTGTTCAGATAGCAACTGGTCCAAAACCTTCCCGCATACCCTCCTTTTCCAGCAGCAGAGCCTGTGCATTTGCCCCACTTTCCTTTAATAATCTAGAGAGATCTTCTTCTTCATCAGCAAATTCTACTCCATCATGCACAAGTCCTTCTGCTCAACCGTGGTCACCTGGATTCACTTTCCATTCTAGAAAACCTTGTGGAAACAGCAGTCATGCTACTGGTGACTACCCTATTAGCCCCAGAGCTTTCAGTCCGACAGCTGGGGCAGATGATGAAAGCAAATTCTGGTGCAGTAGCAAGTCACCCCCAGGCCTGGCTTCTGAGGCAGGTCCACTGAGTCCTGGAATTAGTACCCATGAGCTAACTAGCATTCATTGGCCCGATGTCCGGGAGTTACGAACAAGGTACGGACCCTTTAAAACACAGAAATCCAACACCCCTGAAAGGAAGTATGATCTGAGGTCGCCCACGCCATTCAGACAATGCAAGTCTCTGGATGAAGGACCAATCTCATCCTCTAGAAGCGGAACTCCACTGATGTCAGTGCCCTTACATTCCCCAACCATAGAACACAATGACCTAGTAAAACCTTGTGACAGTATGGAGAAGTGGGACTCTTCTGAATCAAAGGACAAAACCTCTTTCAAGCCAAGTTACTCCACCACTGTTAATATACAGATTGGTGGTAGCGGTAGAATAGCGTCTTTCAGCAATGCTCAGGTGAGTCTTACGCATCCCCTATTGCAAGCACCAGAATGCGCCTCCTCACGGAAGATCAATGTTAATGGAAGCACCTTAGACCATAAAACAAAACTGTGAATTTAGAAAGAAGAATAAGGATAAGTGTATCCTTTTCGGCTGCAATTCCAAACTTCGTACTTAGCTGAGAATTTTAAGTGAAAAAAGACTGAATTCTCAGACCAGAAAAATAATCTATGCCAAAGATTACACACCACAGTAAGCCCAAGCGCACTTTTCCAGTGTAGAACTTGATGACAATGTGCCAATACGGCCAACACTGTTAGCAGGAATTTTTGTAGTTAACGATTGTTTAATATTGCACTTACCATGAACAATTTTGCACCAAAAACACGATGTTTCATGCCTCTGCATCATAGCATACACAAAAGATAACGATTGCCTCAACTGCCTGCAGAAAACATCCGTCCACTTCAGCTCAGTACTACTCATAACATATTCATGTATAAAGGAGATGGTACTGTACTGACATTGCCATTGTGTCTGCAATCCATTTTGTCATACAGGACACATACTATATTTAAGCGTAACACAGGAGAGTGGCTGCCAATCCCGATCTAGCACGACCGTCATTGTATCTTAATATCACTTTTAACTATATAAACCAGGTTCAGTTAACCTTTCTTTTCTTGGTATCATAATATACATTTTGTCGCTAATTCAATTGTCTTCTTCAGTTCACATGAGGTGAAGGAATGTCAAAAATGTATATGTATGGAGGATGTAAAGCCCACCTAAAACCATGGCTTAAAAAAAAAATCATGTGGAAGTGCTTTGAGAATTGCCTTGTTCAGTTTTGAACTTAGCTGGGCTCTAAATCACCATGCACAATCTAGTACCTACAGTAATTCTTTAAAGTTAGCATTTTCCAAAAGACCTTGGAGTGGCTAAAAAACTGCCATATAGAGTCTGAAGCTGATTTAAAAACAAAAACAAAAAAACAAACAAACAGATACTCTCCTAAGGAGAAGGAAGGCTCTGGGTCCTATACAGCCTTCCTGTTCTACTTCCGGTCTCCTCGTTCCCTCGCTGGCTCCTCCGATTGAATCTCCTGCCACGGGAGACTTTGGCAGTCTTCAGGAGCAATCGGGCTCTTGAAGACCGGCGGCTCTGTACTGGTCACATGTAAGTGCGCAAGAGAGGGTGCTCACACGTGCGCAGTATGGAGCGGCCCGTCTTCGGAAGCCTGAGTGTTTCCAAAGACTGCCGAAGTCAGCCCAACACGGAAGAGAGCAGTCCACAACCGAACTGCTAACGGGGGATCCTGCAGGGGGACCAGGGGGAGAACGGGTAGGCTCTATAGGACCCAGAGCCTTCCCTCTCCTTAGGTAAGTGTCAGTTTTTTGGGGGGGTTTTATCCGCTTCAGACTTCCTTTAAGCTCTACACAGAAGTAGACCTTTGTTTCCAATCCCTTCTGTCCGTCTTTTAGGCTTGGTTCACATTTGCAGTTGTGAGGGCAGAAAACTGTGGCACCAGCCTCTAAAACAGCACAATGAGTAAACCTATCAGACTGTACACCAATATTTGATTAGGTGGTGGTGAGGTTTAGGAGAGTTAAAATTCCCCAACTTGCAGGATCTGGGTTGCGTAAACCAGTCTTGACCACATTTGTAAGGGCAATGGTAGGTACCACTAGATATCATTACATTTTGGAGTTGCTAGCCATAGGAACTAGCCCCTAGCATAAGCAACCAATCACTATAGCTGCCCAAGTGAAATGATTCGAAGAGGTAAGTGCTCTTGTCAAGTGATAAACACCTGCCATGAACCTCTGGTAACTATCTGGTCACAGCCACAGGTAACAGGCACTGCCTATTTACATGTCTGCCACTTCTCCTTCTAGCCATTCCTCCTACAACATTTCCAATCAAGTTAATGAGTGGCTGGATAGTGTACTGGTTAAGGATACGACCTTTAGCATAGGAGACCAGAGTTCAAATCCCGTAAATCAAAGCCAGTGCCTATTCAGTTAGTAGTCCTTGTGCTCTAGGACTAGATAACACTCGAGGATGGTCTGCTGGGTTTGTACTTAGTTGCTGGAGCTCTGAAGTGCAACAGAAGAAAAGCGCAATACAAATAAATGTTAACATTTGAAATAGAGAAGGCCATCTATCAGAAGCTGCATGCCACCTAGTGGCCAGAGTGAGCAAGGGCCTTTGCAATAGCTGTGACCATTAGTGATGGGAATTCCGGCTCTTCTCAGAGAATCGGCTCTTCTGAATCGGCTCCCATGAAAGAGCCGGCTCTTACGGCTCTCAATCGGCTCTTCATTAAATATCACTAGACACCACTCAGAATCGGCGTAAAAGCCCCGCCCCCGTCTCCATGACAATTCCAGACTGCTTCTCTGACTGGGGCAATCCCTCCTGTTACTGCTCTGCTCCGCCCCATACACTCCTACAAGCTGCAAGAGGAGGACTACAACCCCCAGCATGCCTCAGCACCCTTTATTACATAGCAAAGCAGGGCTATGTGGGGTAGGTGAGGCATCGGCTCTCCTCAAAGTGGGAGTCGGCTCTTGTCGTTCGCAGCAAAGAGCCGGCTCGTTTGCGAACGACCTATCACTAGTGACCATTATGCCCATAGTATTTGTGAGCAGTTAACGGAAGCCTTTTGGTGTATCAGGAAGGTTGAGTATAGACTTTATAAGTCTTAGTTTAGAACTACAAGGATGTGACTTTACAATTATAGGTACTGTGTATGAACCGTCATACTTTAAAACTGGCGGCCATGGCAATTGTAACAGATTAAGTCCTTCCATCCATTCTCTATTTATTTCTGTTGACCTGAACACAGATTCCCTTGCATTAGCTAGAGATGGGCGGAAATACTGATTTCCTATTCTGTGGAAATTCAGATTTCCGCCAATGTCAATTACGTGGATTTCCGAGGAGTCTTTCTTTGTCATTTTTTTGCATTCTCTGATTGGCCAAATACTTCCGAGATGACTCTGCCTTCTCTGATTGGTCCAGTGCTGACAAGTTCTGTGATTGGGCTAAAATTACAGAGTTGTAGTAATTTGATATTTCTGCAGAAATCTTGTAAATGTGGAGCGGAATCCGAATGAACATCCCCACTGATAACTACTGTATAAAATATAATGGGGAGACTGTCCAGTACTAACAAAACAGCGTGCATGCCAACTGGAAAACAGGAAAGTTTAAGAGTCTGGTCAGTCAGTTTGTCCGTCCCCGCCCTCTGATGCTGGGCTGCCTCCTTGCTCTAGAACAGGGGTGTCAAACTTAAATACAAAGTCGCCCGAAATTGTACACTGGGACCTAATTGCAGGCCACCTTCCTCCCTTATAAAGTTCTCAGGTGTCTAAAGGTCCCAGGGGTCTCCAACCCCTATGCAGTTCCCTTGTGTCTAGTGGTCCTCTCTCCCCTATACAGTTCCCTGGTGTCTAGAGTCCCCCACCCTCCCCTATACATTTCCCTAGTGT
The DNA here is from genome assembly GCF_040937935.1 of Hyperolius riggenbachi. Lineage (NCBI taxonomy): Eukaryota > Metazoa > Chordata > Amphibia > Anura > Hyperoliidae > Hyperolius > Hyperolius riggenbachi. The sequence goes on along the minus strand of NC_090653.1, from coordinate 60,563,042 downwards.
TTAGTTATTTCCCCCATATGGCTTCCCTGGTGTTCTAGGGCTTCACCTCCAATATAGCTTCCCCGGTGGTCTAGAGTGGGCCAAACATAATGCAAAGTGGAGAAAGCACTTGAGGGCCAAAGTTAATGGCTCTGAGGGCCAAATTTGGCCCGCAGGGCAGAGCTTGACGTGTATGCTCTAGAAAGAGCAGTTAGAGTCCCTCTGGATCACTTCCAATGTGGTGATATGATGATCAAACCCCACTCCCCCCCCCCCAGCACATCAGGGGGAAAAATAACAGCTGGGGGAAGTGGGTGATCATGCAATAGGATTGGAAAGGGTTAGGTTAGCCAATAAATGGTATCATCCTGATGCAAAACTTCTTGCTGTTACTGATGGCTAACACGGTACAATACTCCACTGCTATCTTTATATATTTAGAAAGTACACCGGGCCCTTATTTATTTCACTGCAGAGAAAATGAAATCATTCTTGTTGCACGTAATCAGATACCAGTTGTATTTTCTATTTACGAACGACGTGACATCACCACCCTGACAGCATTGTTCAGCACTATGTCACTGGCTGAATCCATTCTCACGCTTAGTTTTCTTCTCAATGGACTTCGCCATTCTAAATTAGTTTCATTTTTCCAACAGAGGTAAAAACAAGTGGTGGTCACAAGGAAAGGGGTGAATTTCTGAAGCCAGTGAAAAGAATGCCTGGTTTCCCAGAATGCTCTGGGAGGAGAATCCCACATAGCTAAACAGCTTAGGCTAAGCATCATTGGGAGGGCAGGACTACATACCAATATATAGCATTACATAGATACGGGAAGTGTTTCTGATGCTGAAACCAGCAAAATTACCATAAAAGTGGGTATGCTAAATAATCTACTACATTCTACCTTATGCCACTACAGTGCCTCTTCAATAAATCTAGGTGGAAACAGTTCATACATAAAAATTGGATTTGCATATTTAAGGAGACGGGGGACCAGCAGATAACACTTTTTCTTGAAAAGCCTGTTTAATTTCTATTTACGGTAACTGTGGACATAGTTTGAGGTTGGTCTCCATTCATGGCTGATATAGATGAGTTTGAACATTGTATGATTGTTAATGCTTAAAGGACAACTGTAATGAGAGGGATATTGAGGCTGCCATATTTATTTCCTTTTAAACAATACCAGTTGCCTGCCAGTCCTGCTGATCTATTTGGCTGCAGTAGTGTCTCCATAACACCAGAAACAAGCATGCAGCTAATCTTGTCAGATCTGACAATAATGTCAGAAACACCTGATGTGCTGCATGCTTGTTCAAGGCCTATGGCTAAGGCTGCTTTCACAGTGGGACGTTACAGGCGCACGTTAGAGCAGCCTGTAACGCACCCCCACCGCACAGCAGTGAAAAATTAATGGGCTGTTCACAGGGCCCACGTTGCCTTACACAGTAACGCTTCACGTCAAGACAACGTACTGCATGCAGTACTTTATACGCAGCTAAGCCACGTTAGACTGTTTGCACTTGCTCAGTATGGGTGCATTTTTTTTTATTTTAGGGGCGGAGAGGAGGCGGGGAGAGGCTGCTACGTAGCCAGACACATGGCTACTTGGCATTCACTGCACTTGCAGTATTTACTCTTTGGAGCGGCCGCTGATTGGCTGGCAAGACCACGTGATGCGGAGAGCTCCGCTCACAAGCTCTCCGCAGTGCCTCCAACAAAGCAGGCGCACCAAGAGCTGCTTGTAATGCGGCTCTTGGTAGCGTCCTGCTCCAACACCACCAGGCGTTGCGTTAGGGTCACGTTATGTGCCCTATAACGTCCCCTAAACGCAACGTCCTGGTGTGTAAGTAGCCTAAAAGTATTAGAGGCAGAGGATCAGCAGCATAGCCAGTTAACTGGTGTTGCTTAAAAGGAAAGAAATATGGCAGCCTCCATATACCTCTCACTTCAGTTGTCCTTTAAGAGTGTTTTGATGGAGATACAGATGTGAATGTTGCTAGCAGGTTTATAGACTGGAGATGGTTGTGGGATGACTGTATGTGAGCCATGCTGTGATTTGGTTGCAGGAGGTGAATTCTGAAGGGTCCTGTTATAACCGTATTTAACCTGCACTTTCTACTAGAATATAACAGTTCAGCTAGGAGTATCACCTTCCTTTTTTATTCAGTAAAGTACCCAAAACGGCCAGGCATACAATACGGAAACTTGGATGTTCAGTTGTCAACTCAAAACTCACCCACATCTCTGCTACGTAAGCATATTGGTTAGAGGGCGTTGGAGGACCGCACTGAGGCATCCAGGAGGGAAGGGAGTCAAAGCTTAAAATGGACCTGAACTCAGAACTTCCTCTCTACTATAAACAGATAAGCAACTGCATAATAACCTTTACAGAAAAACATTTCCTTGTTACAGCTTATAGAGCTCCTTCAGAGATGCTGCAGTGTAGTTACTTCCTGATTTGCTGGGAGCACATAAAGGGTTAAAATCCTGTGTTTACATATTAGCTCTCAACTCGGCAGACTCAGCAGACAGCTGGGAGCTCAAATTACACTGGCTCATTACTGGCTGAGACGGGACAATTAGACAGGCTGTTCCTGAATGCTGCATGAAACATTCAGGGGTTGGAAGACCACAGCTGCCTACAGTGCCAGAGTAATACCACCATGGTACTGGAAATGCAATGTACAGTATGTAATAACATGGATAAATGCATACCTCCCAACTTTTTGAAATAACAAAGACACGCCCCTGCCACACCTCTAATCACGCCCCCACCACACCCCTAGAAGAATTCAAACGCAAAAGACAGTTTTAAATGCACATTTTTCTTTTTTGTCATTGTATTTCTGTGAAATGCAATTATAAAAAGTTGCATGAATTCACATCAGGATCTCTTCTAAAACATGAATATTTCCTCATCCACTAAGCCGATGAATGGTAGTATTTACGTCTGGCCGCTCACAGTAAATGAGGGCAATAATATATACTAACTTATATCAAGTTTAGCAACCACAAAGAAGCACAGCACAGAATGGTACTTATCGCTGTTTTATACCACTTATCCCTGTTATACTGTCTGATTTTACATTCAGGGTGCACTGTGGTCACAGAGTAGGCATGCACCCCATAATATTTATACTGGGCGGTGTAATATAAACTCCAGAGGCAAATCAACCATGTAAATAGACTTGAGCAATTATTAATCCTGATTACCTATGGCTCATTTTATATAAGTGTACAATAAATGTATGTAATCTTTTTGTATTGTCAATAAAACACCTTTTACTGGAATGTGCTTTCATTGACTTGTTTCTTAACCATGTGTTACATATAGTACAGTACATATAGAAATAATCTTATTTAGAACCAGGGGCTTAACAACAGCTACCCAGGCCTCCAAGCAAAATTATCAAAGGGTCCCCTGTACCACCGAAGAATGTAAGTGCAACTTTTGAATAAATATTTGGTTTTTATCATACATATTGCACTATGAACTATGTTATTACTCTGAGGTTAACTGACATATGTTGAATGAAGAGGTGAATCTGTTGAAAAAGACCCTAAAGGCTCATACATAACATGATGAACCACCCAACAAGTTGTCGACCTGACAAGTACGTACACACAAGTCACCCAACTAAACAATCAACTCACTTAAAGTAAACCAGAGATGTTAAAAAAGAAAGATTAGATACTTACATGTGGCTTCCTCTAACCCCATAAGCACAGCTGAATTCCTTGCTGTCCTCCCGCGTGCCTCCGTTCAGCTCTAGTAACTAGCGGAGGTCCGCGCATGGGCAGAAGGCACCTGACCCGACTGAGCCAGTTACCGAGGCTGATGGCGAGGGACTCAGCGGTGTTTATGGGGCTGGAGGAAGCCCCGGGTAAGTATAAAAACCTTCTTTTATAACTTTAAAGAGTCACTGAAGCAAAAAAAAAAAAAACAGATGATATAATGAATTGTATATGTAATACGGATAATTACTAGAACATTAGTAGCAAAGAAAATATTCTCCTATTTTTATTTTCAGTTATTTTTCGTTTTTTTTTTTATAACATTGCATCATTCTCTAATACTTGCAGTTTACACACTACTCAGCATGCTAAATGATTTTAAAGAGCAGGCCAGTGAACTTTTGACATGTCCTCTGCAGAGAAAAAGAAAATACGATGACTGACACTTGAGATAATAAGCTTCAAAAGACAGAGCTCTCTGTGACTTTAAAAGTCCTGGAGCTCAATGGCTCTTTTGCATAGATAACAACAGGAATTTCTTAACTTTTCCTGTACTGGAAACAATATTAGACATATGTCTCTGCTCCTAATGTTTTATTTATTAGCTATACTACACATACAAATCTTTACATCATCATTTTTTTTTCGCTTCAGTGTATCTTTAAATACTATGCGTATAAGCTAAACGACAAAACTGCACAACATGTCTGAATTCAAAAACAACAAAGTTGTTCAAAAGACTTGTACACACGTTCCATCCTGCATGATAGTTGGGCAGATTGATCCACCAGTTGGATCTGGCTAACAACCTGTTATCAGTTGGTCATCTGGTTGTTTGTCAGCCATACACACGCTCAACCTATCTCCCAACAGACAAGTTTGAAAGATAGTTGGACAGATTGTTGCCACATGCATGGGCCTTTAGTGATTAAGTGGTGAAGGGAGCCCATTGAATACCCCACAGGTGTTAAAGACCATTGTAGTGGTGGTCCAATGAGTCAGTAAACAAGAGGGTGTTGGTGAAGGCACTACTGCCAACTGTTGAGTGCTGACTGAAGGAAACGTTGTGAAAAGTGATATATGGAAGCGATCTTGGCCTATCCTTATAAGCGCACCAATTTTTGATAAGAAGATAATAGTTATTGTTGCAGAGACTAATCGTGAGGCGTCTGTAATAGCAGATGGGATATTGCACTATGACTGATAGCGATACTGGCACATATATTGTCTTGGATTGCCCTGCATATAGGTGTCACTGTGGAAGGATCTGCATATTGTTGTTCTTTACTTTTTTAACTTTTCGGTGCAAGGCGTACAAAGTATGTTTAAAGTTTTCGGAGTGGAGAACAATTTTGCTTGCACGTCCCCCCGCACACCCTTCACCTAGTGACCAACTTCCTGCTGAACAGGAAGTACGTCACTGGGATATATTACTTACTTCCCTGTCATATTTGCATCGTTCCGCATATGCGCGCCGCACCGCCGTCAACAAATTAAAAAATTCTGGCTCGGCCGTTTACTTCCATTCATTCCGCTGAAACTGCATCGCCGCGGAAGTCGCACAGTAACGCAATGTCGGCCTTGTGGCAGGTCGGAGGCAAATTGAAAGCTTCCAGTATGATGTGGTTAAAGGACACCCGAAACGAAAATAAAGTAATGAAATAAACAATTCTATCTATTTTTATCTTTTTTAGATATTTCACAGTTTTATTTTATGTTCAAATCTACTTTTTAAGTTTTAACTGTGTTATTGTTTTTGCTCAATGACACATTCATTGAAGTATGCCAGAGCTAAAATCTATGAATTGTTGACCCTTTTTATCTCTTTGCTGCTCTCAGAAGCCATTTTCCGCTAGGAAAGTGTTTTATAGTTGGAATTTCTTATCAGTGAGGGTCACACTGTAGTCACTTCCTGTCTGAGTCAGCCACTTACATACCTGATATTTAACTCTTTCAGGCAGAGAAATAAAAAAAGGAACACAGCCTAGGTATTTGTGTGCTAGGCAATGTACATACCCATGTCTATCTCATCATGTCACATGTCGCCTTGGGTATCCTTTAAGGTACTAGGTCCCATACACTTTCCTTGCTGTTGCGTTCCCCTGCATGCAGAAATGGTAACCCACACAAAAAGTGCCCAAGTGTAACAGGGGCCTCAAACTTCCAAGATAGCTTTTACCCATCTATTCTGATTTCGTCAAAATTCATGACAGCAAACATAGGGCTTTGATTCACTAAACCATTATAACTCAAATATCACACCTTATCAAAGATATCACACCTTATCAAAGTTAACATGCCTTATCAGAGTAGCACAGCGAGCGCTAAGAACTTATGCCTGCTAATTGGCAATGGCACTCGTCCTGCCCTGAGCCCCTGCGAGTTTGTATCGCTCGCTATGCTACTCTGATAAGGTGTGTTAACTTTGATAAGGTGTGATATCATTGATAAGGTGTGATATCTTTGATAAGGTGTGATATTGTTGATAAGGTGTGATATTGTTGATAAGGTGTGCTATTTGTCATATCACAGTTTAGTGAATCAAGCCCATAGTGGAGGCCTTACTGTAAGAAGGGAGCAGAATCTATTTGTTGCTGCTTATTACAAATATGACCCTGGGGTTTCGTTTATAAAGCTGAAGGGATAAAAATGAACATACAAATAAAGTATGTGACCTGCACAAATTGTTTTACCTGCCAAATATAGTACTATTCAGACTGTATAGAGATCCAGGCATGCCACAAGACAGCGTTGCCAGGTCGTCGCTCATCTTCCTTTTCTTCAACGTCTTTCATCAATGAAACTTGGTTGCTGGTCTGGCTTTAGACTGCTGTTTGTACAATATAAAAACATACATAAAAAATTGGATTTAAAGAGACTCTGTAACAAATTTTTCAGCCTTATTTCTTCTATCCTATAAGTTCCTATGCCTGTTCTAATGTGCTCTGGCTTACTGCAGCCTTTCCTAATTGCACTGTCTCTGTAATAAATCTTATCTCCTTACCTCTGTCGTGTCTGTCGGGCTAAGGCTTGAATGTGTGGAATGTGCAGGGCTGCTTGTGATCGGATAGAAGCGATACACACCCTCTGCAGGCCCCCTGCACACTCTGTATGACTCACACACTCTGTTTATGTGAGCCTATCACAAGCTGGTTAGTTTGTTTGTAAACACTGCCTAAAACTGTTAATTACAAGCCAGGATTGCAGCAGAGTGGCAGAAACAGCACAGAGGGGCACAGGAGAAAATAAGGAATAGAATGGTATGCTTTTTAGTGTAAGAATATTAGAGTACAGATTCTCTTTAAAAAAAAAAAAAAAAGACTGCTCTGTAATAAACACACAAAACACAATTATGTAAACTATAAAACCAAAAATCCAACCTCCCGTCAGAGGTTAAAATCGCTTGAGTACAGTACTAGATAGGAGGAACACTTGAAAAATAAAATTCTTTAACCACTTCAGGACCATAGGCCTGCACCCCCCTAGTGACCAGGCTATTTTTTTACAATTCAGGCCACTGCAGCTTTAAGGGCTGGCTGCAGGGCCGTACAATTCAGCACACAAGTGATTCTCCCCCCCCCCCTTTTTTCTGCCTACCAACAGAGCTTTCTGTTGGTGGGCTCTGATCACTCCCACAATATTTATTTGTTTTTGCATTTTTTTTAAAGAGAACCCGAGGTGTGTTTAAAGAATGTTATCTGCATACAGAGGCTGGAGCTGCCTATACAGCCCAGCCTCTGTTGCTATCCCAAACCCCACTAAGGTCCCCCTGCACTCTGCAATCCCTCATAAATCCCAGCCTGCTGTGAGGCTCTGTTTACATCTGTAGTGTCAGTCTCAGCTGCTCCCCCGCCTCCTGCATAGCTCCGGTCCCTGCCCCCATCCCTTCCCTCCAAATCAGCAGGGAGGGAAGGGATGCAGGCGGGGACTGGAGTTCTGCAGGAGGCGGGGAGAGCAGCAGACTGACACTATAGAGATAAACACAGCCAGCTCTGACAAGCTGTTTGTCAGCAGCATGGCTGTGATTTATGAGGGATTGCAGAGTGCAGGGGGACCTTAGGGGGGGTTGGGATAGCAACAGAGGCTGGGCTGTATAGGCAGATCCAGCCTCTGTATGCAGATAATATTCTTCAAACCCACCTCGGGTTCTCTTTAAATAAATTTCCTCATTTATTTATTCCCTCCTCCCCACCCCTGCCAGCCAATGACAGCGATTGGCTGTCACAGGCATCAGCCTATGAGAGCCAATCGCTCTTGTGCCTCCCCAGGGGACAGCCAAGTGACACGGCTGTCCCCAGTACAGCGTTGCCGTAGATTGTTTCGCCGTCTAACAGTCTCCTAGTGGCGATCGCTGCTGGGAAACGGATGAGGGAGCAGAGTGTGCGATCCCCCAGTAATCTCCGCCCCAGGACTTTACGCGTTAGGCGGTCCTGGGGGAGCTGCCACATTCACACCAATTGGTGTGAAGTGGTCGGCAACCAGTTAAAGGAAACCTGAGATAGTACACTGGGCCTGATTTCCATGTGGACCATGGGCTTCCTCACTGTCATCTCCGGCTGCTCCGTTGTCCCTAATTTTGGGCTAGTGAGTGCCCTCGTCACCCTCCCGTGGCCAGGAGTGCGCTGCACAGTAGTTCTGGCTGTGACTGGCCAAATTATTGGAGCTTTCCAAGGGAGAACAGAGCAGCCAAGGAGCATGACGAGTCCACATGGGGCTGGAGGAAGCCTCAAGCAAGTATAAATCAGACACTCCCCTTAGGGAGGCTTCCTAGTCCTCCACGTGGTGTGTGCAGTTGGATTATTACATTTAATTATAAATCAGGCACAGTGTACCATCCAAGGTGTGACATAGAAAAAGATAAAAAAAAACAGGTACTTACTTAAGTAGCGGGAAGCCTCTGGATTTTTCTTGACTCACTGCTGTTGCCTGGGACCCGCTTCTTGTTCGAAGCCACGCTCCCCTTTGAGTACGAGCATTGCCATACTGTGCCTATGCAAGTACAGCCCACATAAGCACAGTAACACAACGCCTCAGTGCACAAGTGTCTTCATGCTACTGTTAAAGCATGGGCCATACTCGTGTAGGCCCGTACTGGACCTAGTTTGGCCCATGATTTAACAGTAGCATGAAGATGTCACGCTCATACGCAGAGGGGAGAACAGCCATGAGAACATTTACAACAATGCTTTTGTTGGAGATATTTATAGGGGCCCTGCATGGGAAAGGTGGGTCTGGAGAGGATCCGGGAAGACTCTAGATTATCCAGAGGCTTCTCCCTACATAGGTACTTAATGTTGTTACAAGTTCCCTTTAAAACACTTTGCGAAGAGTCCAAGAGCTCCAAGAAAAAATACACAAATTTGTAGGCTCTGAGCTTGGTACATATCGTGGCACTTTTCTGTCCTGAAGAAGTTGGCCTACTCACAAAACAAGTTGTCCCAAATGTTTAATAAACTACTTTGTATTGTAATGTATTGTATGTACATTTGCCACAGGACCTGAAACAGTCCAGGTAAGAGAAGACACTAAAATTGATGATTTGCTGCTTCGTTCAGCATTGTCATGCAAGGGGAGTGGCTGATGAGGGGACTAACCAGGTGCACTGCCAACATTTAAAGCGGATCCGAGATGAAAAACTAACTATAACAAGTAACTTGTCTATATATCTTATTTAAAGTTTAGATAGTTTACACAGCATATCTAGCTGCAAACAGCTTTAATAGAAAATTATTATTTCTTCTTGTGATACAATAACAGCAGCCATGTTGTTTGTAAACATTACACAGAGGCAGGCTTATCTGCATCTTGAGCACTCAGCCCCTGTGAAAAAAACCTAAACCTCAGATCAGCTAGTTCTATAAACTTGGTCACTCCCAGAGTGCACCTCAAAAAATCGGGAGATAGAGCCTTCTGTCATGCTGCCCCTACTCTTTGGAACTCCCTGCCACACCCAGTAAAGACAGCACCATCCCTGGAGCTATTCAAATCCAGACTGAAAAGCCACCTGTTTAGCCTGGCATTTCCGGACTTATAAAATTCTTCCTCTGTACCACAATGGTCTGAGCCATGCTTATGCGCTTTGAGTCCTATGGGAGAAAAGCGCTCTACAAATGTTATTTGTTGTTGTTGTTGTAATCCACCTCCCCCACTCCCCTCTGCCTCTGAAATCAATGACTAGTAACACCTCCTCCTCCTCCTCCTGCCCAGACTGAACTCCCATGAGCCCTTGCTACTGCCAAGGCTCTCTGAAAACCTGTGGGCGTGGTTTATTTAGTTTATAGGGAATTAGAGTATTAAAACAAAAACAAAAAAGTATTTGGCTTGAGGAATGTCCTATAAACAATAGGAAAGGAACACAATTATGCAATGAGTAAAAGTTCACCTCGGATTAAGGCCTTTTTACACTGTCAGAATCAGAATCATCTTTATTCGGCAAATATGCAGGTTGACGTACCCGGAATTGGTTGCGGTACACATGGCTATGGCAGTAGTACATGAGACATGAGCCAGAGTAGAACATAAGACATATTTACATAGCATAGGGAAATGTGCATTGATGCAGATCAGGGGGCATTAAAATGTAGTGCGAAGGGGGCACACAGGAACTCAGAATAGAGGAGCAGATATTGCCCAGAGTGGGCGCCTGGGGACTTGAGCTGTACAGGTTATTACAATGCTGCCGGCACCTTTATTTCATGTATGCATGTGAAAGTCCCATAAGAATATTATATTGTATCATGTTGCAATTGGACTTGTAGTTTTTGAGAAAATCAATTTTTAAAAATTCAAAGAAAAAATGGCTTTTAAACTTGTATAAGCAGGTACAGAGGGCAGAGGTGACACAGAGGGGGACACTGGAGGCACAGAGGAGGTACAGGGGACAGAGATGGCACAGTGTTCCGACTTAAGAACAGATTCAGGTTAAGAACTAACCTACAGTCCCTATGACGTTCGTAAACTGGTGCCTACCTGTATTTAAATCTACTTTTTAATTTTTGACTCTTTTATTGGTTTTGCTCAATGACACATTCATTGAAGTATGCCAGAGCTAAAAATCTATGAACTATTGACCCTTTTATCTGTTTCCTGCTCTCAGAAGCCATTTTCTGCTAGGAAAGTGTTTTATAGTTGTAATTTCTTATCAGTGAGGGTCACAATGTAGTCTGACTCAGTCCTGACTCAGACAGGAGCTGCCACTTACATACCTGATGTTTAACTCTTTCAGGCAGAGAAAGAAAAAAAGGAACACAGCATAGATATCTGTGTGCTAGGCACTGTACATACACATGTCTATCTCATCATGCATGGTTGGACTGGGACACTAAGGACGCACCAGGAAAGTTTAAGCCTGGGGCCCACTACCCCCCCCCCCCCCTTCCAATTTGGGCTCACATACGCATGTACTCTAGAAATTTTGCGCAGATGTCAGTGCTATATAATCAATTTGGTAGGACATTAGACTATGGTAGGGAATAGATTGTGAGCACAGTCTGTAACAGGGAGATGGCTACATGCGGCACACAAAGCAAGAAAATGGGAGTGGCCATGCACTGGAACATGAGCGTGGCCATGATGGATCATGGGCAGACCAAAAAATACACAAAATAAGCAGCAATGGTATTCACAAAGAGCGGGTCTGACAAAATAAACTTTACATAAAATAATCAAGTAGTAATATGCCTCATGATAATTCATCAAGTAGTCAAATGCTGCTAGATAAAAATATTAAGTAGTCACACACCTCCAGATAAAATAATTAAGTAGCCAGGTGCCTTACAGTAAACAAAAAAAAATACCCAGGTGCATCAAAATAAAATAATTTAGTAACCAAATGGGCCATGTATACATAAATTAAGTAGCCATGTTCCCCAGAAAACAGAATTAAGTAGCCAGGTGCCCATATATATCAGTATTAGGCAACCAGGGCTGGCTGGGGAGGGCTGGGTGCTTTGCTGGGTGCTACTGCTTAGAGCATGCAGTACCTGAGCCAAGTGTTCTATGAAGAGCCTAGAGCCTGAGTATAGTAGCCCCAACTATAGGTAGCCAGCTATAGGTGTCCACAGTATAGGTAGTTAGATATAGGTGCTCCCGCTATAGGTAACAAGGTATAGGTGTCCCAATTATAGGTAGTTAGCTACAGGCACCCCCAGTATAGGTAGCAAGTTATAGGGGTCCCAAGTATAGGTAGTAAGCTATAGGTGTCCCCAGTATAGGTAGTTATTGGTATCCCCAGTATAGGTTATAGGTAGTTATCTATAGGTGTCCCCAGTATAGGTAGCAAGTTATAGGTGTTCCCAGTATAGGTAGTTGGCTATCGGTGTCCCAGTATAGGCAGTTATAGGTGTCCCCAGTATAGGTAGTTAGCTTTAGATGTCTCCAGTAGTTAGCTATAGGTATCCCCAGTATAGGTAGCTAGCTATAGGTGTCCCCAGTATAGGTACTTGGCTAGCGGTGTCCCAGTATAGGTAGTTAGCTTCAGGTGTCCCCATAGTTAGCTATAGGTGTTCCTAATAGCCTGGAAGGGGGAGCTTGCTGGCACACAGTGGTGGAGAGGGGGCCCAACTCTCCCTTTCCTCATCTGGGCCCCTCCTCCTTCTGTGCTCCCCCTCCAGTTTTTAGTGCAGTGGTGGGCTGGTGGCAGCGGGCGGAGAATGACTCACCTCATCCTGGATCCAGATGCCGGTTTTCTGCTGCAGAGTCTCTGCGTGTCACGTATCTTCCATCTCCAATGCTGCTCTCTGTACTTCACCTAATCAGGAAGTACAGTGAGAGGCATTGGAGACGGAGGACAAGTGACACGCAGTGACATAAATCCCCGGTGCCTGGAACGCAGGAGAAGTAAGTAGTACCCTGGGCGCTGCCATTGTGCGAAATTCTGGAGGGGGGGAGTGTGTAAAGGGGGATCCAGGTGAGGGAGAGACAAGACAAATAACATTTATATCGCGCTTTTTTCCTGGCGGACTCAAAGCGCCAAGGGGAGTTGGGCCCCCTCCCTGCCACTGTGTGCCCAAACCCACCTTTCCTGCCCCTCCTGCTGCTGGGTGCGGGGCCTGGGAGGGCCCATTTAAAGTTAAAGGGGCTAGGCCTACCAGGAAAATTCCTGTGTTCCTGGTGGCCCAGTCCAAGCCTGTCATCATGTCACATTAGTTATCCTTTAATATTAAATGCAGCAGCTCACACTGTTCCCATAGGCCCCAGAAGTGGGTGCTGGGGATTTAATGTAAGGGTGTGGGGGGGTCTGGATTTCCCCCTTTACAATTGTAACAATAGACATCCCACCTAATATCTTCCAATAAGTCCAGTGCCTTTACAATTGACCAGAATAGGAGAGAGGGGTTAATGGTGATTACATGATTGTGAGAAGCAGTCTTAGTGCTAGGAGTCAGAGGGACAGAATGTTTTTCGTTGAGATAAAACCTGTAAAATAAAAACCTGTTGAAATTTTGGCTAGTGTTTTGCTGGAAGCCAATGGGAAAAAAGCTAACGGGGCGCGTAAGGGTAATTTGGGGTTTCCGACAATCGCCGGACCGCGAGTTACTCCCCAAGTTAACACCGCCAGGACTTGAGTAGCAGCAGGGTGAGCTCGCCTCGTTCGGCTCGCCCTGCGCCCAGCTAACTGGCGGCTTACCAATACGTACGCATACCAGGGGACTTGCTTGCTATTTGCTTTCTTATTGGATGAAAAGTGTACTGGTTAAGGCCATCACCTCGGACACAGGAGATCAGGGTTCAAATCTTGGCTCTTCCTGTTCAGTAAGCCAGCACCTATTCAGTAAGGAGATCTTGGGCAAGACCTAACACTGCTACGGCCTATAGAGTGTGCCCTAGTGGCTGCAGCTCTAGCGCTTTGAGTTCACCAGGAGAAAAATGCAATATAAATGTTCTGTGCCTATTATTTGTCGTCTGTGGATTTCCTAATTACTAGTTTTGATCTTTCATAGGTGAACATGAACACGGAACTTCTGTGCCCCAAAGTTCCTTTCCTGATTGTATGCAAGAATGTCTTTTGGGTTCCCTTAAAGGCTTAAACATTTGTTCTCCTTCCAGTTGTCTCTTTTTTTTTTTCTTTACAGTGTCAATTTGAAACTGAAACAAATATGACTGGGTGTTATGGGCAAAGAGCAGAAATCATTTCAACAGCACTGTGCAGCAGTCTCATATATTACGACTGATACCCGATGTTAGAGGTATATGGAGGCTGCCATATTTATTTCCTTTAAGGCTGCTTACACACTAAGACGTTACAGGCGCACGTTAGTGCAGCCTGTAACGCTCCCCCAACGTACCACAATGTAAGGCCCGGTTCACACTTGCGGTTCTCTGCCAAACGGACCGGATGACCTGACCGGATCCGGATCGGAACTGTACGGTTCTGATCCGGATCCGATCCGGTCAGGTTGCATCAGGTGTTCATCAGGATGCGATCCGGATCCGTTTGGCAAAAGATAGTAGAAATAAAATTAAAATGTTGGGGTCTGGGAGGTCAGCAGAAGGTGGACCTGTGGAATCAGGCCCTCCGCTGTTTAGCACTCACCTCCACCTCCGACATACTGCCAACATCTCCAGCACGTTTAAAGTCACTGCTGCTCCACTCCAAAATGCTTGCCCATGTGTCCCCATCCAAAATCGCCGCTACAATACGCATAGGAAGTGGGGTAGAACATCCGGATTTTTAGCCAGTGTGTTGTGCGCTCTCCGGTTCTCATTGGTTTGTATTGGCCGGATGGTGCAGTCCGGCTCCGCTCCGGATACAGCTGCCGGAGGAGCCGGACCAAAAAATAGCGCATGTTGGGTCTTATGCCGGAGTCCGGATCCGGTCCGGACGAAACGGACGCATGTGAACGGACGCATAGGCTTTCATTGCTATGCCGTGCGTCCGTTCCGTCCGTTCTGCATGCGGTCCGGCTCGGCGATTCCGGACGGCGACCGCTAATGTGAACCGGGCCTAACACAAGTGGGCTGTTCACACTGCCCACGTTGCGTTACATGTAACGCTGCACGTTCTTTCGAAAGTGCAGCATGCTACGGCGTTACAGCGGCTTAAGCCGCGTTAGACTGTTTGCACATGCTCAGTCAGGTTGGGGAGGAGGGGAGAGTGGCCAGGCACATGGCTAATTAATATTCACTGCACATTGTGACGTGCAGTGTTTACTTCCTGGTGCGGCCGCTCTGTGCGGCGATTGGCCGGCGGGACCACGTGATGCCGCATGCGTCCAAGAGTACGCATCACGGACGCCAGAGTGAGCTGCACAACGCGGCTCACTCTGATGTCCACATCGAAGAGCACCAGGCCTTGCGTTAGGTGCACGTTATGCGACCTTCACGTAGCACCTAACGCAAAGTCTTGGTGTGCAAGTAGCCTTAAGCATTACCAGTTGCCGTGCAGCCCTGCTGATCCTCTGCCTCTTATGCTGGGAATACACGGTTCGTTTTTGCCTTCGTTTAAACCTTCGTTTCGATTGTGCCTTTTGTCCTTTTCGATCCCGAAATAATCAGTCATACGGTTAATATCACCACCCACGGTTTAGTTTTTTTTTCCGATTCTGATGGTTTCGTTTTTCCAATGATCGAAGGCTGCAAAGAAACGAAACGAAAATCCCTTTTTACAGGGACGGACTAGCATAAACGAATATATAATCGATCTGAACAGCCATCAAGCCTACCAATGGCTCGATTAGATGGATAAAGAGAGATAATATCAAACATGTTCGATCACTAGTCGTTCGTTTTTGGGGTCTATTAATCGAAACTATAATGAGATTATGACTATTTTCACATACGTTTTCAACACTCGATTCGTTTACCGAACGAATCGAAGGTTTAAACGAAGGCAAAAACGAACCGTGTATTCCCAGCATAATACTTTCAGCCATAGACCCTGAACAAGCATGCAGCAGATCAGGTGTTTCTGACAATGTTGTGAGATCTGACAAGATTAGCCGCATGCTTGTTTTTGGTGTTATTTAGACACTACTGCAACCAAATAGGTCAGCAGGACACTCTCACCTTGGGTTCACTTTAATCCTGTCACCGGCATCACACATATATAAGTAGATAAATACTTGCTCTGCTAACATATGTATGGCACTGTCCACGTTTTGATTTTAATGATTTTTCTACAGTAAAAAAAGAGAAAATCCTTCTTAGCATTTCCCATTTTAATTGTGGCTATTTTGAAGCCAATCCTGGTGTCATTTCCTCTCTTACTCTCCTCTGCCTGATCATGTATGCATTGACAGCCCTTTGCTATAGAAAGTGGATTGTCTCAGCATCAGAAATACTGCCCAATCAGAAAGGAACAGAAATGTAGGAGGGGATAACAGGAGGGAAAGTGGCTTCAGCTAATCAGGTTGCATTAGTTAAGTCTGAGGGGGAAGTAGAGAAGCAAAAAAGGACAACCCAGCATGCCCTGCAACTTCCTTTTTGCGTACCAAATTTTGTGTGTACCAAACAAGAGTCAGGTAAACTGGGGAATGATCATTTATCAACAAGAAAAGTGATAGTGATTTTAACTTCTGGATTACCTCATTAACATCCTTATTACTTGTTTACCAGATAAAAATAAAGAATTGATTTTTGATTTCATGTCTGACAGTTACAGTCCTGGCCAAAAGTTTTGAGACTGTCAAAAATATTGGAAATTAGAAAAGTTGGTGCCTACATTTTTATAATAGCAATTTGCATATACACCATATACTCCAGAATGTTATGGAGAGTGTTCAGATGAATTGCATAGGCCTTCATAGCCATGAAAATTAACTGAATCCCAAAAAAAACTTTCCACTGCATTTCACTGCTGTCATTAAAGGACCTGCTGATATCATTTCAGTAATCATATTATTAACTCAGGTGAGAATGTTGACGAGCACAAGGCTGGAGATCATTATGTCAGGCTGATTGGGTTAGAATGGCAGACTTGACATGTTAAAAGGAGGGTGATGCTTGAAATCATTGATAACCATGGTGACCAGCAAAGAAACGCATGCAGCCATCATTGCGTTGCATAAAAATGGCTTCACAGGCAAGGATATTGTGGCTACTAAGATTGCACCTAAATCAACAATTTATAGGATCATCAAGAACTTCAAGAAAACAGGTTCAATTCTTGTTACGAAGGCTTCAGGGCATCTAAGAAAGTCCAGCAAGCGACAAAATCGTCTCCTAAAGAGGATTCAGCTGCGGGATCGGAGTGCAACCAGTGCAGAGGTTGCTCAGGAATGGCAGCAGGCAGGTGTGGGCGCATTTGCACGCACAGTGAGGGGAAGACTTTTGAAAGATGGCCTGGTGTCAAGAAGGGCAGCAAAGAAGCCACTTCTCTCCCAAAAAAACATCAGGGACAGATTGATATTCTGCAGAAAGTATGGTGAATGGACTGCTGAGGACTGGGGCAAAGTCATATTCTCCGATGAAACCCCTTTCCGATTGTTTGGGGCATCTGGAAAAAGGCTTGTCAGGAGAAGAAAAGGTGAGCTCTACCATCAGTCCTGTGTCATGGCAACAGTAAAGCATCCTAAGACCATTCATGTGTGGTATTGCTTCTCATCCAAGGGAGTGGGCTCACTCACAATTTTGACAAAAAAACACAGCCATGAATAAAGAATGGTACCAAAACACTCTCCACCAGCAACTTCTTCCAACAATCCAACAACAGTTTGGTGAAGAACAATGCATTTTCCAGCACGATGGAGCACCGTGTCATGAGGCAAAAGTGATAACTAAGTGGCTTGAGGACCAAAACTTTGAAATTTTGGGTCCATGGCCTGGAAACTCCCCAGATCTTAATCCCATTGAGAACTTCTGGTCATTGTTCAAGTGGTGATTCCCCAAGAATGGGTTGCTATCAGTCAGGATTTGGCCCAGAAGTTGATTGAGAGCATGCCCAGTCGAATTGCAGAGGTCCAAAAAAAGAAGGGCCAACACTGCAAATACTGACTCTTTGTATAAATCTCATGTAATTGTCAATAAAAGCCTTTGAAACGTTTGAAGTGCTTATAATTATATTTCAATACATCACATAAACAACTGAAACAAAGATCTAAAAGCAGTTTAGAAGCAAACTTTTTGAAAACTAATATCTCAAAACCTTTGGCCAGGACTGTACACTTTAAGCTAAAAAAAAAAAGCTTACACTGAAGGCAAATATGGAGAAGATTGACACTGACTTTTAAGACACTCCTGGGAAAGGGTGCCAGAAGTATGGGGGTCTATAGGGTTGATTTGTTTGATCTCTAGACACAGAGAAGATGACAACCTGTAAATTCACAGGTTTTCTATAAAGCACACCTGAACTGAGAGGGTATGGAGGCTACCACATATATTTATTTTAAACATTGCCAATTGCCTGTCAGCTCTGCTGATCTCTTTGGCTGCAGTAGTGTCTGAATCACACCAGAGAAACCAGCATGGGGCTAATGGAGTCAGAAAAATCTTAATGCATGCTTGTTCAGGGTCTATGGCTAAAGATGCCCACTAATTATACAATCCTTGGACAAAAAAGTTTGTATCACAGAGGCTTAGTAGGACAGCCAGGCCATGTGCATTGTTTTAAAGTTAATTTGTATCTAGATAACTAGATTAAAAAAATTAGAAGTCAGACATTTACCTATGAAGAGGGAAAGCTCTGGATGTCAAAGCCTTCCCAGTCTTCTTCTGGTGTCCTTTCAGTGCTGTTCCCGGTTCATATTTGCCACCCCTGAGAGCCGTCAGAAGCCTTCAAAATCACTTGTGTCCCCAAGTACTTCTGAAGCTGGCCAGCTCTGTGTACCGTGCCCCGTCTTCAGAAACACTCGGGGACACGAGTGCTTCTGAAACTTTCCTAGCGTCCCCAAAGGTGTATTTGACCAGCTGAATACGCTTTTGGGGGTAACAGCACTGAAACGAGGGGACCGAGCGAAGACAGGGAATGCTCTATAAGAGCCAGTCTTCCCTCTTCATAGGCGAAATTATTTTTTATTCGCTTCACCTCTACCTTACAGGGAGTCTGAAGCGTAAATAATAAAACGATACTAACCTAAGAAGAGGGAAGGCTCTGGGTCCTACAGAACCTTCCCATTCTCCTCCTGATGTCCGCGTTCCAACGCAGGCTGCTCTGTAAGCAGTCCATGACCAATTAGTTGTGGACAGCTGTCTTCCGGGTTGAGGAGACTTCAGCAGTCTTCAGAAGCACTTGGGCACTCAATACTGCGCAAATATGAGCACCCTCTCTTGCATGTGCGCAGTACAGAGCTGCCGGTCTTCAAAAACCCAAGCACTTCCAAAGACTGCCAAAGTCTCCTGTGGTGGGAGATTAAAACGGAGTCACCTGCGGGGGAACGAGGAGATCGACAGGAGAACAGGAAGGCTCTGTACGACCCAGAGCCTTCCCTCTCCTTAGGTTTTTTCTTTTTATTAAGACTACAGAATCGCTTTAATGCAAACCTGAGCCAGTTAAAAACAAAAAATAGTTAGATATTAGATACTTACCTAAAAAAGAAAAGCCTCCTCCGACGTCCTCCTTGAGACCACCACTGAGGTGGCATATTTTGATTTTGCAACCTATCGGTATCTGCATCCAATAGGAGAAGGTTAGTCACCATACCACTGCTTATTAGAACCCTGAGAATGGGAACACACTAGGCAGCGCGGGAAAGGTAGCTCTTTGCAGCATATGCGTTTGTGCGTTTTCTGTGCTTTTGCGTTTTTTCCATGCACATGCGTTTTTCTTGCTTTTTGCGTGCATTTTAATGCGTTTGCAGTTCGCATATGCATTGTATGCGAGTCAACATGAAGCAAAAATACATAATCAAACTTGTTTTTTTACAAAAACACATACTAAATGCATAACAAAAAACTGCACTAAACCGCAATACCTCTTCATCCCCGTTGACTTTCAAAATGTGCATTTTAGATGCATTTTGTAAAAATATGCAGCAAGACCAGCGTTTTTAAAATTGCACATTGCAGAACGCAAACATGCGTTTTTTTTATGCGGCCTTTGACTTGCATTGTGCGTTTTCCACAACGCTATCGTTTCTGCCTGGTGTGTTCCAACCCTGACAGTTCGCAGATGTGTTCCTCTTTGTGTACGAGCACAGCTGTACCTTGCAAGCACGGCCATGCTCATATATGGCAGGGTGAGCAACCACAAGAACATTTTAAACAAAACTCTAGTCGGATATGTTAAGAGGGCCCCTGTGCAGCAATGGTGAGGTCAAGGGCAGCCTACGGAGGATCCAAAGGCTTCCTTCTACCTGGATATTTCACTTTTTTATTCCCCTCCGGTTCATTAAAAAAAGATATAAATATGTCAGCCTCCATATCATTCTCACTTCAGGTGTCATTTCATCCAGAGACCACAGACACTGGTTTAGTTTAACTTGTGACATTATTATTTAGTACCTATATAGCGCCAACATCTAAAGCAGCGCTATACAGAGAATATATTGTCTCGCCACTAACTGTCCCTCAGAGGGGCTCACAATCTAATCCCTACCATAGACATATGTCTATGTATGTATCGTGCAGTGTATGTATCCTAGTCTAGGGCCAGTTTCAGGGGAAAGACAACTAGCTTATCTGTATGTTTTTGGGATGTGGGAGGAAACCAGAGTGCCCGGAAGAAACCCACACAGACACAGGAAGAACATACAAACTCTTCGCAGATGTTGACCTGGCTGAGAATCAAACTGGGAACCCAGCGCTGCAAGGCTAACCATTACACCGCCATGTAACCAGAGATGAAGATGTAATGGGGCTCTAGGCAAGGTAGATTTGGGTGCCCTTGCTGTCTTTTTGGTAAGCTGAAATGGAGAGAGGTCAGACAAGGTGGCAGGTGGGCCCCTTGTCACCCACTAGGCCCCAAGCACCTGCCTAGGTTGCCTAGTGGATGATCCTGCTCTGCATGTAACAATAGCCCATAATAAGTGCAGCATGGTCAGTGCATCACATAGACAAAGCAGAGAATTCTCCAACTTCAACATTATCGGGATCGCGGCCGTTCTCAAAAATGATCACTCATAGGGAAGACTTGTTCTTGTGACCTAATTTTGTCTGCACTGCACTCTGCACGACCGACCTCTTCCGGGTTACGTGACGTCATTCTCAGCGGACCACTCTGCTGCATCCTTCTACTTCCGGAAAAACCTGGCCCCACGTCACTTCCGCTGCGGGCGAAGCGCTTCCGGTTGGGCTGTAGGCGGCTAGCTGTACTGCAGTTGTCGGTTGTTTTCTGCCGTGATAACGGTGAGTGGAGCGGTTCGTGCTTCTGCATTGCTTGCCTGTGTGCCCAGGCGGGGGAGCCGTGCCGGGGGCTGACACTACAGGGTAGCCAGGGGGGGAGAGGAAGGCCTCCACTGGGACCTGTATATGTCATACAGCCCTCCTGCCAGAGCAGAGGGAGGCTAGCACGTCCAGGCCCATTGGGAAGGGTGAGGGATTAGAACAGGTGAGTGGGTTTGGGTTGGAGGAGCAGCATGCAGCTGTATATGTGTGGGACAGGTGGGCGAGGGAAGTATTGCTGTGGAGCTGAGTAGGGCTGCACATATTGGGCAGGGCTGTGGAGTTGGTACAAAAATCCTCCAACTCTTCAGTTTATGAAACCTCCTACTTCAGGTACCCAATATTACTCCGACTCCTTAGTGTAATACTTACCAGGGCTGCGGAGTTGGTACAAAAATCCTCTGACTCCTCAGTTTATGAAACCTCCTACTTCAGGTACCCAATATTACTCCGACTCCTTAGTGTAATACTTACCAGGGCTGTGGAGTGGGTACAAAAATCACCTGATTCCCGTACCCAAAATTGCTTCAACTCCGACTACACAACCCTGATATTAGAGATGGGTCTTATAAGGAATCGGGGTGGTTGGAGCACATTGGGGATGGACCAGGTTAAAGTGGACCTGAACTCAGATCTTTCTCTCTACTCTAAAAGATAAACAACAGCATAAGCAATGTATTTGTTACAGATACACATCCTGCAATAAATTTGCAGTGTGTCTACTTCCTGCTTTCATGGATGCAGACATATTGTTAACCTCCTGTGTTTACCATTTAGCTATCTGCCGTGGCAGGCAGCTGATACAGCTGAGGGATCAAATAACATCTTCTATCTATTAGATACAGATGAAGAGAAATCAGACAGGCAATACTCTCTAAATACATACAGGGTGCATTTCTCTGTGTTCCTTCTGTCCTGTGCAAGAGTTCAGGTCCACTTTAAACAGAGCACAAGGTGGCAGGGGTTTTACAGGGTAGCAAAATGGGCGTGAGGGGTGACACTATGAGAATGGGGAGGACTGAGGGCAAGGCTTGAGGAAATACAAAGTTGGGATATGAGATAAGTACATAGCGGTGATGAAGACGACAGGGTACCAGGTGGGGTGGATAGGAGGTGGACAAACAGAGGGGCATACAGAGTGGAGAGGAGTAGGACAGGGGACCAGAGTGAGAGGAGCACATAAGAGTTGGAAGGAGAAGGGACTAAGGGCTGGTTTACACTAAGACACTTAAAAAGCATGCTTTTTGGCACTAGTATGGTTTTTGTGACCCAGCTGGAAACGTCATAGGGAAATTCCACGAAGGTGATTGGTTGAATAGCACCCCATAGGACTTTTTGCGCACACTATTTGGCACTAGTCTAGTTTACGGGACCCAGCAGAAAACCTCATAGGGAGCAGTTCTCCAATCACAGCACCCTCTTACAGCATGAAGCGTTGTGAATGGCTGAATAGTGTGGGTGTAGTTTATGACAGCCAATCTGAAACCTAGCAGTCACGCAATCACGTTAGCTGAATTTCCCTATAAGATTTCCTGTTGGGTCCCCTAAACCAGAATAGCTGAATTATGGAGGTGGTTGCAAAAATTGAGCTGATTTCCAGTATAATAAAACTTTGGCCTTCCATGGCTAGTCTGTGATTATTTTCTATTATCCTTTTCTGCACATACTGAATAAATTACAGCTTGCAAAGCTGCGCTATTTATTTATCTTGCTCTTTGGCAGTCACAATGCCATATATTTAGGGACAGTGTACAGGGAATGTCTACTTATTTTTACCACTCCTTAAAGTCAATGGGAACCGTGGGATAAAAAAAAGCCAGCTACTTACCTAAGGAGAGGGAAGGCTCTGTGTCCTGATGAGCCGTCCGTCTTCTCTCCCGGTGCCCTCGGTGCAGTGCTGTCCCCAGGAGCAGTGTTCGACCAATTCAGTCAAATACTGCTCGCTTCGCTGCCGAAGGAGGCTTTGGAAAGTCTTTGGGAGCCTGAGTGCTCCCAAAGACGTGCCGCTCCATACTGCGCACGTGCGAGCACCCACACTAGCTTGTGCACAGCATGAAGCCGCCTTTCTTCGGGAGTACTCAGCTCCGGAAGTCCCCCGCGGCGGGGGATTCAAACACTGGAGCCATCGCTGTACCAGGAGAGGAGAGGGAAGCCTCATTAGGATCCAGAGCCTTCCCCTTAGTAAGTATCTGGCTTTTTTTTTTTTTATCCCACGGTTCCCATTGACTTTAAAGGGACACTTAAGTCAAAAAAAAAAAATGAGTTTTACTCACCTAAGGCTTCCAATAGCCCCCTGCAGCTGTCCGGTGCCCTCGTCGTCTCCCTCCGATCCTCCTGGCCCCGCCAGCAGCCACTTCCTGTTTCGGTGACAGGAGCTGACAGGCTGGGGACGCGAGTGATTCTTCGCGTTCCCAGACACATTAGCACCCTCTATGCTGTTATATGGTGTATGATATATGCTATAGCAGCATAGATGGCGCTATTGTGGCCAGGAACGCGAAGAATCACTCGCGTCCCCAGCCTGTCAGCTCCTGTCACTGAAACAGGAAGTGGCTGCCGGCGGGGCCAGGAGGATCGGAGGGAGACGGCGAGGGCACCGGACAGCTGCAGGGGGCTATTGGAAGCCCCAGGCGAGTAAAACATTTTTTTTTTTTTTTTTACTTAAGTGTTCTTTTAAATCAGGGCTGGATGTCTTTCTGTATTATTCTGTTTTCGCATTATTCCATAATTGTAATAAATAGAATTACCTTCTCAGCTACCTTCCCAACACACTTCTGTGTGCAGCTTACCAAGTGGCACCAATCCAGCTGCTCCATACTTCTTGAGTTACGAGCCTGCATTGGGCATGTGACCACTTCTGCTGAATCTATATAAAAACACCTGTGCATTAGGGTCGGCCAATAAGATGCCAATGATATTGAACGCATACACATTTATGCAGCTTGAAAAGGGGAGAGCAGTGTACCACAACCAGATCGAGAGAATCTGCAAATGGTTCAAGGACAACCAACTGCACAGCAAAATCTATAAAACTAATACAGTATTAGACTTTAGAAAGAACAACCCCACATTTATCCCAGTCTCCATTGAATGCACTGAGGTCACCAAAGTACAACACGTCTGATTTCTGGGCACTACCATCACAAACAATCTGATCAAACAAAGATGAGGAGAGAACACCAGCAAAGTCTGTTTTTCCTGCCCCACCTGAAAACATTTGGAATGCCGTGGGAACTACCGAGCAGCTTCTACTCCTCCACCGTAGCATCAATCTTCTGCTCCTCCATCGCTTTGTGGCACGTTGGAGCTTCCACAAGGGATAGACACAAAGGGTCACTAATGCTGCAGAGAGGATAATTGGAACCTCCCTGTCCCCACTATATCTCCTGCACACGTTAAAGAGGACCTGTACTGTCCGATTTGTACAATAAAAAACATACCAATCAAGTCACTGTGATCTCCTGGATCCCTCTTTGCCGTTTCTGCTGCTCCCTGCCGTGATCCTGGCTTTTAAATTCACCTAATAAAAATGTGTGTGTGTGTGTATATATATGTATATGTGTGTATGTATGTGTATATATATATATATATATATATATATATATATATATATATTTTACATTACACACACACTATACTACGTTTTTATTACATAGTGAATTTTCTGCACTGCAGTCAGGAATTATCACAGTTTCTCTGCATGGGCAGCTCCCTCCCCCCTCAGACAAGCTGATATTGAGAGCAGAGACCTGTCTGTGAGGGATAAACAAAGCACACACACAGCCTTCAGGTGGCATGGAGGGGGCGTGCATAACTTCTCCCTATCACAGCAGAGGCAGCCCATTCCTCCCTGGGTCGACAAAGCTTGACAAAGAAAAGAAGGTTGGATATATTACAGAGACAGTGCAACTAAAAAAGGCTGCAGTAATACAGACCACATTAGAACAGGTATAGGAACTTGTAGGATAGAAGAAATAAGGCTGAAAATGTTGTTACAGAGTCTCTTTAACCTCCTGGGGGATACAATTATATCGCCCAGGAGGTGGCGCAGCACTATTTTTAAATTTTTTTTATTTTTTAAATCATGTAGCGAGCCCAGGGCTCGCTACATGATAGCCGCTGTGCAGCGGCATCCCCCCACCCCCTCCGATCGCCTCCGGCAATCAAAGCAAACAGGAAATCCCGTTCAGAACGGGATTTCCTGTTTGACTTCCCCCGTTGCCATGGCAACGATCGGGATGACGTCATCGACGTCGTGACGTCAGAGGGAGTCCCGATCCACCCCTCAGCGCTGCCTGGCACTGATTGGCCAGGGTGCGCACGGGGTCTTGGGGGGGGGGGGGGGGGGCGGCGCGGCACGTCGGGTAGCGGCGAATCAGCGTGGAGCGGCGGCGATCGGTATATACACGCAGCTAGCAAAGTGCTAGCTGCGTGCAACAAAAAAAAATTATGCAAATCGGCCCACCAGGGCCTGAGAAATCCTCTGTGGCGGCTTACCCCGAGCTCAGCTCGGGATTATCCCCCAGAGGGTTAAGAATGAGGACCAGGGCCATCAGAATAATGAATGACCCCTCCCACCCCAACTGGTGCTACTTCACTCTTGTCTCATCAGGCCCCTGTTACAAAGCTATCCCCAGCAAAACTTCCAGGCACAGGAATACCTTCTTTCCCCAAGCTGTTCAATTTCTAAACTCAGGCCCTCTTCCCACATTATTTCCCTGTATCTCTTGCTTCCCAATTCTCATGCTTGATTGTAAACAATGTCTGTAAATGTTTGTTGGCCCTGACTGTAAACAATATCTGTAAATGTGTAATTACCCTATGGCATTGTTTACAAGGAAATACATATGGCAGCCTCCATATCCCTCTCACCTCTAGTTCCCTTTAACCATCCTTACTCTGTATATCGGTCTGGGCTCAGGCACCATATGGATCTACACACCACCCACAATGAGCCAAAGGTATAGAAGTCCTGGACTGACCTGACTGCTGGGTAGGACACACAGAACTTTATCAGGAAGGCACAGGCAAAGTGGCATATAGACTTATAGAGATGGGCAAAGAGATGCAAGCAATTCCAGCTTGCAGGCAAATGTACAGTGAACCTGAAGGGAGGGCTGCTGCTGCTTTACATGATCAGATGAACATTTGGCTAGGTATTTGTAAAGCCTGGTACACACATCCAAACTTGATTGGCCAGTTTTACGACTTTCGTGAGGGCCAGCAGATTTTGTATTCTTTGAGCAGATTGTGTAGGTAAGCTCTCATACTACATGGTAACCTTTATTTGCCATACACGATTGGATGTGTGTATGCACCTTAATGCTCTGCTCACACTGGGTCTGCTGCTGGACCTGTGCATTCAGATGTCCAATGTATAGTGTCCGGTTTTGTCTATTACATGATCAGAATGAACAAACACAGCAGGTACGTTTTTTTTTTTTATCCAGTCCGTGGATAGAATGCCATCTACTCCTGAGTGTAGCAGACACAATAGAGGGCTACAGCATATCCATACTATACAGATAGGCTACTGGGATCCAAGGATCTGTATTGATGTAGGCTCTCTTATTACAACTGGGCTCAGAAGTATAACCTTGTTCACACTGTGTTAGCACATATGAGTGCACTGCCCACTTAAATAGGCATGTTCACTCTCCTGCATTGCTACAAATTACACCACTGCAGTACTAATGTCCTGCAGGTTCCCCTAATGCTGAAGGCATTGTTGAGGCTCTCATTGATCAAGGCCTGCTGTTCTTCCCCCCATTAACCTGCAATGGTGTAGAGCAGGGATCTCAAACTCGCCGCCCGCGGGCCATTTGCGGCCCTCGATACAATATTTTGTGGCCCTCGCTGGCAAAAACTTCCTTATAGTTCGCTTCAGTGCTCCCAAGTAATCCGCCGCGTCCCTGCCGCTAAACGAGGGCTGCAGAGCCCCCAAATCGCCCGGGGGGCAATCCGCCAGCATTTCCTGGAAGGGGCAGAGCTTTCAGCTTCAGCTCTGCCCCTCCTGACGTCAATCGCCGCCTCTCCTCGCCCCTCTCTGTGAAGGAAGAGTGAGAGGGGCGGGCAGAGGCGGCGATGTGCCACGATTGTGAAATTCCTTATGCGGCCCAGCCTCATCCTGACTTTGCCTCCTGCGGCCCCCCAGGTAAATTGAGTTTGAGACCCCTGGTGTAGAGGCTGGAAGATGGCTCCCCTTGGGATATGTGCACTTTCATGTCACCAGTGGCATGTGCAGCAAGAATGGGCTCCCACAAGGTACAGAGCTCAGGTCATTGTACTTCCTGTCACTATGAGTGAAGGGTGGCATCCCATGGGGGTATGTCTATTCTCGCATCACCCATGGCATGTGCAGCAAGACTGAGCACTGCGTGCAAGATGGCATCCCATGGGGGTATGTTCACATTCATGTCACTAGTGGCATGTGCAGCAAGCATGAGCACCCACACAGTACATAGCTCAGGTCTTTGTACCTACCTGCCACTATGAGTGGGGTATAGCATCCCATATTTACCCTCTCACATCACCCACGGCATGTGCAGCAACAATGGGCACCCACAAGGTACAGAGCTTGGGCCATTGTACCTACCTGCCTCTATGAGTGGGGTATAGCATCCCATGGGGGTATTTCCCCTCTCACATCACCAGTGGCATGTGCAACAAGAATGGGCCCCCATAAGGTACAGAGCTTGGCCATTGTACCAACCTGCCTCTATGAGCGGTGGAAATGGAATGTTAATACTTATATAGCACTTTTCTTCTGTTGTACTCAAAGTGCTTCGGAGCTGCAGCCACACAGGGTGCCCTTAGGTCACCCTGGAGCATTGGGGAGTGTTTCCCATGGACTTGAGTTTCAAAGGATGCATCTTTTTTTTTTTTTTTTTTTCCAACCCAAATAACTATTTAGCTATGACTTATTACTGAATAGGTATTAGCTCCAGCCTGTATTCAAACTTTCTAAGCAATTGTGTTCAACCCCCACACTTTTGGCTTAGGCCAATGGGACATAACAGATGTGCTTGAGCCAAAAGTTTCTGCTGACTAACCGCACCCCTCTATTAGTCTGTACAATACGGCAAGGCTGGAACTTCCTCAATTTTCATATACTTTACTCATGCAGACAGCCAATGTTTTGATACACACAGCTCCCTTCTTCAGGGCAAATAGATTTGTCAAGTACTTCAGTGTGACATTGATCAGGGCATAGCCAGTACACTCGCCAGAAAACAATGTGTTTGAAGTTGTGGAGAGAGGATGTCCCTGATTTGCAGGAGGAGGATTGGATGAACCTATTAGAGTATGGCAACGAGGTGTTGATTTCAGCCAGAGATAAACTGATCCAGACTAAATTTATCTTTAGGGTCTATTATACCCCTCTGAGACTGGCACAAATGTACCCTGGCAGAGTCGTACGATGCTCCCACTGTGCTGAGGCTGTTGGTTATTCTTTACATATGCTGTGGTTATGTCAGACACTAGTTACTTTCTGGTCGCAAGTCAGGGTGGTGCTAAGTAAAGTTTTTGGTGGTTGTCAATTGTTACACCAAAGGCTTGTCTATTGAGGGACACTTATATTATCTCAGGCCAGGGGTTCTTCGGGTTGCACTTTGGAACATACTGTGCTTTTATGCTAAACATCTTTTGATTCTACATTGGATACAAGTGCAACTCCTAATGGTCAATGAATGGGTCAAAATGTTGATTCACTTCATCTTTTTGAACTTACTTATCTAAATAGAAACTGTCCCCAAAAGTTCAGTTAGCTTTGAGGACCACGGCTTGCATAACTTGACTGATAAAGAGTCCTTGTAGCTAATCGATGCGATTGACCTAGGATGGATTGGAGCAGCCATTGGGGCAGGAGTAGCCCTTTGGGCGGGTGGAGGGGGTAGGGAGGGGAGTGTAGGAACTTGTTTCTATTGTATTTGTATGTTTTTCTTGTGGACAAAAATAGATAATAAAAAAGATTTATAAAAAGAAAATGTCAGTCCCGAATACAGTGCTGCAGCTTCCGGAACAAATACATCACTTGCTGGTGATCTAATAATCTAATCTAATCTGATTGATCTCCCACTGATAAACTTGACAGACCTGTTTCCCCTGAAGAAGACACCTGAGTGCCCGAAACAATGACTTTGTGTCTGCTTGAATAAATATATGAAAACTGGGGAAGTACCAGCCTTGTCTTATTTATAAGGATTTGAACCTTGGTCTCCTGTGTCACAGGTGGTCATTTAATCCAACCGGATTTATATTTTTAATTACAAAAGGGGATTTCCATTTTATATTTATTGCTGGATAGTGTACTGGTTAGGGCACTGGCTCTGACAGGTGACCAGGGTTTAAATCTTGTCTCTTCCTGTTCAGTAAGCCAGCACCTTATCAGTAGGGAACCTTGGGCAAGACTCCCTGAGGCCTGGTGTACACCAGTGGAGTTTTTCTGAGCGTTTTGAGTTTTTGAAACATCCTGCTAATGTTATCCTATGTGTCTATGCACACTGGAGCAATGAGGTTTTGTAAAAAACCCCATAGCATTACATTGGGAAGAGCTTTTGAAACCTCTAGCGTTTGGGGAGCTTTTCTGGTGAGTCTCAGCCCTAACACTGCTACTGCCTATAGAGTGCACCTTAGTGGCTGCAGCTCTGGCGCTTTGAGTCCGTCAGGAGAAAAGCGCAATATAAATGTTCTGTGTCCAACAACTGTCCGTTTGGAGCTAGTGTCCCTGTGAGTGATTAAACATTCATGTTGTTATCTTATTCCTGTTTCAGCACTTTGTAGAACAAAATGTCAGACAGCGAGGACAGCAATTTCTCCGAGGAGGAGAGCGAGAGGAGCAGTGAGGCTGAAGAAGCTGAGGACAATGAGGTGGGCAGACACACGAATGAAGTACACACATTTGATGATCTACCTTACCTTGCATTAGGAAAATCAAACATTGCATGTAAAATTGCAGGTTTCCTGAGTCCCAATACAGCAGGTTGACAGGCTTGGGCCTGTTACAAAGATTTGCTCTTTGGCTTCTCGATTTCACTTAAAGATACAGACTTTTTATAGCCTGCAACTTTTAGAGCAACCCTGAACTGAAAATAAACTTGAATTGATTGAATGTGTAATAGCAGTGGTCTATACAGTAGAACTGTCCTAAAGTCTTCCATTGTAATTTTCAATCCAAGGAGTTAAATTTTTACTGTGATGTGCACAGCAGACATGTCAGTGTGTCATAAAATCTGGTTTATTCAGCTCCCCACAAAATGAAATATACTGTAATTAGCTATCCTTTTTTCAGGATTGTTTGTACAGCCAGATAAGCCCTTTGTTTTTATATTCCTGTTCAGTAGAGCTGTCCTTGCATTCCTCTGCAGTTCAGCTGCTTTATTGGGTTTCATAAAGTATTGGTTTGTTAACTATTGCAACTAAAATAATATCTGATCTCAGGCAAATGCTGAAGTAAGCTTATTCCCATTATTATCTCATCATGTCTTGTGTCATTTCAGGTACAGAGGAAATATCTGGGATGTCCAGAGGCTTCCCACTAATGAGTTAAATGACACATCTGAGAAGATTTAAAATAAACAAAAAAATCCACTTACCTGGGGCTTCCTCCAGCCCCTGCCAGCCGTCCTGTGCCCTCGCCGCAGCTCTGCTCCCCGCTGGTGGTCCAGGGTCCTCTCTGGTGCAAGATGTCCACTGCGCAAGCGGCTCTCAGTCGCGCTGATGTCATCCAGACTGCACTGTGCAGGCGCAGTAGTTTTGTGCCTGTGCTGTACAGCCTGGATGACATCAGTGCGACTCAGTGAGCCGCACACTGGAGCGCAGGAAGATGCCAACCTGGCGAGGTCGGCATCTGCACCAGAGGGTACCGGGAACCACCACAGCTGTGGCGAGGGCACAGGTCGGCTGCCAAGGGCTGGAGGAAGCCCGATGTAAGTGAATTTCTTTTTATGGAGGCTGCCATATTTATTTCCTTTTAGGCAATACCAGTTCCCTGAATAATCCTCTGCCATTAATAGCCATAGACCCTGACCAAGCATATGCAGATCAGATTTTCTCACTTTAGATGTCCTTTAAAGCAGGGGTCCCCAACCTTTTCCGGCCCGGGGACCGCTTTCTGACCAAATTTTTCTCCGGGGCCTGCGGGGGAGGGGTGTTATAGGGGACAATGTCGTGCGCGGCGGGTTACGGGGGGGGGGGGGGGTGGTTGTGGAGGCTGGGGTGCGGCGGAATAGCTAGCATAGTTGCCCCAGCATATGGGGTTTAGTACACCCAGTATGGCTAGTTTAGTGCCCAGTATGGGTAGTATAGTGCCCAGTATGGGTAGTGTAGGGCCATGTACAGCTAGTATAGGGCTCAGTATGGCTAGTATAGTGCCCAGTATGGCTAGTATAGTGCCCAGTATGGCTAGTATAGTGCCCAGTATGGGTAGTATAGTGCCCAGTAAGGGTAGTATAGTGCCCAGTATAGCTAGTATAGGGCCCAGTATGGCTAGTATAGTGCCCAGTATGGCTAGTATAGTGCCCAGTATGGCTAGTATAGTGCCCAGTATGGCTAGTATAGTGCCCAGTATGGCTAGTATAGTGCCCAGTATAGCTAGTATAGTGCCCAGTATAGCTAGTATAGTGCCCAGTATAGCTAGTATAGTGCCCAGTATAGCTAGTATAGTGCCCAGTAAGGCTAGGTAGTGCCCCAGTATAGCTGCGGTCCCCGGCAGCGCTGTACGAGATCGCTATCCTCTCATAGGCAGATGCCTATGAGAGGCGAAACAGGACAGATCGCCGTCCTGTTCCAGTTCAGACCACGAAGGGGAGGGAGGGAAAGAGAGCCTATACAGGCTAGGAGAAAAAAAATCAAACGGCCACAGCGATCGGACCCCTCCGGCGGCATGTCCCCTTAGGGACAAAAAAAGAAGGCGAGTCCGATCGCTGGGCATTATAGCTGTGCAGGAGGCTGAAAAGCCTGTTAAACAAGGTGTGTATTGCTGGATACACACCATGAGTTTCCGCGTCGCACGCGGCCGTCGATACGCGTCGATTCGATTATTTCCGAACATTTCCGAACGAATTTCGATGATTTTTAGGTCGAATGCCATGTAAAGTATGTAAAAAAAAAAGTAGAGTAAAAAACGATCCATCGAAGCTGCAATCGGACAGGTCGGAAATAATCGAATCGACGCGTATCGATGGCCGCATCGAACGCGAAAACGCATGGTGTGTATCTAGCATAAGATGATCTGCAGATCTCATAGACTATGAATGCATTTTGCAGGAACGGATCTTTTGCAGATAATGATCTTTTGAATGTGTACGGGCATCTGTGTGTGCAGCATCTCGCAAAGATTTTATCTGATGGGGAGTTCAGCTCCATAGAATAGACTGTGTAGAGTGTGGCTCTCATACTACATGGAAGGGGGTAAAATTGGTCTGTGATCTTTCATTTTCCAAAGACTTTTATCTCAAGTGTGTATGAAGCATTAGTTTCATAATTTGTGTTTGGCTGCAGGAAGCAGAGGAGGAAAAACCCAGCCCACCTGCCAGTGAAAAGGGTGAGGAGGAAGAGGTGGAAGAAGAGGATGAGGAGGAGTATGACGAAGAGGAAGAAGAGGATGAAGATGACGACCGTCGTAGGAAAAAACCCAGACATGGGGGCTTTATCTTAGATGAAGCTGGTTAGTACCATTGATCTAGGGAACGTAAAAAGAAAGATTATCCCCTAGGCCCCTTCCCTACATTCGCATTTTACATGCAGTTTCGGCAACGTGATCCGCAGAAACAGCAGAGGTGCATAGACTCCGCTGCGCGGTGTCCCCATCCATGCGTTGCGATTCAACACAGAAGTCGCAAAGCATAGTTGCTGACAAATACCTGCAAACGCATTGCGATCATAATGATCCGTAACCAGGTCTCAGGACCTGTCCACATTCATGCGCTACATTGCAGCTTTCAGCAAACGCAAATTTGCACCATCTGTAAGGACATCAGGAAGTTTATAGAAAGCACTTTCTGATGTCTCCACCTTAGTGCATTGGAATATTGCACAGAAGGATACATGTACAAACACATGTAATGAAAGTCAGTGCAAGCACCAGAATGCATTGTACTTGTGTTTTGTTTTTTCTCCTAAAATGCATCAAACTCTTCTTTCTCAGTTATTAGGATAAAAAAAGCATCTAAAAACGCATAGAAATGTGTTTTTGTACGTGTTTTTTCTATGTTTTTGACAGCGTTTTTATGTGCTGTTTTTTTAATAAATGAGTGTTTTCAGGGCACTTAGGGTGCCTACACATCACTAGATGTTCAATGTTCTGATTCGATAATTTTATCGAAACGGAAAAGAATCACAACATGGCCGCCTGATCGATCTTCCGATTGATTACCGGCTGAAATGATGGAAAAATCTCGGCCACAAAAGCTTGGTCAGGTGCGCAGCAGTACCAGCTTTCAATATTGTGACGACCAACAGACACCCGGCCGGCGCCTAGACCCAAGTGTAAGGTGTCCTCTCTCCATGCCCGTGCTCTGTGTGTTAAAGTCTCACCTCTCCACCAGCACAACTCCTGGCCTCCTGCGGTGTCCACCATCACCAGGAGCATCTGTAACACGTGGCACTGTTGCATGTGTGGCATCACAATATGTGCTGAGTCACTTGGTACTGGCACTCTGTGACGGCGGACACTGGAGGAGGCCAAGAGTTGCATTGGCAGAGAGAAGAGACTTGAAAACACGGCACTTTACACTTGAGGGGCCACGGCAGGTAGTGTGTAGTGTGTGGGCAGGTGATAGATCCCTCTCTGATCAGATTCCACCAGAAAGGGGTCTCTCTAATGGTCAATCTGGCCATATATTGACTGATCTTTATGGCCCGTTTTAACTCTTATCACGTTACATAATATTGGACCTTATTGATCATTAATCCTTCATGTTCTCTCTCTCTCTCTCAGATGTGGACGATGAGTATGAAGATGAAGATCAGTGGGAGGACGGAGCAGAAGACATCCTGGAGAAAGGTAGTGTCATGCTTAAAGTGCCTCATTCGTCTCTCCTACTCTCTGCTTTGCATGCTTACTCTCCACTCAGACTCCTCTTCTATTAGCAAGTTAAGCTTTGCTTTACTTGGATCACCTGTACAACAAGAAAGCACTGAGATGGTGAAGACAGGATGTGTTCTTTGATGAGTAGGCGGAGTTGTCTAGTGTCTGTTGCTGATTGGATGGCCATGTCTGAGAGCTGTCACAGTGCCAGGGGGCTGTTTTGTTGTTTAGAGATGACTATTATAGGAAGACTCCAGAATGTGATAAATATAAGTATTTCCATAGTTATAGTCTGGCATAATTTACAGTTAAAAACCTTTATTGCCTTTTAGTTATTTTAACTAGCTTTGGCCCAAAATAATATTATCTCTTAAAGGACAACTGAAGCAAGAGGGATATGGCGGCTGCCATGTTTATTTCCTTTTAAGCAGTTTGTCTGACAGTCCTGCTGATCCTCTGCCTCTAATATTTTTGGCCATAGACCCTGAACAAGCATGCAACAGATCAGGTGTTTCTGACATCATTGTCAGATCTGACAAGATTACCTGCATGCTTGTTTCTGGTGCTATTCAGACACTTCTGCAGCCAAATAGATCAGCAGGGCTGCCATGCAACTGGAATTTGTTTAAAAGGAAATAAATATGACAGCCTCCATATTCCTCTCACTTCAGTTGTCCTTTAAATGTAGTAAGCCGTTACCTGTTTTTTATGTTTGAGTACTGGATGCTCCTTTCTGTCGGTCTTGTATACTATGTGACTTTGCTCTGAGTGCTGCCTTTGCCTCTTTCTGGTGCAGAACTTTGATATTATTAGTATTAGAGAGTATGATATGAAAGTTTGCTGACAATTTTTTTTTTCGTTGTACATTGATTGATTTATTTTGGATTCCCTGCATGCCTTCCCCAGCGTCTGGTAATGATCTCTTGTGTGTTGTTTTATCAATTATACGCATCTATTATGCTTTATTGATGTGTTTTGGTTCAAAAGCTGCATTAACTTCCCTTTCCAAACCCGATGTTTTGTGCAGCCCATACATGCGACACACAGACGATCCTGCAGCTATCTTTTTTTACTGTAAAGTCTATTTTTGCTTCATGTGGCTTTGCCTGGCTCTTTGTCCTAGATACGTTTAGGATTAAACTCCCTAAACCAGGGGTCTCAAACTCAATTTACATGGGGGCTGCAGGAGGCAAAGTCAGGATGAGGCTGGGCCGCATAAGGAATTTCACGTGTCCCCGCCGCAAAACGAGGGCTGCAGAGCCCCCAAATCGCCCGGGGGGCAATCCGCCGGCATTTCCTGGAAGAGACAGAGCTTTCAGCTTCCGCTCTGCCCCTCCTGACATCAGTCGCGGCGGATCGCCGCCTCTGCCCGCCCTTCTCACTCTTCCTTCACAGAGAGTGGCGGGGAGAGGCGGTGATCCGTGCGGCGATTGACGTCAGGAGGGGCAGAGCTACAGCTGGAAGCTCTGCCGCTCAGCGCAGTCGTGGATGTTTGCCCGGGGGATTTGGGGGCTCGGCAGCCCTCGTTTAGCGGCGGGGATGTGGCGGATTACTTGGGAGCACTGAAGCGAACTATAAGGTAAAGTAGGCAAAAATAGTTCGCTTCCGTGTCTCTTTTGCTTTTGCCGGCGGGGGCCACAAAATATTGTATCGAGGGCCGCAAATGGCCCGCGGGCCGCGAGTTTGAGACCCCTGCCCTAAACTAAAGCTGAAGTACATGTACCCTGTGTTTACGTTCCATGCAGAGAGCTGTAAAAGTGTGTACTGCTCTGCTAATTTATTCTAATGGGTAAAAGTTATCATTGCTGGCCAGGATAAGCTCTCTATCTGGCCTCTTCACTCTCAACCCCCTCCCGCATCTTTTTTTTCCGTTAGGAATAGGATTGCTCTCCTTGCTTCCGAACTCCTCTTCTCCAGTAGTGATGCTGTCACTCTGATGGATTGTCTGTCCCTCAGCTGCTGAACAGCTTATTGGTAGTTTGTTAGCTCCCCTGTCAATCAAGGCAGCTCCTGCTACTGTCCAATACTGCAGTTTATCAGAAGGGGCATTATACAGCAGCTATTTTGGAGTGGACAGCCTGAAGATGACAGCACTATCCGTGTAGAGGAGAGATTGCGAACAAACAAAAAAATAAGATTCCCACAGAGTTAGTTTGAACTCTGTATCAAGTTCATCTTTTTCTTTGCAGTGGAGTATAGCTAATGCAGTAAACTTGGCTGTCACCCACATTGCGGGACCACTGAACACAGCTCTGGCTCCTTCGAGTATAGCAGGTGGTGCCATGCCAAGGAATCCAGCAGGTGTCACTGCAGAGTCACACCTGTCAGTGTCAAACCAGACAGTAGCTTTGCGGAGGGAAGACGTTTTCCTTATGCTAGGAGGAAGTCGTATGGTCATCACAATTTGCTCTTTTAAGTATGAGGTTTTTTTTCTCTTTCCTAAAGGGAATGCTCTGCCTGGTAATATTCCATGAACGGGATACCATATTACTTTCCTTTTACAGTAAAAAAAAAAAGTCTTAAACATTACATGAGCAAAGTCCCCAGACTTGGGGACTGACAATTGGTTACCACTTTACTCTGTGGATCTGTTGTATTTTACTGCACTGCAGAAAAAGACCATTCTTCTACTCACAAAGCTTGAGGTCGGACCAGGAGCTGGTGGACATATCACATTTTTGTTTGACATTTAGTGATTTCCTGATTAAAGTCCTGCGTAATATAAATTAAAATGACAAAAGAAAACCACTATGCATTTTCCGTGCAAGTATAATCTAATATGATTGCAGTATCTGCCTGGGAGTTACAGCTGTACCTCTGGTGGCATATGTCACTGCTGGAGGAGGTAAGTGGCAGCATTGACTATAGTGACATTTCTGTGGTGGAACATTGCTGTGGTAGCAGACAGTTCTGTTCTGGCTATTTTGGCATTCAAAAACAACAAAGAGCTCTGCATTGTAGACATGTGTGCTGCAGTATATGGGTCTGCAGTAGGTCAGGATCTCTGTGTGCCCACCTTGTATGTGTGTCAGTCCCTATACAGGGGGTTTCCAGTTTAGACAGTCATCACGGAACACATTTGCTTAGTAGTCACTTATCCCGCTGTTCATTACCGGGCTTGGAGGATTGCCACAAAGAGACATTTTCACCTAGTCTGCTTTAACTTTAGAGCATTTTCTGAAGGATTTAATGCACACCTGATGTGAGAGGAATATGGAGGCTGACATAATTTTCTTTCAAAGCAAATGTGAAGAAAGCCTGAAAAGCTAGTCACCTAGGTTGAGGGAAAGGCTCTGGATCCTATCGAGCCTTCCCAGTCCTCTCTCGGTGACCTTGGTCCAGCACTGTTCCCTGTGAAAGGCAGCACGTTCGGGACTCCTCAGAAGGCTTCGGAAGCACTTGTGTCCTGAGCGCTTCAGAAGATGGGTGTATCCGTACTGCGCCTCAGAAGTGTTCGGTGATGAGAGCACTTCCAAGCAGGGCTGTGGAGGCAAGGCCTTCACAAGGACTACTGAAGGCGTGTTCGACCAGATGATCAAGTGACTTTCACAGGAGGTCCAAAGTTGGACTGAGGTTATGGCGAGAGAACTGGGAAGGCTTTATGGGATTCAGAGCTTTCCCTCTACATGCAGGTAGGCTTCAAATGTACTTTAAACAATGCATGTTTGCCTAGCTTTCCTTCCTGCAATGCTTTTAACTGTAGACCCTGAACAAGCATGCAGATCAGATGTTTGATTAGATTAGCTGCATGCTTGTTTCAGGTCTGTGATGCAGACCCTACTGATGCCAGAGAGATCAGCAAAACAGCCAGGTAACTAGTATTGCTTAAGGGATCCAGAGATAAAGGGTAGTTGAAAAATGAAAAAAGATTTTATACATATCTGGGGCTTCCTCCAGCCCCATAAGCCTGGATCGCTCCCACGCCGCACATCTCCACTGCCTCTATTGCTGGTACCGGATCCCGTCACTTCCGCCGGATGCGACCAGTTGTACGCATGCACAGGGGCTCCCTCCGGCTGTGTACGCATGCGCCTGCGCAGTACGGAGGGAGCGCACTGCGCTTGCATCGACTGTCTGAAATTAAGGGACCAGGTACCAGCGGACAGAGGCAGCGGAGGATGGTGGCGTGGGAGCGATCCAGGCTTATGGGGCTGGAGGAAGCCTCAGGTATGTATAAATTTAGTATCATCTTCATCTCTGGGTCTCTTTAAAGAGTACCTAAACCAAATGGAGAAAAAAGAGTGCAACTTACCTGTGGCTTCTACCAGCCCCCTGAAGCCGTCCTGTGCCCGCGCCGCTCCTCAACGATCCTCCGTTCCCCCGCCGTGCCGTGCCTACACGGACGGCAACGCTGACAAGTATACGGATGGCCAGGGCTGCGCAGGCGCAGTGGCCCGCCGACTCACGGTCGAACGAAGACGGAACTTAGCCACGGCGGGGGAACGGAGGATCGGTAGATGACGGCGTGGGCACATGACGGCTTCAGAGGGCTGGTAGAAGCCCCAGGTAAGTGAAAACATCTGGTTTAAGTTCACTTTAAAAGGAAATAAATATGGCAGCTTTCATGTCCCGCTCAGTACAGAGGTACTTTTACATTGAAAAAGTAACGTTTCTGGGTATTTTAAGTGAAAGTGGGCAAAGTGAAAATGTTTCTCTCTATAGCATTTGTCCCCACCCGGTATTGTGGATGCAGCACATTGCCAGATTTCACCAGCAGATGTCGCCACAAGTGAGATATGCAGATGAAATATGGGAGGAGGGGAATCCCTTTATTTTTGCACAAGAGTTCCAAGCAAATGACTGGAAATCCAATTTAAAAAGATTCTCCATTATATTTTTTGCGTGAATCAGAGCAGTGATAAAAACACATCCTTTACCCAGGACTTTTGCATATGAAGCTTTCATTAAAAAAATTGCACGTTCTGAAAAACAGAATCCATGAAGTAGCACAGCAGATTTTCCTAAACCAAGCTCCAGCTGCCTGCTCATGCTTCCAGTTTCTCAGAGATAGGCAGGATAAGCAAAAGAAGCTGTGAGAAGACCATGCCTGGCACACACGATGCAATTATCCGTCACATTGACACTTGAATGGATTTCCAACTGGTCCGATCTGATCTCCCATCGTTTTTCTGATAGATTTTCCGATTGCTTTCGTACAAAGTCAATCAGAAAAAACGATCAGAGTTCAGATCGGACCTGTCAGAAATAATCGATTTGACCGCCAATCTGACAGAAAATTGCATTGTGTACCAGGCATTAGTCACTTCCCCAGCATTGCTGGGGCACAGTGGTGTAAATTTATAGCATCCTGTCAAAGATTAAAAAAAAAAAAAAATTCCATGCTCACCTAAGAAAATGGAAGGCTCTGGATCCCTAAGAACCTTTTTTAGTCCTCTCCGTGTCTTCTCGTTCCATCACTGGGCCCCCATTGCAGTAATCTGACCTTTTTTCCCCAACTGGTCAGGTTGAGGCAGTGTTGAGGCACTGCTCCTGCTTTCCATGCAGAAGGTTGGGGGTTTGACTTCT
The DNA here is from genome assembly GCF_040937935.1 of Hyperolius riggenbachi. Classification (NCBI taxonomy): domain Eukaryota; kingdom Metazoa; phylum Chordata; class Amphibia; order Anura; family Hyperoliidae; genus Hyperolius; species Hyperolius riggenbachi. The sequence continues at coordinate 60,523,510 of NC_090653.1, read as the reverse complement.
CTGGACCCGACACACAGCAATCTGACTTTAATGTTGAAGAAGCCTTTGAGTCTCCTCTCAAGGCTTCAGATGAACTCGAGTCTCCCGAGTGCTTCGAAGACAAGCGGCTCTGTACTGTGCATGCTCCAACTCAGGACTTTGCCATTCATATTTTGAAGTACTTGGAGATTTGAGTACTTTTGAAACCTCCTGAGAAGATCCGAAGGAGAACCCGGCAGGGCATTTATATGACTAGATCTAGAGAGGACCAGGAAGGCTCTATAGGACTTTGTTATTTTTCTATGTAGCTATATGTATCCTTTAAGGGAGGACCTGCTTGCAGCTAGGTGTTTCCCTGATCAAAATAAATTGTCTGACAAATCTGATCAATAATGCAAAGGTGAAATTACATTCCAGAAATTATATTTGGAGAATCTTTTTAATGGCAGCTGCGAGTGTCCTCCTCCCTTGTATTTTGCCATATCATAGAGTGCGCAGTCTGTACCTTGTTGCTTTCTCACTTTCCCTTTCACCCTGACTACTGCAACCGCTGGTCACCTTCCCCTCTGCATCCTCTCCATTGTATCCCTGTCTTCTGCCTTCCTGCTTCCGTGACTCATGCTGCTTCTTGTACCACATATTATAATTTCTCCCTTTCCCCATTTCCGGTCCCTCATCTGCGCCTCGTGGTTGATTTTTGCCGCTATGTTTTGCACCATTGTGTCTTGGCATCACCTTGGCTCACAGCAGAAGAAATTGAAGGTAAGTTTATCATACTGTGTGCTCCCACCAATCTCTGGTCTAATCCATGAAATATAGGTTTGCATATTAAGCTCCTTGTAATAGATAAGATCTTCAGGAATTGAGATTGCCTGTAGTTCCCCACCATAAATGAGTCCTACAGACAGAGGTAGTGGGATGTGGGTGTCAAAAACACCCTCTAGTGAAAAGATACAGGAGACAAAAGTGGGAGCCCAATGGTGTAGTATGTCAAAAACAATAGAACGTAATAAAAGTAAGAAACTACTCACAAAGGTGGGTTGCAGAGGGGCAACCGACCACAGGAAGCAGGTGGAGACAACAAACCCGACTCCACTCGGGGTGGTCCTTGGGGACCTGGATGCGGTTGCTCTCCTTGGTAAAAGAAAAGGGACAGATATCCGCCGTGGTCGAAGCCACGTGTGGTCTGTACCCACCCCTCAGACAGGTGAGGTAAGGGGGTATGATTGCACAATAAGGGTATAAGAGGCGCCCTGGTGTAATAAAAGCATCTAAAAGCAGTTTAAAACGGGAAATAAATTTGAGGTAGCATACCTCAATGACGAATTTTTTTTTTTATTTAACAAAAGTTTTTATTAATAGCTATTAATAAAAACCTTTGTTAAATACAAATATTTTTTCGTCATTGAGGTATGCTACCTCAAATTTATTTCCCGTTTTAAACTGCTTTTAGATGCTTTTATTACACCAGGGCACTTCTTATACCCTTATCCTACAGACAGAGGTTATAAATGTTTCTGCTGTGCAGGAATCCTGATCCAGGCAAAGTAATAGAAGATTAGGATTATGGAAAAAGTTCTCTGCAGGCTACCTGAGATATATGTGCTGGAGGGAATATTGTTGTAACTTTAACTCATTATCAGCTTCAATCATTTGAGATAAGTGCACTGCCTGTGACCTCAGTCGGCAGAACTCGTTGCGCTGTACTTTTTTGGAGTGCTTTGATCTCTCTCTCCTAGTAGAGAATATAGAAACTGAAAGCAGAATTCCTTTGTTAATGTCCCACACTGCCCCCTAATGACAAGTGGCCATACATTTAAATTACTGCAGTACTAATTATAAGAAGGGAAATGTAACAACAAATAAGAAACCAAAAAATTGTGCTAAGATAAATTGGCCTGGAGCACTTGCAAGCCTCTAAATAAATTGGCTGCTAAAGGGTTAAAAAGGAGAAAGACCTATAGTAGAATGCAGTAAATTATTCTTATGTATATTAGTTCCCCATTATTTGTTTGTACTATGTACAGCGCCACGGAAGATGTTGGCGCTACATAAAAAAATAATAATAATAATCATTCAGGATACCCACTTTACATTAAATATCCTAGTGTCATCATCAGAACTACTTCTCATAGCCATATATTGCTATATATTGGTATGTACCCCCACCCTCCACTAAGGTTTACCCTAGACTGTTTATTATGCAGAATCCCCCCCAGCATTCCGGGAGACCAGTTATATTTTCTACTGGCTTAAAAACTCTCAGTAAATGAACATTTCGCAGAGATCACCTGCCAGTACTAAAGATATTGCCACCTGTGATAAGAGAGGAAAGCGTTTACAATGGCCAAGCGCTGTCTAAATAATTTATAAATGAACATTGTAAAAAAAAAAAACAAGCAATTTTATTCACTTTTATTTTGACTAGAGTTCCCCTTTACGTCATACTGTGCGTAATTCCCGGCATTTGGTGATGATTTGTCACAGCAATCTAAACTCCATTTTCTCAATAAGGAGAGTGCACACCATAAACCTAGGCCTAGTTCACACTGCAAAACGCTCCTTGGTCGTCTTCTTGGACCGCTTCAGTTGTCCTCTAGCCATCCTGGTAGATCTGGCCAATCGCCTTGCATGTGTGATGGAGCCGGACTGACCAGAAGTAGTGGGGTGGCTAGCGGATTACCGGAGCGGACCATGGAGGCGGCGAGGGAGCCCGCGGACGGAGGGTAAGTATAAATGTTTTGCAAACACTTATTTCAGGTTTCCTTTAAGTTTGCCAGAAAGACAACTTAAAGGATTTGTGAAGCAAGGGCAAAAATTCTGTTTAACATACCTAGGGCTTCTTCCAGCCCCCTGCTGTCTGTCAAGTCCCGCACTGTGGTTCAGATCCACTCCAGTGTCCCACTGCCACCCCCTGAAAGATCTGCACATCCAGGATGCATACCTTATCCATCTCACCCGCATGGCCTGGAGCATTGTGTGCAGTTTAAGTCTTTGTGAACTGCATGCGCAGAGCTCTCCCAGCCGCAGGGGCATGAGCGATTGAGCCCACAGTCAGGGGCGCACGTATGGAAGAAGCCTCGGATAATTTAAACTCCTTGCCCTCACCTCGGTTACCCTTAAAGAAAATCTGTAAGTAAAAAAGTTCCCCTGGGGGGTACTCTCCTCGGGCGGGGGAAGCCTCCGGATCCTATCGGGGTTTCCCCCATCCTCCTGTGTTCCACAGCGGTCTCGCTGTGCCCCTCCGAACAACGAGGATGTAAATACTTACCTTCCCGGCTCCAGCGCCGGCGCAGTATCAGCTCTCCGCTCGGAGATAGGTGGAAATAGCCGATCGCTGTTGGTCCGCTCTACTGCACAGGCGCAAGTCTCCTGTGCCTGCGTAGTAGAGCGGACCCGGCAGAAATCGGCTATTTCCGAGCTGAGAGACGCAACAGCGCCACCCGCTGGAGCCAGGGAAGGTAAATATATTAAGCCTTGTCAAGATTGCGGGGCGATTCAGGGGAGCCAGCGCTGGACTGCCTGCAGCTACAGGGGAGGGGGATGCCTCATTGGGACCCTGAGGCTTCCCTCTCCCGAGGTGAGTTTTTTTTTTTTTTTTTTTTTTACAGAGTCTCTTTAATAGGTAATAGAGTTACTACTGTTATGTTAAGATTTCAGCAGACTTTTTTAATTGGTTTTCTACAGAAGGGTGTCATTTGTTCGAAGGAAGTGGAGAAGGTTGCTTCTCGTTTCTCTGACAGGTGTACTTTAGTGGTTAATTCAGAGTGACATTTAGTTTGATCCTGATTAGTTTAAAGGACAACTATCACAAAAGTGTAACATTTAAAATAAATACATATAAATATACACTTCTCCCAGAGTAAAACGGACGAAGTGTTACTTTTTTCCTATGTCACTGCCACTTACAACAGGTAGCGAAAATTGGACTATTCTATCTCATGGGGGTTCTATGTTATTTCTTTATTTACAAAAGCACTGCAGTTGCTCCGTCTATCTGCCAAAACCGTGCGCAAGGAAGCAACGAGGCTGCCTGGTACCTTTTGTGTGGAGCCATTCCAGGGAGTTCTCTTGTAAAGAATAAACGTAATACTCAGAATCTCCCATGAGGAGATGGCCTGGTCCAAGATCTGTCAGCGTTTTACTACCTGCTTTAAGTGTCAGCAGTATTGGAAAAAGGTAATTTATAGTGCATTTTTCTCTAGGAGAAATGTACATTTTATATATGTATTTTAAATGTTAACCTTTTTTTGTGATAGCAGACCTTTTACCTTTTAGCAGACAAATAAAGTAAGATTTTATTTGGCTGCAGGGACACATTTATTCTACCGCTAGGCAAGTGTGCCTTCCCCAGCCTGGCAGGGTATGCAGAGCGGCGCAGGGAGCTGTTATAGTTACTTACTGTGGACGCTGGACTGACTTCCTCTCCATCCACGCACGGCGCTGCACTCCCAGCATCCTCTTCTGACTTCCAGTAACATATTATTACATGTGATCGGGGCACAGAAGATGTCAGCGGTGCAGCGCCACTCAGTGATGCAAGAGACTTTTCCATTACCCCTCTTCCACCACCGGGTGGTGATGCACCACTGGCACTATCCTCTGAGCCCCAATCACATGTAATAACATATGATCGGGAGTCAGAAGAAAATGCCGGCAGTGCAGTGCCACAGATGGAGGAAGAAGAGAAGCCGGGCCAGAATCAGGAAAAGGTGAGTATATTAAAAAAAAAATGCTCCCTGTGCTGCTCTGCATGACCTCAGTAGGCGGAACGAGTTCTGCCGGCTGAGGTTAAAATGAGTGCAGCATCTTCAAACTAAATATTTGATAGAGGTTAAGGGGTTAAGCTCTTAAAGGCCGAGGCTAGCTCTGTTGTCATCATCATCATGATCACAACATTTGCAGTGACTGCAGTGCTGCCTAGGCACACTCACATGCACACAGCAGAACATCCGTTATTGTAGGCTTGTTCCCACTCTGACATATGAATGTTTTCCCACAGCGTCAAATATCGATAATGTTGTGCTGGATGAGGATCGATCTGGAGCCAGGCGCCTGCAGAACTTGTGGCGGTAGGTGCCATGTGACATAAACCGCTACGGATGATTGTATAGCTCCCAAGATGGTGGCGGTCACCGCTCTGCTTCCGTGCTTCTGACATTGTTATTCTTCCTCAACAGAGACCAGAGAGAGGAGGAGCTGGGGGAATATTACATGAAGAAATACGCCAAGTCCTCTGTCGGCGAACAGTAAGAATGCTACTCGGGTTTCCTCCGGTTCAATTACCCATTGCCTTTCCCTACCTTACTGGACTTTTCACCTTATCCCCTTTTTTGTTTACAGTGTATATGGAGGAGTAGATGAGCTGTCAGATGACATCACCCAACAACAGTTGCTTCCTGGAGTCAAGTAAGTACCATTTCCCATAATCCTTTGCCTTTCATTGGCCACATGGATCATGGACTGTGCTGTGCCATCACCATCAGTGTATACTGAGGCCTGGGACCCACGTGTGTGATTTCAGTAGTGCTTTGGTATCACTGGCAATCCCAAAAATGGGTATGGTGATGGAAATAAATGCAGATGAACCCACTCCTGCAATTGTTGTTTGACGAAATCGCAATCACGGGTCCTGCAGCATTTTTTGAGCGCTTGCGCTCCAGTACAGAAGATAGGAGCGCTGAAAATGTGCTTTTCAAAAGCAAGCAGCATCAACTGTGGGCTATTTTTTTGTGGTTTTTCAGTAAAACTTAATATACTTTGCAGGTCTCCCGATGTCTGGCTTTCAGCATGTAGACCCGCTACTTTGCACAAGAAGTGATCTGTGCTTCTCTAATTGGAGATAGAGAAAGACCTATGACCTCTTTTGTTCTAGAAGGTGGGTCTGCGTGCTGAAAGCTGGCAAAAATGAGGTCTGGTAAGTATTTTACACTTTATTTCCCTAGGTTTAAAAAAAAAAAAAAATCAGAAAAAGTTACAGTTTATTGTTCAGTGATTCCAGATGCCCGCTAATCTCGCAACTCGCCCAGGGGATCGCTGCACAAAGTGCTTGCATGATTGCAAAGTGCAGCAGTGGACTTAACATATAGTTTAGGGAAAATCTACCAAGATGTCAGAGAGGAATCAGTCTTTTAGAAGAAGATTTTTTTTGTTATCCTATGTCCTGCGTCATCCTGTCCCTGTGACTGTGTGTTTGCGCTACTGCGCATGTGCAGCATGGACAGCGGTTGGGACAGGATAACGGGGCCAGGGAGCTGGGCGGGTGTGTGCGCGGATCGGTGCACTGACATGTGGTGGCGGTGTGACAGACCTGGAGCCTGTTTTTAAACGGGCTTAGGTCAACCAGTCCGTTTAATAAGATTCCCACTCTACCAGTCCTGTGTTTCACTTACTAAACTGAAAAGCTACTATGGCTAGGTACTCTCACACATGCCATGGTACTTGATGAATGAGCGCAGCCTTTCTAACGGAGTTCAAAAGTAAAAAGCTAACAGATCTGACAGGTTTTACATTAATCCATCTCTTCATGGGCGATTCTCAGTATTACCCTTTTTCTAAAAAAAAAAAAAAAAAAAAAAGCACTGGGAAAGCTGCCTAATTCATTTCAGATTGTGCTCTGTGAATGCATTCCTTTTTGTAATAATTTACAACTGTATGCTGGTACATGACTCGTTATTTGCGTATCAATGTGTATCAGTGTTGTTCCGAGCTCATACGCTTCTGTGCTCTTTGCAGAGATCCCAATCTGTGGACAGTGAAATGTAAGGTGAGTGTTAAGCCCGAGTTTGAGAAGAACAGAGATGTAGAAGATGTGGTTTTCCTCCATTCATAATGGTTTTCTTTGTATATCTGTAGATTGGAGAAGAGCGAGCCACTGCCATTGCCTTGATGAGAAAATTCATTGCCTACCAGTTCACTGATGCAGTAAGTGGAAATCTCTTCCTCTACGAGTCTAACCCTTCCCAGTCCAATTTTCAAGGGGGACATGGGTGATGAGCCAATGGAGGCTGTTGGGTTCTTTACCATCTTTTTCTAGTGGTAGGAGGCGACCCGACCATCAGAGGGCAGCACCAGCTCCCGTGCTGTAGCTCTGTCCTGCATTTACTGTATATTTTAGTACATCGTTGTAGTGTGGGGCTGGCAGTGATGAGTCCAACACTTTGATCTTAAGAGACTACCGCCATGTTGGATTATTTCCAACAACAGTATCCCTAGCTGCTGCCATTATGCCCCTTGCCCCAGACTATGGCATCTGAGCTGGAGGGGAATAATCCGAATCTGCTAATTTTAACGCAGTGCTTTGGACGCCACCATAGGCCGTAATGAGAATTACACCTATAGTGGCACTCAGTGACTCAAATTAGGAAAAGAAGAGGTAAATCAGCTGCCAACAATAGCTGGTGCCCGAATTACATATTCCACCAAGGCCAGGACCAAGTCCATCAGTGGATTGGAAAGGGCTACATTTTCACTGTATCCTTCTGTCTATGTACCAGCTTTTATTATAGCCTCTGTCCATCCACACATCAGTTGACCGTCTTTGTTTTAGCTATAATCTCATGCTGTTACATTTGCAATCCTCATTCTTTTTCTTCTGTCTTCCAGCCACTTCAGATAAAATCTGTGGTAGCACCAGAGCATGTCAAGGGATACATCTACATCGAGGCCTACAAGCAAACTCACGTCAAGCAAGCCATTGAAGGAGTGGGCAACCTGCGGATGGGCTTCTGGAACCAGCAAATGGTGCCCATCAAGGAAATGACAGATGTCTTGAAAGTGGTGAAAGAGGTCACAAATCTCAAGCCTAAATCCTGGGTCCGACTGAAGAGAGGCATCTACAAGGATGATATTGCTCAGGTGAGTGTGAAAATGTGTGTGTGTTAATGCAAGTTTTAAGTCCACCACAAATGATTGGTTTTACAAAAGGAGTGTAGTCTAATCGAGTGTCCGGAGCCTTTGTCCTATTTTTTTAGTTGAAAACTGGGGAGGTGGGATTATCCGCAGTGATATTGTTTGCTTTGGTATTATGGCATAATAAATTATTGTATTGTTCTAGGTGGATTACGTTGAGCCCAGCCAAAATACAATCTCTTTGAAAATGATTCCGCGAATTGATTACGACCGCATCAAAGCACGAATGAGTCTGGTAAGTCTAGTTACATAACCTTACTACCATGTATAATATTAATTATGGTGTGCAGTATGAAGCTGCCAGTTCTGAAAGACGGATGAGCAGCCAGATGACTGCTTCCGGGACAGCTTCTGTATTGTGACCCTTTTATCTCTGTTGACCACTGCAGCAGTCATGGACTTGCCACCCTTCTCAGCTCAGTATTTGCGAGTGGCCTTCCATTACTGTGATGTAATATTGGGGGGGGGGGGGTGTTGGGCTGAATTTTTCTCAGGAACTGTTCATTTTTGCTATAGTACACAAATAGTGCTCATTTCAAAGTCACATTGAGGGAAGGTTTCAATTGTGGAATGGGTTTAATGACACCTTCTTTAAAGTGACAAGCAATAATTGTTTTTAAATGTGCTAGATCGGCCCCCTAGCACTCTCAAGAACGGCGATATGGCCCCTGCTGCTGTAGATGCTTCCCGGTTTCTCCTCACTCCTGCCGCTGCTTGCCGAGACCCTCTTTAACATTGGGGGCTGTACAATCCTAGTCTGGTATGAGCGTGGCCACACCGCACCTATGTGAGTATGGAGCCACTTTGTCCTCGAGCGGCTCCAGGTTACTGCACAGGCTTGGCCGTGCTCATGGTTGAAGGGGAGCACAGCACTGATGTTAAAGTAAATGGGAACCGGGTATAGATATAAAAAAGCCAGATACTCACCTAGGAAGAGGGAAGGCTCTGGGTCCTATAGAGCCTTCCTGTTCCTCCCCTGGTGCTCTCAGTGCTGCGCTGTCCCCGGGAGCAGTATTTGACTAATTTGGTCGAATACTGCTCACTCCGCTGGTGAAGGAGGCTTCGTAAAGTCTTCAGGAGCCCGAGTGCTCCAGAAGACAGGCCTCTCCAAACTGCGCACGTGCGAGAGTGCCCTGCGTGTGCGCAGTATGGAGCCTCCTGTCTTCGGGAGGACTATGCTCCTGAAGACTTCTAAAGTCCCCGGCGGCGGGGGATTCAAACACTGGAGCCATCACTGCACGGGGGCATCGGGAGAGGAGAGGGAAGGCTCATTAACCTCCCTGGCGGTTAATTTTTTTTTTCAAATGATGAAAAAAAACTTTTTTTTTAATTTTTTTTTTTTGTTTCATGTAAAGCTACCAGAGTGGTAGCTACATGAAACACCACTAGAGGGCGCATGTGGCCCTCTAGTCCGATCGCCGCCGGCAACAATAGCAAACAGGGGAACGCGTATATAACGCGTTCCCCTGTTTGGCTTCTCCTGTCGCCATGGCGACCGGCATGACGTCATGGACGTCAGCCGACATCCTGACGTCAGGCGCACTCGATCCAGCCCATAGCGCTGCCCGGAACTCATTGGTCCGGGCAGCGCAGGGCTCTGGCGGGGGGGGGGGCCCTCTTCTGCCGCTGCGTGCGGGCGATCGCCGCAGAGCGGCGGCGATCAAGCTGTGCGCGCAGCTAGCAAAGTGCTAGCTGCGCGCACAGCACTTTACATGATGAAAATCGCCCCACCAGGGGCTGAGATATCTCCCTGTGCGGCATAGCGCCAGGGAGGTTAAGACCCAGAGCCTTCCCTCTCCTTAGGTAAGTATCTGGCTTTTTTTTTTTTTTTTTTTTTTTTTTTTATAGAGAGACTGATCCCATTTACTTTAAAGATTTTCTGATCTTTTTTTTTAAGAAAATTGAATGCTGCGGGATAAATTGTAAGTTTCTTTATTTATAAACCTTAAACCTGAACATTCCTACATAATAAAGTCCCAGGTTTCTGCGTACGTGCGCGTGTGTAATGCCGCATTGCACAAGCACAGGGGTAGGGGGAGCGTGTTGGTATTATATGCGCTCTGCTCTGCGACTGTTACCGAACGGGCTAACATTGCTAGTTTTTACCATAATTTTTTTTCATAATTGGGCACAAATTGAGCACATTTGTGTGATAAATTGGTCAGATTTTTCAAAAATGGCAATCAATTGGGAAAATGAATCATAATTCTTGAATCAAAAATATATAAAACAGTGTACTATGTGTTTGTACCTTCACACCAAGCTTTGTTCTGTTCATAAAGTACAGAAAGTTTATGCAAATGTTATTGCAGTTGGAAAATAAGTCGGATACAAAATGGCTTGTGTAGTGATAAACTTTTGTGCTAATACTTGAATTCTTCTGATTTTAATTATTTTCATAATACTTTCTTTTTGTATTTTTCTGCTCTGTAGAAAGATTGGTTTGCGAAGAGGAAGAGGTTCCGCAGACCCCCGCAGAGACTCTTCGATCCAGAGAAGATCAGGTCAGGACTTTACACTTTCTAGTTAGGGTATTAATATATATACTCAGCACAACACCGGCTCACGCAGGTCACTTTGTTCCTGCAGGTCGCTGGGAGGAGACGTTTCCTCCGATGGAGATTTCCTTATCTTTGAGGGAAACCGTTACAGTCGGAAAGGATTCCTCTTTAAGAGCTTCGCAATGTCTGCTGTGGTAAGTTACTTTTTTATTTTATCCCCTTTACTCCTAGAAAAGCCACCTACAGTGCCCAAACCCAATCGCATATGATGCACGTAATACTGGTGCCATGAGTAAATCCTGGTACACACATCCTATTTTGATTGGACAAGTTTACCAGCTCCACGTAGAGAGCTTGCCTACACAATCTGTTCATAGTATTATTCAAAGTGTGTTGGACTTCATGCCACATGGAGGTGGTAAAATTGGTCAGGGATTGGCCACTCAAAATTGAATGGGTGTATGTACCATTAGAATATTGCAGTCTTAACATTATACATAGTAATTTGCAGCTCTGTGTTGTGGAGGGCCAACACATAAAGGAAATAAGTGACAATTATTTTGCTTTTCTTTACTTAGATTTTGTACTTATTTTCAGATCAGATTTGTTATCAGAAAAATGGCCCACATAAAACTGTGATATTCATTTAGCACTCCACCTGCTGGTCTAATTGACAAGCAATGGAAATAGTACGGGGAGTATAGAGCCAGATAAGATGGCTCTTTATAGGACTATGGGGCTTAGCTATTAGTCACCTAGTCTGGAGACTTTGCTATTGTAATGTTAAGGTTTTGCTTTCTTAACCTCCTTGGCGGTATGAAAAATACCGCCAGGAGGGAGCGCAGCAGTTTTTTTTTAAATTTTTTTTTTTTTTATCATGTAGCGAGCCGAGGGCTCGCTACATGATAGCCGCTGCTGAGCGGCATCCCCCCGCCCGCTTCGATCGCCTTCGGCGATCTCCGATCAGGAAATCCCGTTCATAGAACGGGATTTCCTGGAGGGCTTCCCCCGTCGCCATGGCGACGGGGCGGGATGACGTCACCGACGTCACTGACGTCGGGACGTCATTGGGAGTCCCGGGCCACCCCTCGGCGCTGCCTGGCACTGATTGGCCAGGCAGCGCTGGGGTCTGGAGGGGGGGGGGGGGCCCGCGCCGCAGCAGATAGCGGCGATCGGGCAGGGGCCGGCGGCGATCAGAGTGCTGGCGCAGCTAGCAAAGTGCTAGCTGCGTCCAGCAAAGCAAAAATTATGAAAATCGGCCCAGCAGGGCCTGAGCGGCACCCTCCGGCGGCTTACCCCGTGTCACACACGGGGTTACCGCCAAGGAGGTTAAAGCGGCATATAACCCTGCATTTCAACTTTGCTCTAAAATATTATTTACAGCATATTATATGCAAAAAGCATTTTTTTTTTTTACTAGACCAGCATTGGAAGGGTTAAACACAGAGGTTTAAAGGTCCTGGAGAGATATGCAGAAGTTCAGATAGATACATTCTATTTAGTTACATGTATCTATTGATAAACAGTTACACACTCTTTGGCTGTCGTCCAAGCTCATTCTCAGTGAGAGAGATGAGTCACATTCAACACTTAGATACATTATGTAAACAAAATGTATCTATTTCAGCTTCCGATGCGTCTGCAAAAATCTAAAGGAACTTTAAAGCCCTGTGTAACCCTTCCAATGCTGGTCTAGTAAAAAAAAAATGCTGGTTGCATATAATATACTGTAAATAATGTTTTAGAGCAAAGTTGAAATGCAGGGTTATATTCCGCTTTAAAGAGTAGCTGTCGGGCATAATATCAAAAATCAATTCTTTATTTTTATCTGGTAAACAAGTAATACGGATGCTAACCAGGCAATCCAAAAGTTAAAATCTCTATTACTTTTCTTGTTTAGAAATGATCATTCCCCAGTTTACCTGGCTTTTATTTGGTACGTTGCCACAAAAAGGGAAGTTACAGAGCATGCTGGGTTGTCCTTTTTTTGCTTCTGTACATTAGTTAAGTCTGAGGGGATATAAAGAAGCAAAAAAAGACAACCCAGCATGCCCTGCAACTTCCTTTGTGCGGCAACGTACCAAATAAGAGTCAGGTAAACTGGGGAATGATCATTTATAATCAAGAAAAGTAAAAGAGATTTTAACTTTTGGATTGCCTGGTTAGCATTCTTATTACTTGTTTACCACATAAAAATAAAGAATTGATTTTATGCCCTGGCGTGTAAATCTTAAAATTTAAAACATATGCAAATAAGAAATACATTTCTTCCTGAGTATGAGCCATAAATTACTTCTCTCCTATGTTGTTGTCACTTACAGTAGGTAGTAGAAATCTGACATTACTGACAGGTTTTGGGTTAGTCCATCTCTTCATGGGGGATTCTCAGCATGGCCTTTATTCTTTATAAAGGCATTCCCTGAAAAAGATTTATACAAAGGTGCTGGCCAGCCTCCAAAATCTGTCGGTAATGTCCGATTTCTACTACTTACTGTAAGTGACAGCAACATAGGAGAAAAGTAATTTATGGCTCATTTTACTCTGAAAGAAACGTACTTCTTATTCCTATATGTTTACATGTATTTGAAATTTTAAGATTTTCAAAACAGAGGTCCTTTAAAACAAATGTGAGGCTAGCTAAAAATAAAAAAGTTAGATACCCATTTAGATGGAAGGCTCTGAATCCCATAGAGTCTTCACAGTACTCTTTCCCTGCCCTTGGCCCACCACTGTCCCTTGTTTAAATTGCATGCCTTCGGGACTCTTAGACTTTGAAAGCACTTGTCCCTGAGTGCTTTCAAAGATGGGCGTATCCATACTGCACATGCATGACCCTGGAATTGGCCATACGCATTATAGACCTTCTCATCTTCAGTATAGTCTGGGACACGAGTATTTCCAAAGAAGTCACAAGGATTCCCCCGAAGGCGTATTTGATCAAAGAACTTTAATGGGTTCCGGAAGTGGAACGAGGGGACAGAGTGAGAAACGGGAGGGCTCTATGGGATCCAGAACCATCCATCTCCATATTTAACTCATTTTTTTAGGTGGTTCAGTTTTACTTTACCAGTACATTGACACCCTCTTCCGCTCAGTAATCATTGCCAGTTGGAGGACCAAAATAGCTGAAAGGTTTATTTGTAATGAGATTTATTTTTTTTATTAATGGTGTCTGTTTATCTTTTTGCGCAGATCACAGACGGAGTGAAGCCAACGCTCTCAGAATTGGAAAAGTTTGAAGATCAGCCTGAAGGGGTTGACCTTGAGGTGGTAACAGAAACAACAGGTAATGGAGCATGATGATCTGGCCAGTCGCGGCTAGTCTTCTACACATGCAAGGCCCATCTCAGGTTGCCTTAAAGCCTGCTTGAATAAGTTGAAGATTGGGGATGATCCTGGATGATGGGGAAAGGGAGGGAGTTATATAGAGTAGGGGCTGCTCTGAAGAAGTCCTGAAACCTTGCAAGGGGTGCACATCCGCCCAGTATTAGATGGGCGGAGAAACAGGTTTGGGGAGTGTCTCTGGACGAGATTTGATCTGATGGGGAGGTATGGTGGGTGGATTTGTATGATTTGTATGCCAATCAGAGCAGTTTATATGTAGTTCGGAGGGGGACAGGGAGCCAGTAAAGGGACTTGAGAAGAGAGGCAGCTAAAGAGGAGCGATGGGAGGAGTGAATGAGCCTGGAAATCACCAACCTGCTTTAGTAGGGAAAGTAATGTCAGTATTCTACAGAAAGTAAATCAAGCAAAAGGTTTTCTCAGACTGCAGGGATAATAGCCACATTGCATGGAAGACACCATTGGGCAGAGCACATTATAGTTCTAATGTCTTGTTGTTTTCCTATGTTGAACTTTTCATTTTGTGATGTACAATAGTCTTCTGTGCTGTGTGCAGGGAAAGAGCGTGAGCACAGCCTGCAGCCCGGAGACAATGTGGAGGTCTGCGAGGGTGAGTTGATCAACCTGCAGGGTAAAATCCTCAGCGTGGACGGAAACAAGATCACCATCCTCCCCAAACACGAGGACCTCAAGGTAAGCATACAGTCAATAAAGTAAGTGTAAACGGCGGCGCGCATGCGCAGACCAGACCCGTTACAGTTATCTCGAGTTTTCTTTAAATCTTAAAGTATTTTTAATTTGTTTTTTTTTTTACTTTTAAAAACAAAAATATGAATTAGTAAACAATTATTTATCACATCAGTTTATTATCACTTCATCTTTGGAACTAATAGCATGTTAAGTAGGCTTGATGCCTATGAGCCCACAAGATTGCTCAGCTTTCCACTGTAGATTGCAGCGGTTTACAATCCATACAAACCATATATCCATTATTGACAATGCATGGACTCTTTCACATCTACGTTGTATAGTTCATCTGCCTTTGTACCTTCTCCAACAACAGGACATGCTGGAGTTCCCGGCTCAGGAGTTGAGGAAGTACTTCCGAATGGGGGATCACGTCAAAGTCATCGCAGGGCGATACGAAGGGGACACGGGCCTTATTGTGCGGGTGGAAGACAACTTTGTCATTTTATTCTCTGACCTCACTATGCACGAGGTGAGTCACCCCATGTAGACCATCAGTCATCTTAAAGAGAAACCGTAACCAAGAATTGAACTTCATCCCAATCAGTAGCCGATATCCCCTTTTACATGAGAAATCTTTTCCTTTTCTCAAACGGATCATCAGGGAGCTCTGTATGGCTGATATTGTGGTGAAACCCCTCCCACAGTGGGAGGTCATGGTCCTGACAGTTTCCTGTCTGTGAACCTCATTGCATTGTGGAAAATAAGCTGTTTACAGCTGTTTCCAACTGCCAAAAAAGCAAGTAGCATCTCCTTCCACTGACATCACCTGCCAGCAGTAATAATGTCACCATGTGTTAAATGTCAGAATGTAAATCAGGGAGCGGAAAGATTTTACAATGGGCAAACACTGAGTCTGTCTGTTGTATTCAAATTACCACTCTCAGTTTCCTGACTTTCTCAGGACTCTTATCGCGTTTTTAGCAGCCTTCACTTGTTAAAATGAAGGACTAAATAAAGTTAAACCTAAAGACAGCGCTTTACCATACAGACTTTGAGAAAAAGCAGAGTACCAGTTACATGAGCAGGAAAGTTTGATGGCTTACTTACTCTGTAAGGAAGCATAACTTCAATTTTGTAGCACTGTTAGAAAATCATAACAGTTTGCAGATTTAACCTCCTTGGTGGTTGAATTTTTCCGCCAAGGAGGCTGCATTGCACTTTTTTTTAAAAAAAATGTTTTTTGTTTCATGTAGCTACCTGAGTGGTAGCTACATAAAACACCACTAGAGGGCGCATGTGTCCCTCTAGTCCGATCGCCGCCGGCCACAAAAGTAAACAGGAGATTGCGTATAGAACGCGATCTCCTGTTTGGCTTCTCCTGTCGCCATGGCGACGATCGGAATGACGTCAGTTGACGTCAGACCCATCCGATCCAGCCCTTTGCGCTGCCCGGGACTGATTGGTCCGGGCTGCGCAGGGCTCTGGCGGGGGGCCCTCTTCCGCCGCTGCGTGCGGACAATCGCCGCAGAGCGGCGGCGATCGAGCTGGACGCGCAGCTAGCAAAGTGCTGGCTGTGCGTACAGCAATTTACAGAACAGGAATCACCCCACCAGGGGCTGAGATATCCTCCGGCGGCTTACCCCGAGCTCAGCTCGGGGTTACCGCTAAGGAGGTTAAATGACAAAATACGAAGGACATCTGTAAAGAAATAGTGGTTTTTTATCAGTTAAGTGAATATGACATTTATTTTAGACACACTGTATTTTCTACACTTAATCACCTCCTTTATTTAAGAATGTATAATATCTTTTTACAAGATTTTTCAATCCCTTTTGTTGTTGTAGCATCACACTCTTCCCCTATGGGTTGGGGGTGGGACTTCATGTTAATGCTGCTGAACAAACAGTTACCTGCATTCTGCAGTTAAATGACAAGCGGTGCAGAGAGAGACGAGATTAACCTTACAGTTGCAAGTTATGTTACACACAGAGAGTACCTTGTGTGGCAAATAAAATCAAACACATTTAACTATATCCTTTTCCAGAATTTTTCTTTCAAGTCAGGAATACATTCTCTCAAGTTTCTGTTGTTTTTCAAACACCTAATGAAATATTCTTGTATATAGTTTTTAGATGTAATTCCCTGATTTCTTCTCCTACTCCAGTTGAAGGTTTTGCCCCGGGACTTGCAGCTGTGCTCAGAGACGGCCTCTGGTGTGGATGTTGGGGGGCAGCATGAATGGGGAGAGCTGGTGCAGCTTGACCCACAGACGGTGGGGGTAATTGTACGTCTGGAGCGAGAGACCTTCCAGGTGAGTCTCATAGCCGGAGGCTAAAGGGAAAATAATCCTAGCCCAAAACAATTAGCTCAACCTTTTATTGACGTTACTTTTCACCTGTAGGTCCTTAACATGCACGGTAAGGTTGTCACAGTTCGGCACCAGTCTGTAAACCGGAAGAAGGACAATCGTTTTGCTGTTGCGTTAGACTCTGAAGAGAACAATATCCACGTGAAGGACATCGTCAAGGTCATCGATGGTCCCCATTCGGTGAGAGACTCACCAGTTGCTTTTTCTTCAACAGTCCTGTCTCAAGTGGCTCCTGCCCAGTATCTTTATCCTTATGATCCAGGTGTACAATCATTCACAGTTTCCTCCTTTTATTAATTTTTTCAGGGCCGCGAGGGAGAGATCCGCCACCTGTTCCGGAACTACGCCTTCCTGCACTGTAAGAAGCTGGTGGAGAACGGAGGCATGTTTGTGTGCAGGACCCGCTATCTGGTCCTTGCTGGAGGATCCAAGGTAAAGCTCATCATCAGTGTTTTGTAGCTACTTATACTTATTTGTCAGTTCCATTCCTCATTCTGCTTTACTTCCTCCTCAGCCTCGAGATGTCACAAATCTCACCTTTGGCTTTGCTCCAATGAGTCCTCGAATCAGTAGCCCCGCCCACCCTGCTGGCGGAGGTAAGTATCCTTTTAAGCCCCAGGCCAGCTACTTTTTATATGCATTTGATACGTTATTTTACATTTATTATACATAAAGAAACCCCCCCCCCCCCCCAAGGAAAAAAGTTCATATATCCTCAGCAACAGACAGCTGCCTCCTCACTCCCAGGCAGCCTGAATCTCTCCTTTTTAGTGCCCCGAAGCCATACCTCCCTAATGACAGAAGGCTTACCATGGCTTTAGACTGATTGGTAGGAGGGCAGAAGTGAGTTAGCAGGGAGCTGCTGATTACTGAGGTGAAATGAGAAGCCATGGATTTATGCAGCAGATTTTATTTTGCAAAAACAGTAAGGGCTTTTTGAGATTGCAAAGAATCTCTGGCAATTCCAAAAAGCGCTATTCTAATGAGTCAGTGCAGGAGAGCCCACAGGAGAAATTGTGATTTAGGCAAATTACATTTGCCGGTCCAGCAGCATGTTGGACTTGCGCCCACTGGGAACAGCGCTTGCGCTTCCTAAAGCGCACTTGCTTTGTGTGTCATTTTTGGCTGCGATTTGTGCCATGATTTGCTGATATTTGCAAGCGATGTACATGGGACTGTACAATGCTTACGATTTGCATTCTGCATTTTGAGTAAAGTTTTACCTACCTGCTGGGTGTGTGTGCGCGCACGCGAGGAGCAGGGCTACATGCGCAAAGATCCAGCATGTAGGTAGAACTTGATCCAAAACTCCACACAGGCATGCAAAATCGCTTTTGAACAGCTATTCAAAAGCAGTTACGCACCATTTAAAAAATGCTGCAGTACCTGTGATTGTGATATCCCTAATCGCAATCGCATCTGTGGGTTTGCAATCACTGACTTTTTCAGTAGCCTAGCAGTTTGGGAATCTCCTGCGATTTCAAAGTGTGGCTATGAGTGCACTAGCCGGCCGTAGCCTTTTTGGAGCAATTGCACTCCAATGTAAAAGATGGGAATGCTGCAAAATCGCCGTATAAAAGCTTTTGCAACAATTTTTAGGACCTGAACCTTGAAAAAAAAAATAGAAATTGCAATTGCTTCTAAACGTACCAAAAATTGCTGTACAACCCACTGGCAAAACCGCTGAGTTATTGCGATTAGTGATCTGTTCTAGGTGCCTGGCCTAACTATGTAATAAAAACAAACTCTATGCATAATTGTAAAGTTCTATCCCATGCGTATAAAAAAACTACCTCAACTCAGGTTTGAAAGGTTGTCTATGGTGTTGAGGAAAATTATCTCCTAACATTGAAATCTCAACTGATAAAAAAATTTAGCCAATAAGAGCCTGTAGCTGCCGATTTATCAACCAGCTACTTGATTATCCGCTACTGGCTTTGATTGGCCAGATTTCTCTCCGTCTCTGGTTTAGTAGAGATGTCCATTTTGGGAGATAGTTTTGTTCAATGTTGTCAGTCCTGGACTACAGTAGTATTACTTGTATTAATAGACATTGTCCATCATGCTGACAGGACAGCGTGGCGCTATGGCAGGCGGAGGAGCAGGAGGAGCAGGCAGAGGAAGAGGCCGAAGAGACAACGAGCTGATTGGCCAGACTGTACGGATTTCTCAAGGTCCATACAAAGGTGAGTGTGTTGTAGCTGGAATGCAGAAAAGGCATCATCATTTTTGTGGGGAAATGTGGAGAAGAAGAAATTTCAGTTTTTTTGAATACTATTTTTCTTTCTTAAAGATACTCTGAAGCAAACAAAAATGACTATTTTTACCTTCTAGTTCACTTCAGTATCTCATTTAGTGTAAACCGCCGCATCCCCACCGCAAAACAAGGGATAAACATCCACGTGCTGCCCTGAGAGGCAGAGCTTTCTGCTGTAGCTCTGCCTCTCCTGACGTCAATCGCCGTGCGGATCTCTGCCTCTCCCCGCCCCTCTCTGGAAAGGAAGAGTGAGAGGTGGCGATCCGCGGCGATTGACATCAATAGAGGCAAAGCTGCAGCTGAAAGCTCTGCATCTTTCAGGAAGCGCCGGCCGGATTGACCCCTGGGAATTGGGGGGGTGTAAAGCCCTCGTCTTGCGGTGGGGATGCGTCTGTTTACATCTAATGAGAGTACTGAAACGAACTAGAAGGTAAAAATAGCAATTTTTGTTCGCTTCAGTCTCTCTTTAAAGAGGAACTGTACAGACATATACAGCAGAATCCCTATTATCTGGCACAGACTGGGAATTGCCTAATGCCGGATATGTGTCCTTGACGGTTGCTTGACTAGTCGGCAACCAGTCCTAAAATAACACCTCATTATTTATTGAGAAAAGGGAGACCGAGAGCCCAATATAGTGTAGTATGTTGTATAAATAGAGAAAAATGTTAAAAGTAAGTATTATACTTACAAACCTGGGTTGCTCTAAGGCAACCACTGTATACGCAGGTGGGGAGATTAAGCCTGACCCCACTCAGGACTAAGATGTCGCTCTCTGTAGATAGGAAAAGAGGGTATATCACCCTTCCACCAAGGGTGGACAACTTAATATGCAAGGATACAGAGGCGCCAGTAGGATAAAACAAGATAAAAGGTTTAAAACAGTTTAGGTGGCGGTGGTGGACCGTCCACACACAAACAGACAAAAATCGCTGTTGATTGTAGAAAAAAAATTCACAATTTATTCACATACTCCTACATAAAAGTGCAACGCGTTTCACGGGCAAACATCCCGCTTCATCAGGCAATAAACGAACGGAGTATCTCACTGCAAAATGACAGAGATGTAAAGCATGTCAGGGAGCTGTATACAGACGTAGAAACTGTCAAAGAAAAACATCTCTTTTCTTGTTGGTGCAAAGTATGTCAACTATTATAATAGTATCTGTGGGGTAGTGGAAAGAATGAGGGGGGGAAAATACTATAGTGGGGGAATGTGAGCAGGGAGGGCAGGGTGGTGGGTTGTGACCAGGGGATGGAAAGTACTGGCATGGATAGGTAAATATAGCTGAATTGAGAACAAGCTATTGGGGATGTGTGTCCTGTGATATAATGAACTATGTGGAATGGGGATGGTGTAGCTTACAAGGCAATTTTCAACAACAAAACTAGCAAAGGTAAATACCCAGAGTGTCTGAAAAGGAGCTGTCTATGATTGAGGAAAAAGACAAAACTGACAAAAAAGACAGGCATGAAAACAATGATGATGATCAAACTTACCAGCTCTGAGTATATTGATAGCTTGGCACCTCTGTGCTATAGTAACTGTGTGTGGGGTTTAAATAGGGAGGCTAATTGTCTAATGAGTTGATTTGGATCAGGAGTGAGAGAGGGAGGGAGGGAGGGAGGGGCGTGTGTGATGGACTGAGGCTGTCACTAGCCGGGGTATATTATCGCCCCCTGGTGGTGCAGAAGTAAAATTCATTATGCACAAGTTATTATGTAGAATGTATACATATACAATTTAAAAAACAAAATAAAAACAAATTGCATACCTAAATACATACATATGTACATACATGTACCTTATTACACAAAAAGGCAAAAATATTTCGTATAAAAATATAGAAATCCATTATGTGCATGTATAGAAATAGAACAAGGCCTAAATTACAGTGCATGCCATTCCCAATCGCAGCAGTTGTCGACTGCTGGAATGGTCCCAATTGACCATGATAAAACTGGAAAGTAAGATTAAATCTCTTCTTATAGATATCCAGTACCATATAAATTATAACATTGTAATAAATATAAAAAAGCGCTGCGCTGCGTAATATGTTGGCGCTTTATAAATACAATAAATAAATAAATAATAAATAAAATTAAGTGTAAGCTACACCATCCCCATTCCACATAGTTCATTATATCACAGGACACACATCCCCAATAGCTTGTTCTCAATTCAGCTATATTTACCTATCCCTGCCAGTACTTTCCATCCCCTGGTCACAACCCACCACCCTGCCCTCCCTGCTCACATTCCCCCACTATAGTATTTTCCCCCCCTCATTCTTTCCACTACCCCACAGATACTATTATAATAGTTGACATACTTTGCACCAACAAGAAAAGAGATGTTTTTCTTTGACAGTTTCTACGTCTGTATACAGCTCCCTGACATGCTTTACATCTCTGTCATTTTGCAGTGAGATACTCCGTTCGTTTATTGCCTGATGAAGCGGGATGTTTGCCCGTGAAACGCGTTGCACTTTTATGTAGGAGTATGTGAATAAATTGTGAATTTTTTTTCTACAATCAACAGCGATTTTTGTCTGTTTGTGTGTGGACGGTCCACCACCGCCACCTAAACTGTTTTAAACCTTTTATCTTGTTTTATCCTACTGGCGCCTCTGTATCCTTGCATATCATTATTTATTGGTACACTGTCACTTTAAACCTTTTTAAAGAGAACCCGAGGTGTGTTTAAAGAATGTTATCTGCATACAGAGGCTGGATCTGCCTATACAGCCCAGCCTCTGTTGCTATCCCAAACCCCACTAAGGTCCCCCTGCACTCTGCAATCCCTCATAAATCACAGCAGTGCTGTGAGGCTGTGTTTACATCTGTAGTGCCAGTCTCAGCTGCTCCCCCACCTCCTGCATAGCTCCGGTCCCTGCCCCCGTCCCTTCCCTCCAATCAGCAGGGAGGGAAGGGATGCAGGCGGGGACTGGAGTTCTGCAGGAGGCGGGGAGAGCAGCAGACTGACACTTTAGAGATAAACACAGCCAGCTCTGACAAGCTGTTTGTCAGCAGCATGGCTGTGATTTATGAGGGATTGCAGAGTGCAGGGGTACCTTAGGGGGGTTTGGGATAGCAACAGAGGCTGGGCTGTATAGGCAGATCCAGCCTCTGTATGCAGATAATATTCTTCAAACCCACCTCGGGTTCTCTTTAAAGGTTTTTCATTTTCAGTGAACGTTTGATGCTATCGAGCAATCATTCATTTTTAAACTGGTGCACGAACGTGCTTGCGGGGGAACGACGAGCGCGCAGCAGCGGGATTGAGTGCAGGACGTGATTCTCATGTCCTGGAATTTTTAGGGAGGCAAATTAGGATGTGAGAGTTACGTCCAAGAATGGGAAGTGGTTGAAGGACATTGAAAAAAGAAAAAAAATATATTTTTATTATTTTAAAGCAGATACAGAAACTGACAACAAAATCATTTCCTGCGCAGGAGGGGTTGCTACTAACTGCTCCTTGTATACTCTAATAACCACCTTGCTGTTAGAAATCTCTACGGGTGGTGGGGAGGAGTTAACATTTCCAGCAGTGTGTGTTTATGGTCCTGACTCCACACATCGCACAAAGACATTTTCCTTTATCAGTGTGTCTCCCCCTCCCAGCATGGAGGCAGCAAGAGCCCAGGAAACAGGAGGTGCTGCAGACAGCCAGGAAAGTTTTATAACAAGTAGCCAGTCAGGATATCTCTCTGAGGCTGTGTTCTCAGAGATTGAACATTTTTTGTGTGTCAACAATTTTTTAAAGGACAACTGTAGTGAGAGGTATATGGAGGCTGCCATATTTTTTCCTTTTAAACAATGCACATTGCCTGGCAGCCCTTCCTTTCTATTTGGCTGCAGTAGTGTCTGAATCAGGCAAAAATCAAGCATGCAGCTCATCTTGTCAGATCTGATAATAATGTCAGATCCCTGATATGCTGCATGCTTGTTCAGGGTCTATGGCTAAAAAGTATTAGAGGCAGAGGATCAGCAGGACTGCCAGGCAACTGGTATTACAAGGAAATACATATGGCAGCATTCCTATCCCTCTCACTACAGTTGTCCTTTAAGTCCATGACATGCTTTGCCCCATCCCCAGACTATTAATATGAAAGCAGATTTTACCACTGTGCTACAACATAGCAGTCTGAATTATCAGACTGAATGCACTGTAAACTGGTCCTTATGCGATGTGAACTGGCCCTGAGATTGCCGACAGCTCTTCAGGGTGCTGTAGCTCTGGAGCGAGCAGCTACATACTATGGTACTGATAGACCAAGGATCCCCAGTACAGTGAGGGACCTAATTATTCCAGTCAGCCCAGATCATTGTTCAGTGTTGGGTAACAAAAGCAGGAAACTCTGTCATTTTGAGGCCTAAATATTACAGAGCTCTTTGCTCTGTGTCCATTCTCTGCTGCTTTGCAGTGTACTGTGTAATGGACATCTTCCATAGTCATATCAATAGAGCACCTTCTGAGGACAATATAGGCAGCAGCTAGCTACACTTGCATAGGAATCTGATGCAATGTTCATGGGAGGGACTGGGGCTGAGTTTGAACTGACACATTTCTGCATGGCTGAGACATTCTTTATTTAAAGGAACACTATCGATTGATATGTTTTTTTTTCAATTGAGATAGGAAATGTTTGGGAAATGCTGCTGAGTACTGGTGTATACATTTGAATCCTTATCTCTTTGTTTACCGTTATCTAATTCCTTTCACACTTTTCTGAAGGCAGTCTGCTGTAAACTGATGCCAGAATAAGCCATGTGGAGGGGGGGACACCATCATAGTGCAGTGTTCTCCCCAGAATTTTTTTCCAGCCGGGTGGCATGAAAAAATAGCCGGGTGGGGCAAGATGAGGGAATGCAGGGCCAGTGCTTCTGTGCGCAACTCTGCTTATAGCATAAGAGGAGATGGGACGATGACAGGGTGCTCATCAAAACTAGCCGGGTGGAGCACCCGGCTAAAAGAGCCTGGGGGAAAACTGTAGTGGACATCTGTTAACCCTGTGTGTGCAGAGAGCTCAGTCAGAGACAGGCAGAGCTTTCTCGCACAGAGAGCAGAGGAAATATGCAACATAAACGTGTGTGTGCGTGCGTGCGTGCGTGCGTGCGTGCGTGAAACCTGATACCTGAGAGGCTTTTCTTTTCATATAACTTTGCTTCAATTTTACACTGTTCTTAGCATGTCAGACTGCAGGGATTCTTACAGATTCATACCTCTGCAAATGAGACATTCCAAACGTAGCTAAAATCTACGTACAATGAATTAAAGCTTTTGCCTCTGATATTTACCATGAAAAGTAGGAAAATGTTTACACAGCTACTTAGACATTATTTGTACATGTTCATTTTAGAACACTTGGTTCAATAGCGTTCCTCTAATGTTCACTCTGCTGACCACAATGGTTTCTCTTCCAGGCTACATTGGAGTCGTGAAAGATGCCACAGAATCCACAGCCCGTGTTGAGCTGCATTCAACGTGTCAGACTATCTCTGTGGACCGACAGCGCCTCACTACAGTGTCAGTAACATACCTGGCCTATTCCATGAGCCCTGTTAAAGAGAACCAGAGACTAAGCACCCTCATGTATTTCACCATATACATCAATAGGAACATGACAGTAAACACCTACCCTGCTCTCTGTTTCATTCTTCTCTGCTAAATCTGCCAGTTATCAGCCCTGATAAGAATCCCCGACTGATCATTAAGTCTAGCTTTCACCGGAATGATTATAGCTGAGTCAGTCTTCAGTGATGTCTTTTCAAACCCAAGTCATGGCCTTATGGCTCTGCTTTCCTGCTATTTGTCCTCGAAACAGCAAAGCAGAGCCATAAGGGGTCAGGCTTGGGCTTGAAAAGACATCACAAAAGACTGACTCAGCTATAATCATTCCGGTGAAAGCTAGACCAGTGGTTACCAAACTTTTTTGGGTGAGGGCACCCTTGATGGCTTTGAAATTTTTCAAGGCACCCCTCGGCAAAAACAACTACAGAAATGCCGTTATGACCTTTAGCAGGCAACGACTCACTCCAAGTAGCTAGTAATGCTTATTAGGCACCACAATTACTCTCATGTTCAACTTCAACCATGGTTGGGGGGACTAAAGGTTAACTAGTAGGTAATGCAGCCAAATTATATATCAATGTGCAGTTGCATTACCTGATAGTATTGCATAAAGGATGGGGATGCATGCCGAGGCACCCCTGAAAGGTATCCGAGGCGCACCAGGGTGCCGCGGCACCCGGTTTGAGAACCCCTGAGCTAGACTGAATGCTCAGTCGGGGATTCTTATCATGGCTGATAACAGGCAGATTTAGCAGAGAAGGATGAAACGGAGAGCAGGGTAGGTATTTACTGTCATGTTCCCATTGATATATATGGTACAATACATGAGGGTGCTTAGTCTCTGGTTCCCTTTAAAGTGGATGCATGTTGTATTTTTTGGGGGGACAAGCTGACTAGGGGGAAATTAATGGTTGGACTTTATAGGGAAGGGATCTCGAATGCCTTTGCCAGACCCAGTAACCTTGGCCATATAGGTTGCTTTCACAGATCTCTCCCCTGGTGGTGCCTAACCCTGAGAGCCCCCCAACACCCCCCCCCCCCCTGCACCTTAATCAGACATGTTGCAAGATGTCAGGCCGACTTGCTGGATCAGCTGTGCAGCAGTAACGGTGAGCAATATTGGGGCGAGCGTTGAAAACCCTGGCGATGTTCCCCCAATTTGTGTGTGCATGTATGTCATGGATATGTGCTACAATGTGCAATTATACATTACCTGTCCTGTGTCGCGGTGCCCGTCCGTCTTTCGCCTCTCTTCTATTAGCTGCATATACGCTGCTGGCGCGTGGCATCACACGCACCACGCCGGCAGTATGTGATGTCCGTGCCATGCCGGACATAAACACACACACGGACATTGCGAGCTCAGCCAATTCCCCAGAGATTTCAAGCTGAAATCGGCCTGCGGTGTATGGACAGCCAACAGATCTCTAATAAGATTCAATTAACCCCCTTGGCGGTATGAAAAATACCGCCAGGGGGCAGCGCAGCAGTTTTTTTTTAATTATTATTTTTTTAAATCATGTAGCGAGCCGAGGGCTCGCTACATGATAGCCGCTGCTCAGCGGCATCCCCCCAGCCCCGCCGATCAGGAAATCCCGTTCAAAGAACGGGATTTCCTGGAGGGCTTCCCCCGTCGCCATGGCGACGGGGCGGAATGACGTCAGCGACGTCGGGACGTCATTGGGAGACCCGATCCACCCCTCGGCGCTGCCTGGCACTGATTGGCCAGGCAGCGCTCGGGGTCTGGGGGGGGGCCGCGCGCCGCACCGGATAGCGGCGATCGGGCGCGCGGCGGCGGCGATCGGGGTGCTGGCGCAGCTAGCAAAGTGCTAGCTGCGTCCAGCAAAAAAAAAAATTAAGTAAATCGGCCCAGCAGGGCCTGAGCGGCACCCTCCGGCGGCTTACCCCGTGTCACACACGGGGTTACCGCTAAGGAGGTTAAGAGAGAGATTTGTCTCTTGACCAAAAATGCTCATAATTGCTAGATGTATTGGCACCTTTAAGGGGCCCATACACCTAACGATTTTCCTGCCGATAGAATCTGCAGTGAAATTGTTGCGCAAAACGCGGACCGAACGATCGATTTCCGTCCAAAATTGATCGTACCCGTCGATCCCTCCGGAAGACTTAGCTCGTTCGCCCGCGGGTCGGGAGTGTGTCTATAGGGGCGTTCGAATGACCGACGCTAGCGACAATACATTACCTGTTCCGCCGGCGCGTGTCCCCGCTCTCTCACCTGTCCCTTTTCCGCTGGGCTCCGGCAGGCTTCACTCCTTCCTGGCCCGACAGGAAGTTTAAACAGTAGAGTGCCTTCCACTGTTGAAACTCCCCCCGGCAGGAAGTAAAGTGAAGCTTCAGCCCTGGAGCCCAGTGCGGAGAAGACAGCAGAGACCAGGAGACCCGCGCCGGCCGGATTAGGTAATGTATGCGCGGGGGGGAGGGCTTGGGGCGCGGCGGCAGCAGCTCCACAGATTGTGAATCAGTTTCATAGTGAAATCGATTCACAATCTGTTTGCAGTAAAGGCAGCCATCAGATTCGATCAGAGAGGGACCTATCTGTTGGTCGATCTGATGGCAAATCGACCAGTGTATGGCCACCTTAAGACTAGCCAGCAGAGTCTGCCCTGTGCTGAGTTATCTCACATAAGATAATGCGGGTGGGGTTGCTGAAAGGTTAAGGCTGTTTCCCACTTGCTTCCGGATCAGGTGCGACCAATGGGAGAGGACAGAATTATGTCTCCTTTGATGGCTATATGGGGAAGGCATCTGCCTGGCCCGGGATTGTCGCGGACTGCACAGAAGTTCGGCCTGCTTACTGAAAGGGTTTCCTGCAGATCCGTTGCAGCGTGCCAAGTGTGAATGACGCCTATGTATAACATAGGAGCCATTCACTCTCCACTTAGCAATGGCCGGAGAATGGACAAAAAAAATGTCCATTCTCAGCACTAGTGGGAACAGAGCCTAATTCAGTTATGTGGGGAATAAAGCCACAGGAGCTTTGCACAAGTTTTAGAAGTGGTATTTACCACTTTTTATTTCTACAACAGATTAGCACTAGTGTTTCACTATTTTACTAGTATGACATTTCTAGAAATTCATGCAAAACTAGTGCAAAAGTCTAAGTACATAATTTACTCTCAGAACCCATTCAGATTACAACTGTAATTAAAGTGAATCTAGCGAAGCTGAAAAAAAACAAAACAGAAATTTGCCGAAGGAGAGGGAAGGCTCTGAGCCTCCCTGTTCCTCTCTTTGTCCCCACGTTCCCCTGAAGGTTCCTCAGTTCTTATATCCTGCCGCGGAAGGCTTCCGAAGAGGGGCTGCTCCACGCTGCGCATGAGCGAGCGAGAGAGGGCGCTCACGCATGCTCAATACGGATCGACACGTCTTTGGGAGCACTCGGGCTCCTAAAGACTTCCAAAGCCTGGGGCAGCAGCAGGGAGCAGTGATTGCTAACGGAGAACGCGGGGACCAGGAGAGAAACGGGAAGGACCTAGAGCCTTCCCTCTCCTTAGGTGAGTATCTTTTTTTTTTTCTTCCCAGCTTTGCTTCAGATTCCCTTTAAATAGGTAGAAAATAGAAAGAAAAACATTGCTTTGATAAATGTAGCCCTGCCAGTTGTCATGTGATATGAAGAATGTTCTTATCTATATATATATATATATAATAGACTAAGTGCCTCAACCTTCAAACAAGAAGAAGTACTTTGCATGAGAAAATTTATGCGTGCTCAAACACCAAGTTTAAGGCCTCTTTTCCACGGACTGTTGAGCTGTGTGCTCAGCAAGCAGTTACCAGGCAGCAGTGAGCAGATACCAGGCAGCAGCAAGCAGTTACCAGGCAGCAGTGAGCAGTTACCAGGCAGCAGTGAGCAGTTACCAGGCAGCAGCGAGCAGTTACCAGGCAGCAGCGAGCAGTTACCAGGCATCAGTGAGCAGATACCAGGCAGCAGCGAGCAGTTACCAGGCAGCAGCGAGCAGTTACCAGGCAGCAGCGAGCAGTTACCAGGCAGCAGCGAGCAGTTACCAGGCAGCAGCGAGCAGTTACCAGGCAGCAGCGAGCAGTTACCAGGCAGCAGCGAGCAGTTACCAGGCAGCAGCGAGCAGTTACCAGGCAGCAGCGAGCAGTTACCAGGCAGCAGCGAGCAGTTACCAGGCAGCAGCGAGCAGTTACCAGGCAGCAGCGAGCAGTTACCAGGCAGCAGCGAGCAGTTACCAGGCAGCAGCGAGCAGTTACCAGGCAGCAGCGAGCAGTTACCAGGCAGCAGCGAGCAGTTACCAGGCAGCAGCGAGCAGTTACCAGGCAGCAGCGAGCAGTTACCAGGCAGCAGCGAGCAGTTACCAGGCAGCAGCGAGCAGTTGTGAGAGTTTGAGAGCTATTTCACTGCCTATTCACAGTCCATGGAAAAGAGGCCTTACCCTAGCAAGTCTGACAATGCAAATCTGGCCTAATTGGCTATTCATGAGGCAATGCTCATGCAAATGCATGCACAAACCAATACCACAAAGCAGTCACCCTGCTACATGCTACATTAGCACTATCCGGCTTAGTGCACACCAGAGCGGTTCGGCAGCGTTTTGCGATCCACTTGCGGCTGCGGATACGCTTGGGTAATGTATTTCAATGGGCTGGTGCACACCAGAGCGGGAGGCGTTTTGCTGAAACGCATACTCCCGAGGTGAGGCATTTTTTGGATTGCGGAGGCGTTTCTGCCTCCAATGTAAAGTATAGGAAAAACCCAAACCGCTCTGAAAAACGGCAGTTCAGAGCGGTTTTGCAGGCGTTTTTGTTACAAAAGCTGTTCAGTAACAGCTTTACTGTAACAATATATGAATTCTACAACACTAAAAACGCTTTACAAAACCGCAAAATGCTAGTTGAAATGCTACAGAAAAATAAGAAAAAGCATTTCAAAATCTGCTAGCATTTTGCGGATCTGTTAGCAGTTTTTGGTGTGCTCCAGGCCTCCAGGAGCGCCACGGGGAGGATTCCCAATGCCCCCTTTTTATACAACTGGGGGGACCGCAGGGTCCCAGGCTCTCTCACTGCCTGGAAACCACAGCGGCACCCCGGAGGGGGAGGTTGGGTGGCGTGGACGACCCCCCCCCCCCCCCCCAAGTGTGGCCAGCGCCGGGGATAGCCGTCTGCACCCACCTCCCAATATTAAAAACAGGCACTTACCTTAACGTCCATTGCGTTCTGCTACATGTGCATTAATTTGGGGGCACCACATGAGAAAGGAGAGAAGCATGGGTCACCCCGAGCTTTAGAGCTCAGGGCTGGCTCACATACAGCACTCCAGAGTGGGGGGGGGGGAGGACAGGCGCACTCACTCCAGGGTTCACACCACCGGAGCAAGCCATCCACCACCTGCCTCCAAAGGATACAAACTGCACAAAATGCTTTCCATGAGAAAATTAATGCGCATGTAGCAGAACCCAATGGACGTTAAGGTAAGTGGCTGTTTTTAATATTAGGAGGTGGGTGCGGACGGCTCTCCCCAGCGCTGGCCATGCTTGGGGGGGGGGGGGGGGGGGCGGCTGCGCCACCCAGCCTCCCACTCCGG
Organism: Hyperolius riggenbachi; assembly: GCF_040937935.1. Taxonomy (NCBI): domain Eukaryota; kingdom Metazoa; phylum Chordata; class Amphibia; order Anura; family Hyperoliidae; genus Hyperolius; species Hyperolius riggenbachi. Next base: position 60,493,321 of record NC_090653.1, on the reverse strand, counting down.
GGTGCCGCTGTGGTTCCCAGGCAGCGAGAGAGCACTTTGCAGTATTGGTTTTTTGACCCTGCATAGTTTGGCATGCGAAAGCAAATGCATATTTGCATGAGCATTGCCTCATGAATAGCCAATTAGGCCGGATTTGCAAAGCCAGACTTGCTAGGGATAAACTTGGTGTTTGAGCACGCATACATTTTCTCATGGAAAGCCTACTTCTTGCTTCAAGGTTGAGGCACGTACTGTATTAGATAGATAGATGCGGCGTATGCTACGACGCGGGTTGGCTAGTAGTTTATATAGAGACAGTGACTAGCATGCTTATCCATGTAATTCATGATTCTTGTATTTCTTCCTCAGTGGTGCTCGTCGTGCAGGAGGAATGACCTCTACTCATGCCAGGACCCCTATCTACGGCTCTCAGACCCCCATGTATGGTACCGCCGGCTCCAGAACCCCCATGTATGGCTCACAGACTCCAGTACACGACGGTATGCTTATTCCTCATTGTCTTTCTCAAGGGTGAAGAGCTCAATGTCGAACCCAGAGCTTGATTTCAGTGGGCCGAAATTAAACTCTGGGACCAAGTTGCAGAGTGACATAACTGTCTAGTGGCCACCCCTCTCACTTATAAAGTTCCCCGCTGTCTGATAGCTCCCCTACACCCCCTATACATTTCCCAGATGTTTAGTGGTCCTCCCCATCCCCTATACATTTCTCTGATGGTTAGTGGTCCTCCCTCCCTTACACAGTTTCCTGGTGTCTAATAGCCCCCTCCTTCCCCTATACAGTTCCCTGATGTTAAGTGGCCCTCCCTACTCTATACAGTTTCCTGGTGTCTTGTGCCCCCCCCCCTCCTATACAGTTCCTTGATGTCTAGTGCTTTCATCCTCCCCATATGGCTTCCCTGGTGATCTAGGTCTTCACCTCCAGTATAGCTTCTCTGGTGATCTAGAGTGGGCCAAACATAATGCAAAGTGGGGAAACCACTCGGGGGGGCCAAATTTGATGGTTCCGAGGGCCAAATTTGGCCCACAGGCCTGAGTTTGACATGTATAGTCTATATTGTGCCATCACCCTACATCATGGTGTGTTAGTCCTCTGACCCTGATTACTTCTCTGCAGAGCCGGATCATCCACAAGGCAATTCTAGGCAGCTGCCTAGGAACTGGAGAGAGTCTAGGGGACTGGTGGATGCCCCCAACAAATCTAACTAAAAAAGCCAGATGATCATCAAGGGTGGACAACAAATGTTATCTTGCTTAGGGCCCCATTTCATCTGAATCCTTTTCTGTTTCTCAGGGAGTCGTACGCCCTACTATGGATCCCAAACTCCTGTACACGATGGAAGCCGGACTCCCGCACAGAGTGGCGCCTGGGATCCCAACAACCCAAACACCCCTTCAAGGTAACTTTATTTAGTTGAATTTTACTGACTCTTATATGCTGGTATCTCAGACCACTGGAGGGCGCACTCTGCTCAATAGTTTTTTTGCTCTTTCTGTTCACTGTGCGATTACATTCCAGGCTGTGTTTAACTAAGCAGAAGCCAGTACTTCCTGGACTGGATTAATTCACGGTTGTGATATTAGTAAATGTTATTGCCAGTTCTTACCTCTTTGGCCTCAATTCACTAAGGCCCGTTTCCACTACTACGGAAATCGGGCTGAATCAACAGAGTTTCTCCGCAGGCAAATCGCGCAGGGAAACTGCCACAGGGGATAATGCTGCCGCCTGCCGAATGGCTTGCCTTAGCGTTTCGGCCGACATTGCAGCATTTTGCCGTGCAGGTGCAGCGAATCCGTCGGCTGCGTACTCACTGAACAAGGAAGTGCCGCCACGTCTTGCAGGACGCATGGTGGCTACTGGAAACGGGCCCTAAGCATTACTGCATTCGGTAATGCTAAAAACGGCTGATGTTGCCGATCACCTTCCCAAATTCCAATTCATTAGCTAATGGGAACCCATATTTAAATAAAAAAAGTCAGATACTCACCTAAGGAGAGGGAAGGCTTGGTCCTAATGAGCCTTCCCTCTCCTCTCCCGGTGCCCCCGGTGCTGCGTTGGCTCCCCGCTCGCATCTCCCGCCGAGGGGACTTCGGAAGTTTTCGGGGCCTGAGTCCTCCCACACTCAGGCTCCCGAAGCATTTCCGAAGCCTCCCTTCGGCCGGGAAACAGCGGTATTTGACCGAAACAGTCGAATACCGATACGGGGGGAGCCAGCGCAACAGCGGGGACCGAGAGAGGAGAGGGGACGCTCTATGGGACCCAGAGCCTCCCTCTACTTAGGTGAGTATCTGACTTTTTATTTAAATATGGGTTCCCATTCACTTTAAACCTATTACCACACAGAAAATTAGAGTTACCGACTAGTGAGGTAAATCACCGACTTGTGTGGTAATTGCCTCGAGAAATGCCAAGAGATTGCAATTCACAAAGATTTATGCATTCGGTAAACCAAGCAAAAGTGTTTGATATTTTTCTCCCGCTCATAGCAGCCGATAACTCACACTTTCCATGCTTCCTCCATGCGGTAACTTTGACCGACAGCCTTTAGGAAGAGCCAGGTAGCCCTGCTTCTCAAACTGATTTAATAGATATGATGGAAGGCAAGTCTCTTAAATACAGCGCGTGCAGGGTAGTGCTACGTAGAGTGAACTCCTAAATTACGTGTGCTGCTTACTAAGTTCCGGCTGTTCCCTTTATCTGCCACGAAAGCAGAATGTGTAATTTAGGAGCAAATGCTACGCAGCACTATCACGCGTAGCGTGCTCTGATTAATGCACGCTGTGACTTTTAGGCTTAATGAATCAAGGTGTATGTGCCTTGATTCTGAGCATAAAATAGCCCCCCATGATCCTAACACAGTCTGTCAGGTGAGGAGTGTGCATTGTGCAGCTTGTTACTCATGCAGGAAAAGGGAATACCTGGGCAGTGTGTACTGAAACACAGTTATCAGATAAGTGCAGTCCATGCCATGGGAGATTAGCAGACTAAGCCACCGCTTGCATTGGTGTAAGAATGATCTACTTCTTCCATTCATAGGGCGGATGAAGAGTATGACTACAGATATGACGACGAACCATCTCCTTCTCCGCAAGCCTACGGAGGAACGCCCAACCCCCAGACTCCAGGTTATCCGGATGTGCCCTCTCCACAGGTCACTGCCCCATACCATCCGCAGACCCCTGGGACCCCTGCCATGTAAGTAACATTTACCTTTACTTTAAAGTCTTATACACATCTCAGTGTCCTTGGCTGACTCTTGTGTGTGTTCAGCGGTCCTGACGTGGCAGCAAGTGATCTGGAGTACCGGAGCAAGTTAGAGCCATTGCTCATCTCCTTGGCCCTCCTGCTTTGTCATTCGCCCACTTCCATAGCAACAGAACGTGTCACTGGGCTCTAGGCTAGTGACATAATTTGGCCCTACACTGTAGTCTCAGTGATCAAGGTCCAATGCCTGTGGGCAACAGCAGGTGTGCTTGTGCATGTAGCCTAAAATAAATCCGGGTGGGGAACCTCTGTTCAAAAATCATATCTTCCCAAGGCTGCCCATGCCGCCATCCGGCCGATCGCCACCTGGGACCCTCCTGCAGATCTCCTCCGCTCTTCTTTTCATGCATGAGCGAAATTACATGGAGATGTTCATGAATGAAGAAGAGCGCGGTTGAGGGAGAAAACGAACAAGCTCTTGTCAGATCTCTTTGTGGCGGGGTCCACGTGTGGCAACCATGGACCGGAGGATGGCATGGGAAGCCTCTGCAGGATCTAAACTTTAGATAAGATATATAGACAAGTTACTTGTTATAGTTAGTTTTTCATCTCGGATCCGCTTTAAGTCTGAAGCAAGAACTAGTTTCACAGCCTAAAGCAACCCGTCATAATCCTGCTTTTATTCACTGTATTGTAGGGCTATAAATGGCAGTGTCTGGTTGCTATGAGAAACAAGATAAGATCCAGTTAAATTAGCCATGGATCTTTATCCAGTTCTGCTCCTCAAACCAAACTAGTGTGAGGCCACATAACAAATATTAGATACTTGGATGTTTGGGGAAGCCCAGAACAATGTATTTAGCCAGATGCAGCAGGCAGATAAGTGGGGGACCATGTTATTTAGTCTCGCATGCCATCATGACTGAAGGTAGATCCGTAGAAGGTGGTTTGCTACGAGATTATTGAATTATGTGTTGCAGAGGGAACTGGAGTGCTGGATCGTCTTAGTCGTATGCAGGCCAAGTCCATTCTCTTCCTTACGTCTCTTTCTCGAATGTGTTGCATTGTGCATCACGTCATTGTTCCTCCTCTCCCCTCCATAGCAATAGAGCGCGTCACTAGCCTATAGGTTACAGCACTCAGCTCCGAACTGTTGCCTGAGCGATCAAGTCCCCAATCCTGCAGTGAGGGCTTGTTCACATCTATGGCTTTTTTGCCCTTTTTTTAAGCGCCGGCGATTTTGAAACTCGCCCTAAAAAGCTTGTGCAATGATTCCCTATGAGAGTGCTCACATCTGTTTGTTTCCGAGCGAAGCGCTGCCTGTACCATTTTCTGAGCGTTTTTGCTCAGTAGAAGGTACAGGGAAATTGCAAAGCGCTTGAAAAATTGCGTTGTATAGCGCTTTCCCCAGCGCTTTTAAGAATAAATACATTGTATTTATTATTTTCCGGGTCAGAGTTCACTTCCTGACTGACGGAACCAGGTAGACCAGCACCCAAATGGGGACAGATGTGTGCTAGAGTGGATAGACCCAGTAGCCCTGAATGGGGTTTTTTTTGCGTTTGTTTTACGCATACATTTTTACGCATACATAGATACTTGTACGCATATAGTAATGCGTATTTTTTTACGCGTATACTGACGTTTTACGCATGCGTACAGGCGTACGTCATGAGGTCACCATGACATTCCAGGAAGTGTATTTGGCATGACACACGGGAAAGGAGCTGTAGTTCCCCATCAGGTCCTCCATACTTTGTCAGTTAGAGGGAGGAGGTAAGAACTATTTCAAATTCTTAGGACTGAGTGTGATTGGTCTTGTGGCATAGTGGGTGTAACTTTCTAGGTTGCCTTGCAGTTCCCCATCAGGTCCTCCATGTCCTCTCTGCGTCCTGATTGGTTGTTGTGCACTGATGACTTGTATATATAAGAGTGGCAATTATGTTGTATTTCAGAGAGAGCCTGATACAGCTTGAGGAAGGACCTTGTCCGAAACAGCGTCTGTCGCTGTTATGGCTATCTCTTTGTCTTTTTAAACAATAAAAGAGCTATATATTACTGACGTGGTGCTGTGAACTCTTCGTGTTGGACTTTACTTGACCCATTCAGGGCTACTGGGTCTATCCACTCTAGCACACGTCTGTCCCCATTTGGGTGCTGGTCTACCTGGTTCCTGCATTTATAGCCCACGACGTTGGCACCATGGGTGACACAGAAGGAAGCCTTGCTGCTATTACCTTGGCTTACACCAATGATCAAGCTGTCCGTGTTATGTCTGAAGTTGCTGGAGGAGTGTCCTTTTTACAACAACCGGATCATCTTTTCTTGAAAAGAGAATTGGAACAGCTAAATCGCAGACGCATTGACTATGACATCCATGCGAAAACCTTGGCGGAATACCACCGCGTCGGACGCATTCCTAGACAAATGAGGGCCAATGTGCCTCCAACAATGTTTCCGAAGGATGGTGAGTTTTGTACCGGGTGGGAACATATCTGGAACAAGGCAGCATTTGATGCTATGGTACATCTGGTGATCAGAATACAACGTGAACTTTCCATCCTGGATGATAAGATCGCCAAAATGATTACAGATCTCCAAGCGTTGCTGTCATTGGAGGAATTCACCAGTTTTCAGGAGCAACTGAAGTCCAAATTAGAGATCTATCAATCCATGGCAGAGGTGGAGAAAAGAGATAAATTTCAAAGAGATAGTAATGACTACTCATCCGGCTTTGTATATGCATGGCAGAAAGTTTCGTTTGGTAGAGGCAGAAGGCCTCCCGTATCGAAATCAAGAAAGCCTCGGCAAACACCTAAACGGTCACCAAGATCTGGTGGGGGTAACAATTCCACTGATGTCCCAATATCATCTGATGATAGTGCTGCTAGTGGCTCCCAACGAAAAAACGAATCAAGCGGAAACAACAACGACAGGGTACGCGTACCTCTGTCCAACAAGATGAATTTGAGAGAACGAAGGAACCAGACTCCTCGTTAGTGGTGAATATATCCAGTTATCAATTGAATGACACAGAGTTACGAGTATTGAATCATGGCCTTGGATTCTGTCCAACCAACCCGCCTGACTTTTTCCTCATTGAACAAGAGTGTTTTCGCTTTTTACGTAATATCAAGCTTAAAGTTTTTTTCACCAATAATGCTTTTTTGTCCAGATCTCAATCTCCTGAGGAGGGACTTTTTACAGCTAAAGAGTTCGGTTTGAGAAAGAAAAGTTCTTTTTCTCTGCCAAGTAATCCTGCAATTGATATGTTTGCCTCAAGAATTTTGGAAGATGTTCGATCTTTGGAGAGTAATTTCCGTAGTGGACATTTACAGTATAGGTCCAACATGAATCAATCTGAGAGATTGGCTCTTAAGAGATTGCAGACAAACTTAAACATCACTATTAGGGCGGCTGATAAAGGGGGTGCAGTGGTGGTCCTTGATGCTAGCTATTATAAGGAAGACATTTTTTCTCAATTGAATCAACCTGATGTTTACAAGAGACTTACTGGCGATCCTATTCACCGTATACGCAAAAGGATACAGACTGTGTTAGATCAGGCTTATTCTAGAAACATCATAGACAAAGATATGCGTAGATTTTTGTCCTGTGACCACCCTGCTACCCCTCAATTTTACACACTACCGAAAATCCATAAGAACCTACTCTGGCCACCGGGGAGACACATTGTGGCCGGGGTAGGTTCGATTTTTGTCCCTTTGGCTCAATTTTTGGACAGGCTGTTACAGCCTTTTGTTGTATTGTTGGATTCATATTTAAATGATACAACTATGTTTCTTGATAAGTTGAACAATTTGGATGTCGGATCTTCTGACATTTATTTGGTCACTCTTGATGTGGAAAGCCTCTACACCTCCATCCCACATGATGGGGGTGTAGAGGCTGTAGATTGGTTCCTACTTACTCGATCGGATCTCTCTGAGGGGCAGAGGAAATTTGCTATTGCTTTACTTAGGATTATATTGGAGGAAAACTACTTTGTCTTTGAGGGCGTATACTATCAGCAGTGTAGGGGGACCGCCATGGGGTCAAATGTGGCCCCCTCCTACGCAAATCTTTATATGGGCCTATATGAAGAGGCATTTGTTTATACACACGAATATTATCGTAGGCATGTTGTATGCTGGCTACGGTATATCGATGATATTTTTTGCGTGTGGAGGGGGTCCCAGGAGGCCCTGGCGGTCTTCCTCACTGATTTACACGAGAGCTGTCCAAGTACTCGGTTGACGGCCCATGTACACTCTGACCGTGTTGCCTTCTTAGACACTGTGGTAATCCGATCTGGAACGACATTCCAAACAGATTTATTTGTTAAACCAACTGACCGAAATTCTTTACTGGAATTCACCAGTTTTCATCCTATCTCTACCCGGGAACATATTCCGGGCGGCCAGTTGGGTAGGGTTAGAAAGATTGTCACAGACCCTGCCGTCAGAGAGACCCGTATTGTAGAGATGAGGGAAAAGTTCAGGCGTAGAGGTTATCCAGAATACACCTTGGAACAATTACCTTCACGTAGGAAACGTGTCTGGGCCAAGACTCCCCTTTGTCTCCCGTTACAATACCTGCAGCAATCAGCTGGGATCTATTGTGAGGAGACATTGGGGCCTCTTGAAGGAATCCTTTCCTCATATTGAGGAGTTCCGCTATCCGCCCCTATTTTCATTCAAGCGGGCCCAGACAGTTAGAGACAAAATCAAACCCAAGTCTACTACCCCTGTGGTGACCTCTAGAAGAGGCACTTTTCCTTGTTTGGGCTGCCATTTATGCAGTCATATTGTGAGGGGTGATACGTTTGCGCATCCATCCAGGTGTGAGAGGTTTTCCATACGGGGCCTCTACACCTGTGACTCATCGTATGTCGTTTATTTACTTAGATGCCCTTGTGGGTTGGTTTATGTGGGTGAAACCACACAGCGGCTGCGCGACTGTATCTCCTCTCACAAATCTGCTATTAGGACACGTAGTACAGAACAAGCTGTTTCTCAGCATTTTACTTTGTGCCGTCACACGGTTTCACAATTAAGAGTCCAAGTCATAGATGGGGTTCCTGGGGATTTCAGGGGTGATAGAGCAAAGGAACTCCTCAGGAGGGAAGCTTTTTGGATCAAACGCCTAGGCGCATTGGGGAATAGTGGATTGAATAGGGACTATGATCTCTCATTTTGTATTTAGCTCTGTTGTCTTTTGATACATGGATTGGCTTGATTGTGGGTGGGGGTAGGGGAGTAGTATGCTAGTGATATCTTGAGATCCACATTCTTTTCCCCTGTTGGGGTCAGTAGTAGTTGGAGTATATCCAGGCTTTAATATATGTGATGTATGTCTCTTTTATGTAATTGGGACGCGGGGATGATATGGGTGGACCTGTGTTTTGAGTTTCACCACTTCAGATAGGCCAGCCCACAGCCATTAATTTTGGCCACTTTGTTGATGTTCTTATACTTTTGGTATTTTTTGATATCCCCATGTGTCGTGCCAATATTTCTTCCCAATAGAAAGTTTTTTATGCGTTTGAGGGGCCCTTTATGCGTCTTTTTCTGCATACATGTACTCTATGCTGTTTTTTTTGCGTTTGTTTTACGCGTACATTTTTACGCATATAGTAATGCGTATTTTTTTACGCGTATACTGACGTTTTACGCATGCGTACAGGCGTACGTCATGAGGTCACCATGACATTCCAGGAAGTGTATTTGGCATGACACACGGGAAAGGAGCTGTAGTTCCCCATCAGGTCCTCCATACTTGTCAGTTAGAGGGAGGAGGTAAGAACTATTTCAAATTCTTAGGACTGAGTGTGATTGGTCTTGTGGCATAGTGGGTGTAACTTTCTAGGTTGCCTTGCAGTTCCCCATCAGGTCCTCCATGTCCTCTCTGCGTCCTGATTGGTTGTTGTGCACTGATGACTTGTATATATAAGAGTGGCAATTATGTTGTATTTCAGAGAGAGCCTGATACAGCTTGAGGAAGGACCTTGTCCAAAACAGCGTCTGTCGCTGTTATGGCTATCTCTTTGTCTTTTTAAACAATAAAAGAGCTATATATTACTGACGTGGTGCTGTGGACTCTTCGTGTTGGACTTCCTGACTGACGCCAGGAAGTGAAAAAACAAATCGCTCTGCAAAAGTGCTTTAAAAAGCGCTTTATACAAAATCGCAGCGCGCAGCTAAGCGTCGGGAGGAGAAAAAAAACGCAAAATCGATGCCTTCATCGATTTTGATTTTAGCCAAATTGTAAATGTGTACGGACCTTTACTCTGTGCCTTTTTTGACGCATGTCCCTCTGACTTGTTTCAGTAAATTTGATTTTCCATGGATGAGACACCCGGCATATCCACAGTCTGCTCACCATCTTCCTCTTGTAACCCATAACAGGTACAACACAGACCAGTTCTCTCCGTATGCCGCTCCTTCACCGCAAGGCTCTTACCAGCCTAGTCCAAGCCCACAGAGCTACCATAATGTGGCACCGAGTCCTGTTGGCTATCAGAACACGCACTCTCCAGCCAGCTACCATCCAACCCCATCACCCATGGCTTATCAGGTAAGATCTCCGACACTAAGCATTGCATGTCAGACGGGTGTAGTCCTAACACTACTTCTGTGCAGGTCTCAACTAAGGTCCCTACTTGTTCTATGGGTCATCAGACCGATGCTCTTTTTCATAACTCTATTGCTGAGTCATTAAAGTGGAACCTTAATCGATCTGTGACATGATGATATAGACGTGTTTATACAGCCAACAATCCCAAAAAACTCTTTGCTAATGAAAGTCAATGCAGGAGAGCCTACAGGAGCGATTGCGATTAGGCAAATCTCTGGTCCTGCAGCACTTTTGGAGAGAATGCGCTCCAATGCAAAACATAGGAATGCTGCAAAATTGCTTTTCTGTCGCTGTACAAAAGCGATTTTGCACCGGTTTTGCTACACGAACCTTACAAAAAATGCTAATCGCAATCACTCTACAAATCAATAGCACTGAAATAAAATCACTTCTAAAAGCGTCGTACAAAAGACTAGCAAAGATGCTGACCGATTGCGATAGTCATTAGTGATTTGTAGTGGGCACCTGGCTGAAGGTTGTTTAAGGAACCATCATTTTACCACACTTCTGCTTGTAACGTTACTGGTGCATGCTTTACAAGCTTTGGTATATATTTTTGTCTTTATTTATTTTTTTCACATTTGTTCATGTGCTCCGTGTCTTCAGACTCCACCCACTTACATGCAGTGTGTTGGGCAGGGTGGAGTCTTCAGACTCCACCCACTTACATGCAGTGTGTTGGGCGTGGTTTGTGTTTGCACAAACCAAATCTTTTCTGTAATGGTGCTAAACTTACAGCTGACAGACATGCACAGTGCAGGTCACAGAAACCTCACGCAGTTTGTATATCACTTTACTTAGCATGTCCTCTCTTCTCTTCCAGGCAAGTCCGAGCCCCAGTCCCATGGGTTACAGCCCCATGACCCCTGGGGCGCCGTCACCTGGCGGGTACAACCCCCACACACCAGGATCCTCTATAGAACAGGTTTCCAGCGATTGGGTCACCACAGATATTCAGGTCAAAGTGAGAGACACCTTCCAGGACAACCAGGTTGTGGGGCAGACCGGGATCATTCGCAGCGTCACAGTAAGTACTGTCTGCATACAACATAAGGAAGACCTCTTGGTCATTTTGCAATGATAACCATGCCGTAGCATATGGTGGAATGCTGTGGATCATCAGGTGGTCACTCTGAAGCGTGATGTATGATGTTAATCCATTGATCTCTTCTGTGGTTTGCAGGGAGGTCTGTGCTCTGTGCTGCTGCAGGACAGTGAGAAGGTGATCAGCATCTCTGGAGAACACATAGAGCCCATCACCCCCACCAAGAACAGCCGGGTAAGCTGTAGTTCACCTTTGTGTTGTATGCCAGATTAAGGACTAGACATAACATTTATAATTTTATTTTCTCCTGGCGGACTCAAAGCTGCAACCACTAGGGTGAGCTCAGTTGACAGTAGCAGTGTTAGGGAGTCTAGCTCAAGGACTCCTTACTGAATAAATGTTGACTTATTGAACAGGAAGAGCCGAAATTTTAAACCTGGTCTCCTGTGTCAGAGGCAGAACCCTTTAACCAGTACACTATCCAGCCACTTTAATGTAAGTCTGAAGCAGAAAACAAAACAGATAAGGAGAGGCAAGGCTCTGGGTCCTATAGAGCCTCCCGTCATTCCTGCTCCGGCTCCCCTGTTAGCTCCCGAAGACTGCTAAAGCCTCCCACGGCGGGAGATTTAAACGGAAGTGCCTGCGGGCGGGGGAATGAGAGGATGAGGAGAGGAATGGGAAAGTTCTACAGGACCCCAGAGCCTTCCCTCTCCTTAGGTCAGTATCTGTTTTGTTTTAATTTTCTCTTCAGACTTGCTCAAAGAGAAACCGTGACCAAGAATTGAACTTCATCCCAATCAGTAGCCGATACCCCCTTTCCCATTAGGAATCTGTTCCTTTTAGGCCTGTTTCCACTACATGCAGAATGGATGCAGAAAAACTGACTCCAATGAATGCCTATGGGAAATCTGCATCAGAAAAATCGCGTGTAGTGGAAACAGGCCTATAGGCTTTCATTGGAGTCAGTTTTTCTGCATTTAGTCTGAGTGTAGTGGAAACAGGCCCTTTCTCAAACGGATCATCAGGGGCCTCTGTATGTCTGATTTTGCGGTGAAACCCCTCCCACAAATGTCAGCACCTCACAGCACTGAGCTACTGGCATCACACTGTGGGAGCCTTGTTGCATTGTGGGAAATAAAAGCTGTTTACAACTGCCCAAAAAAGCAAGCAGCATCTCCTTCCAGTGACATCACCTGCCAGCAGTAAAAATGTCACCATGTGATCAATGTCAGAATGTAAATCAGGGAGAGGAAAGATGTTACAATGAGCAAACACTGACTAAATCATTTATACATAATTATTGTAAAAAATAAGCACTTTTTTCCTTACATTATTTTCACTGGAGTTCCTCTTTAAAGCCAGATTAATCAGTCTCGTTTCTAAGCGTAACCCTCCTTTTTCTTGCTATGTGTTAGCTATGCTAACACATGCTATAGCTATGCTAACACATGCTATTGCTATGCTAACACATGCTATTGCTATGCCAACACATGCTATTGCTATGTGAGAGCTGTAGGTAGCAAGATTACTTCAGTGCTGTAGTGGATCTCTCCAAGCTTAAAAAATAAACCATACATATTTACACATAGTTATAGAATATACCGTACTTTGGTCCCAGAGTAAAATGCACTGTGCACAACTTATTTCCTATGTAGCTGTCACTTACAGTAGATCTAAATAATCTGACTGCTTTGAACCTCTTCCTAATGAATTTGCACTAATGTACCTCTTCATTCTGGATTCACAAGGTTTATTTTTACTTTCCAAAGCACCCCCTAAGGGTCTAAACAAGGATGCCGGCTGTGCTGCCTGCTTGTGTGCCAGTATTCTGGCAGTTGGACTGCGCCATGGCAGCTCAGGGAATGCTACTGAAAGCAATAAAGGAGACCTTTAGAATCCCCTCATGAGAAGATTGCCACTAAGAAGTCCGAAGTCATGAACTTAAAGTGAAGCTGTCAGCTATACTATCTCAGGAAAAAAAACAACACATTTGATAAATACTTGCTACTTACATAACAGATGTATTGCACTGTCCACATTTTTATTTTAGTGATTTTTCTATAGTAAAAAAATAGAAAACCCTTTTTAGGATTTTCCATTTTGTCTGTGTCTATCTTGAAGCCAATCCTGACATTTCCTCCCTTACACTGTCTGTGTATCATTGCCCGCCCCCCTCCCAGTCTTCTGCCACTCCCACCCAGCACTGCAATAGAAAGTGCATTGAGAAATATTGGCCAATCAGAGAGGAACAGTGATGTGGGAGGGGAAAATAGGAGGGAAAGAGGCTTCAGTCAACCGGGCTGCATTAGTTAAAGAGACTCTGAAGCGAGAATAAATCTCGCTTCAGAGCTCATAGTTAGCAGGGGCACGTGTGCCCCTGCTAAACCGCCGCAATAGCGCTGCTAAACAGGGGTCCCTTCACCCCCAAACCCCCCACTGCGACACTTGGTCGCAGACTTGGTCGCTCCTGGAGGCAGGGCTAACGGCTGCAGCCCTGCCTCCAGTCACGTCTATCAGCGGCGCATCGCCGCCTCTCCCCCACCCCTCTCAGTGAAGGAAGACTGAGAGGGGCGGGGGAGAGGCGGAGATACGCGCTGACAGACGCGCGTGGGGCAGGGCTGCGGCGGTTAGCCCTGCCCCAACCAGGAAGCGCTCCCCCGCTGAAACGAGGGGATTTGGGGGATCAGGGACCCCCGTTAAGCCGCGGGATAGCGGCGGTTTAGCAGGGGCACGCGTGCCCCTGCTATCTATGAGGTCTGAAGCGAGATTTATTCTCGCTTCAGACTCTCTTTAAGTCTGAGTAGAAAGTAAAGAAGGAAAAAAGAAAACCCAGCATGCCCTGCAACTTCCTTTGTGTGGCAGATGTACCAAATAAAAGCCAGGGAAACTGGGGAATGATGTTTTATGGAGAAGAAAAATAAGAGTGATTTTTAACTTTTGGATTGCCTGGTTAGCATCCCTATTACTTGTTTACCTTGATAAAAATAAAGAATTGATATTGATTTTATGCAGTTACTCTTTAAGACGGCCTACTGTAAGTCACATCAGCATGGGATAAAGCAATTTGCAATGCTGTTTAAAGTAAACCTGTAAGTTTGTAAAAGCAAAAGGTTAGATACTTACCTCAGGAGAGCTCCAGAGGCTTCTTCCGTTTTCCTCCACCTCACCTTTCCAGGGCTTTGGCCTCCTAAAGCTCACGGCTGTGCTTCTGTAAGAGAACGAGAGCGGCCGCGCTGCGGAGAAGCACAGACCTGCTCAGGCTTCAGTGCAAAAAGCTGAACCCGATCGCATCCGTGCTAACTTTTATGAGAACTGTAGACACTGCTTCTTCCCTTCAGGCTTGCTGTAACATATTAGAGGAGCACGAATTCCTTTTTCACAAAATGGTGGGATGCTACTGCCTTACGTAGATGGCATGAATGCCCTGATCCCTTCCAGAAAATTAGAAGTGTGTAAAATAGCAGGCAGTGAAAACAGCGATAAAGTAAAGAGAAAGGGTTCACTGTCAGCATCACTCCTTTACAAGTAGCCTCTAAAACTCCATACTCACATTACATGAAACTTAGCTGAGGAGGCTGATAAGGACCACCTCTATGTATCTACAGCAGCCCTCAACCACCTACAGAAGCCCCCTTTCAGCCAGCGATCCACCTTGCGGATCACTTCGACTTGACGGCTGAGAGCATTGTTCTCACCACTTATTCCACTGTGTGGCATCACTCCAGCTTCCACACACCCCTCCCCCTGCATAGGAACAGAATATGTCGTTAGCTTGTAGGCTATTAGCTTGTGCTTGTTCAGCCTCCGCTCATCAGTCATACTTGTGAATGATGCTTAAAGGGAAGGTTCAGGGAGTAGCAAAAAAAATAAAAATCCAAATCCACTTACCTGGGGCTTCCTCCAGCCCGTGGCATGCAGGACGTGCCCTCTGCGCCGCTCCGCAGGCTCCCGGTGGTCTCCGGTGGCGCGCCCAACCTGGCCAGGCCCTGCACTTCAATCTGCTTCTCACTGGTGTGCGCTGACGTCATCGGACGTCCTCCGGGCTGTACTGCGCAGGCTCAGTAGCCTGGCCAGGTCGGGCGCGCCTCCGGAGACCACCGGGAGCCTGCGGAGCGGCGTGGAGGGCACGTCCTGCCTGCCACGGGCTGGAGGAAGCCCCAGGTAAGTGGATTTGGATTTTTCTTTTTTTTTTGCTACTCCCTGAACCTTCCCTTTAAGGCAACGTCTCCTCTTCTGCAAGCAAAGAATAGACCTGCAATGCCGATGTAACACTTATTCTTTCTACAACCTCCTCTCCTTCTGACTATAACCACCTTAGCATCCTCCAGTCCAAAGCTAGGCATGCACACTAGATTTTCATCTACTGATTGGCTGCCAGGAAGACCATTTGGAAAGCTAATGTGAATGCCACTGTCCTCTAATGTTGACTTGATCATGGTGAATCATGGCCCATATCTGCTTTTCTTCTGTTGTAGTCCCTGCAGTGGGACTCCTCTCAGTTGTCCTCTTTCCTCCCCCTTCCAAAACACAGAGCAGGCTTCTTGTACAGCTGTACAAAGATTGTTTTCAGAATGATCTTTCAACATTAGTTATTGAAATGTGTGTATTATTAGCTTTGTGAAATGAGAGAAAAAGAGTCGGCACTACAGATAGCAGCAGCTTATTAGCAGAGGGGGTTTGAAATAGACCGACAGGATCAGGATCCAATCACTCTGGTGCAGTAGCATGCTCTAATGATGGCAGTCAATGCTGTGTGATACAGAGAAGGAAGAGATTCGGCACTGCTAAACTTTGCTTTTTAATCCAGGGTGAGACATACATGAAGTCAATTACATACAGTAATAGGCTGTGACATACCAGTGTATCAGGAGCGGTGCAGTATCGGTGGGTGCTGGGTACAAATAGCCTTACGGCCATCACAGCCTCCGTAGAAGCACGTTACCGCGCGAAACAGCCATAAGGCTATTTGCACCCACCGATATTGCACCGCTCCGGATACACATTAGCTTTGTGCTTGTAGAATGTGGACTCTATGAACTCTTTATGTGCTTCTCGGACCACAGTAATTGAAATCTGCACACTGATTAGGAGCTGTTATCCCTGCTAAGGTGTAGATTTCAACTACTGCGCCTCTCTCCCATCACTGCAGCCCACTCACTCTGCTGTCGTTATGACAGCAGAGCTCCATGTGCTGGTCAGGAGCCAATTTCATTGGCTGCTGACCCTGTGGTTGGCTTACAGTGATCACAGGGTCAGGAGCCAATGAAATAGTCTCCTACTGACAGCAGAGCAAGTGGGCTGCAGCGATGGAAGAGAGAAGCTAGAGAGACAGGTCCATGCGGTGGGATGTCGGTGAGACTTCTGGGGTATGTAAGTGGTTAATGTGTGTGCTGCATTATTTGCCCTTTCTGAGCCCATATATCTTCCTCACAGGTGAAGGTCATTTTAGGGGAGGACCGGGAAGCGATGGGAATCCTTCTCAGTATTGATAATGACGATGGCATTGTACGAATGGACCTGGATGACCAGCTGAAGATTCTGAATTTGCGCTTCCTGGGGAAGCTAGAGTCGTAAGCCTCCCCCGCCGCTCCTGTGCTGACACAATGAGCCTCGCATCAGCTGAATGGTTTCTAGGGAACCAGCATCGTAGCATGGCGACAAGTTCCAGCCTAATACCGACCAATGAGCCTCAGGAGGATAGATCTGCAGCAGACCTGGACTATCGATTTCTGTGCTTTCCTTCCTGTGTTTCAGCAGATGTAAATTTTGTGTATGTCACTTTTGTGTTTTTACTTTCCACATCACCTGTTTTCTTCGGGTTCAGCAGATGGTATTGTGTAATCTCTGGTGGCGATCCACTGTGTAATATTTATATAGTGCAGTCAATAAACCGGAGAAACAGTGAATGTGTGAGTCTGCCTTTTTTTTTTAATCTAGTACCATCGCATATACTAACAGAATGACGAGAGTCATTTAAGTGGTTCAGTGTACTTTAGCTTCAGTTTCAGTAATAATTTAATTTAACTACATCCCTGAAAATCTCACCTGAGCTCCCAGGGGCGTAGATCCTCATCCCTGTCTGTGCGCACCCCGCACCTGCATGCAGCTCCCTCCCCCCCCCCCCCTGCGGTTGTGCACAGATTCGGGAATAGGAAGATATGTTCCTAAACCCAATCGCAGTGTTTAACATTGAAATGATTGCTGTTGCAACAAGCAACACAATAATTTCCTGTAAAAATGTAATTTCCTGTTGGCTGAAATGCAGCTTGAACTGAGTTTTAACCAAACAGTAGAATGTGTGAAAGAAAAAAAGAATATTACATTAAAAAAAATAAAAACCATTTCCTATCCCTAAAATAATCCCAGAATTCGTTTTCTCCTATGTTGCTGTCACTTACAGTAGGTAGTAGAAATGTGATATTACCGACAGATTTTGGACTGGCCCATCTTCTCATAGGGGAGTTCTCAGGGTTTTCTTTATTTTTAAAAGAATTTAGTGAATGGCAGTTGCTCCGTCCAACTGCCAAAATAGTTTTAGCAGGGAGGCTGGCCGGCATCTTTGTATTAATCATTTTCAGAGAATGTCTTTATAAAGAATAAAGGCCATGCTGAGAATCCCCATGAAGAGATGGACTAGCCCAAAACCTGTTAGTTCTGTCAGATTTCTATTACCTCCTGCAAGTGACAGCATCATGGGATAAAAGTAATTTATTTAGCAATTTTTACTCTGGGAGAAATGTACTTCTTAATTGTATGAGTTTTACATTTTAAGATTTTCACGACAGTCCCTCTTTAACGAAATTTAAAAAACAATACATAAATTGTTACTTTAGGGACATAGCTAATTATGTATGCTATGAGGGTGTATTTCTGTTATTTTTTGCAAATAAGTGCTTACATTATTGTTAAAGTACCCAAAATCACATAATGGGAAAAAATGCACCTTTATTTGCAAATAGAATATGGTCGCCATACATTGTACTAAGGACATCATTTAAACTGTGTAATAACCGGGACAAATAGGCAAATAAAAAGTATGGGTTTTAATTACAGTAGCATGTTTTATTTTAAAACTACGGTATATTAGCAGAAAACTGAGAAATAATAATTTGTTTCTTCTTATTCACTTTAAAATGCATATAAAATAATTATTAGCAAAAAGTGCCACCCAAAGAAAGCCTAATTTGTGGCGCAAAAAAAAATGTATAGATTATTTCCGTGTCATAAGTAGTGTGAAATGTGAAAATTGCTCTGGTGTAGGGGAAAAACCCTTAGAGGTCGAGTTGTGTAGGTTATTAGCAAGGCAGCTGTGCAAATTTTTGGTCGACCTTTGGGTTACCCCAGTACTTTCTATACCTAGCCAGCATTCGTTGACCTGCCACCCTAGGAGGCTTGTGGGAGTCAGGCAACTTCACACAGTGTTTGCTTCACTTCAGCTATCGTGTTCAGAGTTCCTGTCAGTCCTTCATTGTACCAACAGGCTATCCCCTACTTGACGTTGCCCAGGTCCCACCATGAGAAGATAGCTATCTCAGAACCCACTTAGCTTATGTGTACTTAAAATGCAGATCTTGCATCATGGATATTCAGTTGTTTTTTTAAAAAGCCTCTCACTGCCACTATTTGCAATTAAAGGTGAGTACAGACACACCATAGAGGCTTTTTAAAAAAACAACTGAATACCCGAAGGGATCAAGACTTGTTTACTAGGGCAACAGTTCGGGCCACTTGCTCATACAGACGCATCCCTCAGCTTTAACCAGAGTGACACATACTGTTGCTATCGTGAGAGAAGGGATAACAGTGCAGTGCATTATGGAACTGCCTCCTGAAGGCTGGGTAAGAAGGGAGACTGGCTATCACTTACAGATTTGACATGCCAGATTTTTAAGTGACTTCAGGGGATACCTGTACACTCTAGCTCCTCAGCCAAGGGGGCCCCTGAACAGCCACCTGAAGAGAGGAAACTCACCTCAGGTTTATTACATACCTAAGTAGAGGGAAGACTCTGGTTGTTATCAGTCTTCCAGGTCCTTGGTCTGTCCCATCATTCCTACGCCGTCCTGAGTTGAACTTGTTGGGCCTGCATCAACTTCAGTACTCCTCAGGCAGCCTTCTAATAACTTCAACTAGGGACGGCAGAGGAGTGATGGTAAGGACTGAGGACCAGGAAGACTCTATGGTACCCAGAGCTTTTCCTCTACTTGGGTATGAATCAAACCTGAAATGAGTTTCCTCGCTTCAGGTTCCCGTTGCGAGAGGACTGCTCAGTAGCCTGTACTACTTTATTCTCTTTTATAAAGCAAAGTGTATAAAGCAAACACTTTATACACTATACCTCAGTGGGAGCATTGAAGCTAATACCATTATATCCATGGAGCTTACGAATCATGTTTGTAAGCCGATTTTCAGTTTCAAGTCTAGTGACACTGCTCGGTCTGGCATGACGCTTTTGCTCCCACTTCTTCCTGTTTTGCACAAGTGTTGTGAGTCAGTATACCGATTACTTCCTAAAAATTGGTTCAGGTTTGTGATGTGTGAACTCCCTTTGTAAAAGGATAAGAGCTTTAGGACCGGTTCAGTTTAAGGGAACCCTGTGCGAAAAATAAAAACGAAATTTGGACTTTACCTGGGGCTTCCCCCAGCCCCTGCGCCAACCTTCCTCTCCCCCCCCCCCGTAGCCCACAAGTCCCTCTCCTGGTCCAGCTGGCGGCTCCGGTAACCAACGACTTTGGGTGAACTTGCACGTGCGCAACCCCACCGCACGCCCGTCTTGTCATCACGCTGGTCGCCGGAAGCCTCCTGCGTATGCGTGACTGGACTGCACATGTGCAGAGGTCTTACAGTGACCGGCATGATGACACAGCGGGGGCGCGCATGTGCGACTTCACCGAAGTCGCTGCTTACTAGAGCAGCCTGCGGGACCAGGAGAGGGAAGAGGAGGATGCTGTAGGAAGCCGCAGGTAAGTATAAATTTCGTTTTTATTTACCACTCAGGGTCCCTTTAACTACTTCAGCCTTCAGTGTTTTTTCACCTTCTGCATCCGAGCAAATTTCACCTTCCATTCATTCGCCAATAAATTTATCACTAATTATCACAATGAATTGATCTATATCTTGTTTTTTCCACCACCAATTAGGCTTTCTTTGGGTGGTACATTTTGCTAAGAATTATTTGTCTCTAAATGCATTTTTAACAGGTATATTAACCATTTCAGCCCGCAGGGATTTTTCACCTTATGCATCAGAGCAATTTTCACCTCCCATTCATTCACTAATAACTTTATCACTACTTATTACAATTTATTGATCTATATCTTGTTTTTTTCTGCCACTAATTAGGCTTTCTTTGGGTGGTACATTTTGCTAATAATTATTTTTTTATAAATGCATTTTAACAGGATTAATAGGAAAAAAATCGAAACAAATTCATGATTTCTCAGTTTTCGGCCATTATAGCTTTAAAATAATCCACGCTACCATAATTAAAAGCTATGTATTTTATTTGCCCGTTTGTCTCGGTTATGACACCATTTAAATTTTGTCCCTATCACATTGTATGGCGCCAATATTTTATTTGGAAATAAAGGTGCATTTTTTGCGTCCATCACTATTTACAAGCTTATAATTTAAAAAATGTTCATAGTATACCCCCTTCAAATGCATATTTAAAAAGTTCAGACCCTTAGGTAACTATTTGTCTTTTTTTTTTTTATTGTAATTTTTTTTTCCGTTAAATTTTATTTGGGTAATATTTTGGTGTGGGAAATAAACAGTTAATTTTTAATGTTGTTATATGTGTAAATTGTAATGTAAAAAAAAATATGTAGATGTAGTTTTACTATTTGAACCTTGAATTTTTTTTTCCCTCCTTGTGCTTCTCGCTAAGCGGAAGCACAAGGGGGATTCGGAAATTTTTCCGGGCAGAAAGACTGTAGCCTCTAGTAAGAGCGCTTCGGTTTTTCTGCTGGGTAGACGGATCGGTAATCGGGAACCATGTTCCCGTTCACTGATCCCAGGGCTACCGGGGGACACCACGGGGCTGTGCCCGCGATCGCACGGCACCGCAGCAAAGCAGCCGCCCAGACGTGAGCTTTACGTCCGTGCAGCAGAAATAGTTAAGAAAAAAATTGAAAAATTCCATTATTTCTCAGTTTTTGCCAATTATAGCTTTAAAATAATACATGCTACCATAATTAAAACCCACTTATTTTACTTATTTACTTATTTTACTTTTACTTATTTGCCCGTTTGTCCCGGTTATTACACCATTTACATTATGTCACTATCACAATGTATGGCACCAATATTTTATTTGGAAATAAAGGTGCATTTTTTCAGTTTTGCTATTTACTATTTACAAACAATGCACATCGCTTGGCTGTCCTGCTGATTTTCTGCATCTAATACTTTTATGCTGGGTACAAACCATACGTTTTCCCTATCGATTGATGGATTCAATAGATAATTTCCGACATGTCTGATATTCCTTCCGATCGATTTTGCGCTCTATTTCTCATAGAAGTGAATGGAAAAAGATAAGAAAAACGTGCGGAAGATAAGAGAATCAAGAGCAGAATTGAGTGGAAAAAACAATCGGGTGGAAAATTGAGCGGAAAAATGCATAGTGTGTACCCAGCATTAGCTATAGACCCTGAACCCCATGCAGATCACATGTTGCTGACAAGAATCTGAATGGGTTAGCTGCATGCTTGTTTCAGGTGTGGGATTCGGACACTACAGAAAGATCAGTAGTATTCTTTAAAAGGAAATAAATATAGCAGCCTTCATATGTCTCTGACTTCTGCTTCCTTTTTAAAGTGAACCTTAACCTCCTTGCCGGTTATCCCGAACACAGTTCGGGGTAACCTGCGCAGGAGGATTTCTCAGGCCCCGCTGGGCCGATTTGCATAATTTTTTTTTGTTACAAGCAGCTAGCACTTTGCTAGCTGCTTGTAACTTGCGATCGCCGCCGATTCGCCGCTACCCGCCGCGCCGAGCCGCCCCCCCCCGCCCCAGACCCCTGCGCAGCCTGGCCAATCAGTGCCAGGCAGCGCTAAGGGGCGGATCGGGGTTCCCTCTGACGTCACGACGTCCATGACGTCGGTGACGTCATCCCGCCCGGTCGCCATGGCGACCGGGGAAGCCCTGCAAGAAATCCCGTTCTCAACGGGATTTCTTGCATACTCAGGTAGGGGGATGCCGCCGCTCAGCGGCTATCATGTAGCGAGCCCTTGGCTCGCTACATGATTTACAAAAAAAAAAAAAAAAAAAGTGCGGCGCTGCCTCCTTGCCGGATTTTTTAGACCGGCAAGGAGGTTAAAGAACACCCGAGCCGAAAATAAACTAATGAAATGAACAATTGTATCTATCTTCCTTCTCCTAAACATTACATTGTAAGATATTCCACAGTTTTGATTTATATTTAAATCTACCTTTTACGTTTTAACCTCCCTGGCGTTCTATTAAGATCGCCAGGGAGGCTGCGGGAGGGTTTTTTTTTTTATAAAAAAAAAACTATTTCATGCAGCCAACTGAAAGTTGGCTGCATGACAGCCCACTAGAGGGCGCTCCGGAGGCGTTCTTCTGATCGCCTCCGGCGGCCAGAAGTAACACGGAAGGCCGCAATGAGCGGCCTTCCGTGTTTCGCTTACCTCGTCGCCATGGCGACAAGCGGAGTGACGTCAGCTGACGTCAGCCGCCTCCGATCCAGCCCTTAGCGCTGGCCGGAACTTTTTGTTTCCGGCTACGCTGGGCTCAGGCGGCTGGGGGGACCCTCTTTCGCCGCTGCATGCGGCGGATCGCCGCGCTGCAGCGGCGATCAGGTAGCACACGCGGCTGGTAAAGTTCCGGCTGCGTGTGCTGCTTTTTATTTGAGGCAAATCGGCCTAGCAGGGCCTGAGCGGCAGGCTCCGGCGGTACTGGACGAGCTGAGCTCGTCCAGACCGCTCAGCAGGTTAACTGTTTTATTGTTTTTGCTCAATGACACATTCATTGAAGTATGCCAGAGCTAAAATCTATGAACTATTGATCCTTTTTATTTCTTTCCTGCTCTCAGAAGCCATTTTCTGCTAGGAAAGTGTTTTATAGTTGGAATTTCTTATCAGTGAGGGTCACACTGTAGTCACTTCCTGTCTGAGTCGGGACTGAGTCAGCCAGTTACATACCTGATATTTAACTCTTTCAGGCAGAGAAAAAAATAGTTATTTGTGTGCTAGGTACTGTAGATACACATGTCTATCTCATCATGTCACCTCGGGTATCCTTTAACCACTTGAGGACCACAGTGGTAAACCCCCCTAAGGACCAGGCACATTTTAACTAAAATGGCCACTGCAGCTTTAAGGCCAAGCTGCAGTACCGCACAACACAGCATCAGTGATTCCCCCCCACCACCACCAACAGAGCTCTCTGTTGGTGGGGTCTGATCGACCCCAAGTTTTTTTAATAAATATTTATCTCAGTTTTTTTAAACAAAATGTTTTTTTTTGTTTTGTGTTGTTATTCCCTCCCTCCCTCCCTGTACCCAGCCAATCACGCGATCGGCTGTCATAGGCTTCTGCCTATGAGAGCCGATTGCTCTCTTGTCCCCCAGGGGGACAGCCGTGTCACACGGCTGTCCCCAGCACAGCGCTGCTGCTGATCGCAGGGCTGTACAAGTAACAGTCTCCCGAGCGGCAATAGCCGCTCGGAGACTGAAAAGGGGGCGGAGCTCCGCCCTCCGAGCATGAGATGCGCGTGATCTCATGCAAATTAGAGCACCAGGACTTGACGCCAATTGGGATATCAGAGCCCAATGAATATGAGAAACGGGGGAAGCAGGCTTGTATGGTGAGCTGTCCTGATGCTGTCCCAGCTGCACGCGTTCTAAAGTACGCAGCAGCGTCCGGGAGCGCTCTGCGCATGACATCACGACACCATGAACAACAATCAAAAGGACAGACCCTGCTTCACATTCAGTAGAAAAAGTTTATTAAAGCATGAAAAACATCACTGCATAAGCACCATAGTGTTACTTTAAAATCATACTTCACTGCTGATGTAAACAAGCGCAGCCGGCTGGGCTCACACATGCACCTTCCACTTGTATCACATCAGTCACACCCGGGATCCCTTCACTCATCCACTGTATAGCAGGGGACTATCTATAAGTGCAGCAAGCCAGAGTTCAGCAAGATTCCAAGCAAGGAGATGTAAAAACCCCGCATAGGGCTTGGCAAAGCCAGTAGAAGCACATGCAGGTCACAGAGGGCGAGGGTAAAGCATGGATTCATAAAGCCTGAAGCATGGAATTGCAATAAACCAGCTTGAATCTGCCTCACTGAGGCTCTCACCAGTCAGGAACAATTTCTGGTCATCTCCCATCTACTGTATCAGGAACATGGCAGTCTCTTAGCAGGCAGCTTTCACTCCCCTGGGCAGTCCACATGCTCAGCAGGGCAGGCAGGGTCCTGGGTGTCTCATGCAGCTGATGGAAAGCGTGTGCACACGTGTTTTGCCAGCCAGTGATCTCTCCAGCCACACAGACCTTCTCTTGTATGTCCTCCCACACGGTCAGCCGGCGCCAGGCTCCGTGGTAGGCTTCATGCAGGGTGTGTGGTCGGGCAGCGCTTGGTAGTCAGTGAAGAACGCCTTCACCACGCGTATCGGCCGCTTCCGGCCTTAAACCTTAGCGGTATGGACGAGCTCAGCTCGTCCATTACCGCCAGAGGGTGCCGCTCAGGCCCTCCTGGGCCGATTTTAATGAAATAAAGTGCAGCACGCAGCCGGCACTTTGCCAGCCGCGTGTGCTGCCTGATCGCCGCCGCTCTGCGGCGATCCGCCGCGAGCAGCGGCAAAAGAGGGTCCCCCTAGCCGCCTGAGCCCTGCGCAGCCGGAACAAATAGTTCCGGCCAGCGCTAAGGGCTGGATCGGAGGCGGCTGACGTCAGGACGTCGGCTGACGTCCATGACGTCACTCCGCTCGTCGCCGTGGCGACGAAGTAAGCAAAACACGGAAGGCCGCTCATTGCGGCCTTCCGTGTTACTTTTGGCCGCCGGAGGCGATCAGAAGAACGCCTCCGGAGCGCCCTCTAGTGGGCTTTCATGCAGCCAACTTTCAGTTGGCTGCATTAAATAGTTTTTTTTTATTTTAAAAAAACCCTCCCGCAGCCACCCTGGCGATCTTCATAGAACGCCAGGGTGGTTAATCATGTTCCGGCCTCTTATCACGACACCATGCGCACGCCACTCCCGGCAGCAGTTGCGTACTTTAGAACGCTTGCAGTCGGGCCAGCGCTGGCGCACTGATGCCTGGCCAACCGGAAGAGGGTGCAGGGAGTGAGTCCTGCACTTGCAACAAATTCATTCATTAGCATATGACTTGAGCTAGGGGGCGTGCAGCCGGTTTTGGATTCTGTGGAAAACAGTCTATAAATACATATACATAAAGGCAGACCGGGCATCAGTCCCTTTAAGAGCTTTATTTCACCGTCTTGCCAAAGGATGAAGCAATTGTACATATCACAACATGCCACATATGAGTACATCAAACCTGCATTGATGAGAGGGTCAGTGGAGTGCGGGATTCGGGTGACCAGGGATGAATGGACGGAACTACAGCCGTTTCGCGCCCAGCTGGCGCTTGCTCACGTGCTTGTGTCCTTAGTGGTGTAACTAAGCTTGGGGCCCCAGAGTGAGTTTTACATGGGGCCTCTAGCACTCTATTAATATGGAGCCCCAAAACCTACCAAGGAAAGCTGCTTTATGAGAGAGGTAATTAGACTATGGAAACCGTTTAAGAGTAAGCACTATGCAATGCACATACTGTATAGAGGTGTTCATCGAACACTAAGAAGCCAGCGCAGGAGACTTGGGCGCAGCCGGGCGCTACCATAGACCGCAATAAGTATTATGGCTATAGCGGCGCACAGTGAGTAACTTCAGCGCCGTCAGAAGACGGTGCTGAAGTTACATTTAAAACACTGGCTTACAGCAATAGCTAGAAGCTGAATTACATAATTCCCCACTATCCATGGCGGCCTGGAGGGGGAATAGTAATTAACACGTCCGGGACTTGTGCAGAAGCAGGATCAGCCATATACCGACTGTATCCTGCACCCAAGTCTCCCGGCGAAGATTCTTCTCGTACGCGTGTTCATTACTAGCATAGCACCAATGAAAAGCTAAGAAGATGGATGAAGGTGGGCCCCTCTGTTCTAGAGGCCCCAATGCGGTCGCAACTTCTGCATTCCCTGATGCTACGCCACTGGGGGTTGGCTGTGATATCTGATTTTAATCAAACCATTAAGACTTCCCCCAGAAAATCACTATATAAAAAGACAGATGTATCTCCCTCACTGTTATTGCGCTCGTCAGTGCAAGTTTATTTTGGTGTGCGCAGGCTACGCACGGTCCTGGCAGCGCAGAGTGCACTCCTGAGTACGTTAATTCACGTAGTAGCGGCCGTGTTAGTAAAGTATTGCGGTTGTGCTACAAGTATAGCACATGGCATTGAGAACGATCACACGTTACTCAGGAGTGCACTGTACGCTGTCAGGACCGTGTATAGCCAGCGCACACTAAAATTAACTCGTGCTGACGAGCGCAATAATGTTTAGTGAATCAACCTCACTGTGAGTCAATCACATTGGCTCACAGTGATCACAGGGTCAGGAGCCAATAAAATTGGCTCCTCCTGACCGGCTCACGAAGCTCTGCTGTCATATCGACAGCAGAGCGAGAAGGCTTCATCAGCAGCTGGAGAGCAGCGCAATTATTTTTTGTACCCAGAAGTCTCTGGTCCTTAAATGGCTTTAAGTGATTTACGGTATACAGATTTATCCATCAGAAGTGACAGTAGGAGAGATGTGAAGAAGAAAGGGACAATCCCTGCATAACAGAGACAGACATGCCTTGGCAGGGGGTGGAGCTTGCTGTGTTTTTTTTTTTTCCCCTGACTTGTCATCCGATGTTACCTTGTGTCACCTGTGTGGAAAGGTAAAGTGAAAGCTGTCAGAAGTAACATAAGGAAATATGGGAAGGAGGAAGCGACAATTCCTGCATAGCAGAGGCAGACACGCCTTGGCAGGGGGTGGAGCTTGCTGTGTGAATTTTTTTTATCCTGACTTGTCATCTGTCGTCACCTTGTCACCTGTGTGGAAAGGTAAAGTGAAAGCGATTAGAAGTGACAGAAGGAGATATGGGAAGAATGAAGTGACAATCCCTGCATAGCAGAGCCTGAAACCTTAGCAGGAGGTGGAGCTTGCTTGGCAGGGGGTGGAGCTTGCTGTGTGATTTTTTTTTTTCTTGTCATCTGATGTCACCTTATCACCTGTGTGTAAAGTGAAAGCTGTGCAGAAGTTCCTAGTGGAAGCAGTTTACCTTCCCATCCCTCGTGTTTTCCCAACGATGGAGAAGAATGGAACATATAAAAGCAACAACATGGAGAGGCCCAACTTTATACTGCGAGCAGCAGCCTTGGAGAGACATAAGGAGCAGGTGAGAGGTCTCCCATTGTGTGTGTGCTGCAGATAGTGCTGGGTGTATACTGTACATTACCTGCGTCAAACAGGCTGTCTGCAGGTGGGATAGATGTGGCTCTGTAAAATGTAAAGCTATAGGAGTGCTATACACCAGCGGTTCTGGATGCAAGCCTGGCTGCAGGGGCATAAAGAGATAATTTGCATATTCAGCAGAAGTGCATTGTGGGTAATCACAGATGTTCACTTAAAAGAAGCGTCAGGCAAGCTATGCTACCCCCAGATATACTTACCTGGGGCTTTCTCTAGCCCCTTTTAGCCGACATGTCCCTAGTCGCAGGTCCAATATCAGTCACCGGCCCGGGGTCCCCGCCGGTGCAGAGTCCAACCTCGCCAGGTCGTCCTCTACTGCACCTGCGCGAGTACAGCTGTCAATCACTTGCACGGGGTGTGAAGTCTACTGTGCAGGTGTAGAACTACTGCGCATGCGCAGTACACTCCGGACAACGTGGACTTGATTGACAGCGGTACTCGTGCAGGCGCAGTAGAAGGTGACTAGGGACATGTCTGCTGCAAGGGGCTGGAGGAAGTCCCGTGTAAGTAGATCTGGGGGTAGCATAGCTTGCCTGACACTTGCCTGTAAAGCTGAATTATAGCAAATACCATCCGTTTTAAGAAGGCAAATCATACCAAGCATTGCTATGAGGTGTATTCCAGCATGTTATTCTATACATTCATTTACCTGCCTCTAATACTACTATATTGTCTTCTACTTTAGATATTTCTGCAGCAGACATGGATGCGGTTATCAAATTGGTGGCTGTCACATCACTGTGCAGCATCTTCCTGCAGCCCTCAGTGACGGCACACCCAGCCAAAGCACACTGTCACCTGACCAGATATAAATCTACTATCACCAGCGCTGTGACACTGGCCAGAGAGCTACAGAACCTGACAGTAAGTACACAACCGAGGGTGGTAGGTGGGCACCCAGGACCACTATAGTGAAATGCTGACATTCTGCTATCTTTAACGCTTTAGCAGTCAATTTCAAAATTAGAGGCTTGCAAGTGCCCCAGACTAATTTGTTTTAGCACTTTTTTTTATTTCTTATGTGTTACATTTCCCGTCTTCTAATTAGTACTGCTGTAATGTGTATTTGTGGCCACTTGTCACTAGGGGGCAGTGTGAGACACTAACAGAGGACTTCTGCTTTCAGTTTCTGTATTTTCTGCTAGCAGAGAGACATCCAAGCATTCCAAGAATTTACAGCAGAACGAGTTCTGCTGACTGAGGTTAAAAGCAGTGCAGTTAGCTGCTAATGGCTTAATATTATTATTATTATTTGAATTAATATAACAATAGAAGCAGACAATATGATTTGTACACTAAAAAGTGCTCAGTCATGGCACTTTTCAGTATCTATCAACTCCTTATGGGGACAGGGATCCAGGGCCATATAATTTACATGCCAACTTTTGGCAGGTGCCTAGAGCCTGATGGGCATCCAGGGGCCTGCATAGCACCTTCTGTGATCTCCATACCCCATTTCACTGTATCAAAGAAGTCAGGTGGCCAACAGGAGGAGCTAAATGTTTTATCTTGCCTATTGTCCCATTCTATCTTAATCCTTCTCAGCAGGGATCCCCGTCTTCACTTGGCGCTTACTTTTTACTTTGCCCCAGGAAAGCTCATGTCATGTGCACTCCCTCTATCACATACATGTCATGTGCACTCCCTCTATCACATACATGTCATACTCTGGCCCGCTGGCCAAATCTGGCCCTCAGTGCCATCAAATTTGGCCTGAAAGTGGCCACTAGACACCAGGGAACTGTATAGGGGAGGGAGGGGGACACTAGACACCAAGGAACTGTATAGGGAACGGAGGGGGCCACTAGACACCAGGGAACTGTATAGGGGAGGGGGGTGGCCACTAGACATTGAGGTTGGCCCGTGACTTGTTTCCAGTTTACAATTTTGGCCCACTGTTATACCCCTGCTCTATCAGATGCTTCATTATGCCTGTGAACAGCAGCCTAAAGCTGGCCACTACGGTCCAATTTCTAGTGAAAAATCGTTTGAGCGATCAGAAATTCTGATCGGACGAAAAATCGTTCACTACACCATCAACTAACCGATCATTGCTTCCTATCTATCACGGCCACCAAGAAAATCCAAATTTTCGTTCGACGAAAATTCATTCGGGCGACATTTTTTTCACTCGTTCATAATCGATTGTGTTCACCAATGGAGATTATTTACAACCAATCCGATCAGATTTTCTGATCGCTCTAACGATTTTTCGCTACAAATTGGACCATTAGTGGCCAGCTTAAAGCTTTGTAAACATGCCAGATAAAAGTCGTTTGGAATGTCAGATTTTGCTGTTTCAGATGACAATCATAAAATCTATATCTAAACGGTGAGTGATCTTGCCTATTCTGCCTGATCCAACTGGTGGATCAATGCGTATGTCGTGTGAAATGTTAATTTTTGCTTGCGTGTGCAGTTTATGTCATATGACATAATCATTTTGGAATATCGGTGTGTGTGTGGTTGACCTCGTTTAAGCTATTTGTTGATTTATTCCCGGGAAAAGTTGTTTTTGAGCAATGCTGCTTTTGTTGCTTGTGTGTGCCGACTTTTATCTGGCGTGTGAACGGACCTTACAAGTGGGACTTGGACAACTTTTGACAATGGCCTCAATTCACTAGGATCATGCTGGAGATAATAAGTCAAGAGAAGACTTACCTGCACACATCGCTCTTGCCTTATTTAGGTGTAGAGATAAGTTTTCATAGTGATAAAGTAATCTTATCATTTCATACCTTAAAGAGGAACTCCAGTGAAAATAATGTAATAAAAAATGCTTCATTTTTACAATAATTATGTATAAATGATTTAGTCAGTGTTTGCCCATTGTAAAATATTTTAAATCCCTGAGTTATATTCTGACATTTATTACATGGTGACATTTTTACTGCTGGCAAGTGATGTAGCTGCTGCTTGCTGTTTTGGCAGTTGGAAACAGCTGTAAACAGCTATTTCCCACAATGCAACAAGGTTTACAGACAGGAAACTGCCAGAAGTACCTCGGTACTCAGAGCTTTTTGTGGGAGGGGTTTCACCACAATATCAGTCATACAGCGCCCCCTGATGGTCTGTTTGTGAAAAGGAATAGATTTCTCATGTAAAAGCAGGTATCAGCTACTGATTGGGATAAAGTTCAATTCTTGGTCAGAGTTTCTCTTTAAGTTACATCATCTGTAGTTATTTTCACATGCAGCCTGTCTATAACTTTAGGATTCTGTAATTTTTTTAAGGATTGAAGAGTTAACTTTAGAGATCTTACCTTAACTTAAAGACAGAAGAGTTAACTTTAGGTTTGCCTAAAATGTAAAAGGTAAAATGTTTCCTGAATACGACATGCCGTATCACCATGGTGATAACTCTAGAAACGTTATGAAAGACAAGAAATAAGCTTAGTGAATTGAGGCCATTCTCATGCACTGAGGCATGCAGCAGAACCACAATATTGCATATAAATGACCGACTTTCATGAATCACTCTTTTGCTTTCTTGGGCCAGAAATGGCAGCCTCCATATTTTTCTCACTATAAGTTTTCTGCCATAGGGCACCACAAGAGCAATCAGAGGTAAATGCACAAGACAGATTGCCGTATCATTAGGGAAGACATTGTGATTCTCAATCACTCTTTCTCTGTTTATATATGTAATACCCAGATAGCTCATGGCGACCCAGAACCATTAGGAAAAGAGCCATATCAATCCATGCCATGCACTGATGAGGACAAGAAAGCCAAAACAGGCTGTCTGCATGTTGGATTGGATCGGCTCTGTAAAATGTATAAGCTATAGGATAACGATACACCAGCGGTTCTGGATATGAGCCTGGCTTTCAGGAACATAAAGAGATGATTTGTGTAATCAGGTATAATGCATCATTGCAAATCACAATCGCTCACTTAGAGTAGGTTCACACTTGTTCTAAAAACGTATCTGTGGCTCCGTTTTTTGGCCCGGATCAAAAACGGAACCACGGATACCAATGTTAAAAATAGCAGCCGTCTTCACTGAATAAAAAAACTGATCTGTGTGCTTTCCGGGGGATCCGTGCTGAAAAACTGAACGGACGGTCCGGACTTGTCGGGACTTCACGGACCCCGCATGGAGCCCAGATACACGGAGGGCAGGCAATGGAAAAACGGATCTCCCTCTACACAAACACAGAAATGGAGGGAGATCCGGTTTGCCTACTGCCTGCTCCTCTCCTCAGCATAGGTGTCCCCAGGTATAGGCTAGAGGGGGAAGTAGCTAGGACAGGGGGCAGCAGGCACAGCAGCGGGGTGGGGGGTCGCCCCCCCCCCCCCCCTCCCTCACCTGGGGCTCCCTCGTCCCTGCTCCCCCTTCAGCTATTTGCGCCCCCCGTCCTAGCTGCTTCCCCCTCCAGTTCAGCGCCCCCCACGGACAGGACGTATAAGTTTCCACGGACGTAAAACATATGCTGCAAAAAAGACAAAACGAGGAGACTTTTTTTACGGATCCGTTTGAAACCAATCCGATCTGCAAACGGACAAGTGTGGACCTAGCCTTAACCTAAACTGGGATTTTTTGCACAGACCCTAAAACCAGCAGAAAATCATGGTGCTTGTGAGATCTGCAGCAGCCCAGCACTTACGGTACTCACCTCCCTGGGATCCAGCAGTGCAATTATCCCTCCGTCCACCAGGTGGCGTACCCTGTAGTGAGATTGCCATCTGATGCCATCATGACAAACGGCTATCTCTCCAGAGGAACGCAGAGCCTCTGAGGACAGGAAGGGGAATGGCTGCCGGCGTCTGGATCTCTGGGGAGGTGAGTTGAAATGCCAGCTGTATGCTATGCTCTACATATGCCTCCCAGCTTCCACAACTCAGGCTCGGGGGTTACCACTCTGAGCTGTGGTTTTTTTCACCCCAAGCCTGACTCGGGGTTACCTCCAGGGAAGTTAAAGCTGAATTATTGCAAATAACTTCTGGCAAAATTACATTTAACTCTTTTTCTACAGGAAAATAAAGGAAGAAATCCTGACTGTCATCATGGACTTCAGCTGAAGAAGAAGTTCCCAAATTGTGATATCCAGGTAGGAGATTTCACCCTCCTGATTTGCACCAGCTGGACTGTATATTTCAAGACCTTTCCCAGCCTCCTTCCAAATATATATAAAAATATGTTTGTAAATCTTCCAATACTAGTAGCATCACTACTGTCATGTTCTGGTATCTCTGCTTCATGTAGTGCTTCATGCAATGTTGTCCACAATTTTATAGCTAGCCACACATGGGGGCGCCACTGCACACTTTTATGTACATTACAAGGAGGGTTGGAACCAGTGGCTGCGGGACAGCAGATGGAAGGGGGAATTTATGTTGGCCACAGGATTGACCTGGAGACAGGAATGGTGGTGGGTGGAACGGTACCTTTGTGTCATCTGAAGGGTTACTGGGGAATGAAGGTCCTCTCAGGTTATGATCGAGTAAACACATTTTGCCTGTTCCTCTGGTAAATAGGTGATGCTCAGCATATACTCTAGTATGTTTAGGTTTGAGTTTACACAAGAAGTCCACACTGGGCTATACCATGTGTTTATAACCTAGGATCTACATGTGGGTGATAGGTGGCTGCCATTGACCAGGTGTAGTGTCTCCTTGATTGACCACTTCTAGGTTCTTCTGATTGACATACATTCTCCTCTAACCACTAACCTCCCCTACTCTCTATAGGGGAAAGAGAGACTGAGTCTCACTCTTCAGCGAGTGTCCCTGACTGTAGAAGTCCTAGAAAAGATGAGAGCTACTCGTCTGGTGAGACAAAACCTGGACACCTTCCTGGCTCTGCAGAACGACCTCTCCAGATGTGTAAGTGTAACCATAGCAACCTTCCCACAACCCCTTTAGGAGGTCTCCTATGATGATCTACAAATATAAATTCTTTGTTCTGTACTACAGGAGGCGACAAAGTCCCGGGAGCTGGAATCCTGTCACCATCACCTAAAGAAACACACACAGAGGGTAAGCGACACAGAGATGTGGTGGTGGTGGGGGGCTAGTATCAAAAAATAAGTCCTTATGGTACAGATTTAATAATGGATGAGTAGATATATTATTATTGAATTGGATGGAAATCGGTGCCGCCAAGTGCATGGCCAATTGACGACGCAACCAATTTCGGGCCAAAATTGGTTGCATGTATCGATCATCCATGTCGGGCCGTCATAGTTGATCAGGTGTGCAACAGTAACGGCAAGGATATCAGGGCGACGAAACCCACGGCGCTGTCCCCCCAGGGTATGAATTTACATGTATGTGTGCATTTATATATTACCTGTCCTGTGTCGCGGTGCCCACCTGTCCTCCGAATCCGCAGCACTTCCATTAGCGGTATACACGCCGACGGCACAGGTGTGCCATCACAAGTGCGCCACGCCGGTGGCGTATATACCACTACTGGAAGAGCGGCAGAATTGGAAGACAGGTGGGCACCATGATACAGGACAGGTAATGTATAAATTTACAAATGCGGGGTACGTTTATACACTAGGGGGGGGAAGCAGCAAGGCAGCTGATGCGGCCGATTCCCGAGGGATGCTGAAACCGATCGGGAATCGGCCTATGGTGTATGGACAGCCAATAGAGCTCTCTTTAATCAGATTCGATTAGAGAGAGATTTGTCTCTTGTTCGAATCTGCCCATCATCGCTAGATGTATTGCTACTTTTAAAGAGAACCCGAGGTGGGGTTCTGACAATGCAATCCACATACAGAGGCTGGGTCTGCCTCTACTGCCCAGCCTCTATTGCTATTTCAATCCCCCCCTAAGCCCCCCCTGCGCTCTGCTATCCCTCATAAATCACAGCCGCGCTGCCGACACGTAGTGTGTCACAGTGGGCTGTGTTTATCTCTGTACTGTCAGTCTGCCGCTCCCCTGCCTCCTGCATAGCTTCGGTCCCCGCCCGCGTCTCTTCCCTCCCCGCTGATTGGAGGGAAGGGACGGGGGCGGGACCGGAGCTATGCAGGAGGCGGGGGAGAACGCAGAGTGACAGTACAGATGTAAACACAGCGTGGCTGTGATTTATGGGGGATTGCAGAGCGCAGGGGGAACTTAGGGGGGATTGAAATAGCAACAGAGGCTGGCAGTATAGGCAGACCCAGCCTCTGTACGTGGATTGCATTGTCAGAACCCCGCCTCGGGTTCTCTTTAAGCTGGGTACAGACATCAGATAAAAATGTTTGGCAGACAAGGAATGAATCTCCTGCATCGGTTTTCCATAAAGGTTTGAAAGACCGATCGTTCTAAAGATGTAAAAGATCAGTTCATGCAAAAGAACCAAGAACTGCTTATGTAGTCTTTTCACTTCCTTCTTTTTCATGTATCTGCTGTGCACATAATGGTTCAGAAATATCTGGTGATCTCATACACACCTTGTTTAACGAACAATTGTCTGCAGATCCAATCCAATGGGGTGGATTTGAGAGATTGCGAGACAAATAACTTTGGTCGTAATCTTAGGAGGTATCTTGTAAACTAAGAACATCTGACAGTCAGTCTTTGATCTTTTGTTTCCCAAAGACTTACATCTCACATGTGTTTGCAGCTTAAAGGCCCATACACACGTCTGATTTTTGTGAACGACGGATCGTTTGAACGTCCCATCATTCACTCGTTTGCAAGTCAAATTGGGCGTGTGTGCAGACTATCGTTCACGTGATAAGACTGAGTTTGAGCGATCCCCCGGGCGGATCGCTCAAACTCAGTCTTATCACGCGAACGATAGTCTGTACACACGCCCGATTTGACGGGCGAACAACTGAACGACGGGACGTTCAAACAACCCATCGTTCGCAAAAATCAGACGTGTGTATGGGCCTTAACAGTCACTTCTTAAAGGGAACTTCTGAGAGGGATATGGATGTTTACTTTTAAACAATACCAGTCACCTGGCAGTCCTGCTGATCTCTTTGTCTGCAGTAGTGGCTGAATCACACACCTGAAACAAGCATACAGCTAATCCAATCTGACTTCAGTCAGAGCACCTGATCTGCATGCTTGTTGAGGGGGTGTGGCTAAAAGTATTAGAGACTCAGGATCAGCAGGAGAGTCAGGCAACTGGTAATATTTTAAAAGGAAAAATCCATTTCCTTCTCAGTTTAGGTTCTGTTTAAGTTATTGTGTTGCTGATGTGGTTCAGATTTTGAACTTTTGACACCTAATATAAAGGTGCGTACTCACCTTTGACTAAAGATGCTCGTCGGGGATCGGGACCCAATCCCCTTGGGAGAGATTGCTGGGCTGTACAAAGGTGAAGTCAGCTGTGTAGCTGGCGAAGTGTTCTGTTGCTATTTGGGTAGGGGGGGGGGGGGGGGGCGGAGGAACGGCGGAGTAACACAACTGTGATGTCATGCGACGGGCAGTGGAGCTGCCTGTCACTCGCCTCAGCTGAGCCGTCGGGCGGATCAATTGCGGCGTGGCGGTCAGGGGCTACTGGACACACGCCTGGTTATCGGCTGAGGTGGCCGTTATCAACCGCCTCAGCTATCTTCAATCAAGTGTGCAAGGCTTAAGGCTAAATACTGTAATCTATTCCAAGTTTGATGGATTGGGTATGATCTCCAGTGTTCTTCACTGCTCTCCTACCTCAGTAAATTAATCAGTTCCTCTGTCACTATCCTGCCTCAAAGCACAACTTCTTGGCAAGCGTTCAGGCCAGCAGAGCTCAGCCATCAGTCTAGAATACAAGGGCTTTTGTTTTTCACACAATGGTGTTTTAGTTTCGATTTATGAGGCTGTAGATTTAAGGTGGCCATACATCAGGTGATTTGGTGGGCGATCGACCTTCCAATTCGATTATTACAATCGAACTGGATGAAAATCGGTGCAGCCAAGTGCATGCCTGATCGACAAAGCGACCAACGTTGGGACGGAAATTGGTCGCATGGTCGATCGTGCATGCCGCAAGATGTAGAGCCGAAGTTGGTTGGTCCGATGTGCGGTGGTACGGTGGCAATTTCCGGAACGAGCGATGAGACAACGAAACCCCTGCCGCTACCGCCGCAATGTATAAATGTGCCCCAATGTGTGTGCATTTATACGTTACCATTCCTGTAGCAGCCTCTGCACTGTGTCCGTAATCCTCCAGGCGGCACTCTGTACACGCTGCTGGTGCATAGTGTCTGACGTCGGCACATATGGATAGCCGCACTGAGGATTACGGACACTGCACGGAGGCTGCTACAGGACAGGTAACTTATAAATGCACACACCGGGCACACTATACATTGGGGCAGTGGCAGTGTGGACTCAGCCAATTCCTTGAACATTTCATGATGAAATCGGACGTGAATCGACCTGTAGCGTATGGGCAGAATCAACAAAAAACAAATTTATCTCTAATCAGACTCGATTAGAGATACATTTGTCTCTTTGTCGAATCTGCCCATAATCGTCAGGTCTAGGGTTATCTTAGGTTTCTTCTGGCCACACTTCCAGCTGTGGATGAGTGCATCTGGACTGAGCATGTGCGAGTTTGTGCCTGAGAGCTAGCCCAGTAGGGATGAGATTGTCCCTGGCCAGGAGTGTGGCCAGAAGAAACTTATTCAACTGGCTCGAGTCAAATAATTTCAGAGGGACTGTACATTGAAATGATGGGGTGTAAGAATATACAAAAAGCGTTTGGAATTATTTGGAGCACCTTATTGACCGTTACTACTGGCTTTATCCAGCAGCGACATGTCTCCTTGAGAAGTCCATTAATTTTGAAACCAATTCTCCATTCCCAACAGATGTCTGTAGAGTGCCTTCAAGAGGAGGTCCTGATGAACCTGGTGTGGATCTTGGTGGAAGACCTGGATTCCCTCATTCATGGGAAGTCAGATGGAAGCAGAACAGAGGCACGAGACCCTCAGCCCCTTCCTTTAAAACCCACCCAGAAGAAAAAAAAAGAGAAAGAAAAACACAACAAAGCCAAACGAAAACCAAGACGGGGTGCCTAATAGGAGAACCAAATATTACTGCACTGCCCCCCACAGGAACTCCCTGGGAACTACCTCTTTTTATTATTAATATTATTATGTATTTATATTATATAAATATTAGTATGTATTTATATTATATAATGTTATATTGATCTTTAAAAATTTATATTTAATGCTTGCTTGTTGAGCTGTGGTAAACAACACCAGGACTATGACTTTTAATGTACTATTTTCGATGCATATATTTTTTTATACATATTTATTGCAATAAAGATGTAAAGAACCTGTAAAAAATTGCCTTTGGTCTGTAATTCTTTATTTTAACCACTTCCTGCAATAAGGACATTTTAAAACGTCGTATTTTTACACGTTTTATAAACGTCCATTTTGCTGCAATGCCTCTGGACCCACATGCACATGTAGGCAGGGCTGGCGCTTCCACAGAGGCAAAAGGGGCAATTGCCCAGGGCCCCAAAGTTTGTAGGGGCCCCCATGGTGTCTCCTCACCCCCAACTTAACTGGGTTCCCCGGGGCCCCTGCAATTCTTTGACAGAGTTTTGTCTCACCAGTCCCAGCGGGAGAATTGCAGGGTCCCTGGGGAACACAACAATTAAGTTGGGGCGGTGATCTGGGGGGCAGCCGGCTCAGGGCCCCTGGGGGGGAACTTGAATGCAACAAAGGGCCCTTAATGGCCATGTAGCCTAGGGACGGATCTAGGGGGGGGGGGGGGGGGGGGCGAGCGGGTCTCTTGCCCCAGGCGCAGTTTGTTGAATTCTTAAAAAGGCGTCAAAACTGGATAGGGAAAGGCAGTTTAAGCGCCAAAACCTGTCCTTTAGGCACCAAAACCTGACCTTTAGGCACCAAAACTGGATGGGGAATGGTAGTTTAGGCGCCAAAACCTGACCTTGCCCCAGGCGCAATTTGGTCTAGATCCGTCCCTGCATGTAGGTGTCCCATTGTTCCTAGAACCGGCCTTGGGCACAGGAGGGCGCACAGATGCCATTTTAATAAGTCTATAGGCGGGCAGTAAATGGTTAACAATGAAATCCTTCCTAACTCTTTCCACTTAAAGTGGACTCAAACTAAAAATACAAGATTTCAGAAATAAAATCTATTTTCTAAATTATAATAATAAATAGCAGCCTTTTTTCAGCTGCATGATGACAAATATAAAATATTTTACATTTATTGGAGAAACCCCTCCCTTCCTTTCATATTGCCGGGACAGAATCCGGCAGACTGGTGGAGTAGATGGTGTCCAGCAAAGGAGGAATTGCTAATGGCTGCCACCTGTATAACCCTAGTTATGCAAAGAGGAGGGTAAAAAGCATGCACTGAAATACTCATAGGCTTGAAGGAGTGTTTATTTAGCTTTGTATGTGTCAGAGTGGTGCAACTAAATATGTTGAATTAAAAAAATGTTTGGTTTGGGTCCGCTTTAACTTTTCACCTCTGTTGCATTATGATGATCTTGTTTTTACAGGAAACACACTGCCCCACTGTGAACCTAGCATTACTGTCCAGTAAAAAAAAAAAAACACTGCATGTC
The DNA here is from genome assembly GCF_040937935.1 of Hyperolius riggenbachi. Classification (NCBI taxonomy): domain Eukaryota; kingdom Metazoa; phylum Chordata; class Amphibia; order Anura; family Hyperoliidae; genus Hyperolius; species Hyperolius riggenbachi. The sequence goes on along the minus strand of NC_090653.1, from coordinate 60,454,398 downwards.
ACGTGTAACGGGCAGCTGCTGCTCATTGGGATGTGCATGCATGAGACGACCGCCAGAGCTGGAAGCTTGCAAACAGCTGCAAGTGCCCAGCATATAACCAGCGGCTGCTGACAGACAGGTAAGTGTGCTGCCGTCAGCGGTGAGTGTGAAAGATCCCTTGTGCATTTCTCCTGGTGGATTCAAAGCTCCAGAGCTGCAGCCACTAGGGAGCGCTCTATAGGCAGTAGCAGTGTTAGGGAGTCTTGCCCAAGGTCTCCTACTGAATAGTTGAAGGCTTACTGGAAAGACAGAGCCGAGATTTGAACCCTGGTCGCCTGTGTCAGAGGCAAAGCCCTTAAAGGGGAACTGAAGAGAGAGAGCTATATGGAGGCTGTCATGTTTATTTCCTTTTAATCAATACCAGTTGCCTGGCAGCCCTGCTGGTCTATTTCTCAGCAGTAGTATCTGCAGTATCTGAATAAAACCAGAAACAAGCATGCAGCTAGTCTTGTCAGATCTGACTTTAAAGTCTGAACCACTGAAACACCTGATCTGCTGAATGCTTGTTCAGGGGCTATGGTTAATAGTATTAGAGGCAGAGGATCAGCAGGGCTGCCAGGCAACTGGTATTGCTTAAAAGGAAATAAACATGACAGCCTCCATATACCTCTCTCTTCAGTTCCCCTTTAACCATTACACTACAGGAGATGATGGCAGTATAAAAATACACAACAATTCTATTGGCATGCGGTAGATAGTATTTCTCAGCGCTGGTGTGAGGTAACCTCCAGTCATAGTCAGCAATTGCTTTGTGCTCACACAAGACTTGCAGCTGGGGGAGGGGCTTGCTGCAAGTGACAGCCGGGGAAGCACCTGCCAGGTTACCTCACCTGAATGGAAAGTGAAAACCAGAGAGAAGTTTCCAGGTGCTGCCTGTTTCACTTAATTCTCCCGTGCAGCTTTGCAAACATAATAATGAACGTGTTTGGGCTGGTTCACACCAAAGAGCTTTTTTAAGGGCTTGTGATTTTAAAAGCTCTTGCTGATGTAATGTTATGTGTTTGTTCTCACTTGAGCGATGTAATTGTCTAATAATCACCCATAGCATTGCATTAGCTAGAGCTTTTCAAATCACTAGAGCTAAAACAGGGGCGTAACTAGACATCACTGGGCCCCCCTGCGAAACTTTGGATGCCCCCCCCCCCCCGCAAAACTTTGGATGGGTTCCCCCCACCCCCCCCCTCTTTCGGCACAGGAAAACTGAGGACAAATGTGTTTTCCCCATGCAGATAAAAACACTTAGAACTGAATAAAGAGGTATATGGAGGCTGCCATGTTTATTTCCTTTTAAGCAATACCAGTTGCCTGGCAGCCCTGCTGATCCTCTGCCTCTGATACTATTAGCCATAGCCCCTGAACAAGCATGCAGTATATCAGGTGTTTCAGACTTTAAAGTCAGATCTGACAAGACTAGCTGCATGCTTGTTTCTGGTGTTATTCAGATACTACTGCAGAGAAATAGACCAGCAGGGCTGCCAGGCAACTGGTATTGCTTAAAAGGAAATAAATATGGCAGTCTCCATATACCTCTTTATTCAGTTCTCCTTTAAAGGAAGCGTCAGGCAATCTATGCTACCCCTAGATCTACTTACCCGGGGCTTCCTCCAGCCCCTTGCAGCCGACAAGTCCCTCTCTGTTCCCAGTACATACATACACACACACACAGCCTTATTATTTTACTACATGAGAGCACATGCTATATGGAGGAACAACAATGACATGCTGAACATAAGCTATAATATCAATGTAACGTTGGCAAAACATTCATAATGTCACTGGTTGATACTGCTATTATGGGATCTTATGAGACAACAAGCTCTCAATGAGGCAGTGACAGTCAGACACCAATCTCCACTTCATTGTGTTGTAAAAGTATTCAGAGGCCATAAAGTCATTAGCCCCTGTGATAAGGATCTAGGAATCTTTCTGCTGAAAGGGAAAGTCTACAAACAAAGGAGTCACATTTTGAAAAAAGTTGTAATGTCTTTGTCAAGTCTTTAGAACTTTGCTACAGTGAGAGTCAGATGTTTTTTTACGAACCCTAGGGAGCAGGGACAGTGTACAAATTCCAAAGTGTGTAGGAGTCCTTATCTGTGTGGTGGACACATGCAGTCAATATAACAATGCTGTGAGAGCAGAATACGTTTTTTTTCTCCATGCCCTTAGCTGTCAGTCTCTCAAACTTTCCCCCCCACGGGCACCCTGTGGCGTCTGGGCCCCCCTGCGGAGGCATCCCTTGCAAGGTCTATTGTTACGCCCCTGAGCTAAAAAAGCTCTTGCAGTGTGAACCAGTCTGCTGCAGCCTGCTGGAACATAAACGGGGCAACATGGCAAACCAAGCAGAGACCTCAGAGAAGCTCTGGAGGGAAATATATATCAGTGGAGAGACCAGAGAGGCACAACACAATACAAGTGAGTGTCCATTCTTTGTTCTACGTGTACGTGAGTTTTGGGCGCCATGGAAAATCGGGCGCAGGGACAGTGCCGATAGTAGAATATCAGTAAATTTACCAATACTCTACCATTTAAAGTGTTCATTTTTGTTAGTAAAATATCGGTAATTGTTGCCGATATTTTGCTATAGCTAAACCTAACCCTACTCTCACACAGAACCCTCCACTACCAATGCCTAATCCTAAGAGCATCCCTGGTGGTGCCTAACCTTAAAGAGACTCCGTAACAAAAATTGCATCCTGTTTTTTATCATTCTACAAGTTCCAAAAGCTATTCTAATGTGTTCTGGCTAACTGCAGCACTTTCTACTATCACAGTCTCTGTAATAAATCAATGTATCTTTCCCCTGTCAGACTTGTCAGCCTGTGTCTGGAAGGCTGCCAAGTTCTTCAGTGTTGTGCTTCTGCTATGAACTCCCCCTTCCAGGCCCCTCTATGCACACTGCCTGTGTATTATTTAGATTAGGGCAGCTTCTCTCTTCTCTCTTATCTTTTACAAGCTGGATAAATCGTCCTCTGAGCTGGCTGGGCTTTCACATACTGAGGAATTACAGACAAAGGCAAAGCTGTTTGCAGGAAGAAAGGAGCAGCCTGAAACTTCAGTGCATGAGAGATGCAGGGGGAAAGAAACACACAAATGATCTCTTGAGATTCAAAAGGAAGGGTGTATACAGCCTGCTTGTGTATGGATGTATTTTCTATGTGTGGACATACTGTACATCAACCTACTTCCTGTTTTGGTGGCCATTTTGTTTGTTTATAAACAAACTTTTTAAAACTGTTTTTAACCACTTTTAATGCGGCGAGGAGCAGCGAAATTGTGACAGAGGGTAATAGGAGATGTCCCCTAACGCACTGGTATGTTTACTTTTGTGCGATTTTAACAATACAGATTCTCTTTAAGACCCATCCCCAGTGGTGCCTAACCTGAATACCCCCCTGGTAATGCCTAGGCCTAATGCTGGGAATACACGGTACGTTTTCGCCGCTCGATTGAGCCATTTAGATGGCTCGATTGATAATTTCCGACATGTCTGATCACCTGCCCGATTGATTCCACGCTCGATACCGCATAGGGGGCAATGGAAAAAGATAAGGAAAACGAGCAGAAGATAAGAGAATCGCCCGTGGTATCGAGCGGGGAATCGATCGGGCGGCATAATCGAGCCGCGGAAACACACCATGTATTCCCGGCATACTGTGCAAATTTGGACAGAGGTGCCAGGCAGGTTTAAATGATCTAAAAACAACTAAAAAGGAGGAGTACAGGTGGACTTACCTCCTGAAATGATGGACAATCGAGATTGTTCAAATCGCAAATAATTTATTTTGGCACTCCGCAACGCGTTTCGCAGGTATAACCCGCTTCATCAGGCAAGGAGTGCAAGCTAAAAATCAAGCATACAAACCATAAACAATATACAATAAACAAAACACGACCCAATGGGACTGTTTCCACTTGTCAGGATTCCTTTGCGTTTTTCTGTGCAGAAAAAATTCGCATGGCAGAGCCATCAGAATTCGCATATCGCATACCGCTATGCGAATAGCATACAATGTATTTAATAGGAAATTCGCATGAGGTTTGGGTATGCAAATTTTCATGCGAATTCGCCTGAAAATTCGCATAGACCCGCATGCGAAATTCGCATCCGCATGCGGATTTTTACCGCGGCGATTCGCACCGCACAAGTGGAAATGCAGCCTAAGAGTTTGCCATCATAATACAAAATGCAAAATGACATATTGTGTCTGTCACAGAAGGGGCGATCTGCTGTGACTGGAGACGTGCAAACAACAAGGGCCTGATTTACAGAAGGGCGATAAGCCCCTTTACATGTCTAATTGTTTGTTTGCTCCTCCAAACATCCACTGGAGGAGCAAACAAACAATTAGACATTTTGCATTTTGTATTATGATGGCAATCTCTTAGGGTCGTGTTTTGTTTATTGTATATTGTTTATGGTTTGTATGCTTGATTTTTAGCTTGCACTCCTTGCCTGATGAAGCGGGTTATACCTGCGAAACGTGTTGCGGAGTGCCAAAATAAATTGTTATTTGCTATTTGAACAATCTCATTTGTCCATCATTTCAGGAGGTAAGTCCACCTGTACTCCTCCTGTTATGATCGCTTCTGCAGCGTTTACTGCTGACTGCACTGGTATTGCAAACCAAGCAGTTCTAATGTCATTACATGCATTTGCTTGCATAGTTTGGTTTGCACTTAAACTAGTTGCTGATTCCATCTGCAGTCGCTCTGAAGTTTATGACAGTTTAATATGCTTTTGTGTAAACAAACATTGTCTGCTGCAGTGGAGGGGCGGTCCCTTTCCTGCAGGCTGCATATCATTGTCTGCCTTTTCCTGCTATCAGCCTGTGATTAATTACCATTCACTTGTGTGGGAATCTGCAGGTCTGCTCCCATTGGATGACCTCAGTATAAAGAACTGCTTCCTGCAATGCCTCATGGGCTATCATAGTTTCAGACTCTATCTGTTACTCTGCTCGTGCCCCACCTCGTTCCTGGTCCGTGTGGACTGCGCTGACTCCTGCGAAGGGGTCAGCGAGTCCTCCTAGTTCTGCTCTTGTTCTAGAAGTTGCTACTTGCTTGTCTTGTGTCATATATTGGTTCATCGCCAATATATACGCATACTTGCGCATTTTGTTATTTTCCTTGTATTCGTGTTACGTTAATATATCAGTGTCGCTGATATATACGTACACGAACTGTTTATTTCCTGTGTTCAGTTAGTCAGTTTTCCAGCACGTTTTGGTAGTTTGCGCGTATCGTGAACACCCGTGCTGAGCTAGTTATCCTGTTCCTGGTCCTGTTTGTGGATTGCGTTCATCTCTGCGAAGAGATAACGAATCCTTCTGAATCCTGTTCCTGGTCCTGTTTGTGGATTGCGTTCATCTCTGCGAAGAGATAGCGAATCCTTCTGAGTCCTGTTCCCTGTATTACTTCAGTCTTAGTCAGAGTTCCTGCTTATGTCATATATCGGTTCATTGCCAATATATACATATGTTAGTCAGACGTTACGAATAGTTTCATTGATAGCTGTAATTGTAATACGCTAGGAAAACATACTTATTGTATATTTATCTGTGTTACGTTCATCTATCTCGATCCTGCTATTTCCTGTCTCTCCTGTCCTGTCTTTGTGAGGCACGCCATCGCCGCAACGCATTGGCTGCCTCATTCCAGTCTGTCTGGTTTTGGACGCTTGCTGTCGCTAAGTAATCGCTAGCTAGCAAGCGTTCATTCTGTCTACCTGTCCTGATCTCCTCAGTCCTGGTTTATGCGCTCAGCGCTACCTTGCGCTGAGACGTTATTACGAAAGTGTTTGTGGCTGTTCAGATCTGCACCGGCTCTGTGCACCACAATCTCCTATTGGAGTCAGTCCTCTCCTCCACTAAACTGGGGATATCCTGATCCCTTGTGCTGGTGTGTGTACCTCCTTCACGTCAGCTTATGTGTTGTATGCTGACTGTGGAGATTACACCCCCAAGCTTAACATTATGATAGCCCCTTTACCAATCCCCATTGTGGGGGGGGTTCCCAGCAAAAATGACACTGTTTGTTATGGTTCCTGTTCCTTTAAGAAATTTGAGAAGCTCAATTCTGAAACAGAAAATGAGTTTTTTTCTGAATGTGCCAGGTTCCTGGCCAATCCTGAGCTCCAGGCTACTCCTGTTTCAACGTGGGCCCCCCAGCTAGTTTATGTTTTATTTAAGGGAAGATTGTTTCAGTGGGCCTACGATGTCTTGGATCATACCAATTTAAAAGAAAGACCACTGGAATTTCTAGCGTTTGTGATCCATAACTGGCTGCGCAAAACCGATTTGCCTAGCCCTTTTGATAAGCTCCTGGCAGCTTGTCAATCAGCTGCTCCTTCTACTGCCTACAAAAATAATCAGCAAGCAGATAATTGTTCTGATAACTTTTCTTCTGCTAAGGCAGCAGGGTCTAAAGCCAAACGTAAACGCTCCAAAAGAAAAGCGTTACAATCAGCGGAGTCGTTGCCCTTGGCGACTGCGCATCAGATCTGTAACGAGACTCCACCATTAGCAGATAATGAAATTCAGTCACCATTCAGGGGAGTCAAATGGACCTATGAAACTACTAATGAACTTTCATTGCTAGCCAGGGAAAATAAAGGTTCTTGTTTAAATGAATTATCTGAATATGATTATGAAGATATATTACAGAGTATTGAACAGATCAATTTATTCGTGCAGCAAGGGAAATTTGCATACACTACAGTTCAATACTTGCTACAGGTATTGGAGATCCTTAGGAATAAGAAATCGGCCAATCACCTGCTAAATAACCCAATGTATGTTTCTGCCACTAACACATTTGCAAACTATGATCAGCCGGAATGCTCAGCTGTTAAATATGCATGGGATCCTCCATTTGAGAAAGGAGAGATGGAAGCTCTGGTCTATGAATGGAAGAAAGATGCAAGTTCATTTTGTCAGTTTTACAGTGCAAAAAGTGAATTAGTATTGAATGCATGCATTAAGTCTGCTTATAACCTAATAAAAACTGGTGTGTGTGGGTATGACTTTGTGGCTCCATTGATCGATGTGTGGAGAATGATTCTGGACGATTTTTATGCAATTCAATCAGTTGATACCAGGGAAGACACACTGTCAAGTGGAGATTGTTCCACTTCCTCAGTTCCTGAGGACTCGCCTGCTTCAGCACCTTTGGCTGATTCAGCGAGTGATTCTGAGCTCCTTTTGTGTGAAATTGAAGTTCCTGTAATTCCACCCTGTACCATGGATAACTCAGTGTTACTTCCCAGTAAGACAGAAATTACTAATACTTCCTTAATCTTGCCCTGCACAAATTTCTCAGAAGAGGACCCAGAGGTCCTGCTGACTTTCGAGTCCAGCCTAGCCAGTACTCATGACTCTTTGTTTAGTGAAACAGACACCAGAAAAATCTTGCCTGTCTCTGCAAACACTTCTGCAGAAATTACCTGTGTTAATAAAGTTCAACTCCTGTCTGATCCAGCAGATGCCAATAGATGCACTACATCAGTTTCCGAGTCCCAGCAATCCTGTCTAGTAAACTCAGAACCCCAGCATCTGAATTTTCCAATTTTACAAATGAATGGTGATTCAGATGCGCAAACATTGTGTCTTGATCTTCCTGTTTCTACACCTCGCTCTAGTTTCGTGAATAGCTCAGAGCATCTGCTATGTGAACCTGAAATCGCAGAATTATTACCTTGTTCAGAAAATTTTCCAATAAATTTGCCCTGTACCATGAATTGTGCAGTAGATCTCTCCAATGAAACTCAGGTCACAGAATCATTATGCTGTCCAGCAGGTGCTTCCATGGTTTTGCCCTGCAATATGGACTGTTCAGTGATCCTGTCCAGTGAAGCTGTGGTCGCAGAGTCTTATGCTTCACCCAGTACTTTGGATACTTTAAACCCTTTAGCAGAGGAGGCTGAAGCACTGCTTACCTCAGTTGGTGTTGCAGTAATATTCACTTGTCTAGCAGCTGTTTTGGAATTACAGTCTGCTCTAATAAAACTTGATGAATTTCTGCCCAGCGAAGCAGAAGCCATTGAAATATTGTCCTCGTCAGCAAGTGTGTTAGATACCTTGCCCTGTACACAGTCTGATTTAACCAATGTTGTTGAGTCCCTCTCCAGTGTTGTAACAGCCGAGGAACTCCAGCCCTGTCCTCTGAATGTTTCAAAAGTCTTGCCCTGTAACATGGATAATTCTGACTCGCTGGAAAAAATAATAGAAATCTCAGAATTTCAGTCCGGGTTAATGAGTGTTTCTGAAACCCAGCCCTGTATCCTGGAAAATTCTGGTTCTCTGGCCGGTGTGGCAGAAGTTCCAGAGCCCCCTTCCTGTCCAGTGAGTTACTCAGTTTTGCCTAGTTCAGTGGGGATTGCTGCAATATTGACTTGTTTTGCAGCCCTTCATGAGCTCCAGTCCAGTGTATTTGATGAGTCTCTGTCTAGTCCAGAAGAAGCTATGGGAACCCTGTCTAGTTCAGTGCATACATCAGAAGATTTGCCCTGTCTTGTAAATGCCCCTGAACATGATTTGTTAATAACCCTGCTGGAATCAGCGACATCTAAGTCTGATCCTGCAGTTTTTAGTGAGAATCCAGTAACTATGAAGTCTAGTCATGATGAATTTTTTTTGCCCAGTTCTGGTTTCGGTCCTGTCTTGACTGACTTTGAGGTTCGCAGTTCCTTGACATGCCCAGAGGTTTCTCTTGTGCCGGTGTGCCCAGATGTGCTTCGTATGCCAGACTGCCCAGATGTGTCTGTGTTAGCGTGCTCACGTGCTTCCCTAGTGGAGACATGTTCTGATGTTGCCGGTTGGCCTGCATGCCCGGAGATGGTTCTGGTCCCTAAAAGCCCTGATCTTGATGTTTGTCCTTGTGACCCTGACTCTGGAGTTGCCCTGGGTTCCATAGGGGTTCTTGATAGTTCTCCATGTGAGCCTAAGGGGCGTTCTGACCTGTGGGGATCTCTTTGGAGCTTCCAAGTGTTCTGGGAGATCTCTGAGGAAACTTGTCCTGGTACCTTGGACTGGTTCAACGGTGGGTTTTGTGTTGGTAGGGACAGTTCCGGTGGGCATTGCAAAGGCTTTGGCGTTTTTGGACAGTCCTTGGAAGGCGGTGGGTATCGCGCAGAGAGTTTCTTGGGGTTGTTTTCTGGAAGTCGTGGTTCTGATGGGTGTCACACTGAGGCTTGTAGTGCTGACGGGCATGGTTCGGTAGGTTCTGGTTCCAATTGGTCTAGTTTTGGTGAGACTGATTCGGGAATTTGGTTTTGTCGGACGGATCCGACCTTCATGAATTTTCAGTCAGATCAGTTTGCTGGATTTCCCACTTCTGATTTTTTGGTTTGGGTGGTTCAGGAGAAATATGTCAGTTTTCATAGGCGTCCAGAGGCCGCGTTTAAGGGAGGGGGTACTGTTATGATCGCTTCTGCAGCGTTTACTGCTGACTGCACTGGTATTGCAAACCAAGCAGTTCTAATGTCATTACATGCATTTGCTTGCATAGTTTGGTTTGCACTTAAACTAGTTGCTGATTCCATCTGCAGTCGCTCTGAAGTTTATGACAGTTTAATATGCTTTTGTGTAAACAAACATTGTCTGCTGCAGTGGAGGGGCGGTCCCTTTCCTGCAGGCTGCATATCATTGTCTGCCTTTTCCTGCTATCAGCCTGTGATTAATTACCATTCACTTGTGTGGGAATCTGCAGGTCTGCTCCCATTGGATGACCTCAGTATAAAGAACTGCTTCCTGCAATGCCTCATGGGCTATCATAGTTTCAGACTCTATCTGTTACTCTGCTCGTGCCCCACCTCGTTCCTGGTCCGTGTGGACTGCGCTGACTCCTGCGAAGGGGTCAGCGAGTCCTCCTAGTTCTGCTCTTGTTCTAGAAGTTGCTACTTGCTTGTCTTGTGTCATATATTGGTTCATCGCCAATATATACGCATACTTGCGCATTTTGTTATTTTCCTTGTATTCGTGTTACGTTAATATATCAGTGTCGCTGATATATACGTACACGAACTGTTTATTTCCTGTGTTCAGTTAGTCAGTTTTCCAGCACGTTTTGGTAGTTTGCGCGTATCGTGAACACCCGTGCTGAGCTAGTTATCCTGTTCCTGGTCCTGTTTGTGGATTGCGTTCATCTCTGCGAAGAGATAACGAATCCTTCTGAATCCTGTTCCTGGTCCTGTTTGTGGATTGCGTTCATCTCTGCGAAGAGATAGCGAATCCTTCTGAGTCCTGTTCCCTGTATTACTTCAGTCTTAGTCAGAGTTCCTGCTTATGTCATATATCGGTTCATTGCCAATATATACATATGTTAGTCAGACGTTACGAATAGTTTCATTGATAGCTGTAATTGTAATACGCTAGGAAAACATACTTATTGTATATTTATCTGTGTTACGTTCATCTATCTCGATCCTGCTATTTCCTGTCTCTCCTGTCCTGTCTTTGTGAGGCACGCCATCGCCGCAACGCATTGGCTGCCTCATTCCAGTCTGTCTGGTTTTGGACGCTTGCTGTCGCTAAGTAATCGCTAGCTAGCAAGCGTTCATTCTGTCTACCTGTCCTGATCTCCTCAGTCCTGGTTTATGCGCTCAGCGCTACCTTGCGCTGAGACGTTATTACGAAAGTGTTTGTGGCTGTTCAGATCTGCACCGGCTCTGTGCACCACAATCTCCTATTGGAGTCAGTCCTCTCCTCCACTAAACTGGGGATATCCTGATCCCTTGTGCTGGTGTGTGTACCTCCTTCACGTCAGCTTATGTGTTGTATGCTGACTGTGGAGATTACACCCCCAAGCTTAACACCTCCTTTCTAGTTGTTTTTAGATCCTCTTAACCTGCCTGGCGCCTCTGTCCAAATTTGCACAGTATATAGTCCACCTTGGGTGGAGGGGACTTTCCCCTTCTTTCTATCTACAGAGAGCGACTTCTTAAACCTGAGTGGGGTCAGGTTCTAATGCTCCCCACCTGCATTTCAAGTGGTTGCCTATATGGTAACCCGTGTTTGTGAGTATATCCACATCTGTTAATTATTTTGCCAACAATTGCTAGACTTACTGCACCATATTGGGCTCTCTGTTTTTCTTTTTTGTTGCAAGTGCATTTTCGGCATAAGACCCCTCCTGTTGGTGCCTAACCCTAAGACCCACCCTTGTGAGTCTTAACCCTAAGACCTCCCGGGCGGTGCCTAATCCTGAGACTCCCCCCTGGTGATCCCTAACCTTAAGACCGCCCCTGGTAGTCTTAAGGCCCCCCTAGTGGTGCCTAACCTTAAGATCCCCCCTGGTGGTGCCTAATCCTAAAACCACCCCCGGTGGTGCCTATTACCCTAAGACACAAACCCCTGTGCCTTACACCCCTGCACAAACCCCCTTCCTGACCCCTAGCCCTAACCATTCCCCCCTGCACCAAAAAAATAATAATCATCAGGCGTTGCCAGGCGCACAGATTTCCCTTTTTGGCGCTGGATTGACAATATTTTCAATTGTTGTCTATGGCTGCACCCGATTTGCCTAAAAGGAAAGGTTAGTAGTTGGGTCTCCCCTTCACACCTCTGACCCCCCCCCCCCCCCCGGTTACTCCCCTGGTAAGATGCCCCTGGTAAGGTACCTCAGTAGTATGAAGCCTGCGGGTAGTTCAGAGGAATCCTGTAACTCCCCATAGTTCCAGCAAAGGGTTCTTCTAACCTTACTCAACTTGAGGCAGTCAAACAAGTTTTTTCTTGTTTCACTCCTGGGTGTGGACAAGTGCATCCCGACTGGGCATGTGCAAGTCCGTGCAGAGATTGCGTATGAGAGCTAGCCCAGTAGGGATGTGATTGTCCATGGCCAGGAGTGTGGCCAGAAGAAACTTCTTCAAATGGTTCGAGTCAAATAAGTTCAGAGGGAGTATACGTTAAAGCGATGGGGGTGTAATATTATTCAAGTCTCAGGACTATCCAGTGCCATCCCACATCCGAGACAAATGTTAACATTTTTATTTTTAGAACGCTTCAGGGGCATCTTAATGAGAATTGTATGGAGGTTGCCAGATGGGTCAATGAAATGGGCAAGAAGTGCATTTAATTGCCCCAATTCAAAGCTGCATGCAATTTGCATAAGATTTGGAATTATTAATAGCTCCTTATTTATTGCCCATTACTACTGGCTTTAGACAGCGACATGTCTCCTTGAGACGTCCATTAATTTTTTAAAACTAATTCATCATCTCCCCAACAAATGTCTCTAGAGTGCATGCAAGAGAAGGTCCTGGTGAGTCTGGCAGCACCTTATTGACCGTCGCTAGAGATGGGCCGAACCTCTGATTTTAGGTTCGTGAACCCTGTTCGCGAACTTCCGCGAAAGGTTCGGTTCGCGAACAAGTTCGCGAACCGCAATAGACTTCAATGGGGAGGCGAAAAATGATAGAAAACATGTTTCAAAAGCTCTAATACCTGGAGCCACATCTAATTGAGTGAAATACACATAACTGCTGGAGGACCCACCCTCCCTCCTCCAAGCAAGGTCCTTTATACCATTTGCCTACCTACACTAATTAGTTATGGGACAGCTGCTACACACTCTGCTAGGGAGATTTTAATTGGTCTCCCTCCTCCCTCCACCCTCCTCCCTCCACCCTCCTCCCTCCTCTCACCCTAAGCACTGTACCACTACAGTAGTAAGTGAAGCTAGCCTAAAATGTACCATTAATGCTCAATGCAATAGAACCATTAGGTTGCTTAAAGGAGAACTGTAGTGAGAGGTATATGGAGGCTGCCATATTGATTTCCTTTTAAGCTATACCAGTTGCCTGGCAGCCCTGCTGATCTATTTGGCTGCAGTAATAATAATAATAATCCAAACATTTGTATAGCGCTTTTCTCCTGTCAGACTCAAAGCGCTCAAGAGCTGCAGCCACACGCTCAAGAGGCCACCCTGCAGTGTTAGGGAGTCTTGCTTTGAACTCCTTAATGAATAGGTACTTGACCTAGCCAGGATTTGAACCCTGGTCTCCCATGTCAAAGGCAGAACCCTTAACCAGTACACTATCCAGCCACTGTCGTGTGAATCCCACCACAAACAAGCATGCAGCTAATCTTGTCAGATCTTACAAAAATGTCAAACACCAGATCTGCTGCATGCTTGTACAGGGTCTAGGGCTAAAAGTATTGGAGGCAGAGGATCTGCAGGATAGCCAGGTAACTGGTATTGCTTAAAAGGAAATCAATATGGTAGCCTCCATATACCTTTCACTACAGTTCTCCTTTAAAGGGAACCTTAACTGAGAGTGATATGGATGTTTCCTGTAAACAATACCAGTTGCCTGGCAGTCCAGCTGATCTTTGTGCAATAGTGGCTGAATCACACCCTGAAACAAGCATGCAGCTTGTTTTCAGGCCAGCAATTTCAGGCCAGCAATTTCAGGCCAGCAATTTCAGGCCAGCAATTTCAGGCCAGCTTCAGTTGGTATAGTGGATAGTGTGCTTGTCCACCATACAGTGAGACCCAGGTTCAAATCCCAGCCAATGTGAGTTGGCTTTTATGCTACAAATCCTTAAAGGGAACCTAAACGGAGAAGGATATGGATTTTTCCTTTTAAAATAATACCAGTTGCCTGAATCGCCTGCTGATCCTGTGTCTCTAATACTTTTAGCCACAGCCCCTGAACAAGCATGCAGATCAGGTGCTCTGACTGAAGTCAGACTGGATTAGCTGCATGCTTGTTTCAGGGTGTGATTCAGCCACTATTGCAGTCACAAAGATCAGCTGGACTGCCAGGCAACTGGTATTGTTTACAGGAAACAGCCATATCACTCTCAGTTAAGGTTCCCTTTAAAGGAGAACTGTAGTGAAAGGTATATGGAGGCTACCATATTGATTTCCTTTTAAGCAATACCAGTTACCTGGCTATCCTGCAGATCCTCTGCCTCCAATACTTTTAGCCCTAGACCCTGAACAAGCATGCAGCAGATCTGGTGTTTGACATTTTTGTAAGATCTGACAAGATTAGCTGCATGCTTGTTTGTGGTGGGATTCACATGACAGTGGCTGGATAGTGTACTGGTTAAGGGTTCTGCCTTCGACATGGGAGACCAGGGTTTGAATCCTGGCTAGGTCAAGTACCTATTCAGTAAGGAGTTCAAAGCAAGACTCCCTAACACTGCAGGGTGGCCTCTTGAGCGTGTCCCTGTGGCTGCAGCTCTTGAGCGCTTTGAGTCTGACAGGAGAAAAGCGCTATACAAATGTTTGGATTATTATTATTATTACTGCAGCCAAATAGATCAGCAGGGCTGCCAGGCAACTGGTATAGCTTAAAAGGAAATCAATATGGCAGCCTCCATATACCTCTCACTACAGTTCTCCTTTAAGCAACCTAATGGTTCTATTGCATTGAGCATTAAAGGGAAGGTCCAAGCAAAATAAAAAAATGAGTTTCACTTACCTGGGGCTTCTACCAGCCCCATGCAGCCATCCTGTGCCCTCATAGTCACTCACTGCTGCTCCAGTCCCCCGCTGGCAGCATGCCGACCTCGGAGGTCGGCGGGCCGCATTGCGTACATTTTTACGCATTCCCGCTAGTGCAGGAACATTATCGCATACATTCTTACGCGTTAGTGGTTCAATGCGTAAAAATGTACGCATTGAACCACTAACGTGTATAAATGTATTTGTTAATGTTCCTGCACTAGCGGGAATGCGTAAAAATGTACGCAATGCGGCCCGCCGACCTCCGAGGTCGGCATGCTGCCAGCGGGGGACTGGAGCAGCAGTGAGTGACTACAAGGGCACAGGATGGCTGCATGGGGCAGGTAGAAGCCCCAGGTAAGTGAAACTCATTTTTTTATTTTGCTTGGACCTTCCCTTTAATGGTACATTTTAGGCTAGCTTCACTTACTACTGTAGTGGTACAGTGCTTAGGGTGACGTGTCCACTGCACAGTGAGATCTGGGTTCGATTCCCAGCTATGGTATGATGTATACTGGCTTTTAAAATAGTATAATTCCCTGCCAGAAGAGGGAATGAGGTGGAGGGTCGAGGGAGGAGGGAGACGAATTAAAATCTCCCTAGCAGAGTGTGTAGCAGCTGTTCCAGGAAACAGTAAATTCAGGCGCCTGAGGCTAGTGGACAAATCGGGCGCCGCCATTCACTCCTATAATAAATATCGTTTAATGGGCGCCCGATAGGAAAAAAGGGCGCCGGTGAAAAATAACGTTTTAAAAGCGGCGCCCGGAGACTTAATGTTTTATTACTGCTTCTCATGATTACACATTATTTAATGATTTATACATTTTTAAATATTATTTTTAAACGAAAAACAGTACAATACTTTTTTTCAAACATTATTTTTAAACGAAAAACAGTACATTTTTTTTTTTACATTATTTTTAAACGAAAAAAACAACAGGGGGGTCTTAGGTTTAGGCACCAACAGGGGGGTCTTAGGTTTAGGCACCAACAGGGGGGGTCTTAGGTTTAGGCACCAAAAGGGGGGTCTTAGGTTTAGGCACCAACAGGGGGGTCTTAGGTTTAGGCACCAACAGGGGGGTCTTAGGTTTAGGCACCAACAGGGGGGTCTTAGGTTTAGGCACCAACAGGGGGGGTCTTAGGTTTAGGCACTAACAGGGGGGTCTAGGGGTTAGGGGTAGGTACAGGGAGGGTTACTTAGGCACCAACAGGGGGGGTCTTAGGTTTAGGCATCAACAGGGGGGTCTAGGGGTTAGGGGTAGGTACAGGGAGGGTTACTTAGTAATTTTTTTTTTTTTTAACGTTATTATACGTTTCAGTATTTAAACGAAAGATTAACATTTTTACAATTGCCGATTTAATGCACATTATTTAATGATTTATAACTTTAAAAAACATTAATTTTAAACGAAATACAGTACAATACATTTTTAAACGTTATCCATGCTTATCGTTAAAAACCCGGCGCCCTTTTTTCCCAGCGCCCCTTTTTAACGTACGCGCTGTCCCATAACTAATTAGTGTAGGCAGACAACTGAGTCAAATGGTATAAAGGACCTAGCTTGAAGGGAGGGTGAGCGGGTTCTCTAACACTGAAAGCAGTGTGTTTGACAATAACATGTCTGCTGACAGTGAAATGGAGGGTAAAAATTTTGCTTTATAAAGCGAACCAAGCGAACCAAGCGAACCAGGCGAAGCGAACTTCCGCAAACGTTCGCCTGCGGCACCCGCACGCGAACCACCGAAGTTCGCACGAACCCCGTTCGCCGGCGAACCGTTCGGCCCAACTCTAACCGTCGCTACTGGCTTTATCCAGCAACATGTCTCCTTGAGAAATCCATTAATTTTGAAACCAATTCTCCATCTCCCCAACAGATGTCTGTAGAGCACCTTCAAGAGGAGTTCTTGATGAACCTGGTGTGGATCTTGATGGAAGACTTGAGTTCTCTCATTCATGGGAAGTCAGATGGAAGCAGAACAGAGTCAGGAGACCCTCAGCCCCTTCCTGTAAAACCCAAACAGAAGAAAGAAACTGAAGCCAAAACCACGCCGGGATTCCAAATATTACTAGCGTGCCCTTCACAGGAACTCCCTGGATCCGACCTCATTATTATTATTATTATTATTATTATGTATTTACATGACATAATGATATATACATTATTAGTTTCAATGTATTTTTATTGAAATGGTTGAAGAGAAAAAGATACAAACTTTATATAGTCAGTTCATAGTCGGAGTAAGGGGGATCAGCGGTGACTGCCAGTGCCAGGGGAGCACAGATGGGGGCCCTGGTGGAAGAGGGAGGGAAGAAGCCTGGGCCCCCTTCCCAGTGAATACAGAATTGAATCTGACGAAGGCTTAATAGCTGAAAGCTTACTCATATATTTTTAAGTTAGCCAAAAAATTGTATCATCCTGATTCAAAACTTCTTGCTTTCACTGATGGTTAACATAGTACAATATTCTACTGCTGCTATTATACTAACATGTGATTAAAATACTTATTAAAAACAGTACTAGCATTACTGATTTAAAACCATTGTCTTCAGGGCCGGGCCGAGGCATAGGCGAGAGAGGTTCCAGCCTCAGGGCGCAGTGTAGGAGGGGGCGCACAACTCACTCAGCTATTATTCCCCTATTGTGTTTGAAGCAGAGAGAAATAAGAAAAGGGGATTCATGGCAGTGACTGCAAGCCAGATAATTAAGGTATTGGGGACCCTGGGGCGCCTCTTAGTCTAACAGCAATCAGTGTGTGACGGCCGGTGGGAGGGATGGAGGGGCGCACTTTGGTGTCTCTACCTTGGGTGCTGGAGGACCTTGTCCCGGCTCTGATTGTCTTAGAAAACTGGTAAAAATACAGTCATGTGACTCACTGTTCAGACTAAAAATAAACAATTATTCCTCATTACTTGTGTTATAATTCAGGAACACTCTTTCCTGCAAGCAATCCGTCAGACACTGAGTCATAATAATTGTATTGAAGTAAATATTTATCATCAAATGCAATTACAAAGGAATGTTATTAACAGGTTCATGCATGAAATATATAACTAATATACATCAGCCCAAGGATTGCGCTAACTTGGATTCTTCAGTGAGAATTCCCTTGAGCTGTGAATTAAAATGTTATTCGCCTAAATAAATACAACAAAAATATAATTAACCTTATACCATAAAATTGAAATTCATATTTCAATATACTCTTGCTAATATTACAGTGGGAAAAATTTCATGCGCTCTGTATTGGATTCACCCATCAAGATGACCTTCCCTGAGTGCTGTGATAACTAACAGTCTTCAGTCCCTTGCAAAAGTTTGAACTAATTGACTCAGTGAGGGCTAAATATAAAGGGGCAGTCCGCTCATGACGCCGCCTGAATCGCGCGTGTCAGGTGGCATCATCCGTGGAGCGGCATCCTGCCCCCTCCCTCCACACGGCCGCCATTCGTTTTACCTTCTAAGTCAGTGGCCGCCTCCTCTGTGACAGTTCCTGGTCCCCCTCTCTGCTACTGGACCTCATATCGGCAGTGACCCGCTGCACCGTGTGATGAAGAAACAGAAGAGTGGCTCCCATAGCTGCGAATATACACAGCTGATCTGCGGTCTAGTAGCAGAGAAGGGGACCGGGACCGTAATAGAGGAGACGGCTGTCGACTTAGATGGGAAAATGAGCAGCGGGGGGGGGGGGGGGGGGGTAGGTAGAAAGACTGGCTACCTACTGGGGACACCAACCTGGCTAACCTATACTAAGGGGAACTATACTAGCTACCTATACTGGGGCAACTATATTGGCAACTATACTAGCTACCTATACTGGAGGCAACTATACTGGCTTTCTATACTGGGGCAACTATACTGGTGTAAGGCTTGGTGGTGTATTCTCCACAGTCAGCATGCAACGCATGAGCTGACGTGGAGGAGGTACACACACTAGCACAAGGAAACAGGCTATCCCTAGTATAGTGGAGGGGAGGACTGACTCCAAAAGGAGATTGTGGCGCACAGGGACGGTGCAGATCCGACAGCCACAAACAATGCTTTCTCTATAACGTCTCAGCGCAAAGTAGCGCTGAGCGCATAAACCAGAACTGAGGAGATCAGGACAGGTAGACAGAATGAACGCTTGCTAGCTAGCCGCTACTTAGTGACAGCAAGCGTCCACAACAAGACAGACTGGAATGAGGCAGCCAAAGCGTAGCAGCGATGGCGTGCCTCACAAAGACAGGACAGGATAGTCAGGAATTAGCAGGATCAAGATAGATGAACGTAACACAGATAAATATACAATAAGTATGTTTTCCTAGCGTATTACAATTACAGCTATCAATGAAACTATTTGTAACGTCTGACTAACATATGTATATATCGGCAATGAACCGATATATGACATAAGCAGGAACGCTGACTAGGACTAGAGTAATACAGGGAACAGGACTCAGAAGGATTCGCTATCTCTTCGCAGAGATGAACGCAATCCACAAACGGTAACAGGACAGGATTCAGAGGGATTCGTTATCTCCTCGCAGAGATGAACGCAATCCACAAACAGGACCAGGAACAGGATAACTAGCTCAGCACGGGTGATCAACGTGCTAGAACTGACTAGCTGAACACAGGATATAAACAGTTCGTGTACGTATATATCAGCGTCACTGATGTATCAACGTAACACGAATACAAGGAAAATAATAAACGTGCTGGTATGCATATATATGGGCAATGAACCAATATATGATGCAAAACCAGCAAAGTATCTTTAGAACAAGAAACACGATCGGGGGCTGAAGCGACAGCAAGACAGGCTTAAACTGAAGCTATGAAAACCCGAGGAGTCCTGCAGGAAGCAGATCTTTATACTGAGGTCATCCAATGGGAGCAGACATGCAGATTCCCACACAGGTGAATGATAATCAGTCACAAGCTGACAGCAGGGAAAGGCAGACAAAGCTATGCAGCTTGCATGGAAAGAGATCAGAACTACCTGAGCTGCAGCACTACTACTTCCAGCAATACCTGCTGCAGCAGCGATCATGACAACTGGATACCTATACTGGGGGCAACTATACTGGCTATCTATACTGGGGGCAACTATACTGGCTATCTATACAGGGGCAACTATACTGGATACCTATACTGGGGGCACCTACCTGGCTAACCTATACTGGGGGCAACTATATTGGCTATCTATACTGAAGACACCTATGTCTGGCTATCCATCCTGGGAGCAACTATGCTTGGCAAACCTATACTGGGCGCACCTATGCCTGGCTACCTACAGTGGGGGCACCTATGCCTGGCTAACCTATACTGGAGGCACCTATGCCTGGCTACCTATACTGGGGGCACCTATTCCTGGCTACCTATACTGAAGACACCTATGCTTAGCTACCTACACTGGGGGAACCTATACCTGGCTATCTATACTGGGTGAAACTATACCTGGCTAACCTATACTGGGGCTACTATGCCTGGCTACCTATAGAATTATTGAGGGCCACCTATGCCTGAGCTAATCTATACTGGGGCTCCTATGATTGGCTATCTATACTGGGGGCACATATACTTGGCTGCCTATACAGAGGGTACCTATATCTGAATACCTATACTGGGGCACCTACACCTGGCTACCTACCAACTGGGGGCAACTATACTGGATACCTATACTGGGGGCACCTACCTGGCTAACCTATACTGGGGGCAACTATATTGGCTATGTATACCGAAGACACCTATGCCTGGCTATCTATCCTAGGAGCACCTATGCTTGGCAAACCTATACTGGGCGCACCTATGCCTGGCTACCTATAGCGGGGGCACCTATGCCTGGCTAACCTATACTGGAGGCACCTATGCCTGGCTACCTATACTGGGGGCACCTATTCTTGGCTCCCTATACTGAAGACACCTATGCTTAGCTACCTACACTAGGGGAACCTATACCTGGCTATCTATACTGCGTGAAACTATATCTAGCTAACCTATACTGGGACAACTATGCATGGCTACCTATAGAATTATTGAGGGCCACCTATGCCTGAGCTAACCTATACTGGGGGCTCCTATGCTTGGCTATCTATACTGGGGGCACATATACTTGGCTGCCTATACAGAGGGTACCTATATCTGAATACCTATACTGGGGCACCTACACCTGGCTACCTACCAACTGGGGGCAACTATACTGGATACCTATACTGGGGGCACCTACCTGGCTAACCTATACTGGGGGCAACTATATTGGCTATGTATACCGATGACACCTATGCCTGGCTATCTATCCTAGGAGCACCTATGCTTGGCAAACCTATACTGGGCGCACCTATGCCTGGCTACCTATAGCGGGGGCACCTATGCCTGGCTAACCTATACTGGAGGCACCTATGCCTGGCTACCTATACTGGGTGCACCTATTCTTGGCTACCTATACTGAAGACACCTATGCTTAGCTACCTACACTGGGGGAACCTATACCTGGCTATCTATACTGGGTGAAACTGTATCTAGCTAACCTATACTGGGGCAACTAGGCATGGCTACCTATAGAATTATTGTGGGCCACCTATGCCTGAGCTAACCTATACTGGGGGCTCCTATGCTGGGCTATCTATACTGGGGGCACATATACTTGGCTGCCTATACAGGGGTTACCTATATCTGAATACCTATACTGGGGCACCTACACCTGGCTACCTACTGACTTATACTGAGGGCATTTGTTTTTTGGAGGGTCACACCGCAGCTATAATGTGTGGTGCAAATTGTCCGGTGCTGTGCGATCATTCCAAATCTGGGGGTAGCGCAGCCTCTGGCAGCAAAAAGTCTACAACCGGCCCTGTAAATATGTATTTTACTTTGTCTTGACTAGTACTGACTGGATGATTAAGATGATAGCAATTGGCAAAGTATTCAGACTTTACAATCATCTAATAAATCCACAGTCAGATAACATGCACTGTACATGCGTTGGCTAACTGCTGACACTTCAATTTGTAATCCAAACTAGATTATTATAGTAGAGGCATGTGGCAAATTTCTTTTCTTCTTTAATCCCTTATTAGGCAAGATGAACTTTACTTCTCTGACAGAACTAGGTAGTAAATATTAATATTAACAATAGGTGCTGCTGTGCATGAAATAATACATTCACTCAGCTTCTCTTCTTCACTAGGCCCTTGTTTAAACCAGCTGTAAAAGACGAAAGCTAGTGCTGCTATTGAATGACATTCAGAATTTACTTTATACCAGCAAGCATCCCCCTCAGAACTTGCAGCTCTAGTCAAGTGTCTGATAAGTGCCTTCATGTGCTTCATGGAAGGACTCCCCCTGGTGGGGCCCCAGAAACCCCTGGACCCCATACACCAGTCCTCCTACTGATGGTTTATCTGCGGCCCTGGTAAGAGTATACAGTGAGGAATATAAGTATTTGAATACCCTACGATTCTGCAAGTTCTCCCAATTAGAGATGTTGGCGAACTGTTCGCCAGTGAATCTCTATGGGGCGCTACTACTTCCGGGTCGCTATGACCCGGAGTAATACGGCTGCGCTGGTCCAGCGGTGCGCGTCTTTGATCGCGTCCCTGTTGCCGGGCACTCTCTGCGCATGAGTGTGACGTCACTCATGACGTCACGCACATGCGCAGAAAGTGCCTGGCAACAGGCGCGCGATCAAGGACGCGCACCGACGACCCAGTGCAGCCGTACTACTCTGGGTCATAGCGACCCGGAAGTAGTACAGGGTGAGGGGTTCGCCGCGAACGGTTCCCGAACCGTTCGCTGACATCTCTACTCCCAATTAAATCATGGAGGGGTCTGAAATTCACATTGGTGGTGCCCTCTGTTCCATTCCCTGTTTCAAAATATACCACACGCGATAGGTGTATTTGGTATACAGTATATGTACATACTGTATAGTCTGGTGCCTTATTTGTACAGTTTTACTATTTTTTAAGTTTATTCATACATTTAATTACTTCAACAATTTTGTGTTCTAGTCTTTTATTATATGCGGGATGTCTACAAGACCTTTGTTCTGACTTATTTTGGTAAATTATTACTTAAAAATTGAGACCTAAAATTCTTGGAAAAAATGTACCGCTTTTAGACCCATAAATCCAGACAGAAATGCACCGCCAGGGAGGTTAAAAAGGCACTGAAACAACATACAGTGAATGCAGTAAATTATGCAGGATATCTACTTTTACAGTAATTTTCCTGGTTTTACTATCAAAAACATTTCCTATATCTATGTATTGCTGTATATTTAATGTAGCTCCGTCCTCTCAGGCCTTGTTCACATTGCGTTCCGCTCGCGTGGCTGTTCGCGTTGGCCATTTTTGGAGGCGTTTTTTTTCCTCCTCCCAGCGCTTGGGTGGGCAATTCGTTTTTGTGCAAAACGCTTTTCCCAAGCGTTTTTTCAATGCACTCCCTGATGCAAGTCAGGAAGTGAACTATTTGACCCGGAGAAGAATAAATACAATGTATTTATTCTTAAAAATGTGAACGTAATCGCTGCACAAAGCGATTTTGTGATCATTTTGTGTTTCTCCTATACTTTCCATTGAGGCGGAATCGCCTCAAAAATGGTCCACGCAACACTTTGCTGCCCGCACAGCGCACGACCAGCGCTGATTTGAACCCCCTCATAGATATTCATTGCACAAGCGTTTGGGGGGGCGTTTTTAAAAAAGTTAGTGCTTATTTGACCTAGGCTGATTTGCTATGGGGAATTTCCCCTCCCGAACCCCCAGAGCATTCTGGAGGATTAGGAATATTTTGTGCTGGCTTCAGAATTCTCGGTGACCAGCCATTCCTCAGCGATGCACCAGACAGGACCAAAGACGTCACCACCTGTGACAAATTTAAGAATGTAAATCAGGGAAAGGAAAGATTTGACAATGGGCAAACACTGACTAAAAAAAAATCTATAAATGAATATTGTAAAAAAAAAAAAAAAAAAAAAAAAAAAAAAAGCTACTTTTTCCTCATGCTATTTTTACTTTAGTTCTTCATTAAGTGTGCTCCTGTCAGCCGTTTGTGTGAAAGAGCCCTCAGTGACATGACCATAGACTCTGTAAGTCTAGGGAGAGGTCAGCACTCTATAAATACATATTAATGATGCAATAGCTAGTTCACAGTGCTGGTGTGAGGTAACCTCCAGTCAAAGCCAGCAGTTCCTCGGTGCTCAGGCAGCTGGGGGCGGGGCTTGCTGTGAGTGACAGCCGGGGAAGCACCTGCCAGGTTACCTCACCTGAACGGAAAGTGAAAGCCAAAGAGAAGTTCCCACAGTGCTGCCTGTTTCACTTCATTTCCAAACATCATGAAAATGAACGTGTTTTTCTGCTGCAGCCGGCTGGAATATAAACTGGGCAACATGGCAAACCAAGCAGAGATTTCAGAGAAGCTCTGGAGAGAAATATATCAGTGCAGAGACCAGAGAGGCACAACACAATACAGGTGAGGGCTATTCACTATACATCTGGCTTATATTTACCTAGACCACCAGTAATGTCAATTATATTAAGAATTGCATTATGCTGATTTTAGATTTACTCGTTTTCCTAATTTATTTCATCTTCTTGTTGCAGGAATGGGTGCAGTTATGAAGATGGTGGCGGCGGCAGTGCTGTGCGGCGTGTTCCTGCAGAACGCAGTGGTGGGGCATCCTATGCGCGCCTCCTGTCATCTGCCCATGCTTAATAGAATACTCCTGAATGCTGTACCACACGTCAGAGAGCTGCAGCACAAATATGTGAGTACCGGACACAATTTCGTTGTCAATTTCTCTCCTCGTTACGTCATATTTTGAGAAGAGTACTGCAAACTAACAATGTGGCGTAATAGATCTCAGGGGCAAACCCAGGATTTTCAAGGGGAGGATTCCTGAAAGGTCTCCCTCAGCCATGCACAATACAGTATAATAATATGGTAGGGCATCATGCTGGGTACACATAATGCAATTTCCAGTCCAGCTGACAGGATCTAACAATTATTTCCAACATGTCCAATCTGCTCCTGATCGACAACAGGATCGATCAGGAGCAGTTTGGATACAGATAATAATGAGGACAGCCAACATTGCTAATAAAGGGGAAAGTTAAGCATTCACACAGCAGGGGCACAGGGCTGTGCTCATACCTGTCTCTGTGCTCTATTGACTTCCCCAGAGCTGCTCCATGCTCTGTACACATGTTGCTGCACCATCCAAAGTAAACTGTAGCAGAGAAAGAAAAAAGGCAGTGCTGTGAGCTGCAGGATACCTGCAGATAATCTGGTTTCTCAACTCGTGCCTGTCCCCAGATACTGCACCGGCCTTGGTCTGAGGGGGATTCTGGGCAGCTGTAATCCCCCCCTGCGTTTGCCTATGGATCTACTGTATATAGAGGCAGTGGTGTAGCCAGCGACAGTGACAATGTTACCCTCACCCTCCACTGTGCCCCAGGAAAATAAATAACAATCAGACTATATGACTATATGAACCAGCACAACTTGATTACTGAGGACAGCCACAGTTTGTGGCGGGGAATGCCTTGTTTAAAGGAAACCTGAGACAAAATAAGTTCAGGTTCCATACTTACCTGGGGCTTCCTCAAGCCCCCTTAAGGTCGCTCGGTCTCATGCCGTCTCCAGGGGTGGCTCCTGTCCCCGGCTAGATGGCCCAATAGCCTAGCCGAGTTGCGCTTTATCACACATGCGCGTCCCAGCTATGCACCTGCACCGTAACTACTGCGCAGGCTCAGTACGCTCCCGGGCGACCGGAGCACAATGATACATGACTCGGACAGGCTATTGGGCCATCCAGTGGGGACAGGAGCTACCCAGGGAGATTGCGTGGCCTTAAGGGCGCTAAATGAAACCGTAAGTATGGAACCTGAGGCCGCTTCCACACTGGCGTGTTGTGTTACCCTGCTTTGTTGCAGGATAACATTATGCGGAGCATTTTATACCTGCCGTGGTGCCACGCGATATGGCGCAAAAGCAACGGCAGGTTGGTTGGCAACATGTGCGGTGAACTGGAAGTCACATAAGTCCATGACGACGACTAAGCTTTTTTTTCTATTTCTTTGGTGTTTGCCTTGCGGTGCGCATGCGCGTAAGAATTTTTTTAATACACTTCCACGCAATTCGATATTTGGCCACAGGAAGTGA
Source organism: Hyperolius riggenbachi (assembly GCF_040937935.1). Taxonomy (NCBI): domain Eukaryota; kingdom Metazoa; phylum Chordata; class Amphibia; order Anura; family Hyperoliidae; genus Hyperolius; species Hyperolius riggenbachi. The sequence goes on along the minus strand of NC_090653.1, from coordinate 60,428,764 downwards.
GTGCTAGAGAGCCTCACTTCCTGCCCAGCTTGCAGCCAGAAGGGGATTATCGCGCATTGTCCAATGCTCTTATACCGCTGGTTAGCAGTGTGAAACCGGTCTCAGGCTTCTTTCGTCTCAGTTTCCATTAAACAAGAGGTTCCCCTGCAACAAATTGTGGCTGTCCTCAGTAATCAGGTTGTGCTGGTTCATAAAGTATGGTTGTCATTTATACAGTCCTATACAGTAAAGCTGCAATTCAAAAAAATAAAAAAAAGCTTCCTCATCCATAATAACTTACAACAATGTTCTATTATATACATTAAAAAACGTTTCCTGAACTTGGGTTTTAAAGCAAATCTGAACCAAAAATAAACTTGTGAGATAATGAATTGTATGTGTAATACAGATAATAAATAGAACATTAGTAGCAAAGAAACAGCCTCATGTTGTTTTCCAGTACAGGAAGAGTTAAAACACTTGAGTTGTTATCTATGTACAAGAGCTTATCTGAGCTATTCAACCAACTGTTTTCTAAATAGCTTAAACAGCCAAGAAACAGTGAGAGACAGCTTCAGATAAGGTTTTACTGCAGGAAAGTTCAAAGGGTCATTATCTCTGCTCTGTTTTACAGTTTAAAATAAAGAGTGTACTTTCTATACTGCAAATATGACAGAATGATACAATGTTATAAAGAAAGCTATGTAACTGAAAATAAAAATGTGAGATTTTTTTTTCCTACTACTGTTCTATCAATTATCTGTACTACACACTAGTTTTTTTTTTGCTTCAGTGTCACTTTAAGGCTGCTTCAGAGTGCTTTTATACAAAGTTAATTTGCATGGTTTGTCTTTTCTTGCAGGAACTGGAGGGAAATAAACCCAGTTGCGAGCGGCAGCGTGGGCTCCGGTTGTCAACGTTTCCTGAATGCAACTTACAGGTACGAATCATCATTGTCTCCTGTTTGTTAAATCATTACTTAGACGTGTCAAAAAGTTGTATGTGCAAATAATAATGAGGGGTAATAGGAAGTTGCTCTTTGTGTGTTTTTCCCTCCCTTTTATAATTTGTGTACTAAATCCCTGGTTGTCGCATGTGGGCACAGGAAGTCTGCCCCTTGCATTTGTCCCCCTCAATGAACATGAGAAGCATAGTCCCTTTTTTGGAATACAGTCCCTCTTTGGAAACTCTTTTTTGGAGGACAGTCCCTCTTTGGAAACCAAATTTCTCTGTACCTCTTTCTTCCTCGTTGGTCCCTCTTTCAGGACTGATGTACAGATATGTGTATATATGCATTTTTCTACTGAGAAATGTGGTTATTTGACTCCAAACTTCATTCCCAGACATTAACTACTTCAGTCTATCTGGACGGATATATCCGTCCAGATAGGCTGAACTAATTGCCACTGGCCCAGCGCACTCCTGCGCGTGCTCCCACCACCTTCCGCTGCCCCAGAGATCAATGAATGGGAACACATTTCCCATTATTTGATCTGTGTCTCCGTATAAAAAAAACAACTGCTTCTCTGAAAAGCCACGATTTTTCTAAGTGTCACGTCATCCCTTCGGTTCCTGTAAGCGAGAGCTCTCGCTTACAGGATGAATAGCAGAAAAAAAAACACTGTGGCCATACATTCAATTACATTTAAAAGTATCTGTTTACCTCCCCACTCCAAAAAACCCCAAATAACATTTTTAATTAAAAAAAGTAATAAAAAAATTACAATAAGAAAACAAACAACATAAATAGTTACCTAAGTGTCTGACCTTTTTTAATATGCATGTGAAGAGAGTATATTACTATAATGTTTTTATATTATTATCTTGTAAATAGTGATGGACGCAAATTGAAAAAATGCACCTTTATTTTCAAATAAAATAAAATATTGATGCCATACATTGTTATAGGGACATCATTTAAATGATGTAATAACCCGGGACAAATGGGCAAATAAAATAAGTGGGTTTTAATTATGGTAGCATGTATTATTTTAAAGCTATAATGGCTGAAAACTAAGCAATAATGATTTTTTTTCCATTTTTTTTCTTAATATTCCCATTCAAATGCATTTAGAAAAAAAGAATTCTTAGCAAAATGTACCACCCAAAGAAAGCCTAATTGGTGGCGGAAAAAACAAAATATAGATCAATTCGTTCGTGATAAGTAGTGATAAAGTTATTGGATGAAGGGGTTAAACTGATATATTTCTTAATTTCAAATGTTAATATAAAGAAAAACTAATGTTGATAGAAAAAACCACTGTAGTTTAAATTCTAAAATTATACATTTTCTTGTGAATTTTTACTGGTATGCAAGGCTAGGGGTGTGGTGGTGGTGGTGTGAAGGGGGAGGGGCTTGTTAGGGGCATGGCAGGGGTGTGTCATAAAGTGTCCTTATTTTTCATCTCAAAATGTTGGGAGGTATGGTGAGAAGGACTGTAGGTTCCCTAATAGGTTTCCTGCTTCCAAGGGTCATCTGGACCAGCTGGTTTGCAAATGAAAGTACCGTACTTTCCACACATGAGGCCAATGGATGCAGTTTTATTTCTCCGATGGGAAAGATGTTCTAGGTGAATTGAAATTGGTCACCAATATCACATGACTAGAGATGGTGACAGCTGGCCAATGGAAGAAGCTTGGTGAGGGAGAAAGGGGCGTGCCCAATTTTTGACACACTTTATGCACTTGCAAGAAAAAAAATCTCAGTTTAGCAAAGAAACATGACATCCAATCAGGGTTGCTTTACGTCACAGGATTTGTACACCAATTGGCCCATATGCAATTAACATTTTCTCCTGAGTTTTCTCCTTAGTTATATTTTCACACCTTGTAAATAAAATGATGTTTAAACCACCAGCCAGCAAGAAAATATTTAAAATAATTTTGATAATACTTTTTCCTCTACTTTTTGGCACTCATAAAAAGAAGTTGAAAAATTATCTCCAAGGAGAAAACTCAGGCGAAAAAGGGAATTGCATATGGGCCATTCTCTTCAAAAAGGAATGCATTGCATTTGTTATATACCGTATATCTATTTTATGTATTTATTATGTTTCATACTAATATATATTCTACTTTCCAGGGAATGGAGAGGCTGGCCCTGTCGCTGCGCAGACTGTCCCTGACCGTCACAGTGCTGGAGAATATGACGATGGACGCCCTGATAAGGAAGAACCTGGAAACGTTCCTCATAATGCAGACTGAGCTGTCCAAATGTGTAAGTTCAGGAATGTTCCTCAGCTTTTTTCTCACACTGAGCCTCGTCATCTGTTTGCTAAGGTGTTACTACAGGCAGCAAAGAGGGGGTATCTGTGTGCGCAAGTCTATCAAGGAGAATTATAATGGCCGCTCCATCTCATTATACACCATTTTTTTTCTCCCTTAAAAGACCTTACTTAGTTACCCTTCATGGTGGCTGCTTGCTAAAATCCTAGCCTGCTGCTCCTCAAATAGCAGGTAGTTGAAGAGTTTCATCAATTCTGTCCCAGCCCCCTACTTTCTCAACTGTGCTCTGGCCTCTGTATTGCTGCAGAGGTTGGAGGATGAGATCAGAGCGGGGGAGTGCTTGTAGTGTGACTGTGACCCACCAGGGCTCAATAAGGGGCCATTATAGAATGGAAAGCAGCCAGCCAACAACACAGACGAATATTCATAACTGATCTCTATACAGAATGCTAGAAGTAGTTGTTCTAGATGTGTGTGACATAATGTTGTATCCCTGACTTTTTACATTTCTTGCAGGAGGCAAAAAATTCCCCAGAAATTGAGGCCTGCCAGAAACACCTGAAGAAGTACACAAAGAAGGTACTTTATAGAATCTATGCTTCATTTATTTAGCATTATCTGTAGAAGAGAAGGAAGCTGCTAAGTATCACTAAACGGATGGCTCAGAAGCAGTTTGGGCATTTCCATGGAAATTCCTGATCCCCTGTATGGTTTTTGGTCAGGACCATTTTATAAAGATGTGCAAATCCCAGGTCAAGCATTTCAAATCCATCCTAGAAAAATAAGAGATGGACACGTGGGAGGAGCAATTCACAGGAAGTGCCTACTAGAAAAATTGTCAGGCGCTGCTGTGGCCATTATTCGGGACCCTGACCCTGTCTGTTGGATTCCAGTGGTTACCAAACTTTTTGGGGTGACGGCACTCTTGGTGGTTTTGAAATGTTTTCTCACGGCACCCCTCGACAAAAACAACTACCGAAATGCCGTTAGGACCCTTATCAGGTGACGACCCACTCCAAGTAGCTAGTGATGCTTATTAGGCACCGCGATTCCTCTCATGTTCAACTTCAACCATGGTTGCGGGACTAAAGGTTAACTAGCAGGTAATGCAGCCACATTGTATATCAATGCGCGGTTGCATTACCTGATGGTATTGCATACAGGATCGGGATGCATGCTGAGGCACCCCTGAAAGGTGCCCGAGGCGCACCAGGGTGCCGCGGCACCCAGTTTGAGAACCCCTGGATTATATAATAGAGCATGCTCTAGTAAGAGAAAGACTCTATGGCCCCTATTCAATTAACTTTTCTCCTCAGTCACAGAAGATATCTATGTTTGGTCACCCCGAGCTACTTCGGTATTCAGAATGTATCTTCATCAAACCTTTTGACTTTGAAATCCATCGTAAGCCAGACAATACTCAATATAAGTTAGGTAAGATGAATAATTATCTCCTGGGCGAAAGCTCAGAAGAAAAGATGATTGAATGGGGTCTATGAGAGGTGGCCATCAAAGCTCAGAGTCAGAACATCTGCAAGAATCTCTAGCTGCATGAGACATTAAAACACCCAAGAAGCCATTGGTTATTTAGCGAGCCAATCTCAACTCATACTTAAAATATTAGTTCTCAGTAGACTTTCCTTTTTATTTTCTGGTTCCCAACTCAAGCTATCTACTAAGGTTGCATGTTCCTTCATGCAGAGAGAAAAGGTGGAGTGATATTTTTTTCCCCATTGAGTAGACAGATATGAATGTGAAGCTTAGGGTCAGTGCTAGATGGTGATAGAATCTGTATTATTGCTCTTGGCATCTTGGCAATATCAGTGGTCAGAACGTTCTTGATTAGTCACGTGTATTTACAGATCACACAGGTTCATACCACTCTTCTCTCATCTGTCTTTATAGGTCTCTACACAATGTCTACAGGATGAAGTTCTATTAAATCTCATATTGACTCTAATTGAGGATGTGGGCTTTGTGCTTTCTGGGAACCGTCATGGACAAGCTGTGCAGAAGGGGGGTCTGCCTGTCACCCCCAAAGTCCGTGCTTCAAAAAAACGCAAAGGGAAGAGAAGACACAAAGGCGGGAAAGGCAAAGCAAAGGCGGCGGGAAAGCCAACCCTTCAATAAACCAAGTGACCTCAGCTTCACCTTAGATAGAGGTGCATTACCTAAAACCCCCCCCCAATAAACTGCCTTCCTGAACAAAGCGCTTATGAGGAGCCATGTTGGAGCATCCCAGCTGGCTCCTCCTCCTCAGAGACTTACATGACTTGACGTCTCTTTTACCCACTTTGATCTCATGTTGTTACATTTATATGGAGTATTGTCATAAGCTTTGGACTTATTTATAATTATTTAATATGTATTTTTATGTCCGTGCCGCATATTTGTATTTATTATGTTATTATAATAATTTATGTGTTTTTATCCTAACTAAAGAATGTTATGAGAATATATTTTTCTAGAAAACGTTGAGCTTCTTACCAATAATAAAGAACATTTAAAAAAAAAATTGTCGATTGTATGCGTGTGATTTCAACTTTAAGCGCAGTGATTTCAACTGAATCTTAAAGGACACCCAAGGTGAAAATAAAAGAATGAAATAAACAATTGTATCTATCTTCCTTCTCCTAAAAATGACTTTTTAAGATATTCCACAGTTTTATTAAATCTACTTTTTAAGTTACAACTGTTTTATTGTTTTTGCTCAATGACACATTCATTGAAGTATGCCAGAGCTAAAATCTATGAGCTATTGACCCTTTTTATCACTTTCCTGCTCTCAAAAGCCCTTTTCTGCTAGGAAAGTCCGAAAATTTGTACTTACCTCTGTTATTTTCCTTTCCTGATACAACTCCACGTCGACATACTTCCTACGTTAGCTCCTCCCCCCTAACCCCTACAGGACCCGTACAAAACTATAAATAAAGGTCATGACCCCACACACCTCATTCTTGTTCATAGTACTCAGACACAACAAAAAATAAGGGAGGGTCATATGTCGACGTTGAGTTGTATCAGGAAAGGAAAATTACAGAGGTAAGTACACATTTTCTGACTTTCCTGATACCTCCACGTCTCCATACTTCCTGGGATATAACTAGTACAAAATAATCCAGACGGGTGGGTATAATGCAAAAAAGATAATATTTATATAAAGTAGAATAGCAGATTATTTATCTACAGCAGACAACACTCTTTTACCAAAATTTACAGAGGTTAATAAAGATGGATCGATTCTGTAATGTTTTATGAATGTATTTGGAGATGACCAGTTAGCTGCCTTGCATATTGTTGTAAGAGAGACCCCAGCAGAGGCTGCCCAGGAGGTAGACACACTCCTGGTTGAATGAGCTGAAGTTGCCGGAATCTCTATTGCTCCTTTTACTCTGTATGCTGCTTTTATGAGCCTAACTATCCAAGTGGCTATTGTCTTAGCCGAAACTTACTTGCCCTTCCTCAGTCCTGAAGGACAAATGAACAAGTGATCAGAGTCTCTGAATGATTCTGTAGCATCTATATAGAATCTCAGGGTTCTAGCAATATGCAACTGATGGCTTGTCGATCCTTCTTCCGCATTAGGAAAGGCTGGTAAAGTCCATTCCTGATTTAGATGTTTCGCTGAAACCACTTTTGGCAGGAAATCCATTACTGGTCTGAGGACTACCCTATCAGGATAGAAGACTATATATGGATCATATACTCCTAGTGCTTGGATTTCTGAAACTCTTAGACCAGAAGAAATTGCCACCAAAAAGATTGTTTTCAGAGTTAGATTCCAGATGGAGCAGGCTTCAATTGGCTCAAATGGTTCTGCTGACAGATAATCTAACATGAGAGGTAAATCCCCAGACGGAAGAATCTTTTTAACCTGCTGGGCGGTCTGGACGAGCTGAGCTCGTCCAGTACCGCCGGAGCCTGCCGCTCAGGCCCTGCTGGGCCGATTTGGCTGAAATAAAAAGCAGCACACGCAGCCGGCACTTTGCCAGCCGCGTGTGCTGCCTGATCGCCGCCGCTCTGCGGCGATCCGCCGCGAGCAGCGGCGAAAGAGGGTCCCCCCAGCCGCCTGAGCCCAGCGTAGCCGGAACAAAAAGTTCCGGCCAGCGCTAAGGGCTGGATCGGAGGCGGCTGACGTCAGGACGTCGGCTGACGTCGATGACGTCACTCCGCTCGTCGCTATGGCGACGATGTAAGCAAAACAAGGAAGGCCGCTCATTGCGGCCTTCCTTGTTTATTCTGGGCGCCGGAGGCGATCGGAAGAACGCCTCCGGAGCGCCCTCTAGTGGGCTTTCATGCAGCCAACTTTCAGTTGGCTGCATGAAATAGTTTTTTTTTTATTAAAAAAAAACCCTCCCGCAGCCTGCCTGGCGATCTTAATAGAACGCCAGGCAGGTTAACAGGAGGTCTGATCTTCATTAGAGCTTGGAAAAATAATTGAATTAATCTATCAGCTCAAAGTCTCTGACCTGTTAGGCTTGATATGGCTGAAACTTGACCTCGCAGGGTACTAACACCCAAGCCAAGATCCACTCCTGTTTGCAAAAAGTCCAATACATGAGGAATGGATGGAGACAGAAAGTCCACTTTCTTTAGAGATGATGATTGTATAAACCTTTTTCATACTCTATGATATGATCTGTTAGTGGATACCTTTCTAGCTTTTAATAACGTATTCACCACAGGTTGAGAAAAACCAGCTTCTGTTAGAATCCTCCTTTCAATTTCCATACAGTTAGGGACAATATTTCCGGATTCTGATGAAACATTTCCCTCTGAGACAGTATGTCCTGTGTTACGTGTAGTTTTAGAGGTGGACAGAGAGACATGCTGATCAATAGAGGAAACCAAGGCCTCTTGGGCCAGTAAGGTGCCACCACTATTGCCGTAACCTGTTCTGTCCTCAGACGCTTGAGGAATCTCAGTATTAATGGAACTGGAGGAAATGCATATACTAGAGACGCTTTCCATTCCACTGTGGGGAATATCAGAAAAAAAATCTGATTACTAACCAATATCCAATAACTATATATATATATATCTATATACCTAGCACAAACACCAATAACTGCACAAACACTTACTCTGATTACTTAAGCAGGACAGCTTTCCCACAATGTCTGCCAGAGCAAAAAGTTTAGCAGCCGCAGTAATCCACTCCTCACTATATATAGCATATATATAGCATATAGCAGCATAGAGGGCGCAATTGTGGCTGGGAACGCGAAGAATCACTCGTGTTCCCAGCCTGTCGGCTCCTGGCGGCGAAACCGGAAGTGGCTGCCGGCGGGGACACGAGGATCGGAGGGACACGGCGAGGACACCGGACAACTGCAGGGGGCTATTGGAAGCCCCAGGTGAGTAAAAGTCATGTTTTTTTCCTGACTTAAAGATCACTTTAAAGGGATACTGTAGGGGAGTCGGGGGAAAATTAGTTGAACTCACCCAGGGCTTCTAACGGTCCCCCGCAGACATCCTGTGCCCGCGCAGCCACTTACCGATGCCCCGGCCCCGCCTCCGATTCACTTCTGGAATTTCAGACTTTAAAGTCTGAAAACCACTGCGCCTAAGTTGTCATGTCCTCGATCCCGCTGATGTCACCAGGAGCGTACTGCGCAGACACAGACCATACTGGGCCTGCGCAGTATGCTCCTGGTGACATCAGCGGGATCGAGGACACGGCAACGCAGGCGCAGTGGTTTTCAGACTTTAAAGTCTGAAATTCCAGAAGTGAACCGGAGGCGGGGCTGGAGCATCCGTGAGTGGCTGTGCAGGCACAGGATGTCTGCGGTGGACCATTAGAAGCCCCGGGTAAGTTCAACTCATTTTCCCCCAACCCCCCTACAGTATTCCTTTAAAAAGCTAGAAGGCAAAAAGGGCACTTAATACAGACTAAGGGCTGATGCACACCAGAGTGGTTCATGAGCGTTTTTAAAAACGCTTGGGGATAGAAAACCACTTGGGTAATGTATTTCAATAGGCTGGTGCACACCAGAGCGGTTCATTTTTCCCACAAACGCAAACTCGGGGGCTGCAGCATTTTTTAAATTTCTGAGGCGTTTCTTCCTCAATGCTAAGCATAGAAATGTGGAAAACCGCTCTGAAAAATGCTAGATCAGAGCGGTTTTCCGCGTCCAGTTAAAAATGGCGCCAGCCAAATAATGGCGCCTGGTTACGCACAATATTTTTTTTAAAACGGTATTTATCAGTTTTACGAAAAACAATATTTAGCGTTTTTACGAAAAACAATATTTTTCGTTTTTGAGAGTTTAAAGTTCCTTTCCTGGATGTGTGTGTGTGTATATACAGTGGTGTGAAAAACTATTTGCCCCCTTCCTGATTTCTTATTCTTTTGCATGTTTGTCACACTTAAATGTTTCTGCTCATCAAAAACCGTTAACTATTAGTCAAAGATAACATAATTGAACACAAAATGCAGTTTTAAATGATGGTATTTATTATTTAGTGAGAAAAAAACTCAAAATCTACATGGCCCTGTGTGAAAAAGTGATTGCCCCCCTTGTTAAAAAAATAACTTAACTGTGGTTTATCACACCTGACTTCAATTTCTGTAGTCACCCCCGGGCCTGATTACTGCCACACCTGTTTCAATCAAGAAATCACTTAAATAGGAGCTATCTGACACAGAGAAGTAGACCAAAAGCACCTCGAAAGCTAGACATCATGCCAAGATCCAAAGAAATTCAGGAACAAATGAGAACAAAAGTACTGTAATTGAGATCTATCAGTCTGGTAAAGGTTATAAAGCCATTTCTAAAGGGTTGGGACTCCAGCGAACCACAGTGAGAGCCATTATCCACAAATGGCAAAAACATGGAACAGTGATGAACCTTCCCAGGAGTGGCCGGCCGACCAATATTACCCCAAGAGCGCAGAGAAAACTCATCCGAGAGGCCACAAAAGACCCCAGGACAACATCTAAAGAACTGCAGACCTCACTTGCCTCAATTAAGGTCACTGTTCACGACTCCACCATAAGAAAGAGACTGGGCAAAAACGGCCTGCATGGCAGGTATGCAAGGCGCAAACCACTTTTAAGCAAAAAGAACATTAAGGCTCGTCTCAATTTTGCTAAAAAACATCTTAATGATTGCCAAGACTTTTGAGAAAATACCTTGTGGACCGATGAGACAAAAGTTGAACTTTTTGGAAGGTGCGTGTCCCATTACATCCTGGAAGGCTTGCTGTGATTGATGGAACCATGAATTCTACTGTCTACCAAAAAATCCTGAAGGAGAACGGCCGTCTGTTCGGCAACTCAAGCTGAAGCGATCTTGGGTGCTGCAGCAGGTCAATGACCCAAAACACACCAGCAAATCCACCTCTGAATGGCTGAAGAAAAACAAAATGAAGACTTTGGAGTGGCCTAGTCAAAGTCCTGACCTGAATCCTATTGAGATGTTGTGGCATGACCTTAAAAAGGCGATTCATGCTAGAAAACCCTCAAATAAAGCTGAATTACAACAATTGTGCAAAGATGAGTGGGCCAAAATTCCTCCAGAGCGCTGTAAGAGACTCGTTGCAAGTTTTCGCAAACGCTTGATTGCAGTTCTTGCTGCTAAGGGTGGCCCAACCAGTTATTAGGTTCAGGGGGCAATTTCTTTTTCACACAGGGCCATGTAGGTTTTGAGGGGTTTTTTCTCACTATATAATAAAAACCATCATTTAAAACTGCATTTTGTGTTCAATTATGTTATCTTTGACTAATAGTTAACGGTTTTTGATGAGCAGAAACATTTAAGTGTGACAAACATGCAAAAGGATAAGAAATCAGGAAGGGGGCAAATAGTTTTTCACACCACTGTATATATATGTGTGAGTGTGTGTGTATATATATCCTACTAATATAATAAATGGGAAAGTTTGGATGTTTGGATGTTTGTTACTCGATCACGCAAAAACGGCTGAACGGATTTGAATGAAATTTGGCACACACATAGTACATTACCTGGAATAAAGTATAGGATACTTTTTATTCTCATAACCAAAAAGAGACAAATACAAATTTCACTGGAAAATGTAAACTGCAGCCACTCTTACACGGTTACACTGGAGGTGTGTTTAGCTTCTAAGGGTAGAATGGTTAATTTGCATATATTCAGCAGTGATGCACTGGGAGACATCTCAAGCTCACTCCAACCTGAATTATCGCAAATTCTTTCTGTTTTAAGAAAGAAAACTTTTGTTTTTCTTAACATCTTAGTAAGGGGGCTTTTAGGACCATTGTAGTCCCTTACACACTCCAATGAGTTCTGGGTCACTATGAGCTTGCTGGTTAGTCTGTACCTCTCGGTGTTACAAGCCCTACTGCATAGAGCCAAAGTAATCCATGCCATGCACTGATGAGGATCAAACAATCCAAAACAGTCTGTATGCATGTTGGATTATTATGGCTCTGTACAAATTAACAAGCTGACACATCATTGCATTCTAGCAGTTCTGGAGGTGTGTTTAGCTTTTAAGGGTAACAATGGTTAATTTGCATATATTCAACAGTGATGCACTGGGAGACATTTTAACCACTTTACCCCCACGCGTACGGATTTCTCCGCCCCTTTTTTCCCTCCTAAAAAACCAGGGACGGAGAAATCCGTACCTTCCGCGCTACCGCCGCTGTCCGCGCTCCCGCAGCTTGTGCGCGCGCACCCGCCGCTCGTGCACGCCGCCTCCCGCTCGCCCGGAGATCAACGAACAAGAAAATCCATTCCCGTTCGTTGATCTAAGCCCCCGCAATGATCTGCTGCTTCTTTCAGAAACAGCGAGATCATTGTGAGTCTCCCAGCCTCCTACTGCATGTAAACAAACACTCTGTGGCCATCTTGTGGCCAAATAGTAAACTACACCCTAAAAGCATTTTACATATACAAACATTACATTTACACAATAAATTAACTCATTACCTCCCACACTCCCCAATTTTTATTTTTTTTTTGTAATTAAAAAAAAAAAAAAAATACAATAAAAAAAAAAAACATAAATAGTTACCTTAGGGACTGAACTTTTTAAATATTTATGTCAAGAGGGTATAACACTGTTACTTTATAAACTGCGGGCTTGTAATTAGGGATGGATGCAAAACTGAAAAAAATGCACCTTTATTTCCAAATAAAATATTGTCGCCAAACATTGTGATAGGGACATAATTTAAATGGTTTTATAACCGGGACAAATGGGTTAATACATTTCATGGGTTTTAATTACAGTAGCATGCTTTATTTAAAAACTATAATGGCCGAAAACTGAAAAATAATAATTTTTTCCCACATTTTTTCCTATTTCCCCATTAAAACACATTTAGAATAAAATAATTCTTGGCATAATGTCCCACCTAAAGAAAGCCTAATTGGTGGCGAAAAAAACAAGATATAGTTCATTTCATTGGGATAAGTAATAATAAAGTTATAGACGAATTAATGGAAGGAGCGCTGAAAGGTGAAAATTGCTCTGGTGGTCAGGGGGTAAAACCCCTCAGTGGTGAAGTGGTTAAGCTCCCTCCAACCTGAATTATTGCAAATTCTTTCTGTTTTAAGAAAGCAAACTTTTGTTTTTCTTACACTGTTAATAGTAGGGTTCTCAAACTTTGTACAGTTGGTTGATTTTCAAGGGGAATATTTCTGCCATTCTTGCACTGTTAATGGCACAAGCCTCAAACCTGCCATTCTTGCACTGTTAATGGCACAAGCCTCAAACCTGGTATAGTTGATCATTGGGTGACTGGGGTTCAATTTCAGAAAGGGGGTGGAGCCACAAATAGCCAATCAGATTTGTTTCATTCCAATGCAAATTATTGTTGCCAAACACCGCAAAGCTCACAAACTTGGTAATTGAGTAATTGATTAATTGTGTGTTAGTTTTAGGAAAGTGGGCACAGCCAACACCAGCCAAATACATAAGCGGGCAACGCAGGGTCATAAGTGGGTGGAGACAAATACAAATTTTACTGGGAAAATGTAAACAGCAGCCATTCTTACACTGTTAATGGTAGGGTTCTCAAACGTTGCACAGTTGGTTACTGGGTGACTGGGATTAATATTCAGAAAAGTGGGTGGAGCCTACAAAAAACAATCAAAAATTACCTATTGATTTTTCCGGGGAATATTTCATTGCTGCCATTCTTGCACTGTTAATGGCACAAGCCTCAAACCTGGTACAGTTGATCATTGCGTGACTGGGGTTTAAATTTATATAAGGAGGTGGAGCCCCAAACAGCCAATCTGATTTGTTTCATTTTAATGCAGGTTATTGATGCCAAAGACCGCAAAGCTCACAAACTTGGTCATTGAGTAATTGTGTGTTAGGGTTAGGAAAAGTGGGCGCAGCCAACACCAGCCAAATACATAATCGGGCAATGCCGGGACATCAGTAGGCGGAGACAAATACAAATTTCACTGAGAAAATGTAAACTGCAGCAATTCTTACACTATTAATGGTAGGGTTCTAAAACTTTGCACAGTTGGTCACTGGGTGACTGGGATTAATATTCAGAAAAGTGGGTGGAGCCTACAAAAACCAATCACAATTCACCTATTGATTTTCAAGGCAAATATTTAATTGCTGCCATTTTTGCACTGTTAATGGCACAAGCCTCAAACCTTGTACAGTTGATCATTGGGTGACTGGGGTTAAATATTTAGAAAAGGGGTGGGGCCACAAACAGCGAATCAGATGTGTTTCATTTTAATGAAAATTATTCATGCCAAAGACCACAAATCTCACAAACTTGGTCATTGACTATTGACAATTGTGTGTTAGGGTACATAATGTACATAGTACATTACCTGGAATAAAGTATAGGATACTTTTTATTCCCATAACCAAAAAGGGGGTGGAGACAAATACAAATTTCACTGGAAAATGTAAACTGCAGCCATTCTTACACTGTTACACTGGAGGTGTGTTTAGCTTCTAAGTGCACAATGGTTAGTTTGCATTTATTCAGCAGTGATGCACTGGGAGACATCTCAAGCTCACTCCAACCTGAATTCTTTCTGTTTTAAGAAAGCAAACTTTTGTTTTTCTTAACATCTTAGTAAGGGGGCTTTTAGGACCATTGTAGTCCCTTACACACTCCAATGAGTTCTGGGTCACCATGAGCTTGCTGGTTAGTCTGTACCTCTTGGTGTTACAAGCGCTACTGCATAGAGCCAAAGTAATCCATGCCATGCACTGATGAGGATCAAACAATCCAAAACAGTCTGTATGCATGTTGGATTATTATGGCTCTGTACAAATTAACAAGCTGACACATCATTGCATTCTAGCAGTTCTGGAGGTGTGTTTAGCTTTTAAGGGTAACAATGGTTAATTTGCATATATTCAACAGTGATGCACTGGGAGACATTTTAACCACTTTACCCCCACGCGTACGGATTTCTCCGCCCCTTTTTTCCCTCCTAAAAAACCAGGGACGGAGAAATCCGTACCTTCCGCGCTACCGCCGCTGTCCGCGCTCCCGCAGCTTGTGCGCGCGCACCCGCCGCTCGTGCACGCCGCCTCCCGCTCGCCCGGAGATCAACGAACGGGAAAATCCATTCCCGTTCGTTGATCTAAGCCCCCGCAATGATCTGCTGCTTCTTTCAGAAACAGCGAGATCATTGTGAGTCTCCCAGCCTCCTACTGCATGTAAACAAACACTCTGTGGCCATCTTGTGGCCAAATAGTAAACTACACCCTAAAAGCATTTTACATATACAAACATTACATTTACACAATAAATTAACTCATTACCTCCCACACTCCCCAATTTTTATTTTTTTTTTGTAATTAAAAAAAAAAAAAAAATACAATAAAAAAAAAACATAAATAGTTACCTTAGGGACTGAACTTTTTAAATATTTATGTCAAGAGGGTATAACACTGTTACTTTATAAACTGCGGGCTTGTAATTAGGGATGGATGCAAAACTGAAAAAAATGCACCTTTATTTCCAAATAAAATATTGTCGCCAAACATTGTGATAGGGACATAATTTAAATGGTTTTATAACCGGGACAAATGGGTTAATACATTTCATGGGTTTTAATTACAGTAGCATGCTTTATTTAAAAACTATAATGGCCGAAAACTGAAAAATAATAATTTTTTCCCACATTTTTTCCTATTTCCCCATTAAAACACATTTAGAATAAAATAATTCTTGGCATAATGTCCCACCTAAAGAAAGCCTAATTGGTGGCGAAAAAAACAAGATATAGTTCATTTCATTGGGATAAGTAATAATAAAGTTATAGACGAATTAATGGAAGGAGCGCTGAAAGGTGAAAATTGCTCTGGTGGTCAGGGGGTAAAACCCCTCAGTGGTGAAGTGGTTAAGCTCCCTCCAACCTGAATTATTGCAAATTCTTTCTGTTTTAAGAAAGCAAACTTTTGTTTTTCTTACACTGTTAATAGTAGGGTTCTCAAACTTTGTACAGTTGGTTGATTTTCAAGGGGAATATTTCTGCCATTCTTGCACTGTTAATGGCACAAGCCTCAAACCTGCCATTCTTGCACTGTTAATGGCACAAGCCTCAAACCTGGTATAGTTGATCATTGGGTGACTGGGGTTCAATTTCAGAAAGGGGGTGGAGCCACAAATAGCCAATCAGATTTGTTTCATTCCAATGCAAATTATTGTTGCCAAACACCGCAAAGCTCACAAACTTGGTAATTGAGTAATTGATTAATTGTGTGTTAGTTTTAGGAAAGTGGGCACAGCCAACACCAGCCAAATACATAAGCGGGCAACGCAGGGTCATAAGTGGGTGGAGACAAATACAAATTTTACTGGGAAAATGTAAACAGCAGCCATTCTTACACTGTTAATGGTAGGGTTCTCAAACGTTGCACAGTTGGTTACTGGGTGACTGGGATTAATATTCAGAAAAGTGGGTGGAGCCTACAAAAAACAATCAAAAATTACCTATTGATTTTTCCGGGGAATATTTCATTGCTGCCATTCTTGCACTGTTAATGGCACAAGCCTCAAACCTGGTACAGTTGATCATTGCGTGACTGGGGTTTAAATTTATATAAGGAGGTGGAGCCCCAAACAGCCAATCTGATTTGTTTCATTTTAATGCAGGTTATTGATGCCAAAGACCGCAAAGCTCACAAACTTGGTCATTGAGTAATTGTGTGTTAGGGTTAGGAAAAGTGGGCGCAGCCAACACCAGCCAAATACATAATCGGGCAATGCCGGGACATCAGTAGGCGGAGACAAATACAAATTTCACTGAGAAAATGTAAACTGCAGCAATTCTTACACTATTAATGGTAGGGTTCTAAAACTTTGCACAGTTGGTCACTGGGTGACTGGGATTAATATTCAGAAAAGTGGGTGGAGCCTACAAAAACCAATCACAATTCACCTATTGATTTTCAAGGCAAATATTTAATTGCTGCCATTTTTGCACTGTTAATGGCACAAGCCTCAAACCTTGTACAGTTGATCATTGGGTGACTGGGGTTAAATATTTAGAAAAGGGGTGGGGCCACAAACAGCGAATCAGATGTGTTTCATTTTAATGAAAATTATTCATGCCAAAGACCACAAATCTCACAAACTTGGTCATTGACTATTGACAATTGTGTGTTAGGGTACATAATGTACATAGTACATTACCTGGAATAAAGTATAGGATACTTTTTATTCCCATAACCAAAAAGGGGGTGGAGACAAATACAAATTTCACTGGAAAATGTAAACTGCAGCCATTCTTACACTGTTACACTGGAGGTGTGTTTAGCTTCTAAGTGCACAATGGTTAGTTTGCATTTATTCAGCAGTGATGCACTGGGAGACATCTCAAGCTCACTCCAACCTGAATTCTTTCTGTTTTAAGAAAGCAAACTTTTGTTTTTCTTAACATCTTAGTAAGGGGGCTTTTAGGACCATTGTAGTCCCTTACACACTCCAATGAGTTCTGGGTCACCATGAGCTTGCTGGTTAGTCTGTACCTCTTGGTGTTACAAGCGCTACTGCATAGAGCCAAAGTAATCCATGCCATGCACTGATGAGGATCAAACAATCCAAAACAGTCTGTATGCATGTTGGATTATTATGGCTCTGTACAAATTAACAAGCTGACACATCATTGCATTCTAGCAGTTCTGGAGGTGTGTTTAGCTTTTAAGGGTAACAATGGTTAATTTGCATATATTCAACAGTGATGCACTGGGAGACATTTTAACCACTTTACCCCCACGCGTACGGATTTCTCCGCCCCTTTTTTCCCTCCTAAAAAACCAGGGACGGAGAAATCCGTACCTTCCGCGCTACCGCCGCTGTCCGCGCTCCCGCAGCTTGTGCGCGCGCACCCGCCGCTCGTGCACGCCGCCTCCCGCTCGCCCGGAGATCAACGAACGGGAAAATCCATTCCCGTTCGTTGATCTAAGCCCCCGCAATGATCTGCTGCTTCTTTCAGAAACAGCGAGATCATTGTGAGTCTCCCAGCCTCCTACTGCATGTAAACAAACACTCTGTGGCCATCTTGTGGCCAAATAGTAAACTACACCCTAAAAGCATTTTACATATACAAACATTACATTTACACAATAAATTAACTCATTACCTCCCACACTCCCCAATTTTTATTTTTTTTTTGTAATTAAAAAAAAAAAAAAAATACAATAAAAAAAAAAAACATAAATAGTTACCTTAGGGACTGAACTTTTTAAATATTTATGTCAAGAGGGTATAACACTGTTACTTTATAAACTGCGGGCTTGTAATTAGGGATGGATGCAAAACTGAAAAAAATGCACCTTTATTTCCAAATAAAATATTGTCGCCAAACATTGTGATAGGGACATAATTTAAATGGTTTTATAACCGGGACAAATGGGTTAATACATTTCATGGGTTTTAATTACAGTAGCATGCTTTATTTAAAAACTATAATGGCCGAAAACTGAAAAATAATAATTTTTTCCCACATTTTTTCCTATTTCCCCATTAAAACACATTTAGAATAAAATAATTCTTGGCATAATGTCCCACCTAAAGAAAGCCTAATTGGTGGCGAAAAAAACAAGATATAGTTCATTTCATTGGGATAAGTAATAATAAAGTTATAGACGAATTAATGGAAGGAGCGCTGAAAGGTGAAAATTGCTCTGGTGGTCAGGGGGTAAAACCCCTCAGTGGTGAAGTGGTTAAGCTCCCTCCAACCTGAATTATTGCAAATTCTTTCTGTTTTAAGAAAGCAAACTTTTGTTTTTCTTACACTGTTAATAGTAGGGTTCTCAAACTTTGTACAGTTGGTTGATTTTCAAGGGGAATATTTCTGCCATTCTTGCACTGTTAATGGCACAAGCCTCAAACCTGCCATTCTTGCACTGTTAATGGCACAAGCCTCAAACCTGGTATAGTTGATCATTGGGTGACTGGGGTTCAATTTCAGAAAGGGGGTGGAGCCACAAATAGCCAATCAGATTTGTTTCATTCCAATGCAAATTATTGTTGCCAAACACCGCAAAGCTCACAAACTTGGTAATTGAGTAATTGATTAATTGTGTGTTAGTTTTAGGAAAGTGGGCACAGCCAACACCAGCCAAATACATAAGCGGGCAACGCAGGGTCATAAGTGGGTGGAGACAAATACAAATTTTACTGGGAAAATGTAAACAGCAGCCATTCTTACACTGTTAATGGTAGGGTTCTCAAACGTTGCACAGTTGGTTACTGGGTGACTGGGATTAATATTCAGAAAAGTGGGTGGAGCCTACAAAAAACAATCAAAAATTACCTATTGATTTTTCCGGGGAATATTTCATTGCTGCCATTCTTGCACTGTTAATGGCACAAGCCTCAAACCTGGTACAGTTGATCATTGCGTGACTGGGGTTTAAATTTATATAAGGAGGTGGAGCCCCAAACAGCCAATCTGATTTGTTTCATTTTAATGCAGGTTATTGATGCCAAAGACCGCAAAGCTCACAAACTTGGTCATTGAGTAATTGTGTGTTAGGGTTAGGAAAAGTGGGCGCAGCCAACACCAGCCAAATACATAATCGGGCAATGCCGGGACATCAGTAGGCGGAGACAAATACAAATTTCACTGAGAAAATGTAAACTGCAGCAATTCTTACACTATTAATGGTAGGGTTCTAAAACTTTGCACAGTTGGTCACTGGGTGACTGGGATTAATATTCAGAAAAGTGGGTGGAGCCTACAAAAACCAATCACAATTCACCTATTGATTTTCAAGGCAAATATTTAATTGCTGCCATTTTTGCACTGTTAATGGCACAAGCCTCAAACCTTGTACAGTTGATCATTGGGTGACTGGGGTTAAATATTTAGAAAAGGGGTGGGGCCACAAACAGCGAATCAGATGTGTTTTATTTTAATGAAAATTATTCATGCCAAAGACCACAAATCTCACAAACTTGGTCATTGACTATTGACAATTGTGTGTTAGGGTACATAATGTACATAGTACATTACCTGGAATAAAGTATAGGATACTTTTTATTCCCATAACCAAAAAGGGGGTGGAGACAAATACAAATTTCACTGGAAAATGTAAACTGCAGCCATTCTTACACTGTTACACTGGAGGTGTGTTTAGCTTCTAAGTGCACAATGGTTAGTTTGCATTTATTCAGCAGTGATGCACTGGGAGACATCTCAAGCTCACTCCAACCTGAATTCTTTCTGTTTTAAGAAAGCAAACTTTTGTTTTTCTTAACATCTTAGTAAGGGGGCTTTTAGGACCATTGTAGTCCCTTACACACTCCAATGAGTTCTGGGTCACCATGAGCTTGCTGGTTAGTCTGTACCTCTTGGTGTTACAAGCGCTACTGCATAGAGCCAAAGTAATCCATGCCATGCACTGATGAGGATCAAACAATCCAAAACAGTCTGTATGCATGTTGGATTATTATGGCTCTGTACAAATTAACAAGCTGACACATCATTGCATTCTAGCAGTTCTGGAGGTGTGTTTAGCTTTTAAGGGTAACAATGGTTAATTTGCATATATTCAACAGTGATGCACTGGGAGACATTTTAACCACTTTACCCCCACGCGTACGGATTTCTCCGCCCCTTTTTTCCCTCCTAAAAAACCAGGGACGGAGAAATCCGTACCTTCCGCGCTACCGCCGCTGTCCGCGCTCCCGCAGCTTGTGCGCGCGCACCCGCCGCTCGTGCACGCCGCCTCCCGCTCGCCCGGAGATCAACGAACGGGAAAATCCATTCCCGTTCGTTGATCTAAGCCCCCGCAATGATCTGCTGCTTCTTTCAGAAACAGCGAGATCATTGTGAGTCTCCCAGCCTCCTACTGCATGTAAACAAACACTCTGTGGCCATCTTGTGGCCAAATAGTAAACTACACCCTAAAAGCATTTTACATATACAAACATTACATTTACACAATAAATTAACTCATTACCTCCCACACTCCCCAATTTTTATTTTTTTTTGTAATTAAAAAAAAAAAAAAATACAATAAAAAAAAAAACATAAATAGTTACCTTAGGGACTGAACTTTTTAAATATTTATGTCAAGAGGGTATAACACTGTTACTTTATAAACTGCGGGCTTGTAATTAGGGATGGATGCAAAACTGAAAAAAATGCACCTTTATTTCCAAATAAAATATTGTCGCCAAACATTGTGATAGGGACATAATTTAAATGGTTTTATAACCGGGACAAATGGGTTAATACATTTCATGGGTTTTAATTACAGTAGCATGCTTTATTTAAAAACTATAATGGCCGAAAACTGAAAAATAATAATTTTTTCCCACATTTTTTCCTATTTCCCCATTAAAACACATTTAGAATAAAATAATTCTTGGCATAATGTCCCACCTAAAGAAAGCCTAATTGGTGGCGAAAAAAACAAGATATAGTTCATTTCATTGGGATAAGTAATAATAAAGTTATAGACGAATTAATGGAAGGAGCGCTGAAAGGTGAAAATTGCTCTGGTGGTCAGGGGGTAAAACCCCTCAGTGGTGAAGTGGTTAAGCTCCCTCCAACCTGAATTATTGCAAATTCTTTCTGTTTTAAGAAAGCAAACTTTTGTTTTTCTTACACTGTTAATAGTAGGGTTCTCAAACTTTGTACAGTTGGTTGATTTTCAAGGGGAATATTTCTGCCATTCTTGCACTGTTAATGGCACAAGCCTCAAACCTGCCATTCTTGCACTGTTAATGGCACAAGCCTCAAACCTGGTATAGTTGATCATTGGGTGACTGGGGTTCAATTTCAGAAAGGGGGTGGAGCCACAAATAGCCAATCAGATTTGTTTCATTCCAATGCAAATTATTGTTGCCAAACACCGCAAAGCTCACAAACTTGGTAATTGAGTAATTGATTAATTGTGTGTTAGTTTTAGGAAAGTGGGCACAGCCAACACCAGCCAAATACATAAGCGGGCAACGCAGGGTCATAAGTGGGTGGAGACAAATACAAATTTTACTGGGAAAATGTAAACAGCAGCCATTCTTACACTGTTAATGGTAGGGTTCTCAAACGTTGCACAGTTGGTTACTGGGTGACTGGGATTAATATTCAGAAAAGTGGGTGGAGCCTACAAAAAACAATCAAAAATTACCTATTGATTTTTCCGGGGAATATTTCATTGCTGCCATTCTTGCACTGTTAATGGCACAAGCCTCAAACCTGGTACAGTTGATCATTGCGTGACAGGGGTTTAAATTTATATAAGGAGGTGGAGCCCCAAACAGCCAATCTGATTTGTTTCATTTTAATGCAGGTTATTGATGCCAAAGACCGCAAAGCTCACAAACTTGGTCATTGAGTAATTGTGTGTTAGGGTTAGGGTTAGGAAAAGTGGGCGCAGCCAACACCAGCCAAATACATAATCGGGCAATGCCGGGACATCAGTAGGCGGAGACAAATACAAATTTCACTGAGAAAATGTAAACTGCAGCAATTCTTACACTATTAATGGTAGAGTTCTCAAACTTTGCACAGTTGTTCACTGGGTGACTGAGATTAATATTCAGAAAAGTGGGTGGAGCCTACAAAAGCCAATCAAAATCCACCTATTAATCTTTAAGGGGAATATTTAATTGATGCCATTCTTGCACTGTTAATGGCACAAGCCTCTTGCACTGTTAATCAGCTGTACCTGGTACAGTTGGCCATTGGGTGATTGGGGTTCAAATTCAGAAAAGGGGTGGAGCCACAGCCAATCAGATTTATTTTATTTCAATGCAAATTATTGATGCCAAAGACCGCAAAGCTCACAAACTTGGTCATTAAGTAATTTTGTGTTACGGTTAGAAAAAGTGGGCGGAGCCAACACCAGCCAAATACATACCTGGGCAATGCGGAGACAAACACAAATTTCACTGGGAAAATGTAAACTGCAGCCATTCTTACACTATTAATTGTAGGGTTCTAAAACTTTGCACAGTTGGTCACTGGGTGACTGGGATTAATATTCAGAAAAGTGGGTGGAGCCTACAAAAACCAATCACAATTCACCTATTGATTTTCAAGGCAAATATTTAATTGCTGCCATTTTTGCACTGTTAATGGCACAAGCCTCAAACCTTGTACAGTTGATCATTGGGTGACTGGGGTTAAATATTTAGAAAAGGGGTGGGGCCACAAACAGCGAATCAGATGTGTTTCATTTTAATGAAAATTATTCATGCCAAAGACCACAAATCTCACAAACTTGGTCATTGACTATTGACAATTGTGTGTTAGGGTACATAATGTACATAGTACATTACCTGGAATAAAGTATAGGATACTTTTTATTCCCATAACCAAAAAGGGGGTGGAGACAAATACAAATTTCACTGGAAAATGTAAACTGCAGCCATTCTTACACTGTTACACTGGAGGTGTGTTTAGCTTCTAAGTGCACAATGGTTAGTTTGCATTTATTCAGCAGTGATGCACTGGGAGACATCTCAAGCTCACTCCAACCTGAATTCTTTCTGTTTTAAGAAAGCAAACTTTTGTTTTTCTTAACATCTTAGTAAGGGGGCTTTTAGGACCATTGTAGTCCCTTACACACTCCAATGAGTTCTGGGTCACCATGAGCTTGCTGGTTAGTCTGTACCTCTTGGTGTTACAAGCGCTACTGCATAGAGCCAAAGTAATCCATGCCATGCACTGATGAGAATCAAACAATCCAAAACAGTCTGTATGCATGTTGGATTATTATGGCTCTGTACAAATTAACAAGCTGACACATCATTGCATTCTAGCAGTTCTGGAGGTGTGTTTAGCTTTTAAGGGTAACAATGGTTAATTTGCATATATTCAACAGTGATGCACTGGGAGACATTTTAACCACTTTACCCCCACGCGTACGGATTTCTCCGCCCCTTTTTTCCCTCCTAAAAAACCAGGGACGGAGAAATCCGTACCTTCCGCGCTACCGCCGCTGTCCGCGCTCCCGCAGCTTGTGCGCGCGCACCTGCCGCTCGTGCACGCCGCCTCCCGCTCGCCCGGAGATCAACGAACGGGAAAATCCATTCCCGTTCGTTGATCTAAGCCCCCGCAATGATCTGCTGCTTCTTTCAGAAACAGCGAGATCATTGTGAGTCTCCCAGCCTCCTACTGCATGTAAACAAACACTCTGTGGCCATCTTGTGGCCAAATAGTAAACTACACCCTAAAAGCATTTTACATATACAAACATTACATTTACACAATAAATTAACTCATTACCTCCCACACTCCCCAATTTTTATTTTTTTTTTGTAATTAAAAAAAAAAAAAAATACAATAAAAAAAAAAACATAAATAGTTACCTTAGGGACTGAACTTTTTAAATATTTATGTCAAGAGGGTATAACACTGTTACTTTATAAACTGCGGGCTTGTAATTAGGGATGGATGCAAAACTGAAAAAAATGCACCTTTATTTCCAAATAAAATATTGTCGCCAAACATTGTGATAGGGACATAATTTAAATGGTTTTATAACCGGGACAAATGGGTTAATACATTTCATGGGTTTTAATTACAGTAGCATGCTTTATTTAAAAACTATAATGGCCGAAAACTGAAAAATAATAATTTTTTCCCACATTTTTTCCTATTTCCCCATTAAAACACATTTAGAATAAAATAATTCTTGGCATAATGTCCCACCTAAAGAAAGCCTAATTGGTGGCGAAAAAAACAAGATATAGTTCATTTCATTGGGATAAGTAATAATAAAGTTATAGACGAATTAATGGAAGGAGCGCTGAAAGGTGAAAATTGCTCTGGTGGTCAGGGGGTAAAACCCCTCAGTGGTGAAGTGGTTAAGCTCCCTCCAACCTGAATTATTGCAAATTCTTTCTGTTTTAAGAAAGCAAACTTTTGTTTTTCTTACACTGTTAATAGTAGGGTTCTCAAACTTTGTACAGTTGGTTGATTTTCAAGGGGAATATTTCTGCCATTCTTGCACTGTTAATGGCACAAGCCTCAAACCTGCCATTCTTGCACTGTTAATGGCACAAGCCTCAAACCTGGTATAGTTGATCATTGGGTGACTGGGGTTCAATTTCAGAAAGGGGGTGGAGCCACAAATAGCCAATCAGATTTGTTTCATTCCAATGCAAATTATTGTTGCCAAACACCGCAAAGCTCACAAACTTGGTAATTGAGTAATTGATTAATTGTGTGTTAGTTTTAGGAAAGTGGGCACAGCCAACACCAGCCAAATACATAAGCGGGCAACGCAGGGTCATAAGTGGGTGGAGACAAATACAAATTTTACTGGGAAAATGTAAACAGCAGCCATTCTTACACTGTTAATGGTAGGGTTCTCAAACGTTGCACAGTTGGTTACTGGGTGACTGGGATTAATATTCAGAAAAGTGGGTGGAGCCTACAAAAAACAATCAAAAATTACCTATTGATTTTTCCGGGGAATATTTCATTGCTGCCATTCTTGCACTGTTAATGGCACAAGCCTCAAACCTGGTACAGTTGATCATTGCGTGACAGGGGTTTAAATTTATATAAGGAGGTGGAGCCCCAAACAGCCAATCTGATTTGTTTCATTTTAATGCAGGTTATTGATGCCAAAGACCGCAAAGCTCACAAACTTGGTCATTGAGTAATTGTGTGTTAGGGTTAGGGTTAGGAAAAGTGGGCGCAGCCAACACCAGCCAAATACATAATCGGGCAATGCCGGGACATCAGTAGGCGGAGACAAATACAAATTTCACTGAGAAAATGTAAACTGCAGCAATTCTTACACTATTAATGGTAGAGTTCTCAAACTTTGCACAGTTGTTCACTGGGTGACTGAGATTAATATTCAGAAAAGTGGGTGGAGCCTACAAAAGCCAATCAAAATCCACCTATTAATCTTTAAGGGGAATATTTAATTGATGCCATTCTTGCACTGTTAATGGCACAAGCCTCTTGCACTGTTAATCAGCTGTACCTGGTACAGTTGGCCATTGGGTGATTGGGGTTCAAATTCAGAAAAGGGGTGGAGCCACAGCCAATCAGATTTATTTTATTTCAATGCAAATTATTGATGCCAAAGACCGCAAAGCTCACAAACTTGGTCATTAAGTAATTTTGTGTTACGGTTAGAAAAAGTGGGCGGAGCCAACACCAGCCAAATACATACCTGGGCAATGCGGAGACAAACACAAATTTCACTGGGAAAATGTAAACTGCAGCCATTCTTACACTATTAATTGTAGGGTTCTAAAACTTTGCACAGTTGGTCACTGGGTGACTGGGATTAATATTCAGAAAAGTGGGTGGAGCCTACAAAAACCAATCACAATTCACCTATTGATTTTCAAGGCAAATATTTAATTGCTGCCATTTTTGCACTGTTAATGGCACAAGCCTCAAACCTTGTACAGTTGATCATTGGGTGACTGGGGTTAAATATTTAGAAAAGGGGTGGGGCCACAAACAGCGAATCAGATGTGTTTCATTTTAATGAAAATTATTCATGCCAAAGACCACAAATCTCACAAACTTGGTCATTGACTATTGACAATTGTGTGTTAGGGTACATAATGTACATAGTACATTACCTGGAATAAAGTATAGGATACTTTTTATTCCCATAACCAAAAAGGGGGTGGAGACAAATACAAATTTCACTGGAAAATGTAAACTGCAGCCATTCTTACACTGTTACACTGGAGGTGTGTTTAGCTTCTAAGTGCACAATGGTTAGTTTGCATTTATTCAGCAGTGATGCACTGGGAGACATCTCAAGCTCACTCCAACCTGAATTCTTTCTGTTTTAAGAAAGCAAACTTTTGTTTTTCTTAACATCTTAGTAAGGGGGCTTTTAGGACCATTGTAGTCCCTTACACACTCCAATGAGTTCTGGGTCACCATGAGCTTGCTGGTTAGTCTGTACCTCTTGGTGTTACAAGCGCTACTGCATAGAGCCAAAGTAATCCATGCCATGCACTGATGAGGATCAAACAATCCAAAACAGTCTGTATGCATGTTGGATTATTATGGCTCTGTACAAATTAACAAGCTGACACATCATTGCATTCTAGCAGTTCTGGAGGTGTGTTTAGCTTTTAAGGGTAACAATGGTTAATTTGCATATATTCAACAGTGATGCACTGGGAGACATTTTAACCACTTTACCCCCACGCGTACGGATTTCTCCGCCCCTTTTTTCCCTCCTAAAAAACCAGGGACGGAGAAATCCGTACCTTCCGCGCTACCGCCGCTGTCCGCGCTCCCGCAGCTTGTGCGCGCGCACCCGCCGCTCGTGCACGCCGCCTCCCGCTCGCCCGGAGATCAACGAACGGGAAAATCCATTCCCGTTCGTTGATCTAAGCCCCCGCAATGATCTGCTGCTTCTTTCAGAAACAGCGAGATCATTGTGAGTCTCCCAGCCTCCTACTGCATGTAAACAAACACTCTGTGGCCATCTTGTGGCCAAATAGTAAACTACACCCTAAAAGCATTTTACATATACAAACATTACATTTACACAATAAATTAACTCATTACCTCCCACACTCCCCAATTTTTATTTTTTTTTTGTAATTAAAAAAAAAAAAAAAATACAATAAAAAAAAAAACATAAATAGTTACCTTAGGGACTGAACTTTTTAAATATTTATGTCAAGAGGGTATAACACTGTTACTTTATAAACTGCGGGCTTGTAATTAGGGATGGATGCAAAACTGAAAAAAATGCACCTTTATTTCCAAATAAAATATTGTCGCCAAACATTGTGATAGGGACATAATTTAAATGGTTTTATAACCGGGACAAATGGGTTAATACATTTCATGGGTTTTAATTACAGTAGCATGCTTTATTTAAAAACTATAATGGCCGAAAACTGAAAAATAATAATTTTTTCCCACATTTTTTCCTATTTCCCCATTAAAACACATTTAGAATAAAATAATTCTTGGCATAATGTCCCACCTAAAGAAAGCCTAATTGGTGGCGAAAAAAACAAGATATAGTTCATTTCATTGAGATAAGTAATAATAAAGTTATAGACGAATTAATGGAAGGAGCGCTGAAAGGTGAAAATTGCTCTGGTGGTCAGGGGGTAAAACCCCTCAGTGGTGAAGTGGTTAAGCTCCCTCCAACCTGAATTATTGCAAATTCTTTCTGTTTTAAGAAAGCAAACTTTTGTTTTTCTTACACTGTTAATAGTAGGGTTCTCAAACTTTGTACAGTTGGTTGATTTTCAAGGGGAATATTTCTGCCATTCTTGCACTGTTAATGGCACAAGCCTCAAACCTGCCATTCTTGCACTGTTAATGGCACAAGCCTCAAACCTGGTATAGTTGATCATTGGGTGACTGGGGTTCAATTTCAGAAAGGGGGTGGAGCCACAAATAGCCAATCAAATTTGTTTCATTCCAATGCAAATTATTGTTGCCAAACACCGCAAAGCTCACAAACTTGGTAATTGAGTAATTGATTAATTGTGTGTTAGTTTTAGGAAAGTGGGCACAGCCAACACCAGCCAAATACATAAGCGGGCAACGCAGGGTCATAAGTGGGTGGAGACAAATACAAATTTTACTGGGAAAATGTAAACAGCAGCCATTCTTACACTGTTAATGGTAGGGTTCTCAAACGTTGCACAGTTGGTTACTGGGTGACTGGGATTAATATTCAGAAAAGTGGGTGGAGCCTACAAAAAACAATCAAAAATTACCTATTGATTTTTCCGGGGAATATTTCATTGCTGCCATTCTTGCACTGTTAATGGCACAAGCCTCAAACCTGGTACAGTTGATCATTGCGTGACTGGGGTTTAAATTTATATAAGGAGGTGGAGCCCCAAACAGCCAATCTGATTTGTTTCATTTTAATGCAGGTTATTGATGCCAAAGACCGCAAAGCTCACAAACTTGGTCATTGAGTAATTGTGTGTTAGGGTTAGGGTTAGGAAAAGTGGGCGCAGCCAACACCAGCCAAATACATAATCGGGCAATGCCGGGACATCAGTAGGCGGAGACAAATACAAATTTCACTGAGAAAATGTAAACTGCAGCAATTCTTACACTATTAATGGTAGGGTTCTCAAACTTTGCACAGTTGTTCACTGGGTGACTGAGATTAATATTCAGAAAAGTGGGTGGAGCCTACAAAAGCCAATCAAAATCCACCTATTAATCTTTAAGGGGAATATTTAATTGATGCCATTCTTGCACTGTTAATGGCACAAGCCTCTTGCACTGTTAATCAGCTGTACCTGGTACAGTTGGCCATTGGGTGATTGGGGTTCAAATTCAGAAAAGGGGTGGAGCCACAGCCAATCAGATTTATTTTATTTCAATGCAAATTATTGATGCCAAAGACCGCAAAGCTCACAAACTTGGTCATTAAGTAATTTTGTGTTACGGTTAGAAAAAGTGGGCGGAGCCAACACCAGCCAAATACATACCTGGGCAATGCGGAGACAAACACAAATTTCACTGGGAAAATGTAAACTGCAGCCATTCTTACACTATTAATTGTAGGGTTCTAAAACTTTGCACAGTTGGTCACTGGGTGACTGGGATTAATATTCAGAAAAGTGGGTGGAGCCTACAAAAACCAATCACAATTCACCTATTGATTTTCAAGGCAAATATTTAATTGCTGCCATTTTTGCACTGTTAATGGCACAAGCCTCAAACCTTGTACAGTTGATCATTGGGTGACTGGGGTTAAATATTTAGAAAAGGGGTGGGGCCACAAACAGCGAATCAGATGTGTTTCATTTTAATGAAAATTATTCATGCCAAAGACCACAAATCTCACAAACTTGGTCATTGACTATTGACAATTGTGTGTTAGGGTACATAATGTACATAGTACATTACCTGGAATAAAGTATAGGATACTTTTTATTCCCATAACCAAAAAGGGGGTGGAGACAAATACAAATTTCACTGGAAAATGTAAACTGCAGCCATTCTTACACTGTTACACTGGAGGTGTGTTTAGCTTCTAAGTGCACAATGGTTAGTTTGCATTTATTCAGCAGTGATGCACTGGGAGACATCTCAAGCTCACTCCAACCTGAATTCTTTCTGTTTTAAGAAAGCAAACTTTTGTTTTTCTTAACATCTTAGTAAGGGGGCTTTTAGGACCATTGTAGTCCCTTACACACTCCAATGAGTTCTGGGTCACCATGAGCTTGCTGGTTAGTCTGTACCTCTTGGTGTTACAAGCGCTACTGCATAGAGCCAAAGTAATCCATGCCATGCACTGATGAGGATCAAACAATCCAAAACAGTCTGTATGCATGTTGGATTATTATGGCTCTGTACAAATTAACAAACTGACACATCATTTCATTCCAGCAGCTCTGGAGGTGTGTTTAGCTTTTAAGGGTAACAATGGTTAATTTGCATATATTCAACAGTGATGCGTCGGGAGACATTTTAAGCTCACCCCAACCTGAATTATCGCAAATTCTTTCTGTTTTAAGAAAGCAAACTTTTGTTTTTCTAACTCTGTCAATGGCAGGTTTCTTAAACTTTGCACAGTTGGTCACTGGATGACTGGGATTAATATTCAGAAAAGTGGGTGGAGCCTACAAAAGCTAATCAAAATTCACCTATTGATTTTCAAAGGAGTGGAGCCACAGCCAATTAGATTTATTTCATTTCAATGCCAATTATTGATGCCAAAGACCGCAAAGCTCACAAACTAGGTCATCCTTGAATAATTGTGTGTTAGGATTAGAAAAAGTGGGCAGAGGTAACACTAGCCAATTACATACCCGGGCAACGCCGGGCGACCAGCTAGTATATATGTGCGTGCGTGCGTGCGTGCGTGCGTGCGTGCGTGCGTGCGTGCGTGCGTGCGTGCGTGCGTGCGTGCATATATATGTGTGAGTGTGTATGCTTGTGTGTCTCTGTGTGTATATATATATGCGTGTGTTTGTGTGTGTGTATATG
Source organism: Hyperolius riggenbachi (assembly GCF_040937935.1). Taxonomy (NCBI): domain Eukaryota; kingdom Metazoa; phylum Chordata; class Amphibia; order Anura; family Hyperoliidae; genus Hyperolius; species Hyperolius riggenbachi. The sequence goes on along the minus strand of NC_090653.1, from coordinate 60,398,198 downwards.
TGTGTGTGTGTGTGTATATACAGGATCTTCTCAAAAAATTAGCATATTGTGATGAAGTTCATTATTTTCTGTAATCTACTGATAAACATTAGACTTTCATATATTTTAGATTCATTACACACAACTGAAGTAGTTCAGGCCTTTTATTGTTTTAATATTGATGATTTTGGCATACAGCTCATGAAAACCCGAATTTCCTATCTCAAAAAATTAGCATATTTCATCCGACCAATAAAAGAAAAGTGTTTTTAAAACAAAAAAAGTCAACCTTCAAATAATTATGTTCAGTTATGCACTCAATACTTGGTTGCGAATCCTTTTGCAGAAATGGCTGCTTCAATGCGGCGTGGCATGGAGGCAATCAGCCTGTGGCACTGCTCAGGTGTTATGGAGGCCCAGGATGCTTCGATAGTGGCTTTAAGCTCATCCAGATTGTTGGGTCTTGCGTCTCTCAACCTTCTCTTAACAATATCCCACAGATTCTCTATGGGGTTCAGGTCAGGAGAGTTGGCAGGCCAATTGAGCACAGTAATACCATGGTCAGTAAACCATTTACCAGTGGTTTTGGCACTGTGAGCAGGTGCCAGGTCATGCTGAAAAATGAAATCTTCATACACACACACACATATACACACACACATATATACACACAAACACATATACACACACACACACACACATACATACATACACACACACATACATATATATATATATACACACACACATATATAAATACACACACACACACACACACACACACACACACACACACACACACACACACACACACACACACACACACACACACACACACACACACACACACACACACACACACACACACACACACATACATACACACACACATATACACACACACACCCACACATATACACACACACACACATATACACATATATACACACACACACACACACACACGCACGCACGCACGCACGCACGCACGCACGCACGCACGCACGCACGCACACACACACACACACACACACACACACACACACACACACACACATATATATTACACACACACACACACACACACACACACTGGGAGCAAAACCCATATTCAAAACGATATTTATCGGTTTATGACTTCTTACATTTAAAAATGATATTTATAGTTTTATGGAAGTCATAAAACGATATATATATCGTTTTTAGTGCGGCGCCATTTTTTAACTCATAAAACGATAAATATCGTTTTATGATGCAAATTAATGCGGCGCCATTTTTGCACCGTAGGCTCTGGCGCCATTTTTAACTGATCCCGGTTTTCCAGGCGTTTTTGTTACAGAAGCTGTTCAATAACAGCTTTATTGTAACAATATATGACATCCGCTACACAAAATCTCTCCAAAAAACGCTAGGCATGTTTAGAACACGTCTATAAACATGCCTAGGAATCGCTCTGAAATCTGCTCCAAAAACCTCTAGCGTTACCAGATCTGCTAGAGGTTTTTGGTGTGCACTGGGCCTAATAGGATTTCACATTTTGGCCCTTATTAAATCCACTTTATCTTCTAAGTTTTCTCCTAGTAGAAACTTTTTATTCTTCTATTTAATATAACTTTTCAGCACTCCACAATTGAAATAGTACCAAAATGTTTGTGAAAAAGTACTTTCAAAATTATTCTGAGTATTTTCTTGCTTGCTGGTGGCTTAAAGCAGACCTGAGCTTAGAACTTCCTCTCTACCCTAAAAGATAAGCAACAACATACTGTATATACAACAACATACGGTACTGGTAATAACCTATAACCTTTACAGAAAAACATTGCTTTGTTACAGCTGATACAAATCCTACAATAAATCTGCAGTGTGTCTACTTCCTCCTTTCATGGAAGCAGACATGTTAACATCCTGTGTTTACCAGTTACCTCCCTGCCATGGCAGTCAGCTGACACAGAGCTAGACTTTCTAAATACCTACAGGGTGCATTTCTATAAGTCCACCCCAAATGGCATTTCATTGATTAGGTATGAAAATATCACCTAAGAGAAAAGTTAGGAGAAAAAAATGAATTGAGTAAGGGGGCCTGTTGTGTTCAGTAGTCACAGTTGCAGAATAAATGGAACTAGCTTTATTTACAGGCTTCAATAGCACTCTACATGAAGCAACATTTTATACAATACAATAATAATAATACAATAACATTTCTATAGCGCTTTTCTCCCGTAGGACTCAAAGCGCTTAGGCTCTCTCAGATTCAGTAATTAGTAGGATGAAGTATTCACACAACAAAAGTTATATTTCTGCAAATGCCAAACTGAACAGGTGGGTTTTCAGTCTGGATTTAAACACGTCCAGGGATGGAGCTGTCCTGATCTGTTGAGGTAAGGAGTTCCAAAACGTAGGGGCAGCATGACAGAAGGCTCTGGGACCAAAAGTTTCCAAGTGGATTCTGGGTATGACTAGATTATTAGAACCTGTGGATCTGAGAATGCGGGGATTGCTACGCAGCTGCAACATTTCTTTCATGTATCCAGGGCCTAGATTATTCAGGGATTTAAATGTCAGTAGGCCGATCTTGAATAGAACCCTCCATTCTATAGCTAGCCAGTGAAGGGAGTGCAGGACTGGCGTTATGTGACAGTGACGGGGTTGGTTGGTTAGCAATCTGGCAGCAGTATTCTGTATCAGCTGTAGGCGGTACAAGTCCTTTTTTGGAAGGCCAGTGTAGAGAGCATTACAGTAGTCCAGTCGGGATGTGATGAAGGCATGGACTAAGGTTGGCAGATCTTCTGGGGGGATGAGGTGCTTGATTTTTGCAATGTTCTTAAGGTGAAAATAGGATGATTTCACCACAGCAGAGATGTGAGTTCTGAAGTTGAAATCCCTATCAATTAGAACTCCCAGGCTACGCACATGATTAGAGCTGCGTAGATCCATGCCTCCTATTCCCAGTGGTGAAGACTGCAAGTTAAGTTGTTTTGTTGTCTTGTCTGCCCTCCGATCGGAAGGACTTCAGTTTTGTCTGCATTTATTTTAAGCCAGTGGGTCTCCCAGCCAGCAGAAAACAGGAATTGACAACCCACAACAGTATATACATTCTTATCAGTTTTACAAGTAGCACAGTGCCATCTACAGGCCAAATGTATGAGCTCCACAGGGACTTTGTGTCTGTCTTGACTAGGGCTTAAAGGGATACTGTAGGGGGGTCGGTAGAAAATGAGCTGAACTTACCCGGGGCTTCTAATGGTCCCCCGCAGACATCCTGTGTTGGCGCAGCCACTCACCGATGCTCCGGCCCGCCTCCAGTTCACTTCTGGATTTTCTGACTTTAAAGTCAGAAAACCACTGCGCCTGCACGCCCATGTCCTCGCTCCCGCTGATGTCACTAGGAGTGTACTGCGCAGACACAGACCATACTGGGCCTGCGCTGTGCGCTCTTGATGAAATCAGCGGGATCGAGGACACGGCAACGCAGGCGCAGTGGTTTTCAGACATTAAAGTCTGAAATTCCAGAAGTGAACCGGAGGCGGGCCGGAGCATAGGTGAGTGGCTGCGCGGGCACAGGATGTCTGCGGGGGACCATTAGAAGCCCCGGGTAAGTTCAACTCATTTTCCCCTGACCTCCCTACAGTATCCCTTTAAAGGATACCCAAAGTGACATGTGACATGATGAGATAGACATGTGTATGTACAGTGCCTAGCACACAAATAACTATACTGTGTTCCTTTTTTTCTTTCTCTGTCTGAAAGAGTTAAATTTCAGGTATGTAAGTGGCTGACTCAGTCCTGACTCAGACAGGAAGTGACTACAGCGCAACCCTCACTGATAAGAAGTTCCAACTATAAAACACTTTCCCAGCAGAAAATTGCTTCTGAGAGCAGAAAAGAGATAAAAAAGGGGAATTTCTTATCAGTGAGGGTCACATTGTAGTCACTTCCTGTCTGAGTCAGGACTGAGTCAGCCACTTACATACCTGAAATTTAACTCTTTCAGACAGAGAAAGAAAAAAAGGAACACAGCATAGTTACTAGTGTGCTAGGCACTGTACATACACATGTCTATCTCATCATGTCACATGCCACCTTGGGTATCCTTTGCTAAAGATTGGGGCCCTTATCAAGAATGCATTTTACTTACATTGCTGATTTCAACTCTGTTCTATAATACTGGTTTGTTACTGTGACATCACTCTCCAATACCTGTTCCCTTTGCCGCAGATTACCTTTTAGTCCTCAGGTACTGGGGGAATTCTGAAGGTATTCAGCACTGCAGGCAAAGTTACCTTTTTTGATTAATTGGTGAGTCCACACACAATACAATTTTGATTGTATGTACAATTGATACAATCGTGATCTCATATAGAGATCAGGTAAGCTGCCACCAATTTACATTCACCTGCAAATATGCAGTTCTAACCCTAGCTAGTCCTGTAGGGAAAAGGGTTATTTCAACAACCTCTCTAGATATAATAATATATATATATATATATGGTAACGTTCTCTGCGCAGGATTCTTTGCAGAGGATATTCAGAACAAGCACTTAGATAAAATGATGATATTTAGTTGTCTATTTTATAATAAAATAAATGCATAAAAATTAATACTGAAAAATGTAATGTAAATGTAAAAAATGTAAATCTAATAATGAACAGATAGATATAGTAAATCAACGGCAATAATACGTGAAAATGCTAACGGGATACAGTCTGAGCAGTTTATGAAATTACCATGTCCTGTGGCAATTGAAAAAAGAACATAGAAAGTTCTGTGGGTAATAAAGCTCAGGTCCAATTGGGTAGCAAATCCATGATGATATGGATTGGCATTGAAGAACCCCGACAGTCTGTGTACCCAGCAATTTAACCCTCTCTCTCTGCTGGGTGTGGAGATTGTAAGGAGAGATGATCCCCTCCTCTAGCAACCTGACTGCAGGCTGGGTTCAGCCCCTTGCCTCAGGAATAGTTTTGGCATTAAAGCTCAGATTATGCCATAAGTCCATGGATGTCCGGCAGATGATATAATAAACAACAGTTTAGGCTCTGTCATAAGTAATCATGGATACCAATCATGCCTGGTCTACCAGGTTCCCTTTCTAGGGAATTGATATCTTAGGCTGTGGACTAGCTAGAAAAATCATAAACCTCTTTTAGGCCTCTTTCACAGTAGGACGTTGCGTTTCAGTGCGACGTTAAGGTCGCACAACGCGGCTGTAACGCAACACATGTAGATTTTAACTTGGATGTTATCTTGCGTTCTTTAACATTGCGTTAAATGTTATGACACTTAACTTCCTTGATAAACAAATTGAATTAAAAACAAACAAAATATATACCCCTACCAATCAATTGCAATTGCGTACACGTGGTGCGACCTTATTGGCGCTCTATACATGCGACGTTAATGTTCCACATTAAAAACGAACAAAAAATAAATAAATTAAGATTCATGTTCATGCTCTAGGGTAGCTGAACGCCGTTGGAGAAAAACTAATACTAATGAGGATTTCATTACTTACAAAAAAGAGTTGAACAAGTTTAAAACCGCTCTCTCTTCTGCAAAACAATCATACTTCTCCTCCCTCATATCCTCCCACTTGCACAATCCAAAGCGCCTGTTCAGTACTTTCAACTCCCTTCTCCGTCCACCCCCTCCTCCTCCTTCTTCATGCTTATCAGCTGAAGAATTTGCAACATACTTTACAGATAAAATTGCAAAAATCCGTAGTGTGTTTTCCACGCAGACATCAAACTCCATCTCCACTCCTCTTGTTGACTGCTCTCTTTCCTGTTTCTCTCCACTCTCTGAACCTTCGCTCTCTTCCCTTATCTCCAAATCCCATCTAACCACCTGTTCTTTGGATCCTATCCCATCACATCTCATTCCACAGCTATCCACATCCCTCATCCCTGCCCTAACATCGCTGTTTAACCTATCCCTCTCCACCGGAATTTTTCCATCCTCACTCAAGAGGGCTGTTGTAACACCACTACTGAAAAAACCATCTCTAGACCCCACCGAACTTGCTAACTACCGCCCAGTGTCACTTCTTCCATTTGCATCTAAATTACTTGAACGCCACATCCATGTAGAACTAAGTCAGTATTTATCTGCAAATTCCTTACTCGATCAGTTCCAATCTGGCTTCCGGCCAAACCACTCCACAGTAACAGCCCTCACCAAAGTAGCTAATGATCTCCTCACAGCTAAATCCAAAGGCTATTATTCCATACTCATCCTTCTAGATCTGTCATCAGCATTCGACACTGTCGGCCACACTCTACTCCTACAGATCCTTTCATCTATAGGAATAAAGGACCTCTCTCTCTCCTGGATATCTTCCTACCTGTCTGGAAGGTCTTTCACTGTTTCTTATTCAGATCAGGCCTCCTCTTCACATCCTCTGTCTGTAGGGGTACCTCAAGGCTCTGTCCTCGGTCCCCTCCTCTTCTCCATCTACATGCACGGTCTTAGTAACTTAATCAGCTCATTTGGTTTCCAATACCACCTATATGCAGACGATACACAACTGTACCTCTCGGCCCCAGACCTTAACTCCCTCCTCACACGGGTTCTCGACTGCCTGTCCGCTATTTCCTCTTTCATGTCCTCTCGCTTCTTAAAACTTAATATGAATAAAACTGAACTAATAGTCTTTCCACCATCCCTGTCCACCCCTTTGCCTGATATTACAATAAATGTTAACAACACGTCTATAACATCAGTTCCCAAAGCACGGTGCTTGGGGGTAATATTTGATTCTTCTCTCTCATTTACTCCTCACATTAATTACCTAACCAGCTCCTGCCATTTCCAACTGAAAAACATAGCACGTATCCGACCTTTTCTCTCCCATGACACAACCAAAATGTTAGTACATGCTCTTATTATATCTCGATTGGACTATTGCAATATATTGCTTGGTGGACTTCCAACTAACCGACTAACACCGCTCAATTCTGTACTGAACTCTGCTGCTCGACTCATTCATCTCTCCTCTCGCTCTTCCTCTGCTGACCCTCTCTGTCAAGCTCTTCACTGGCTACCAATTAATGAGAGGATTCAGTTCAAACTCTTAACCATAACCTACAAAGCTCTCCACAATCTCTCTCCCCTGTACATCTCCTCACTAGTCTCTAGATACCAACCCAACCGCAATCTCAGATCTGCACACGAGCTTCTTCTATCCTCTTCTACAATTACCTCCTCACATTCACGTGTACAAGACTTCTCACGTGCCTCACCCCTCCTCTGGAATGCCCTTCCACAACACATCCGCCACTCTCCCACCTTCGAAATCTTTAAACGTTCCCTCAAAACCCACCTTTTCCGACAAGCATATTCTCTAGCTTAGGCCATGCACCCACTAAATAACCTAATTACGCACTGCCTGTACATATACTGTATACTTACCCCACCTCTTGTTTCCACCCCATTCCTTTAGATTGTAAGCTCGCAAGGGTAGGGCTCTCACCCTTTTGTGTCATGGAATGTTATTAATTCAATTGCTTGCACACTGTTAGAAATGTATACATTTTAGTCATCATGTTAAATCGAGTTGTAATCAGCAGTGCTGTATCTTGTATCAGTGTTCATATTTCATGTATATTATTGTCTGTATCATTATGTATCCCTTGTTTGTTTTCTTACATTGTACAGCGCCACGGAATATGCTGGCGCTTTATAAATAAATAATAATAATAATAATATTGTTATAACAGTGATTACTTCGGATACTACAAATAAACAAAAATCCCCCCAAAAATATATATATAAAAAACCAAGAGCATGCGCAATAACAAAATAAACACAAAACATCTGTATTTCTGATGGAACAAAAACGGCGCATGTGTTACATAAAAAAAACAAACAAAAAAACATTACTGAGCATGTGCAACACAAATAACGCAGCAGAATCATTGCTAAACGCACAGCATGCAGCAATCTCTAATAACGCTACCCGTTACACACAAACGCAACGTGTGCACTGTGAATGTCGCACAGACTTAGTATTGCTGTGCGTTAATCTGCGTTGAAACATTTTCTAGCGTGCGACTTTAACGTCGTACTGTGAAAGAGGCCTAAAGGTGTATCGACCTTGGCGTATTATTAACTCCCTGCTGAGGCCAAGCTACTTCAGAATATTCCTAAAATTATGGCACAAATCTGAATAAAATATAGTAGAGGTGAATTACAGGACATTTTAGCTCCTCTTTTCCTGTGGACAGGACATGGGGAGTGTTTGTTTGACAGTTATTGTTTTATGATAGGCCTGTTTACTGACTTGCTATCATTTATTCTGTGAGCTGCGTATCAGAGAATGTCTGAGGGGGTCAACCACTTAAGGACCAGGGGTGTTTTGCAGGATCTGTGCTGCATGGGCTCTCCAGCCCGCAGCACAGATCAGGATAGAGCCAGGGCGATTAGACTTACCCCCTTTTTTCCCCACTAGGGGGATGTCCTGCTGGGGGGGTCTGATCGCCACCGGCTTGCTGCGCTTTGCGGGGGGAGGGCTCTTCAAAGCCCCCTCCGCAGCGTTTTCGGCGCTCCCTGCCTTCCCGTCCCTCCCTCTCCCTCCATGGGCTGCGCATTGAAGGATAGGCTTCAGCCTATCATATGCTGGCGATCCCCGGCCAATGAGAGGCCGGGGATCACCGATCTGCCTTACGGCTCTGCTGCTCAGCAGCGCCGTATGATGTAAACAGCGTGGATTTCTTCCCCGCATGTTTACATTTTGCCGGCGAGCCGCGATCGGCAGCTCTCCGGCTGTTCATGGAGACACCCTCCGTGAACTGACATGGAAAGGCCACTCGATCGAGCGGCCGTTTCCATGGAAAATTACTTAAGACCTGCCGACGCCTATTGGCGTTAGGCGGTCGTTAAGTGGGAAAAGCAGACCTGCTAGGAAGAAGTAATGGGTTTATAGCACTTTTACAACCCTGCCTTGTGGAAAGTGTAAATGCCTTTTATAGACACGGTTTCTTTTTGGAAGCAAAACTAAAACGTAAAGGGGGATTCCGCAGCAGGCCTTTGTGCGTGTACTTTCATGTGAGGCATGCATCTGATGCAGGCGATTCCCTCACCGTTACCTCCTCTGGTACAGTATAGGCTTTTACTTTGTGCCTATACTGATAGTAAACTACCTAGATAGTAAACTGTGCAGGCCAATCACTGTTATCCCATTGCAGATCTTTTTAGAACATTTGCAAACACAGATTATGGGCTAATGATGAGTTTTTTTTTTTTACTGCAAACAACAGGGACATCCAAGTATTTTAAAACAGGGCTCCAGTCAGAAATACCAGTATAATGCATTATTGATCGGAGCTTCATTTTAAAACATTTAACCACACTTAATTACATGAACGCGTTAAGAATAAATTTGTATTTGACAAAAACAGCTGGCTTTGATAATGACATCTGTGGTGACCGCTGATTGCTAGTCATGTTCTTTCCAGCCAACTCCATGGAAACACGCTTGGAAGACGATGAGACTAAAATAATACAATATATAATTTTGTGTGGGATGACATCTACAGGTCATGTTTGTGAATACTGCTTTGCCTATGATAATAATGATGATCCACTAAATATAACTCCCCTCCTCCTTCCTCTATGCGCAGATAAATAACCCCAAAAGCTCTGCTGTCTCGCTGCACCTTCCCATCCTTGGATGAGGATGCGGTTGCCATAACGATGTTGCTTTAGACGTTGCTAAGGCTTCATGCAGCTGCAGGGATTGGACAGTGGTTGCTAATTGCGGAGTGTTCTACTGCGCTGGCTACCAGCAAAAGCAGGGAAATGTCATAGACTAAAAAGCTGAGGCTTACATTTAAACTAGAGTTACAGGAAGGTTCTGAGACAACTCGCATCACTTTGTTGGGTTTGCTGCAGCAACTTGAAGGCTACTGGATAGTGATTAATAGCAAGAGAGAACTACCAACAGGTGGAATACTCCTGAAAACCGACTCATTCCTGGCAAGCAGAGAACTCGAGACAGGTGAGATGTCTGCTGTGTCGCTTGGTGTATCGTTATTGTGGAGCGGCTGCAGCAGAAATTGTTGTAGCCAGATTTATTATGCAAGTGGAGGGAAATCTGGGAATTGCAAAATATAAGCTACGCCGTGAAGCTGAACTTCCAGATCTTTAGGATACACAATCAGTAATATAAGGGTGCATACACACATCCAATTTTTATTGGCCAAAGGCTGGCCAATTCTACCACTTCCGTGTAGTATGAGAGTCAACAGATATTAAAGCAGATCTGAACTCAGAACTTTCTTCTGCTCTAAGAGATAAGCAACAGCATAATAACCTTTAAAGAAAAAAAATTTCTTTGTTACAGCTGATACACATTCTGCAATAAATCTGCAGTGTGTCTACTTCCTGCTTTCATAAAAGCAGACATAGGGTGAACATCCCGTGTTTACAAATTTACTGCTCTGCTGAGGCTGCCAATATTCATGAGCTGACACAGCTGAGAGATTGAGTTACATCTTGTGATTAGTCACAGATGAGGGGGAATTAGAGAGGCTAAACTCTCTAAATATATACATTATTACAGTATATATATATATATATATATATATATATATATATATATATATCTATATATGTGTGTATATATATACACACACACACACACACACACACACGTACATCTCTCTCTGTTCTCCTTCTTTCTTTTGCAAGAGTTCAGATGCACTTTAAATACTGTGAACAGATTGTTGTATGGCTAAGCCCACATACTACACGGAGGTGGTACAATTGGCCATTAATTGGCCAATGCACCTTAAAGAGACACTGAAGCGGAAAAAAAATGATGATATTATGATTTGTATGTGTAGTACAGCTAAGAAAAAAAACATTAAGATCAGATACATCAGTCTAATTGTTTCCAGTACAGGAAGAGTTGAGAAACTCCAGTTGTTATCTCTATGCAAAAAAGCTATTAAGCTCTCGACTAACTTAGTCGTGGAGAGGGCTGTTATCTGACTTTTATTATCTCAACTGTAATTGAACTGTTTACTTTTCCTATGCTAGAGGAGAGGTCATTACTTCACAGACTGCTCTGAAAGACTCATTTTGAATGCTGAGTGTTGTGTAATCTGCACATATTATAGAGTGATGCAATGTTAGAAAAAACACTATATACCTGAAAATAAAAATATGAGAATATTTTCTTTGCTGCTAATCTTCTAGTAATTATTCATAGTACACAACCAATTCATTATATCATATATTTTTTTTCACTTCAGTGTCTCTTTAATGCCTGATACACCTATCCGATTTTAATTGGCCAATCACTGACTGATTTTACTACCTTCATGTATATTGAGAATTTACCTAAACAATCTGATCTTAGTATTCAAAATCTATCTATCATACTACATGGCTGGTAAAATTGACCAGTCATTGGCCAATCAAAACTGAAGGTATGTACCAGGCTTAAGACTGGCCTGAAGATCTTGGTGTAGGTAGATAGTTACTGAGGCCGTGGACCCACCACTGATCGCTGTCATAATCCCTCAGCATTTTTAATAGTGTTTTGCAAAGTGATTTCAGCAGCGATTTTCTGCGGGGTTTCTTTGGAGTGATTTTATTTTACTGCTAGCGATTGCAAATGCGATTAAAGGTGGTGAATAGCGATTTGCATTTTGGATGTTCTGCAAGGAATTTGGGGTAAGCTGGTGGCTTATGGGTAGTACAAGAGCTGCAAAAACTCTTTGAAATCATTATGTATAGTGATTGAAAAGCGAATTTGCAGCGAGCCCATATTTAACATTGAGTCGCGATCTGCAATTATTGGCTGTATGCTTCATTGTATGTGACACAATGTGCGCATAACATGCAATACGACCGACGTTTCTCCTCCGTTGCATTCCTGTTTTTGTAGGAACGCCACACAACTCCCACTATGAACCTAGCCTTATACGGAACCTGAGGTGAGACGGATATGGAGGCTGCCATATTTATCTCCTTTTAAACAATACCAGTTGTCTGGCTATCCTCTGATCCTGTGTCTCTAATCAGGGCCGGCCCTAGACTTTTTGCCGCCTGAGGCAAATTTTGAAAAAATTATTGCTGCCGCCGCCCCCCCGTGGGGGAGGGGGGGCCGCCGCCGCCGAGCTGGAGGGGTAGCGGGCAGGGCGGGGGTATTGGGCCTAGCGGCGGGGAGGGGGGTCGGACCCCCCCCTCCCTCGCCTGGGTCCCCCGTCCTCCGCTCCCCTCCAGCCTTAAATCCATCAGAAGCGCAACTCTCGTAAGAGGCAGTGGGCGGGGAAGACTCACCTCTTCCTCGCTCGATCCAGCGTGCGCTCCACTGACGTCCCTTCCTGCAGCGCCGTCCATTTACAATACAGTGGGCGGCATTGCAGGAAGTGACGTCAGTGGAGCGCACGCTGGATCGAGCGAGGAAGAGGTGAGTCTTCCCCGCCCACTGCCTCTTACGAAAGTTGCGCTTCTGATGGATTTAAGGCTGGAGGGGAGCGGAGGACGGGGGACCCAGGCGAGGGGGGGGGGGTCCGACCCCCCTCCCCGCCGCTAGGCCCAATACCCCCGTCCTGCCCGCTACCCCTCCAGCTGGGCGGCCGGCTCCTCGCACCCTCCGACGGGCGGATGCCGCCCCTAGAAATTTGCCGCCTGAGGCAAAAGTTTCACCCCGCCTCATGAGCGGGCCGGCCCTGTCTCTAATACATTTATCCATAGACCCTGAACAAGCATGCAGCAGATCAGGTACTCAGACTCAGCTGACTCAGGTTTTATGCTGGGAATACACAGTTCGTTTCTGTCGTGCGGTTCTGCTCTCGATCGTTTTTGCTGCTCGGTTCAGCTCTCAATTCTCTTATCTTCCTCTCGTTTTTCTTATTTTTTTCCATTCACTTCTATCAGAAAACGAGCGGCCACAGAATCGAAAGTGAGATGGGACATGTCGGAAATGATCTATCGAACTATCTTATCAGCTAAAAAACAAACCGTGTATTTCCAGCATTACGTTTTACTGGATTAGCCATATGCTTGTTTCAGGGTTTTGACTCAGACACTACTTATGCCATAAGATCAACAGGGCTGCCAGGCAACTGGCATTGTTTACAGGGAAATAAATATGGCAGCCTCCATTTCCCTTCTCACCTCGGGTTCCCTTTCACTCTGGTGCATTGCGCTCAATTGCATCAGACAATATAATCGCATTGCTAATGTACGGTGTGACATACAGGGGCATAACTAAAAATCACTGGGCCCCCCTGCAAAACTTTGGATGCCCCTCCCCCCGATTTCTGTACAGGTAAACTGAGAACCAATGTTATTCAATTGGCTAGCGCACACCTGTATGTGTTTTCTCCGTGCAGATAAAAACAGACTGCAGTGAAGCACTTTTCTTTATCAATTGCATTAGATTCTGTGATAAAACGTGCATGTTTTCACACATACAGACACAGGAGGTGTGCAGAAAACACATACAGAAAACCGACAGACGAGTGTGCTCCCAGCCTCAGCTTATTACACTTATTATCTCTGATGCAGCAGAACTGGCTCTGAAGACTCCTCCAGCATCACTACAGTACACTGCACTTGGGGAAGGGTAGAGAGATTGGGGGCTGGGCGCTGTACACAAGAGCCTGTTGCACACTGAATAGGGACGGTCTACAAATCTTTGCCTACAATACTTTGTATAATTTGTTATCAGGGGCTGAGCAGATGCAGTAATTAGAACAATTGTGCAGAGAGCAGAAAGCTTTTTCTCCCCCTGCCCTTAGTTATCAGTCTATCAGAAAAGGGAAAAGAATCTTCTTCCCCCACGGGGCCCCTGTAGCTTCTGGGCCCCCCTGCGGCCACATCCTTTGCAGGGTCTGTTGTTTTAGCCCTTGATGACATATTTGTTGACAATAACGCAATGCATGCGCTGCATTTACTGCATTATGTGCTTGTTTGCAGTTGCAGTGAAGCATACTTTCTATGTACTGCTTGCTTCAATGCATGCGTTGCACCACAGGCATTATGTGCGATGCAACTTTTGCCTTCTTTTGTGGATCAATCCTGTTTTTCTAGGGAACGCAACACAACTTTGTGGTGTGAAAGTAGCCTTAGGCTACTTACACACTAAGACGTTGCATTTTAGGGGACGTTATGGTCGCATAACGTGCTCCTACCGAAATGCCTGCTGGTGCGGGAGAGGACATTAGAGTGAGCTGCGTTAGGCACCTCTATCCGCATAAGGTCTCCCAGAGTGGCGCTGATTGGCCGGCGGGACCACGTGATGCGGAGCGAGACACTCCGCATCACGTGGTCCCGCCGGCCAATCAGCGGCCGCCAGTGCAGTGCATATTAAGTAGCCATGTGCGCGGCTACTGTAGCGGCATCTCCCCGCCTCCTCTCCGCCCCCCACTGAGCATGTGCAAACAGTCTAACGTAGAAAGCACAGCATGCTGCACTTTCACTACAACGTACAGCGTTACATGTAACGCAACATGGGCACTGTGAACAGCCCACTTGTGTTACATTGCTGTGCATTGGGGAAGCGTTGCAGGCTGCACTAACGTGCGCCTGTAACGTCCCACTGTGAAAGCAGCCTTAAGGTCCACACTATGACAGATTTACAATGTGTACGCAGACAGCAGATCCGGCGGACCATCTGCTGTTTACATTTTTGTGTTCATTGGTACCGTTCATTTTGATAACAGACAGCAGGGGATTTGGAAGGTTTCTGGGGTCTATTTTTGCTGTGTATATTTTCCTTGGAAAGCACTAGTGAGAATGGTTACAGAACGCTTCTATAGACTTTTAATGTGTCTGTCAGCATTCATAGCATATGCAGTGTCTGAAAAAGTCATGTAAGACGAGACAGCAAGACTTTGCATTCCACTACCGCAATGCAGAAAATGGATATGTTGATCTGAATGGATTCTATAGATAACATAGAATCTGTTGACATAATAAGGGTAAAGAGGCGCCCAGGTAAAGATAAAATTAGGTTGAGATGAAATAAAAACGCAGAAAAATGAGGCAGCTTACCTCAATGACGGCAGTCAGATAAGACAATAAGATTTATTATGCACAGGCAATGCATTTCATGGGTCTCAGTCCACTTCCTCGGGCTAATACAAGTGCTGCAGTACCAATAGCCAATAGCATTGAGTGCCTCAGAGAGCAGACATAGGGTTAACATCCTGTGTTTAAAAATTAGCAGCTCTGCAGAGGCAGCCAGCTGACACAGCGGAGAGATCAAATTACAGGTGTGATTAGTCACAGATAAGGGGAATTAGACAACCTAAACTCTCCTTTTCCTTCTGTCCTGTGCAAGAGTTCAGGTCCACTTTAACCTCCTTGGTGGTAACCCCAAGCTACAGTCGGGGCGGAAAACCGCAGCTCAAAGCGGTAACCACGACCTACACTCAGGGTAGCCGCCGGAGGTTCTATGCAGAGTAATGCGTGTAGCGGGCATTTCACATCACCTCCCGGGGGATCCCGACGTCACCCGCCATTCTTCTTTCTCTCCTTCGAGACTCTGCTTCCGGTTACAGCGCCACCTGGAGGATGGAGGGAGAACTGCAGCGCTGGAGCCCAGGGAGGTGAGTAAGTTCTGTCGTTGCTGCAGACTCGTCGTCGTGGTGTGATTTTTTCATGCTTCTAGGGTCTAAAAGCACATGAAAAAATTGTACCGCTTCTAGACCCTAAAATCAGAAGGGAACATACCGCCAGGGAGGCTAAAGTAGACCTGTGAAAAAAAAGTTAAAAACAGATACTTACCTAAGTAGTGGGTAGTCTCTAGATGCTTTAGAGAATTCCAAGATCCTCCTCAACCCACTGCTGCTGCCCGACACTCATCACTCGTCATCATGTACGAGCGCCACAGTACTGCACCTGGGCGAGTATGTGCCTTGCATGCCCAGTAGAACAATGCCACTCGTGCACCATGGAAAAAGCCGCACACAAGTGGCCTCATTCGACTGGGAATAATGTGTGACCTGTACTCTTGCAGGCGCAATGCGTTAGTGCACAGATGGGAGCATGGCCGAAAGAAACATGTTTGACAATTTTTGTAAATATGTTTAACGAGACCCAGCACTGGAAAAGTGGGTGGTAAGGATCGGAGAAGCCTCTGAACTATCCAGAGGCTTCCTTTTACCAAGGTAAGTGTCTAGTTTTTTTTTCTTAGAAGCCTCTAGGCACACTTTTATCCAGACGTCAATCAAGAGTACACGTATTATTATGGATAGAGGCGCCCCACAACCTGCTGTTATAAGCCTGTGCTGCTGTGACCAGGATAGATCCAATTTCCTTACGATAGCCAGTCATTCAATGGCACAGCGCCAGGGACTCAGATGGTTATAAGCAGTCCAATCCACCTCCAGGGATGACTCTCGCAATCTGCACTCCTCCTATGTGTCTCAATGCACGGAAACAGAGAAGCAGAAGAGATGTCCCTCAGTGGATAAATCAACTTTTTATTACACCATGCAAGGCACACCAAAAGAGGTAACATAACTTACATCAGGAGGGTCCCATGCCAATATAGGACCCTCTCTGGATAGTTCGCTTCCCACCCTTGTGGTACTCAGAATTAGTTAGAAATGCGATCAGCAGTGTCCAGCCCGCTCTCGTCCCGACTAGTTTCGGCCTTCTGCCGTCATCAGGGGATACGAGAGCGAGCAGGCTAGGGCACATATATATAGATAGTAACATAGTTACCTTTCCTAGGAGCGGCTGCTGTCACCTGTCGGAGTGCCGAACGCTCTAGAGAGTACTTCCGGTCGGCGGCCATACTGGATCCGGTTCACGTCATTGGAACGCATATGCGTTCCACCAGTGGTTCTATACGGAAAAGTCGCATGGCAAATGCGTTCCACACCAGTATTTCCATGTGGAAATGTCGCATAGCCATAAATTTATATGCACATTAGCAGTATTTTTATGCGAAAAACTATGTACAGATAAAACCCGTCGTATAAACATAAGGATATGCACGTCTTTAGCATGTATGCGTGCATCCTTACTTTTGACAGCAGCGGCATCCCAATCATTGCTCCATATTTAAAATACATTATAACATATATAGAATACCAGCAGTTACAATCACTGGATCCTATTAATAAAACATAACATAAGGTATATCCTAAAACAAAGCAGCATTAAAAACAAAGAACAAATGTCCGTCTTTCATTTCTATTATAGCACCATCTAATGTCCATTCATAGTATTGCACCTAATCCGGAAAAAGTTCACAGTCACAGATTGTGAATTCTATTTCTATTTCTATCTCCCCATATATAACTACTGATGTTCGCCTAGATGAAAAAATAGGGATAAAACCTCCATAAGCATACACAAAGTACAATAATTACGCCCAATCTACACTGATACTATGGTATACATTAAAATTGTAAATAACAAAGACGTCCTACCTTCCAGAATGCACACGTATTTTCAATAAAATTCATGAGTTAGCTAAAAAACAATTAAGGTTAAAATCTATGTTAAGACCAGTCGGAGACATGCAATTCAATTTTATGATCCAATTCATCTCTGATCTTGCTAGGTCCCTATCCTGATTATTGCCCCTCCAGTTTCTGGTGATCTGATCTATGGCCGAATATTTCAGACCTCTAGGGTTGCAATTGTGGTGTTCCTTAAAGTGCAATGAAACTGAGTGGTCCATATAACCATTCCTGATGTTGTTAACATGTTCATACAATCTCTCCCTGAGTGCCCTCGTGGTCAAGCCAACGTACTGTAAGCCACAAGGGCACTCAAGGAGATACAACACCACCATCTTGGACTCGCAGTTCAGAAAAGACTTTATCTCAAACTTTTCCCCACTCGTATTATTGTAAAAAGAAGTAGTTTTTCTTGCAACCGTAGTACACTGTCTACATGCATAACAACTGCCACATTTATAAAATCCAGTAAAATCCACTAGACGTCCTGAGGCCCGTGTGGGTATATCTATTGCACTTTTAGTAATAATGTCTTTCAAATTCGGAGCTCTTCTATATGTGACACTAGGATTTTCTGGTAAAATATCAGCCATTTCAGGATCTGCCATCAGCACATGCCAGTGTCTCTTTAGAATCCTTTTCACTTCCCGATGTTGTATACTATAATCTGTTATCATGGAGACCTTTCTCTCATTATCTCTCTCCAATGGCTGTTTATGAATGATCTCCTTTCTATCTTTCTTCTCTATTTCTAGTCTAATTTGATCAATCTCCTCCTTTGTATATCCCTTTTCCACAAATCTATCTGTTAATATGTCCGCTTCTTTCCGGAAGTCCTCGGAATTAGTGCAATTCCTGTACACTCTAAGGAGTTCACTTTTGGGTACTGACTTTAACCATGACTCATGATGACAGCTGTCCTTGGGGATGTAACTATTGCGATCAGTGGGCTTGAAGAATGTATGGGTCCTCACATTACCATTATCGTTAGAGATGATTAAATCCAAGTACTCTATTTGATTTGTACTATAGTTACACGTAAATTTTAAATTTTCATTATTATTGTTAATATAATCGATAAACAGCAGCAAGGATGCTTCATCACCCTCCCACAAAAAGACCACGTCATCGATATACCTTTTCCAAAACCGTAGTGCAGTGTGTCTATTCATGTCTATATAGTTCTCCTCCCACTTCGCCACATATAAGTTTGCTAGACTGGGGGCATATTTAGCCCCCATTGCTACCCCAATCTTCTGCACAAAGAATTGATTTTGATACCAGAAGTAATTTCTACTCATGGCAAATTTTAGACTATCCATCAGGAACTCTAGTTGGGCCCCATTAAAATTCCCAGAGTCCTCCAAAAAATATTTCACAGACTCACAGCCTCTCTCTTGGTTTATGACAGTGTATAGTGATGTCACATCCGCCGTCACTAGAAAAGTTCCTTGTTTGAGTTCAACATTCTCAAAAAGCTTGATTAGTTCTTTCGAATCCTTCAGATATGAGGGAACCCTTGTGACAAATGGTTGGAGAAAACAATCCAAGAATTCTCCCAATCTAGCCGTTATAGAACCAATCCCACTAACTATGGGTCTACCCGGGGGGTGGGTGATATTTTTATGTATCTTAGGGAGAGCGTATATTACTGGGGTTCTATAGTGAGAGGGAATCAGATAATTAGCTTCCTTTTCCAGTAATATCCCATTGTTTTTACCTTTTTGGATAAGCTCTGTTAGCTCCTTCATATATTCTGGGCCGGGATCTCGTCTCAGCCTATGGTAGGTAGCCTCATCCTTTAAAATGTCATCAAGCATCTCTTGGTATTGAGGTTTGGATAAAATAACTACCCCACCCCCTTTGTCTGCCGGCTTGATTACTATTTCCTTTCTCTCTGTTAATTTCTTAATGGCTTCTTGGATGTTGGTTTGGTTTTTAACCCTCTTGGACCTCATGTTGAGTATATCCTTATTAATCAATTTATTAAAAGTCTCAATTTCATGATGATTCGTGTGTGGCGGATTGTAAGTGGAATTATTCTTAAGGCCACTGACCAAGTAGGATCTATCTAAGCTGGTATCAACTGTTCCTGTGGTAGAGAAGGTATTGTGACTAGAGAAATATTTCTTTAAGTGTAGCTTCCTAACAAACTTCTGTGCATCTACATAGGTTCCAGTTTTATTTAATGCTTTTCCAGGGGCGTATTTCATACCCTTATCTAGCAGCTGCATCTCTTCTGGAGTCAGTTCTATTTTACTAATGTTAAAGATTCCACCTCCTCCCAATATTCTCTCCTTTCTCGCTTGTTTAAGTTGTTTCCTCCTTCCGGCTCTGCATCCTCTTCTCCTGAATCTCTCCTCTTTTGTTTCTCTCGTGGACCTTTTCCTACCTCTAAAAAATGGGGATCAGGGGCAGAGTTAGGTGTTTCTGGTTCAACAGGGATGTTATCAGGAATAGAATCCAGTGGATGGTATCGATTGTAAGTGGGCACATGATAATTTGAATATGGTTGCCATCCCCTTTTGTGAAACTTCCGTGGATATGTGTACCCAGGTGGTGGTGGTCCTTGTCTGGGTTGTGGGCCCTGTGGTCTGAAGGGTCTATTGGGAGGATAATTAGGAACTCGTGGTGGTTGTCTCTGATAGTATGGATATTTAGGGGAATTGGGTGGTCTCTGGAAGGGTTTATATCAAGAGTGCTTTAGATTTGGGTAGATTATTATGTGGTTTGTTTCTATTGAATTACAAATGGGGTAAGAGTCACCCAGGCGTATGTAAAGTTAGGTTAAAAACAACTAAAATAGAATTAGAAGGAGGTGGCTTACCTCAATAATGACAACTTTATACAAAAATGAACTATGCACTGGCAATGCGTTTTGTGGGTCTGAGCCAACTTCCTCAGGCCAATTTGTAGTGCCTATAATAATTAAATATAAAGAGCTCAGTGTTCAAGCAACATGCGGCTCCACTACAGTGAGTACCAGTTTTTTTCATAAGAGAGTGACTGTGTCAAGCGTACTCTGGACACCCAAGTGGAGTCGGGGTTGACCAATGGCAGCGCCAGTTTTTTTTTGGGGGGAGGGGGGGTGCTATGCAGGTGCTGGACCAACTTCTTGGGTAGCTAATTTGCGCGCCGTGGCAAAAAATGGTTGTGGCTATGCGGGAAAATTGGCATGGTCATGACCGGATGAGGGCAGAGCAAAATAATTTAAAGTGAACCCGAGGTGTGTAACGAGCAGTGCACACAGATTTGCACTGAATGCAGAATGTCACTTAATGTGGAAATACTGAAGACCAAAACCAGGGTAAATGTGAAATAAAGTAATGATTTATTTACGAGGACAGGATATATACACAAGTGATGCTGCAATTGGTGCATGAACATAAATACAAATGAATTGTACAACTAGCAATATGATTGCAGGCAATTGTCTTGCGATCAGACATACACAAACCAATAATAATATATACAGTGTGCACACAGTGAACCCCGAACCCTGTCTAACTAAGCTAACTAACTAATATATACACAGGATAATATACAACCAAGCGCAGGACATATGCAGCAGGCAATAGGTTAGTCAACAAGCCGAGATCAGATACCAGGACATCAAGCAATACAATCAGTGAGCAGAAGAATAGTCAGACAAAGCCAATATCATAAACCAGGGAATCAAACAATCAGGTAACAGGCAGACAGGTTACAGATAACAGGAATCAGGTAACAGGGAAAGGACCAGAACACAGGCTCTAGGCTATCATCACCAATGAACTAGCAACAGTGTTCTGTTGTAGCAGGACTTTTATATTCTGCAGGATGGTCATGTGACCTCTTCCAAGGCTGCAGAGACACAGTTCTTGAATACAGAGACCTCTGCTGGTGGGCAGAGGGAACTTCAGGAGGAATGTACAATGTTCTTGAAATGAGAGGGGACATCTGCTGGTGAACAGAGGAAGTCCATACAGTTCACAAACGTCACCAGCAGGAACAGATCGTGATAGTACCCCCCCCTTGAGGAGCGGCCTCAGGACGCTCCACCAGACTACCAATTCACATCCACCTGGGTCCCAAGAAACATTGGGCGAAAAGGCAGACAGCGGACTGGAGACCGTCAGGCTACAAGGCAAGATACACAGCAGTCTGAAGAACATCAGGAAGGACCAGGAATCAGATGTCATCAGGAACGGCTAGGGTTGCCACCTTTAGGGTAAAAAAATACCGGCTTGTGGGTGTGGCCTGGGGGTGTGGTCTAAAAGTGGGAGTGGTTTGTCACGGACTTTTTACAGGACAACTGACCTGAGAGGGATATGGAGGCTGCCATAATTTATTTACAAATGCAAATTTCCTGGCAGCCCTGCTGATTCTCTGCCTCTAGCCATAGCCCCTGAACAAGCATGCAGATCAGATTTTTCTGACTTAAAATCTGACAAGATTAGCTGCCTGATTTTTTCGGGTGTTTGATGCAGACATACTAATGCCAGAAAGCTCAGCTGGAGAGCCAGGCAACTGGCTTTGTTTAAAAGGAAATCAATATGGCAGCCTCCTTATCCCGCGCTCAGGTCAGTTGACCCTTAATGCTAGGTACACCCTATACAATTTTCTGACTATTTCCAACAGGTCCAATCTGATTTCTGATCGATTTTCTGATTGACTTTCTGTTCACTTCTATGGAAAATGGAAATCAGATCGGAAATAGTCAATCTGACAGTAAAAAAGTCAGAAAATTGTATAGTATGTACCTAGCATTAGGCTCGCTCTGGGTCTCTTAGAGGCAGTATTAAAGAGAACCTAAAGTGAGAATGATATGGCTTTTTCCTTTTAAAATAATACCAGTTGCTTGACTCTCCTGCTGATCCTGTGTCTCTAATACTTTTAGCCTCAGCCCCTGAACAAGCATGCAGATCAGGTGCTCTGACTGAAGTCAGGCTGGATTAGCTGCATGCTTGTTTCAGGGTGTGATTCAGCCACTACTGCAGCCAAAGAGATCTGCAGGACTGCCAGTCAACTGGTATTGTTTAAAATGAAACATCTATATCCCTCTCAGTTTATGTTCCCTTTAATAGGTGTATTTATACTTACCTGGGGAGCTTCCTCCAGTCCTATGAGGTGCCTGGGCTCCCTCGCCAGCTGCTTCATTTACTTGATATGCTCCCCCTGGTAATATCTGGCTGGCCGCGTTCTTCTGTGTCATGCGTCTACTCCTGTAGTGCTCCCGTAGCGGAGAGCATTCCGCACCTGTGCAGTAGCGGCCGGGCCACATATATGCAGAAGCGCATGGCTGGCCGTGATTGTTCAGATTACCGGGGGGGGGGGGGGGGGAGAATATCAAGTGAACAGAAAGGCTGCAAGGAAGTCCACACACCTCATGAGGCTGGAAAGTGCCCCAGGTAAGTATAAATACACCCAATAATAACATTTCAGGTATACTTTAACCTCCTTGTGACCGCCTAACGCCGGTGGGCGGTTGCAAGGTGGCCCCCCAGGACCGCCTAATGCCGATTGGCATCAAGCCCTGGGGGAGGAGATTACGCTGAATGATGGAGCGGAGTTCCGAGACCAGCCTGCTTGCGTACGATCGTGGGCGGCAGGCTGTTACACATAAAAAAAAAATAGTTTATTTACATGTACAGCCCTGCGATCTACTGCAGCGCTGTATGGGGGACAGCTCTGTTACTGAGCTGTCCCCTCGAGCGTGCCACAAGAAGATCCCTCTCATAGGCTGATGCCTATGAGAGGTGATCAGCTCTGATTGGCTCTCCGGGGGTAGGGAGGGTAGCAGAATTATTTAAATAAAATATGTGATTTTATTAAAAAATAAAAAAAATAAAACTAATTACAAAAAATAAATCTCAGTAACAATCAGATGCCACCAACAGAACGCTCTGTTGGTGGCAACAAAAGGGGGGCAAGATTCAATTGTGTGCTAAGTTGTATGGCCCTGCAGCAAGCTGCGGTGGCCTGAGTTGTAAAAAATAGCCTGGTCACTAGGGGGATGTAAGCCTGTGATTACTGTGGGGAGCAAAGAGGAAAAAAGAGTTGAACTTACCCGGGGCTTTTAATGGTCCCCCACAGATGTCCTGTGCACGCGTAGCCACTCACCGATGCTCCGGTCCCCGCCGGTTCACTTCCGGAACTTTCAAGTCGGAAAACCACTGCGCCTGCCAGGCCTTCTCTTCACTCCCACTGATGTCTCCGGAGTGTACTGCGTAGGCGCAGGCCATACTGTGCTTGCGCAGTACGCTCCCATGATGTCAGCGTGGAGAAGGTCGTGCAGGCGCAGTGGTAAATTCCGGGAAGTAACCGGTGGCAGGGACTGGAGCATCGGTGAGTGGCTGTGTGGGCACAGGACGTCTGCGGGGGACCATTAGACGCTCCAGGTAAGTCTAACTCATTTTCCCTATTGCCCCCTACAGTACTCCTTTAAGCGGTTAAGAGAAGGGGGGGTCAGGTCTGTCAGGGACAGGTGGGGGGGGGG
This sequence comes from Hyperolius riggenbachi, assembly GCF_040937935.1. Taxonomy (NCBI): domain Eukaryota; kingdom Metazoa; phylum Chordata; class Amphibia; order Anura; family Hyperoliidae; genus Hyperolius; species Hyperolius riggenbachi. The sequence goes on along the minus strand of NC_090653.1, from coordinate 60,374,311 downwards.
GGGGGGTATGGCAGGACAACGAACCTAGAGGGAGCGTGGAGGTGTATTGCCCATGCTTGCTATGGGGGTAAGGGAGGGGGTGTTACACTGAAGGGGGGGGATGCAGTTATTCATAACAGAAACATTCTCTCAATACATACACATGCACTATATACATACACCCACATGCTCTATGTACATACATACATACACACACACTATATAAATACACACATGCTCTATATACATACACACATTCTCTACATATACACACATGCGCAGATCACATCACACACACGGTCTGTGTATATATACATACATACATACATACATACATACACACATACATACACATGCTGTATATACACACACACACACAAACTCTTCATACATACATACATACATACATACACTATACACGCACGCAGATCACAACACACACACACACACACACACATCCCAGAGACACACACACACACACACACACACACACACACACATCCCAGAGACACACACACACACACACACACATCCCAGAGACAAACACACACATCCCAGAGACACACACACACACACACACACACAGATCCCAGAGACACACACACACACACAGACAGACACACAGACACAGACACACAGATCCCAGAGACACACACACACACACACACACACACAGATCCCAGAGACACACACACACACACACAGATCCCAGAGACACACACACACACACACACAGATCCCAGAGACACACACACACACACACACACACACACACACACAGATCCCAGAGACACACACACACACACACACACACACACAGACAGACACACAGACACAGACACACACAGACACACACACACAGATCCCAGACACACACACACACACACACACACACACACACAGATCCCAGAGACACACACACACACACACACACAGATCCCAGAGACACACACACACACACACACACACACAGACAGACACACAGACACACACACACAGATCCCAGAGACACACACACACACACACACACAGATCCCAGAGACACACACACACACACAGATCCCAGAGACACACACACACACACACACACACACACAGATCCCAGACACACACACACACACACAGACAGACACACAGACACAGACACACACAGACACACACACACAGATCCCAGAGACACACACACACACACACACACACACACACACACACACACACACACACACACACACACACACACACACACACACACAGATCCCAGAGACACACACACACACACACACACACACACATCCCAGACACACACACACACACACACACAGACAGACACACACACACAGATCCCAGAGACACACACACACACACCCACACACACACACAGATCCCAGAGACACACACACACACACAGATCCCAGAGACACACACAGCAGTGACAGCACCTCTCCAAGTAGCAGCATCTCCTGTCCTAGCTGCAGCTGCACGTGTATGTCTCTCCTTCTCTCTGGCCCTCTGAAGTCTCGGGGAGGGGGAGGAGCAGGACATTCCTCTCCTCCACACTGTGTATCAGTGTACTCAGCTCTGCAGTCGGCCGTCACGGGGAGCTGCACATTAAACAGGAGGGAGGGGGAGAACAGCCTGTAGCCTCCTCTCAGTTGTTAGAAGTATTATTGTAACAGACCAGGCGTCTCCCCCTCTGCTCTCCTGGAACAGTCCAAATTACTGGCTGGATACATTGCCGGAAAAATGTTTTTACCGGCAGAGGCTTTTTGATTAATTTTACGGCTGTACCGGGGGAATACCGGCCGGGTGGCAACCCTAGGAACGGCAGCAGGCGGAACCAGGAACCAGATATCAGGAAAGGCAGCAGGCAGAACCAGGAAGCAGATGTCATCAAGCAGGGCAGTGGACTAGACACCAGCAGGAAGGACAGCATGTAAACAAGTCTCCAGCCAAACAGTTCAATAGTATACCTCCACCAGGACAACCGATTTGGCTTTAGCAGAGGTCAGGTCTGCAAAACTGGGCTTTGTTGTCAGAAGTCTGTAGGAGCTGAGGAACAACAAAAGTCTGAGGGTGGGCATCAAACAAGGTAGCAACAGGCTGGCTAGCTTCAGGCAGGGTGGCAACAGGCTGGCTAGCTTCAGGCAGGGTGGCAACAGGCTGGCTAGCTTCAGGCAGGGTGGCAACAGGCTGGCTAGCTTCAGGCAGGGTGGCAACAGGCTGGCTGGCTTCAGGCAGGGTGGCAACAGGCTGGCTGGCTTCAGGCAGGGTGGCAACAGGCTGGCTGGCTTCAGGCAGGGTGGCAACAGGCTGGCTGGCTTCAGGCAGGGTGGCAACAGGCTGGCTGGCTTCAGGCAGGGTGGCAACAGGCTGGCTGGCTTCAGGGGTCTGGACCATTAGCTGAGCGCTTGGCTGGGCCGTTGGCTGAGCACCTTGCTGGGCCGTTGGCTGAGCACCTGGCTGGACCGTTGGTAGACACCCCAATACAGTCTGTGCAAGCTGAAACATATCCTGTGCAGGCTGGAGCAAAACCTGTGCGGGCTGGAGCAAAGTCTGTGCGGGCTGGAGCAAAGTCTGTGCGGGCTGAAGCAAAGTCTGTGCGGGCTGAAGCAAAACTTCCGCTGTACCTGTTGGCAGAGATGCAGCTGGACAGGATGGCTGAGATGCAGCTGGACAGGAGGGCAGAGATGCAGCTGGACGGGCTGGCAAACTTACTGCTGGACAGGTTGGCAAAGATGCAGCTGCACAAGATGGTAAAGATGTAGCTGGGCAGGATAGCAAACTTTCTGCTGGACCTGGTGACAGAGATGCAGCTGGACTGGTTGGCAAAGATGCACCTGGACAGGCTGGTAAACTGGTTGGCAGTGGCTGGAGCGAAGTGCTGTCCCTTGCAGACTTGGCAGGAGCTGTAGGCTGTGTAGACATGTCAGAAATTGTAGTTTGCAAAGATCTGGCAGGAAGAGATGAAGTTAACCACTGCTGTGCCGAAAGTAAGAAGACTGTGAGCTGAATACAGGTTTCTGCAAGCTGGATGCAAAGTTCTGCTGGCAGGATGCAAGAGTCTGCAGGCAGCTGGAGACAAGGTTCTGCAGATGGCTGTATGCAAAGTTCATCAGGCGGCTGGGTGCAACAGTCTGCAGGAGGCTGGATGAGAGGTTCTGCAAGCGGCTGGATGAGAGGTGCTGCAGGCGGCTGGATGAGAGTTTCTGCAGACGGCTAGGTGAGAGTTTCTGCAGACGGCTGGATGAGAGTTTCTGCAGACGGCTGGAAGCAAGAGTCTGCAGGCGGCTGGAAGCAAGAGTCTGCAGGCGGCTGGAAACAAGAGTCTGCAGGAAGCTGGAGACAAGGTTCTGCAGATGGCTGTATGCAAAGTTCATCAGGAGGCTGGGTGCAACAGTCTGCAGGAGGCTGGATGAGAGGTTCTGCAGCAGGCTGGACGAGAGGTTCTGCAGCAGGCTGGACGAGAGGTTCTGCAGCAGGCTGGACGAGAGGTTCTGCAGCAGGCTGGACGAGAGGTTCTGCAGCAGGCTGGACGAGAGGTTCTGCAGCAGGCTGGACGAGAGGTTCTGCAGACGGCTGGAAGCAAGAGTCTGCAGGCGGCTGGGTGCAAGAGTCTGCAGGTGGCTGGGTGCAAGAGTCTGCAGGTGGCTGGGTGCAAGAGTCTGCAGGTGGCTGGGTGCAAGAGTCTGCAGGTGGCTGGGTGCAAGAGTCTGCAGGCTTTGGTGTCAAAGTTTGTAAGGTGATTCCACCTGGATCTGGTGCAACAGGTAGAGAATGGTGAATAGATGAAGTTGGGAAGTATTTCCGTTTATGCTTTGCTTTCTTGACAGTTCTCAAAGCGAGAACAGGCTCTTGGTATGTAACTGGATACTGCTTTAACCAAGGTGTAGATCTTTTTGCAGTCTGAAGGGGAACTGACTTGTGATTAGAAGCAGGTTTAGCCACTGAGCACTGTGTGAGCTGGTCATTAGAAATATTAGCAGAAGGAAAGTAGGTGGACAGAACTCTCTCCCATGCATCAATTAAAGGAGAAACAGACCTTTGCATGCACACACCCAAATCAACCAAAGTTTTTGCAGATTTTATACATGCGGAAACAAATTGTTCATCTTTTTGAGCATAATAGCTAATAAAAGACCTCCAATCATCATTCAAATCATTAAACAGACACTCAATCTCCCATTTTCCAAACGGAGGGTCCCAGTCACTTTTAATGGGAGCAGATAGATTACTCTGAACATAGCTTAAAGGGTTAATTGGCTTAATCTGTTGATTAGGCTGATAATAGGTTGTTGTAGCTGGATTTTTAGCTACCAAGAGACTTTGCAGAATTTGCAGCAGGGCTTGTACATCAGACACTGAAAAAATATTTTGCTGCACAAAATAATTAATTTGTGAAATTAATTGCTGCAATTCATCATAAGAGTAATCTAAAAACTCTTTATAACAGTGTTTTCTATCCTCCTCTGCAAATATGGCAAAGTAATCTATGTCCTGCGGAGTCCAGTTTAACCCCATGGCTGGAACAAATGAACCTTCAGTATTTCCTAGTGACTGTTTTGGCTAGTTCATTCTGTAACGAGCAGTGCACACAGATTTGCACTGAATGCAGAATGTCACTTAATGTGGAAATACTGAAGACCAAAACCAGGGTAAATGTGAAATAAAGTAATGATTTATTTACGAGGACAGGATATATACACAAGTGATGCTGCAATTGGTGCATGAACATAAATACAAATGAATTGTACAACTAGCAATATGATTGCAGGCAATTGTCTTGCGATCAGACATACACAAACCAATAATAATATATACAGTGTGCACACAGTGAACCCCGAACCCTGTCTAACTAAGCTAACTAACTAATATATACACAGGATAATATACAACCAAGCGCAGGACATATGCAGCAGGCAATATTTAGTCAACAAGCCGAGATCAGATACCAGGACATCAAGCAATACAATCAGTGAGCAGAAGAATAGTCAGACAAAGCCAATATCATAAACCAGGGAATCAAACAATCAGGTAACAGGCAGACAGGTTACAGATAACAGGAATCAGGTAACAGGGAAAGGACCAGAACACAGGCTCTAGGCTATCATCACCAATGAACTAGCAACAGTGTTCTGTTGTAGCAGGACTTTTATATTCTGCAGGATGGTCATGTGACCTCTTCCAAGGCTGCAGAGACACAGTTCTTGAATACAGAGACCTCTGCTGGTGGGCAGAGGGAACTTCAGGAGGAATGTACAATGTTCTTGAAATGAGAGGGGACATCTGCTGGTGAACAGAGGAAGTCCATACAGTTCACAAACGTCACCAGCAGGAACAGATCGTGATAAGGTGAGAGTGATATGGAGGCTGCCATATTTATTTCCTTTTAAACAATACTAGTTGCCTGGCAGCCCTGCTGATCTATTTGGTTGCAGTAGTGAACTGAATTACACCAGAAACAACCATGCAGCTAATCTTGTCAGTTTCTGACAATATTGTCAGAAACCCCTGACCTGCTGCATGCTTGTTCAGGGTCTATGGTTGAAAGAATTAGAGGCAGAGGACCAACACGGCAGCCAGGCAACTGGTATTGCTTAAAAGGAGATAAATATGGCAGCCTCAATATTATTCTCACCTCGGGTTCCCTTTGAAAGTGCAACGCACAGACAGTGGTCCCAAGTTTTGGTGACCCTTTCCCCCCAAAAATTCACATAATTGTGCAGGTTTTCTCAAGAAAATACACGTAATGTGAGCAGATTTGCCCAGAAAATACGTTCAATCATGTCGGCAGATTTGCCCAGAAAATACGTTCAACCATGTGGCAGATTTGACCAGAAAATACGTTCAATCATGTCGGCAGATTGGACCAGAAAATACGTTCAATCACGTTGGCAGATTTGACCAGAAAATACATTCAATCACGTCAGCAGACTTGATCAGAAAACACTTCAATCATGTGGCAGATTTAACCAGAAAACACTTCAATCATATGTGGCAGACTTGATCAGAAAACACTTCAATCATATGTGGCAAACTTACACAGAAAATACATCTGTTAATAGATAAAAAAAAAACCATTTACTCACCTGCTGAAGACCTCCTGTCCTGGCCTCCGTCCGACGCGCAGCTCCCACGATCATCTGCCAGCCAGCAACTGAAACTCCTGCGCTGAGAGCAGGCTACAGGAAAATGGCGCCTGAAGCCCTGCACTGCAAGTCTCCAGAGCAGGGCTTCGGACGCCATTTTACTGTAGCCCCGCTCTGCCGCTGCCGGAGCTGTGGGCTGCTGCTGCTGGTGAACTGACACGACGTCTATTAGATGCCGAAAGTCAGTTCACGCTGGGGGGTGCTTTAGGGGTGCTTGAAGAATTTTAGGGGGTGCTTCAGCACCCAAAGCACCCCCCTGGCGCCACCACTGGGGTTGACACTCTCCACCTGCTTGATGTGGTTGGTCTCCACCTGCTTGATACAATTGGTTTCCACCTGCTTGATGTGGTTGGTCTCCACCTGCTTGATACAATTGGTTTCCACCTGCTTGATGTGGTTGGTCTCCACCTGCTTGATGTGGTTGGTCTCCACCTGCTTGATGTGATTGGTCTCCACCTGCTTGATGTGGTTGGGCTCCACCTGCTTGATGTGGTTGGTCTCCACCTGCTTGATGTGATTGGTCTCCACCTGCTTGATGTGGTTGGTCTCCACCTGTTTGATGCGATCCACCTGCTTGATGCGATTGGTCTCCACCTGCTTGATGCGATTGGTCTCCACCTGCTTGATGAGGTTGGTCTCCACCTGCTTGATGCGATTGGTCTCCACCTGCTTGATCCGATTGGTCTCCACCTGCTTGATGAGGTTGGTCTCCACCTGCTTGATGAGGTTGATCTCCACCTGCTTGATGCGATTGGTCTCCACCTGCTTGATGTGGTTGGTCTCCACCTGCTTGATGTGATTGGTCTCCACCTGCTTGATGTGGTTGGTCTACACCTGCTTGATGTGATTGGTCTCCACCTGCTTGATGTGATTGGTCTCCACCTGCTTGATGTGGTTGGTCTCCACCTGCTTGATGTGGTTGGTCTCCACCTGCTTGATGTGATTGGTCTCCACCTGCTTGATGTGATTGGTCTCCACCTGCTTGATGTGGTTGGTCTCCACCTGCTTGATGTGGTTGGTCTCCACCTGCTTGATGTGGTTGGTCTCCACCTGCTTGATGCGATTGGTCTCCACCTGCTTGATGTGATTGGTCTCCACCTGCTTGATGAGGTTGGTCTCCACCTGCTTGATGCGATTGGTCTCCATGTGCTTGATGTGGTTGACTCCACCTGCTTGATGCGATTGGTCTGCTTGATGTTGTTAGTCTCCACCTGCTTGATGTGGTTGGTCTCCACCTGCTTGAGGTGGTTGGTCTCCACCTGCTTGAGGTGGTTGGTCTCCACCTGCTTGATGAGAAATTTTTAATTCACCTTCGTTTTTGGTGACATATTTCACTATTTGGACCCCCACTGGCTATCATTCATAAAGCATTCCCGCATGCAGAAATGCTGAAAACAGCTGACTTTACCGAACACTTAGCAAAATGTCTATTCATAAAAGCAGTTTCCGCATGAAAAGCTGACATTCCCGAGCAGAGCGATAAATTACTGCCTTGTGCGGTGATTATCTCAACACACATCACCATATGTCAATTCATAAAGATTAGAGCAGGCGGAATCAGGACAGAGAATACCGCTGCCTTGGAAGAGGCGATAAGCATGCGGATGACAGTTAAGTTAATGGAGACAGACCTCCCAGGCAGCAGCAGTGAGAGCAGAGCAAAAAAGGCATCCCAGGATACCCAGGCTGTGTTTTTTAACCCCTTGGGTACCTGTTTTCGGATATATTGCACATCAGAAAGCCTGCACGTGTAACATTTCTTGACGTTCTTCTAAGCTGTGGCAATTAAATAGATTGTTTAGAAAGACTAATAAACAGATTCAGTGGAGATTCATGGCAAACAGAGGTAGTTTTAAAAAAATACACATCTAAAGGGATGCTGGGGCTGTCTCTTCTATTGTAACGCTGTCTCTGGAGGAGAAAATTTAACAACTCAGGCAGCTTCTCGTGTTTCCGCCAGCCTACCGCCAGCCTAGTTCGGGAAAATACCGCACTGCTATCGCAACTGTAAACATTTTTATGAATGAGCACACAGAAGTCTAAAATACCGAATGCAGTATTTTCCCGTCTGGATTTTTTTTTACCGAACACACTTTTATGAATGATAGCTATTGTCTCTGTGTTTCCCTTTTAAGGTTTATAGTCACCTCCTCTTCGTCTTTTTTTTATCTGAACACCTAAAAATATCATGCATTGTACACTTACCTTTAGAGCAGTGCACCACCTATTCCATTTTTATTGTACAGCCCTGGCCAAAAGTTTTGAGACTGTCAAAAATATTAGTTTTCACAATGTTTGCTGATAAACTGCTTTTAGATCTTTGTTTCAGTTGTTTATGTGATGTACTGAAATATAATTATAAGCACTTCATACGTTTTAAAAGCTTTTATTGACAATTACATGAGATTTATGCAAAGTCAGTATGAGTCAGTATTTGCAGTGTTGGCCCTTTTTTTTCAGGACCTCTGCAATTCGATTGGGCATGCTCTCAATCAACTTCTGGGCCAAAACCTGACTGATAGCAACCCATTCTTTCATAATCACTTCTTTGGCCTAGTGCACACCGGAGCGTTTCCGCTGCGGTTTGCGATCTGCTTGCGGGTGCGGATCCGCTAGGGTAATGTATTTCAATGGGCTGGTGCACACCAGAGCGGGAGGCGTTTTGCAGAAACGCATACTCCCGGGCTGCTGCAGATTTTGGATTGCGGAGGCGTTTCTGCCTCAATGTTAAGTATAGGAAAAATGCAAACCGCTCTGAAAAACGGCACTTCAGAGCGGTTTGCCAGGCGTTTTTGTTACAGTAGCTGTTCAGTAACAGCTTTACTGTAACAATACATGAAATCTACTACACCAAAACCGCAACACAAAACCGCAAAACGCTAGCTGAAACGCTACAGAAAAAGAAGAAAAAGCGTTTCAAAATCTGCTAGCATTTTGCGGATCTGCTAGCGGTTTTTGGTGTGCAGTGCACCAGGCCTCTGAGTTTCTCAGAATTAGTTGTTTTTTGTTTGTCCATCCACCTCTTGAGGAATGACCACAAGTTCTCAATGGGATTAAGATCTGGGAGTTTCCAGGCCATGGACCCAAAATTTCAACGTTTTGGACCCCGAGCCACTTAGTTATCACTTTTGCCTTATGCCACAGTGCTCCATTGTGCTGGAAAATGCATTGTTCCAGATGCCCCAAACAATCGGAAAGGGGCTTCATCGGAAAATATGACTTTGCCCCAGTCCTCAGCAGTCCATTCACCATACTTTCTGCAGAAGATCAATCTGTCCCCATTTTTATGCAACGCAATAATGACTGCACGCGTTTCTTTGCTGGTCACCATGGTTAACAATGGAAGATCAATGATCAAAGGTTTATTTGGGATTCAGTTGATTTCCATGGCAAAGAAGGACTATGCAATTCATCTGAACACTCTTCATAATGCTGAATACACACGGTGCGTTTGCGCACTCGATTTCCCGCTCCATTCCTGTCGATTCGTTTATTTCCAACATGTCCGATTTGGATTTCGATGGATCGTTAGGTCGATTCGCATGCAAAGTATGCCAAATCGACCCAACGATCCATCGAAATCCAAATCGGACATTTTGGAAATAAACGAATCGACGGGAATCGAGCGGGAAATCGAGTCTGCGAACGCACCGTGCGTATCCAGCATTACATTCTGGAGTATATGCAAATTGCTATTATAAAAACTTAAAGGGGAACTTCAGCCTAAACAAACATACTGTCATTAAGTTACATTAGTTATGTTAATTCGAATAGATAGTTAATATAATCTTTTACCCACCCCGTTTTAAAAGAACAGGCAAATGTTTGTGATTCATGGGGGCTGCCATCTTTGTCATGGGGCAGCCATCTTTTTGGTTGAAAGGAGATGACAAGGAGCAGGAGACACAGTTCCAACTGTCCTGTGTCCTGATTACCCCTCCCAGCTGCACACGGTAGGCTTCAAATGTCAAATTCAAAATGTAAAAGAAAAAAAATTGCACCAAAACAGCATAACGAGAACAACAACATCAGAAATCCCATCATGCTTTGCACAGCATCAGGGGAAAAAAGCCCGGGCAGTTTTCTTCTGTGCAGCTAAAAGTGAGGCTTGTATAAGAGAAACAAAGTTCTGATGCTGTGAAACGGTTAAATAAACATAAAGCCTTTTCAGTTCTGCTGAGTCGATTTTTAGTCTGCAGGTTCACTTTAAGCACCAACTTTTCTAATGTCCAATATTTTTGACAGTCTCAAAACTTTTATCCAGGACTGTATTCATTTTTATTCTGGTAATTTCTAAACATTTTATAGGAAATAAATTTACCATTTTATTTTCTATCTTTTTTGGTTTTGGCGCTGCTATTTTAAACCTTTTGCTGCGCAGCCCTAATGTGATTGGTCCATGTGCACATGGTCTGTAGATTATATATATAGGCTTAGTGGATAGAGGGATTTGGGGTTGGTGGGTTTGGGGGCGGTGGAGGATTTGGAGGACATCTGTTGTCATATATGTTTTTATGAATATTTTCATGCAAGTGTTTAATATAGTTTTGTATTTTTATAAGAAATGTATATTTGTATTCAATCAGGCCATACCCCTTCCATAGCTTATCTCAAAAGGTTTTTTCCTTCCTATTTTACACCCAGGCCCGCCATCAGGGGGGGACATCCGTGACTCCCGTCACGGGCCCGGGCCTGCAGGGGGGCCCCATCCCCGCCGCGGCCCTAGCGGGTGCCGCCCGACCGCCGCTCAACCTCCCCTGGCCGCTGCTCCCTCCCTCCATCCCTCTAGCCGCCGCCTCCGCCGCCGCGTCAGACCCCGATCAGGCGGCGACAATAGTGCGGGCGCTAGGACCCAGCGCCCGCACTGATATGCGGAAGTGACGTCACTTCCGCATATAGAGCGGGTGCGTCCAGCGCCCGCTCTTACTGGTCGGGTCGCCGCTGATCTTGAGGTCTGACGCTGCTGGCAGCCTGGCAAGGTAGGGGAAGCAGCGGCGGCGGCTGGGGGGGCCTCCCTGTCACTCACTCACTAGCTAAAGGGCCTCCCTGTCACTCACTCCCTAGCTAAAGGGCCTCCCTGTCACTCACTCACTGCCTAATGGGGCTCCCTGTCACTCACTCACTAGCTAAAGGGCCTCCCTGTCACTCACTCACTAGCTAAAGGGCCTCCCTGTCACTCACTCACTAGCTAAAGGGGCTCCCTGTCACTCACTCACTAGCTAAAGGGGCTCCCAGTCACTCACTCACTAGCTAAAGGGCCTCCCTGTCACTCACTCACTAGCTAAAGGGGCTCCCTGTCACTCACTCACTAGCTAAAGGGGCTCCCTGTCACTCACTCACTAGCTAAAGGGCCTCCCTGTCACTCACTCACTAGCTAAAGGGGCTCCCTGTCACTCACTCACTAGCTAAAGGGGCTCCCTGTCACTCACTCACTAGCTAAAGGGGCTCCCTGTCACTCACTCACTAGCTAAAGGGGCTCCCTGTCACTCACTCACTAGCTAAAGGGGCTCCCTGTCACTCACTCACTAGCTAAAGGGGCTCCCTGTCACTCACTCACTAGCTAAAGGGCCTCCCTGTCACTCACTCACTAGCTAAAGGGCCTCCCTGTCACTCACTCACTAGATAAAGGGGCTCCCTGTCACTCACTCACTAGCTAAAGGTGCTCCCTGTCACTCACTCACTAGCTAAAGGTGCTCCCTGTCACTCACTCACTAGCTAAAGGGGCTCCCTGTCACTCACTCACTAGCTAAAGGGGCTCCCTGTCACTCACTCACTAGCTAAAGGGGCTCCCTGTCACTCACTCACTAGCTAAAGGGGCTCCCTGTCACTCACTCACTAGCTAAAGGGGCTCCCTGTCACTCACTCACTAGCTAAAGGGGCTCCCTGTCACTCACTCACTAGCTAAAGGGGCTCCCTGTCACTCACTCACTAGCTAAAGGGGCTCCCTGTCACTCACTCACTTGCTAAAGGGCCTCCCTGTCACTCACTCACTAGCTAAAGGGGCTCCCTGTCACTCACTCACTAGCTAAAGGGGCTCCCTGTCACTCACTCACTAGCTAAAGGGCCTCCCTGTCACTCACTCACTAGCTAAAGGGGCTCCCTGTCACTCACTCACTCACTCCCTAAAGGGGCTCCCTGTCACTCACTCACTACCTAAAAGGGCTCCATGTCACTCACTACCTAACCTGGGGGTCCCTGTCAGAATCCAGGTGAGAGGTGTCTACCATAATAAGGGGGCATTCTGCCTATTTGTGTGAAATACTGTCTATTTATGTGCCTCATGACTGCTGAATTTGTCTTGTTGGGGGCCTCATGATTGCTGAATTTGTCTTGTTGGGGGCCTCATGATTGCTGAATTTGTCTTGTTGGGGGCCTCATGATTGCTGAATTTGTCTTGTTGGGGGTCACATGATTGCTAACTGCGAGACTAAGGGAAAAGCTGAATCATTACCATATGAGACAATAGCATTAAACCTACTTTTTTAGCTTTTTTAAACAGAAAATAAAACTGGGAGGTTCTAAAAAAATGATGGAGCACTTCCTCCTTCCGGCTTGAAGGAGGAAGTGCTCGATATCGAGGCTTGCAACGCGTCCATTCAGAAACTTGCACCTCGTTGAAACGCTGGGCGGAGAACGGCGGTCTGGGTAATTAACCCCGCCGCATCTAGCCGCTTAGCTGTGGCAATTAGAGCTAACTTGAATCACGAGTATCCACTGTGGTTATTCGTGATTAATTTGTGGACAGCAAGCCTCCAACTAGCTCTGCCAACATGTAATGGCTACGCACATTTCTCAGTTTGGTGGGGGGGGGGGGGGGGGGCCCGGACTGATGATTTGTGAGGGGCCCCAAAATTTCTGATGGCGGCCCTGTTTATACCTATTGGCTACTATTTGCATGCCTATCTTGATTTTATGTGCATGCGAAAAGCAGCCAATACACAGAGATCCTCACATAGCTGGTCATATGCGAGAGAGCTGACAATAATGATCTGCAACTTTTAAGAGGTTTAGAAGGGGACCAGTCAAACGCAGCCTCCTCAGTAGGGATGATCAATGATATGCAAACATTTCTGAGTTTATAGAAATGTATGTACATTTGTATGCAAATATATGCAGCTTGAAAATGAACCAAACAAGTCCCACCCAGGTTTAAGCTGATTTGTCCATTTTCAAGCTGCTTATATTTGCATAAAAATGTACATATATTTGCATAAACTGGTACATATTTGCATATCATTGATGATCCCTACGCCTCAGGTTATTAATTGCAGAAATTTTAAAGGCTCTCTGTCCGTTTTGGCTGACTTACCTGTTTAAGTGAGTCTGGAGATAAACAGTGATTATTAGAATTACAGCTGTGTTATCTTTAAAAACAACATGAGCCTTTTCCTGCCTGCTTATTATAAACACAGCAGGAGACGTGCATAAACCACAGTCTGCAACCCACTGGCAGCTCATTCTGTAATACACAAAAGCAGCAAAAATGCTGTATATAGAAATGTTTCAAACTTTATTATAGGTGGAAAACAGTATTCAGTCATTACAGCAAAGCATCGGGTAAGCAGGGCTGGTTCTCTCATGGAGCAAGGTGAAACATTTGCCTCAGACGCAGAGATTACAGGGGCAGCATTTTTGTACTGTGTTTACACTAACAGCAGGAGAGCCAGGTGAAGAGGTCATCATTGGGGAAAAGCAGCTTGTTGTGCTATGTGAGGAGTCTGACAATGAGTGAGGAGGAGGCATGAAATCAGCAGTGTTTCATTTGACTTGCACAGCAGAAGGGAGGAGGCGGTACTGCTATCCTGACTGAGGAGGAATAGAGGATGGCTGACTGGCTTAGGGTGAGCAGTTTGTTTGTCACAGACTCACAGCCGGCCAGTGTGCTATTGTGTGAGTAAATTGTCGGGTGCTGTGCGATCCTTCCAAATCGGGAAGGGGAGGGGAGAGGGGAATGTGCATCCTCACAAGTGTCCCTCAGGCAGCAAGTCTAGCACCGCCCCTGAGGATAAGGTAAGGTGATAGTAGAACATCGGTAAAATTATACCGTTCCGGTGATCCTTGTAGTGACCTTGTACTCAAGAATACCTGGAAAACTGAGAGACCAGGAGCCCAATGGTGTAATATCATTAATAAATGGGAAGTTGTAAGTATATACAGCTATACTCACAAGAGTGGGTTGCAGATCCCTGCAAACACCGTATAAGCCAAAGGGAGATTAACCATCCCCGCTTAGTTTTCCAGGTCCTGACGGAAGCTGCATATCACTCTTCTGGATTTGTATTATTATTACTCCAAAGGAGGTTTATCTGGATACTCATAAGGATGGAGGCAGGCCCGGTCTGCCCATGATGCCAAGTGAGGCGACTTCCTCAGGCGGCAGAAGTTTGGGGGCAGCACCAGGCAGAAACAGGAAGTGAAGAGAGCGCCTGGCCAACCTATACTGGGGCAACTGTACCTGGCTAACCTATACTGGGGGCAACTGTACCTAGCTACCAATACTGGGGGCACCTATACTTGGCTACCTACTTATACTAAGGGTGTTTTTCTGCAGTGCAAATTGTCCAGTGCTTTGCGACCATTCAATTTCAGGGGGTTGCATCCTCACAAGTTTTCCTCAATATTTATAAACTTCTAATACTTAAGATATGAATGAGAGGTAATCTCTTACCTCTCCTGATGAGGAAAACACCAGTGGTACTATTTATTCAAAACACAACATCACAACTCGTTTGACGGGTACTAGCCCACCTCCTCAGGTCAATGCGCAGTGCCTTGCAGCAAGATGAACAGGATATGTGCGCCTCTGAAACCTACTAACATTCTACTATTGGGAACAGGTCATAGTGAGTTAGATCAAGAGTGGATTTTTATCTCAGCACTTGATGAAACAGGATATATCGTTATCGATGCTCTGCATTGACCTATTTTTTTGTTTTATAATCTCTTTACACCTGTCTCTTGTGTCTTTTAGGCTTACGATGGAAGGTAAAGGGAGATTCGATAGTGAATTGCAGTTGAAACGCCGCATGGATCAGGTCACTGATGAGGTGAGTGAGGATCAGGGCTATTTCTGGGTATAAGCAAGGTATTTAAAGGATCACTGTCGCAAAAATCTTAAAATTTAAAATACACGTAAACATACACAAATAAGAAGTACGTTTCTTCCAGAGTAAAATGAGCCATAAATTACTTTTCTCCTAAGTTGCTGTCACTTACAGTAAGTAGTAGAAATCTGTCATTACCAACAGGTTTTGGGCTAGCCCATCTTCTCATGGGGGGTTCTCAGGGTTTTCTTAATTTTTAAATGCACTTAGTGAACGGCAGTTGGTCCATCCAACTGCCAAAGAAGTGCGCAGCTAGCAGGTAGGCTGGCCAGCATCTTTGTATAAATCTTTTTCAGGGACTGTCTTTATAAAGAATAAAGGCCATGCTGAGAATCCCCCATGAAGAGATGGACTAACCCAAAACCTGTTGGTTCCATCAGAATTCTACTACTTACCGTAAGTGGCAGCAACATAAGAGAAAAGTAATGTATGTATTTCTAATTTTACTCTGGAAGAAATTTACTTCTTATTTGAATGTGTTTTAAATTTTAATATTTTAGCGACCGTTCCTCTTTAAAGGGCAAACGCCTGCCTGTCCCAAAAAGGGTTAAGGTGGCCACACACAATACAATAAAATGATCCAATTTTATGGCAATTTGATAAAAATAATTAGTTGAACAGAAGGACCGAAAGCTTCTTATTTGCTTGAGAAATCTGATCAGATTACCCATTGTTTCCATAAAAGTTGATCGGAAGTGGCAGATTTTTCTGATCAATCTTTATAAAAATTTAATGGTGTAGGGTAGATTATCAACATTCAGAATCAGAATCAGAATCAGAATCATTTATTTATAGCCAAGCACGACTTGGTCGTACCCGGAATTGGGCTTGGCACAAAGCAGGTACAGGAAAAGACAGGCAACAGAGATAACAGGAAACATACATCAAACATAATGTAGTATGACAACAGAGAAAAACCTTGTTCACAGTGAATAAGGAGATCTGCCGTGCAGACATGCTTAATGGACGGTTCTGGCTAGTTGGGGAAGAACGGTTCTGGTTAGTTGGGGAAGAACAGGCTGATGGAGGACGGTGCAGTGGCGGAGGTGGATGAGCGAGAGTCTAGAGAGTTCAGTGATTTGAGTCGACTGCTGAGGGGAAGAAACTATTCCTGTGCCTTGAGGTCCTGGTGTAGATGGAACGATACCTCTGACCCGAACGGAGGCGACTGAAGTAGCGAGAGCCTTGGTGTGAGGGATCGTTAGCGATCCGCATAGCTCTGGAGCAGAGTCTGGTGTTGTAGAGGAGGTCTAGAGGGGGGAGAGGTTTTCCAATGATTCTTTCCGCTGATCTTATGACCCTCTGTAGCTTGTGTCTGTCACTGGCAGAGGAGCCAGCGTACCAGACCAGTATAGAAAAGCACAGGACAGATTCAATTGTGGAAGCTTGTCAGAAGTTTCTGGTCCATACCGAACTTCCTCAGTTGGCGGAGGAAGAATAGTCTCTGCTGGGCTTTCTTCTGGATGGAGGTGGTGTTGACCTTCCACCTCAGGTCGTAGGAGATGGTTGTGCCCAGGAGACGAGCACAGGGGAGTCGTGAGACTTCCGTGCCTTCTATATGGTTGGGGGGTGGGGTGAGGGTGCGTTTCCTAAAGTCTATGATCAGCTCAACAGTTTTTGCGGTGTTGAGGACCAGCCCATTCACCTTACACCAGTTGCAGATACTATCGACACGGTCGAAGTAGAAGGTGGGGAGAGGCACACCTTACCGTAGTGCGGGTGCATAACCATGGATGTTAGCAGCATCCAGAAAACAGTCCAAAGGTAGTAAGGATTGGTTAGCACTCCAGCTTCTCAAATGAGCAAATATTTATTCTTCAATCATGTGTCAACACAAGGTTAACAATTGTTTCGGGGCCAGCAAGGGTCCCCTTCATCAGAACAGTGCAGACAGTGCACTGTTCTGATGAAGGGGACCTTACTATCGACACGGTGACGGTAAGCCTCCTCATCGTTGTTGGTGATAAGTCCCACAATGGTGGTGTCGTCCGCAAATTTGATAACTTTGACGGAGCTTTCAGTGGATTCGCAGTTGTTTGTATACAGGGAGAACAGGATCGGTGACAGGACGCAGCCTTGTGGCACCCCTGTGTTGATGGTCCTTTTATTTTGATTGAAGAACCCAAGCAATGTTTTCAGATATTTAATCATAACTGTGGGAAAACTGAACATGTGTGACACATCGGTCATCAATGTTACAATCAATCAGAAAAATGTAGCGTAATTCTTGAGTTGAAAAGCAATATAAGAATTGTATGGTGCTTGGCCACCTTTGAGGTGGAGACACACGATTAAATTAAATGGTAGCAGGAAAAAAGGGCGCGGCGGCTGGTGGACGAAAAAGGGCACCCACCATAGACTCTAATGCCTTTATCGTTAATATGGCGCCCAAAACAGAGAAAAAGGCATGGGATAAATATCGTTAACAACATTAGAACATTAAAGTTTTTGAATTATTTTATCGTTTTAGAAACTTGCAACTTCTGAGCGACTGGTCCTTGCATTCCTCAAGAGCTCCACCAATGCCCTCCTCGACCCGCATCAATTTGCATATAGGGCAAATAGGTCAGTCGAGGATGCCATCAATATCAGCCTGGCATACATCACGGAGCATCTCGACAACCCTGACTCAATCATTTTTTTTTCATAATTGGAGAAAAATTAAACACATATATGTGACACATTCGGCAGATTTTTTAAATGTTACAATCAATAAAAAAAATGTATTTTGATTCTTGAATTGAAAAGCAATACAAAACTTCTATGGTGTGTGGCCACCTTTATGGGTGGAACGCACTTGGACATTTTTGGCAGCATTTTGGGATCGCCGATGATCGATGGCGATTCCCGAAAACACTTTGCTAATGTTAGTGAGTGAGGGGGAACCCATGGGTGCAATTGTGATTAGGGGTAATCGCAATCGCAGAACACGCTGCATAAATTGCTTATCAAAGTGATTATGCAGCACTTTGGGGGGCTGAGTGATCGCGTTTAAAATAAAACTTTAAATACTTACCCCGTGTCTTGATTTCCTTCTTGATTTCCGGGTCTCCATTTTACTAAAAAAAAAAAAAAAAAAAAATGAATCGCAAATCGGAAGCACTATACAGTTTACAGTACAGCGCTTCCAAGCGCCAGGGAATTGCAAGCACAATTGCCCTAGGAATCGCTACACACACAGCTGCTGCAATTTTAAAGCGCTGCAGCCATTCCTAGTGGGTTCCAGGCCTAAAGCCGATCACAGTGTTTCCCTCATTAGTCCCTACACAGAGGCTGGATTCGCAATGAACTGTTGCATAATGCACATGTTGTAATGTGTGAATTGCATGCAGTGAGTTAGAATAACACGATCCATTACAACACAGAGATGTGAACAGCTCTATAGTATTGTATGGGCAGTGAGCTGACATGCAGGATTAATCTGCAACACAACTGAGCATTTTCAACAGGGCCTCACCCTCTAACACGGTACCAGAGATGGATTCAGGTGAAATGGAACCCTAGGCAAGCAACAACTTTGAGCCTATCCTTGATGGCAATCTGGCTTTTTTGTCCATTTGTTGGGGGACTAGCATAAACCAGGCCCCTAGACTTTCTCCAGGCCCTAGGCACCTGCCTTACTTGCCTTGTGGATGATCCGACTCTGCCCTGTACATTACGCATCATACCACATGGTAAATGCACAATCAGGATTTTAACTAAAATAGGGATCCCTCACATTGTGCACAGGAATCAGTTTTAGCAATACACATTGTACCTCACACCATTTACACAAGTGGAATGTATACTGAGCCTGTTTGGTTGTCAGATGGGGGTGGTGATTGAAATGTGAGCTGAGTGGATGGAAGCCTATTTTACTCTCAAAGTAACCAAGATATAATAATCTCGATCTTCTCTCCTCTAGTCTCTGGACATCACTCGCCGGATGGTGCAGCTGGTGGAAGAGGTAAGTGTGGAGTATCCAGTGTATGTCAATGGAGATCTCCATTATGTGTAGTTCTGTGTGTTCTTTGCAGTCAGATAAGCTGCTCAGCAAAGTCCATGTTATCCGGAACTCAGACAACTGGAAGTCTCAACTAACCAGCATGCCTGAATCATAACAGGGACTTCAATTTTGGTGGGTTTTGAGGCTTTGAAAATGCTTACTGAGCCTCCAGTGCCATCTTGCAGCCTTCCTGCAGCACCTAGCGGGCTCCTAGTGGCTTTCGGCGTCTGTGCATGCAAGCTGGTGTGTCACCTGACTAGTGTTGGGCGAACAGTGTTCGCCACTGTTCGGGTTCTGCAGAACATCACCCTGTTCGGGTGATGTTCGAGTTCGGCCGAACACCTGACGGTGCTCGGCCAAACCGTTCGGCCATATGGCCGAACTAAGAGCGCATGGCCGAACGTTCCCCGAACGTTCGGCTAGCGCTGTGATTGGCCGAACGGGTCACGTGGTTCGGACCCGAACGCGCTCTGATTGGCCGAACTGTCACGTGGTTCGGGTAAATAAATACCCGAACCACGTCATATCTCCGCCATTTGTCTGTGGGTTTAGCTTTGGGTAGGCAGGCAGGGTAGTTCGCGCTCCAGCCACGCTAGCCAGGGTCCCCCCCAGTCATTGTGTGTCACTGCTGGGAACAGTAGTACACTGCTTGTTCAGCCACACTATATAGCATTCTGTGTACTGTTCTGTGTCTGCTGGGAACAGTGGTACACCGCTCGTTCAGCCACACTATATAGCATTCTGTGTACTGTTCTGTGTCTGCTGGGAACAGTAGTACACCGCTCGTTCAGCCACACTATATAGCATTCTGTGTACTGTTCTGTGTCTGCTGGGAACAGTAGTACACCGCTCGTTCAGCCACACTATATAGCATTCTGTGTACTGTTCTGTGTCTGCTGGGAACAGTAGTACACCGCTCGTTCAGCCACACTATATAGCATTCTGTGTACTGTTCTGTGTCTGCTGGGAACAGTGGTACACCGCTCGTTCAGCCACACTATATAGCATTCTGTGTACTGTTCTGTGTCTGCTGGGAACAGTAGTACACCGCTCGTTCAGCCACACTATATAGCATTCTGTGTACTGTTCTGTGTCTGCTGGGAACAGTAGTACACCGCTCGTTCAGCCACACTATATAGCATTCTGTGTACTGTTCTGTGTCTGCTGGGAACAGTAGTACACCGCTCGTTCAGCCACACTATATAGCATTCTGTGTACTGTTCTGTGTCTGCTGGGAACAGTAGTACACCGCTCGTTCAGCCACACTATATAGCATTCTGTGTACTGTTCTGTGTCTGCTGGGAACAGTAGTACACCGCTCGTTCAGCCACACTATATAGCATTCTGTGTACTGTTCTGTGTCTGCTGGGAACAGTAGTACACCGCTCGTTCAGCCACACTATATAGCATTCTGTGTACTGTTCTGTGTCTGCTGGGAATAGTGGTACACCGCTCGTTCAGCCACACTATATAGCATTCTGTGTACTGTTCTGTGTCTGCTGGGAACAGTGGTACACCGCTCGTTCAGCCACACTATATAGCATTCTGTGTACTGTTCTGTGTCTGCTGGGAACAGTAGTACACCGCTCGTTCAGCCACACTATATAGCATTCTGTGTACTGTTCTGTGTCTGCTGGGAACAGTAGTACACCGCTCGTTCAGCCACACTATATAGCATTCTGTGTACTGTTCTGTGTCTGCTGGGAATAGTGGTACACCGCTCGTTCAGCCACACTATATAGCATTCTGTGTACTGTTCTGTGTCTGCTGGGAATAGTGGTACACCGCTCGTTCGCCACTGTATAGCATTGTGCTCTGTGTCGCTGCTGGGAATAGTGGTACACCGCTCACCCGTCACTGTATAGCATTGTGCTCTGTGTCGCTGCTGGGAATAGTGGTACACCGCTCACCCGTCACTGTATAGCATTGTGCTCTGTGTCGCTGCTGGGAATAGTGGTACACCGCTCACCCGTCACTGTATAGCATTGTGCTCTGTGTCGCTGCTGGGAATAGTGGTACTGTATAGCATTTCTGTACTGCCACTGTACTGCTGCCAGTCAGCGTGTACTGTAAGGATAAGTGAAATGAGGAAGAAATCCGGTGAAAGAGGGAGGGGCAAGGGAAGAGGTGTTTCCCCTGACGGTTCACGTACAGGCCACAGGGGAGCACCCAAGAAAACCCACTCAATACCGCCCATGTTGTCCAGGACAACAACCCTCACAAATCCAAAAGAACAGGACCAGATAATTACTTGGATGACCTCTCAAGCGTCCAGCAGTGGGTTAAGCAGCACCAGCACATCACGCACGAGGTCCGAGTCCTCAGCCAGTTACAAGGAGCCAGTGGGCACAAAGCTGACACAACCGGCAGCGACACCACGCACACAACTGCCAGATAACCAGTCCGATGAATTACCTCAGGACACAATGGGGTATTCGCAGGAGCTATTCCCAGCCCAACAAACTTCCACCTTTCAAAGGTCAATGGAGGAACAGCCAGAAATGTTGTGCCTGGATTCACAACCGTTAACTGTGGGAAATGCACCGCGCACTGAAATACAAGGCGAGTCCGAAGAGGACTCGGAAACCCAAATCCCAGAGCAATTTGGGCAGGAGGGGTTGCAATTGCAGGAGGTCGGCCGACAAGATCTGGAAGACGACGTTGGAGTGTGCTGCGCAGAGGTTGTTGTGGGGAACTCTACTCCACGGCGGTGGCCCACAATGACATATGACGAGTTTGAGGAGATGGAAGAGGAGGGTATGGACAATGTGGACAGAGACCCAGATTTTGTTTGTGAACGAGAACATCGCCGTCGTAGCAGCAGCACAGATGAGTCTGTTGAAGAACACACTGCTTCACGAGTTCGCCTTGTGCCACAAGGTAGGCGGCGCGCAATTTCAGGCACCACAAGCGTGGAAGTTCAAGTGAGAGGCAAAAGAGGAGCAAACAGAAATCGCCAGCAAGGAGGCAGGTGCTCCAAAGTCTGGGCTTTCTTTGAAGACTGCACTGAGGATGTTACCATGGCGATTTGCAAGGTGTGCAAGACCCGCCTGAGCAGGGGGAAAAATATTAACAACCTCTCCACCACCAGCATGAGCCGTCACATGCTATCCAAACATCCCACTCTTTGGGCAAACGCGTCAGGACAGGGTACCAGAAACAACACTGCCTCCCTTGGGTTCACCAGACCCGCCTCAGCAGCAGCAGTAGCCCAGCCATTGCGTGGTTCACAACATTCACAAACATCAGACGACGCTGACACTGTCACTTTCCGGAGTAGTGCTCTTGAGGTCTCCCAGTGTTCATCAAACACAACAACCAACAGCCCTTCCGTGTGCAGCGCTACGGTTCAGTTGTCTGTGTCGGAGATGTTTGAGCGCAAGAGGAAATTGCCAGCAAATGACCCCCGGGCCGTGGCAGTAACAGCCAGCATAGCCAAGCTTCTGGCCTGCGAAATGCTGCCATATCGATTGGTGGAGACAAACAGCTTCAAGGGCATGATGTCAGTGGCCATCCCACGTTACGTGGTTCCCAGCCGCTACCACTTTGCATGCTCTGCAGTGCCTGAGTTGCATGAGCACGTGGTCAGCAAAATAACCCGAAGCTTGAAGAATGCCGTTGCCTGCAAGGTTCACCTCACCACTGACACCTGGACGAGTGCGTTCGGCCAGGGTCGATACATCTCCCTTACCGCGCACTGGGTGAACCTTGTGGAGCCTGGCAGCGATTCCTCACCTGCTACGGCACGGGTGTTGCCCACGCCACAAACAGCTGCACCGCCGTCCCTCCCACTGGATAACAGCAGCACCTACCTCTCTGACTCCTTCTCCTCCAACGCATCTCAAAGCTGTACCTCATCCGGAAACGCTAACCCAGCAGCAGTAGGATCGTGGAAGCAGTGCAGCACAGCTGTTGGCATGCGTCAGCAAGCGTTGCTGAAGCTAATCTGCCTTGGGGATAAGCAGCACACAGGGGAGGAAATTTGGAGGGGAATAAAGGAACAGACGGATTTGTGGCTGGCACCGCTGGACCTGAAACCGGGCATGGTTGTGTGTGATAATGGGAGTAATCTCATTCGCGCTTTAAGGTTGGCTAAGCTGACACACATCCCTTGCCTGGCGCACGTGATGAACCTAGTAGTTCAGCGGTTCCTGAGGACATACCCAGGCGTGCCCGATCTGCTGTTGAAGGTGCGTTGAGTGTCCAAACATTGTAGAAATTCCAGTACTGCTTCGGGGGCACTCGCCAAGATGCAGGAGCGCTTCAATCTCCCCCACCATCGCTTGCTGTGTGATGTCCCTACGCGCTGGAATTCTACGCTGCACATGCTAGCCCGCTTTTGCGAGCAGAAGAGTGCAGTGGTCCAGTACATGACGGCGCAGTACCGAGGCGCATCCGGCCAGCTGCCAAGCTTCTGTGGATCCGATTGGGACAACATGTTGGACCTCTGCCAAGTCCTCCAAAATTTTGAGCAATCCACATTGCTTGTGAGCAGTGACAACTCTTCAGTCAGCATTACCATACCACTGCTGTGTTTACTGAAGAGGTCGATGTTAAAAATCAAGGAAACAGCTGTCATGATGCAACTGGGGGAATCTGAAGGAGAAAACGATCAGCGTGATGGTACCAACATCAGGCCATCCGCCTCAGGGAACGCTGGCCCCAGCAGCTATGACGAAGAAGAGGAGGAGGAACAGCTGGAGTTGGAGCAGGAATTTCATGCCACCACTGACGAGGGCCAGAGCGGTGCACGTTGGACTTCCACAATTCAACGCGAATGGTCAGCAGAAGCAGACCAGGAGGAAGGTGACGACTATGATGCATCACAACAACTATCACAACGCTCACAAGAGGATGATGAGGATTCTGGTAGGACTCTGGCACACATGGCTCAATTCATGCTAGACTGCATTGAACGTGACCCACGCATTGTGCGCATTCTGAAAAACACCAATTACTAGGTTTATACCCTTCTGGATCCACGGTACAAACACAATGTTCCAAAACTGCTTGAAGAAAGAGTCAGACAGGTCAAAATGGAAGAATACCAGCAGGCCCTTGTGGAGACTTTAGAGAGGAGATTGACATCCTCCCCCTCCTCTAGCCAGTTGTACGCAGACAGACTGACTTCCGCAAACCCAGGACGACCAGGAGGGCAGCAAACAACGCAAGCCGCAGCTAGTACCCAAAAGGGAATGGTATCGGCAGTGTCCTTGGAGTGGGAAAATTTTCTGACACCCATACAGCCGCAGCCCACTGAACAGCAAGCGTGCAGATCCACCTCCAACACCGATCGCCTGGAGAAGATGGTCAAGGACTACATGTCAGATGGCGTAGCTGTGTCGAACCATCCATCTGCACCCTTCAACTATTGGGTATCGAAGCTAGACACCTGGCACGAACTGGCAATGTACGCAATAGAGGTGCTGGCTTGCCCGGCAGCCAGCGTTATGTCGGAACGCTGTTTCAGTGCTGCCGGAGGCATCGTCACAGATCGGCGTATCCGCCTCTCTACAGAAAATGCAGACCGTCTGACTCAAATTAAAATGAATCAATCCTGGATTGGAAATGACTACGCAACACTCCAGGACCCCAACCAAGTAACATGACCAATGAACATCTGGGATGGTGTTGCGTTTCCGGGCCCTGTTTATTGAACCTCTCATCTGTATTACATTTATGACTGCATGGCGGCAAAAAGCATTGCTGCTATATCCGCACGCTTTTTGTCCACATGCAAGGCCTGGGTTGTTGTGTCTCACAAAGCGTGGCCTTCTCCTCCTGCGCCTGCTCCTGTTCCATCACGTCTGCTGCTGCTGGGTTAGCGTTGCCGCGTGGTCCCTGTTTATTGAACCACTTATCTTTATTACATTTATGACTGCATGGCGGTACAAAGCATGCTATCCGCACGCTTCTTGCCCTCATGCAAGGCCTGGGTTGTTGTGTCTCACAAAGCGTGGCCTTCTCCTCCTGCGCCTGCTCCTGTTCCATCACGTCTGCTGCTGCTGGGTTAGCGTTGCCGCGTGGTCCCTGTTTATTGAACCACTTATCTTTATTACATTTATGACTGCATGGCGGTACAAAGCATGCTATCCGCACGCTTCTTGCCCTCATGCAAGGCCGGGGTTGTTGTGTCTCACAAAGCGTGGCCTTCTTCTCCTCCTGCGCCACCCTCCTCCTGTTCCATCACGTGTGCTGCTGCTGGGTTAGCGTTACCGGTCCCTTTTCCTGGAACCTCTTATATGTATTACATTTATGACTGCATGCCGACAAAAAACATGTTACCTGTGCAAAGAAAACAGACATTTCCCGCATTTAAAAGACAGTTTTCCCTTTGAAACTTTAAAATCGATTTTCTCAAAAACTATAAGCTCTTTTTGCTAATTTTTTTTTCCTCTTGTACCCACTCCCAAGGTGCACATACCCTGTAAATTTGGGGTATGTAGCATGTAAGGAGGCTTTACAAACCACAAAAGTTCGGGTCCCCATTGACTTCCATTATGTTCGGAGTTCGGGTCGAACACCCGAACATCGCGGCCATGTTCGGCCTGTTCGGCCCGAACCCGAACATCTAGATGTTCGCCCAACACTACACCTGACCCAGTGCAAGCCAAGTGACACGCTGGATTGTGTGCACGGGGGAAGCCTGAAAGCCGCTAGGAGCCGGCTAGGTGCTGGAGGAAGGCTGCTAGACATTGCTGAAGGCTCGGTAAGTATTTTTTGGGGATGGTGGTGTGGGGGTTTGTGCTTTTTAGTCCCTTTTTCTCAAGCAATCGGCAAGCACATGTATCCAGCATCAGGCAAGTCCTGCTGGTGCCGGATATGGGGGACTCTGTTGCATAATGACTATATTATTACTGCTTGACCTCTTGGGCACTTGTGCATGGACTCAGCACAGTTGCAGACTTATGAAGGACAAGAATTAAGTCTCTAGGGTAAGAGATGAGTCCTTCAAATACACGGCACTAAGACTCCGGGAAATATCTCCAGAAGGCAGTCATGCACAAGCTCCCCAAAGCCAATCTTTCAAGCCTCCAAACCCATTGTTGTAAAAAGAAATATAAATGCAGTGAACATCCTAACACTTAGTACCTTGAGATTTATTTAGCTAGGCTTCATGGCAGGTTTCTTGAAATAGAGAACTAATAAACAAAATAATGAGATGATGCCAAGGAAACCTGTGTACTTTTTGAAGACTAGGTAAGTGGCTGGCTAGCACAAATGTCGCCTACACGTTTTACGGCCCTTAGTTTGATTCCCAGGTAGAGCCAGGCAGGGCTTGATTTCTGGAAAGGCCGCAAAGGCAGGGCCTTGGGCAGCTGCAGCACAAGGGAGCACCTAGACATGAAAGAGGAGTTGCTACATATGAAGGAGGAGGCTGAAAATGGGGAGCAATGCATGAAAAGGGGAAACTGAGGCCCAAGGGAGCTGTTCATGAAAGAGAGTACATAGACGATATACATGAAAGAAGTGGCTGCACATGGAAAGGGAAGGGTGCTGCTGCAGATAAAAGGGGAGCCCCTACATACTTGGCCTAGGGGCACAAAAAGTGTAAATCCGGCCTTGGGTAGGGCACTTCCTGGATGGGGTCTCTATATTATCTCCATGTTTCTTCCCATACACTAAAAACATACTGGCAAGTTAACTGGCTTTCCTTAAGCCCCATCTACACCATGGGACATTGAATTGAATCGAGCCGCCGGATCGCCTCTTCCGCGTGCCCGCCGCGTCCCCGCTTGCCGCGCGTGCGCCGCATTCGATTCCCCGCTCGTGCCCACTCGTCCCCGCCGGCGCCGCTTATCTCCCGCACGATTCCCTGCCATTGTCCCCTCGCTGGGATCGAGCAGGGAATCGGCGGTGCGAAGATCCGTCCTGCCGGATCTTATCAATCGAGCCGCATCAGCGGCTCGATTGATAAGGAGCATCGCGGCCGCATCTACGCGTGTAGATGCGGCTTTAGTACTGTGGGGCTAATCTGGCTACCTATACTTGGGGGACTAATTTAGCTATCTATATTTTGGCGGACAATCTGGCTGCCTATACTTGGGGGAGGGGGGGCTAATCTGACTAACTATAGGGGGGGCACTGGCTACCCTTATTACTGGGTGTACCTCTATCTATTTATACTGCAGTTAACTATACTTGGTGCCAGTGGCGTAGCAATAGGGGATGCAGAGGTAGCGATGGCATCAGGGCCCTTGGGCTAGAGGGGCCCCGAGGGGCCCACTCCTCAAACACAGTATTAGCTCTTTATTGGTCCTGTGCTGATAATATTCACTTCTATAGTTGATTTGAATAGTAGTGATCATTAACACACAGTTTTCCATCCCCTTCTCGCACCTCTGACACTGTTACATAGTTATTTGGGTTGAAAAAAGACATACGTCCATCGAGTTCAACCAGAAAACAAAGTACAACACCAGCCTGCTCCCTCACATATCCCTGTTGCTGTGGTTGTCCTTGATTGGTTTTCAATTACAGTGGTTGTTAGCACTGGGGCCCATGGCTTCTTAGCTACGCCACTGCTTGGTGCTATCTAGTGCTGTTGTGTATCTCTAATTCCCTATACGGAGGGACTAGTGGACTATCTGGGGTACAAAGGTAATATATATATGTGTGTATTTTTTTTTGGGGGGGGGGGGGGCTTGATAGGAACCTTAATGAAGGGGGCACTAGTCTCCATAGCTGACAGTTGGGATAAGTGGACCAGGCCTCTTGCTTCGGTATCCCAGACAAGACAGAATCTTGATTGGCTTTTGTAATTGGCAGTGGCGGACATACGGCCGTGCAGGCCGTGCCGCCGCACGAGGGCCCCTGAAGTTCCGCTGCTTCAGGGGCCCATTAAGTATTGCAGGTTTTTTTTTTTTTTTTTTTATGTTTTATTTTTTTAACCTGGGGGGCCCAACTCCTGTCCTCCCCCCTCACCTCGCCCCCCCCCCCTCATGCGGCGGGAGAGCGGAAAATACAGGAAGTCTCCGGCCGGGGCGGCAGCTGCCGCTTGGTCTCCAACTTGGAGACATATCGGAAACTAAGCAGCAACTGCCTCTAGCGTCTGCTGCAGCCCCGGCCGGAGACTTCCTGTATTTTCTGCTCTCCCGCCGGCCGCCGCGCATACCGGGAGGGGGGCCCCGAGGTGAGTGAGGGAGGATAGGAGTCGGGCCCCCCACCCGGATAGCTACCCACCCGGCTACCTTACCCACCCACCCGGCTACCTACCCCGCTACCTAACCATCCACCCGGCTACCTACCCGGCTACCTAACCACCCTGCCGGCTACCTACCCACCCAGCCGACTACCTAGCTACCCACCCGGCTACCTAACCACCATGCCGGCTACCTACCTGGCTACCTACCCACCCGGCTACCTAGCTACCCACCCGGCTACCTAACCACCCTGCCGGCTACCTACCTACCCGGCTACCTACCCACCCACCCGGCTACCTAACCACCCACCCGGCTACCTAACCACCCACCCGGCTACCTACCCACCCGGATACCTACCTACCCACCCGGCTGCCTACCCACCCGGCTACCTAGCTACCCACCCGGCTACCTAACCACCCTGCCGGTTACCTACCTACCCGGCTACCTACCCACCCGGATACCTACACACCCACCAGGCTACCTACCCGGCTACCTACCCACCCACCCGGCTACCTACCCACCCGGATACCTACACACCCACCCGGCTACCTACCCGGCTACCTACCCACCCACCCGGCTACCTACCCACCCGGATACCTAACCACCCACCCGGCTACCTACCCGGCTACCTACACACCCACCCGGCTACCTACCTACCCACCAGGCTACCTACCTACCTACCCACCCGGCTACCTACCAACCCACCAGGCTACCTACCTAAAGATCCACCAGGCTACCTACCCACCCACCCAGCTACCTAACCACCCACCTACCCACCCACCAGGCTACCTACCCACCCGCCTACCCAGCCACCCACCAGGCTACCCACCCGGCTACCCAGCCACCCACCAGGCTACTTACCCACCCGGCTAAGGGCTACCTACCTACCCACCCGGCTGCCTACCTACCCACCAGGCTACCTATCCACCCAACCACCCATGGGAGCTGCGCGCCGGATGGAGGCTGGGACAGGAGGTCTGCTGCTGCAGGTGAGTAAATGTTTTTTTTTATTATTTATTTTAGCAGGTGTATGTTCTGGGCAGGTCTGCCACATGATTGCGTGTATGTTCTGGGCAGGTCTGCCACATGATTGCGTGTATGTTCTGGGCAGGTCTGCCACATGATTGCATGTATGTTCTGGGCAAATTTGCTACATGATTGCATGTGTTTTCTGGGCAAATCTGCCGACATGATTGCACGTATTTTCTGGGCATATCTGCCGACATGATTGCAGGTATTTTCTGGGCATATCTGCCGACATGATTGCAGGTATTTTCTGGGCATATCTGCCGACATGATTGCAGGTATTTTCTGGGCATATCTGCCGACATGATTGCACGTATTTTCTGGGCATATCTGCCGACATCATTGCACGTATTTTCTGGGCATATCTGCCGACATCATTGCACGTATTTTCTGGGCATATCTGCCGACATCATTGCACGTATTTTCTGGGCATATCTGCCGACATCATTGCACGTATTTTCTGGGCATATCTGCCGACATCATTGCACGTATTTTCTGGGCATATCTGCCGACATCATTGCACGTATTTTCTGGGCATATCTGCCGACATGATTGAATGTATTTTCTGGGCAAATCTGCTCACATTATGTGTATTTTCTTGAGAAAACCTGCACAATTATGTGAATTTTCTGGGGAAAGGGTCACCAAAACTTGGGCCCACTGTCTTTGCGTTGCACTTTTCAAGGGAACCTGAGGTGAGAATAATATTGAGGCTGCCATATTTCTCTCCTTTTAAGCAATACCAGTTGCCTGGTTGCCGTTCTGGTCCTCTGCCTCTTATTCTTTCAACCATAGACCCTGAACAAGCATGCAGCAGGTCAGGGGTTTCTGACAATATTGTCAGAACTGAGAAGATTAAGCTGCATGCTTGTTGCTGGTGTAATTCAGTTTATTACTGCAGCCAAATAGATCAGAAGGGCCGCCAGGCAACTAGTATTGTTTAAAAGGAAATAAATATGGCAGCCTCCATATCACTCTCACCCCGGGATCACTTTAAATTACAGTTAGCTCCGCCCTTATCCGGTCATTGCCACGCCCATTTTTTGCCGCGCCGCGCTTTGCGCGCCGCAGGTTATAGCCGCACCCATTTTTTGCAAAGCGCGCCGCAGGTCAGGGGGGCCCACAATTGATATTTTGCACAGGGGCCCACTGCTGCCTGTGTCCGCCACTGGTAATTGGTATATTTAATAATAATAATCTGAACATTTGTATAGCGCTTTTCTCCTGTCAGACTCAAAGCACTCAAGAGCTGCAGCCACTGGGACGCGCTCAAGAGGCCACCCTGCAGTGTTAGGGAGTCTTGCCTTGAACTCTTTACAGAATAGGTACTTGACCTAGCCAGGAATCAAACCCTGGTCTTCTATGTCGAAGGCAGAGCCCTTAACCAGTACACTATCCAGCCACTACTTTGGTAATGCAGTGATGGGTGATAAACACAAATATCAATACATATACCCCTCTGCATCCCAGCAGGAGCAGCAGATCCCTGGTTTACTCATTTTTGGGGAATACACTTGCTTCTATAAAAAGCAATGGTAAAATCCTACTTAAAATATGTTTATTATTTCCCTTCTGACAGAGTAAAGATGCTGGAATCCGCACGTTGGTGATGCTGGATGAACAAGGAGGTGAGGGTGCCATTCTCTGCTTCATGGGAAGAATTCTCTCTCGATTCCCCGTGGCTTGCATGTCATTTGTACAATGTCTTTTGTTCAATTCCCAATCAATTGTTCCCCCGATGAAATGCAAATCAGGCAGTAGAGATCAATGCAAAACACTGCACTTCACATTCTAAGTACAGACACATTACTCCGCATTGCCCAGTAAGAATTTAGAATTACAAATGTAATTTTAGACTTTAGAGGCGGAACACAGGATACAACAGGATGGGAAATTGACCCGCCCTATCAGACTTTAGAGGCAGAACACAGGATACAGCAGGAGGGGAGAAGGACCTTCCCTATCAGACTTTAGAGGCAGAACACAGGATACAGCAGGAGGGGAGAAGGACCTGCCCTATCAGACTTTAGAGGCGAAACACAGGATACAGTAGGAAGGGAGAAGGCGTACGTTAAAAAGGGGCGCTGGGAAAAAAGGGCGCCGGGTTTTAAACGATAAACATGGATAACGTTTAAAAATATAATGTACTATATTTCGTTTAAAAATAATGTTTTATAAAGTTATAAATCATTAAATAATGTGCATGAAATTGGCAATTGTGAAAACGTTAATCTTCCGTTTAAAAAGTGAAACGTATAATAACGTTTAAAAAAAAATAGTAAGTAACCCTCCCTGTACCTACCCCTAACCCCTAGACCCCCGTGTTGGTGCCTAAACCTAAGACCCCCCTGGTGGTGCCTAAACCTAAGACTCCCCTGATGGTGCCTAAACCTAAGACTCCCCTGGTGGTGCCTAAACCTAAGACTCCCCTGGTGGTGCCTAAACCTAAGACCCCCCTGTTGATGCCTAAACCTAAGACCCCCCTGGTGGTGCCTAAACCTAAGACCCCCCTGTGATAAGCATTAATAACGTGTGGAAAAAATATTGTGCTGCTTTTCGTTTAAAAATAATGTTTTAAAAAAGATTGTACTGTTTTTCGTTTAAAAATAATGTTTAAAAAATTATAAATCATAAAATAATGTGTAATCATGAGAAGCAGTTATAAAACAGTAAAAGTCTCCGGGCGCCGCTTATAAAACGTTATTTTTCTCCGGCGCCCTTTTTTCCTGTCGGGCGCCCATTAAACGATATTTATTATGGGAGTGAATGGCGGCGCCCGATTTGTCCACTTGCCTCAGGCGCCCGAATTTACTGT
The DNA here is from genome assembly GCF_040937935.1 of Hyperolius riggenbachi. NCBI lineage: Eukaryota > Metazoa > Chordata > Amphibia > Anura > Hyperoliidae > Hyperolius > Hyperolius riggenbachi. The sequence continues at coordinate 60,342,113 of NC_090653.1, read as the reverse complement.
TACCAGGGAGAAGGACCTGCCCTATCAGACTTCAGAGGCAGAACACAGGATACAGCAGGAGGGGAGAAGGACCTGCCCTATCAGACTTTAGAGGCGGAACACAGGATACAGCAGGAGGGAAAAAGGACCTGCCCTATCAGACTTTAGAGGCGGAACACAGGATACAGCAGGAGAGGGAAAAGGACCTGCCCTGTCAGATTTTAGAGGGGGAACACAGGATACAGCAGGAGGGGAGAAGGACCTGCCCTTTCAGACTTTAGAGGCGATACACAGGATACAGCAGAAGGGGAGAAGGACCTGCCCTATCAGACTTTAGAGGCGAAACACAGGATACAGCAGTAGGGGAGAAGGACCTGCCCTAGCAGACTTCAGAGGCAGAGCACAGGATACAACAGAAGGGGAAAATTACCTGTCCTATCAAACTTATTTACAATCTACGAGGTGAGGCAAGAAGCCCCCGTGCCATCAAGCTTACCATCCAGGGGTTGGGAGGAACACCCAATACAGCAGGAGGGGAAGAAAACCTGCCTCATCAAACTAAAAAATAACTAATAATGAGAATACAGCAGTAGCAGGCAAAAAAAAATCTGCTCCATCAGGCCGACAGTCTGAAGCAGTGTTAAATGGAATATAGCAGGAGGGATTTTTGGAAAGGCCACAAAGACCTTAGACAGTTGCTGCACAAGGAGGCAGCTGTGCACGAAAGAGGAGTTGCTGCACATTGAAGAGAAGGTAGTAAATGGAAATAGGAGGCTGCAAAGGGGGAGCAATGCAAGGAAGATTTTTTAAATAAAAGAGGGGGCTGCATATGGAACAGGGGGGCAGGTGCTGCCTGCACTTGGCCAAGAAGCAGCAAAAGTATAAATTTGACCTTGCCTGCACCGTCAGCATTGGAAGAGGAGGTTGAAGGATCTTACGCTATCAGGTTACAATCTAAGAATGGGGGGATCCCTGGATAAAGTAAGAAGGGAAGAGGGCCCTGTCCTATCAGGCTTCCAATCTAGGAGACACAAGATATAGGAGGACAGGGAGTGGAGATGGGGAAGAGGAACCTGTGCCATTATGCTTATAATCTAAGATGAAAAGCAATGCAATATTCAGTGAGAATGAAAGAAGATCTTGTCCTATGAGGCATGTAATCTAAGAAATGGAAGGCTACAGGAGGAGGGAAGAAGACTTTACACCATCAGGCTTGCAATGTAATAGATGTGGGAACACAGAATACAGAAGAATGGGAAGAGGATGGTGCCCTTTCAGGCTCATAGTCTAATAGGTGGCAACATAACAAAGTACAGTAGCAGGGAAAAGTAATAATATAATATAATACAAACATTTGTATAACACTTTTCTCCTGTTGGACTCAAAGCGCTCAAGAGCTGCAGCCACTGGGACACGCTCAAAAGGCCACCCTGCAGTGTTACGGAGTCTTGTCTTGAACTCCTTACTGAATAGGTAGTGACCCTATACACCGAAGCACTCAGCCCATCAACCTTACCATGCATTTTACACTGGAATACACTCACTTGCTGTTGATGCTGATGCTGGTAAGATGTTGATTTGCTGCCACTCCCGGTCAGCTGTAGCCTCAGATCTAAATGAGCATTAGTAATCTCCACTGGGAGAGGCAGGACATTTCATCAGATCTGCTGTGGTGATAACTGATTGGGACAGTTGTCACGCCACTTCTCTGTATGAACCTGATTTACTGGAGATCATCGGAGAACATAAGAGATTCTATAAACGTAACCCAGATTTATTACAAAAGACACCTCTTAGTGTAATAGCAATCAGTGTGTGACAGCTGGGTTGGGAGGGATAGAGGGGTACACTTTGGTGCCTCAGCCTTGGGTGCTGGAGGACCTTGTCCCACCTCTGCCTTTAAGTCATAACAAATCTTAGTGAGTGTTGCTGAATAGCTAGAGAATTAGTGCTTGTGCTCTGTTTACTGTGCTTCAGTAAACAGGACTGTATTCAACCCAGTTGGTCGAAGAGCTTAGAGAAGCTGTTTTGCATGGATAACAACTGAAGGTTTCTCTTAAAGAGAACCTGTAACAAAAAAAAAGTTCCCCTGGGGGGTACTCACCTCGGTAGGGGGAAGCATCAGGGTCCCAATGAGGCTTCCCCCTCCCCTGTAGCTGCAGGCAGTCCAACGCTGGCTCCCCCGAAGAGTCCCGGAATCCTCCCTCAACAAGCCTGACAAGCGCTGACAAGCGCTGATTTATTTACCTTTCCTGGCTCCAGCGGGAGCGCTGTTGCGGCTCTTCGCACAGAGATAGGCGAAAATAGCTGATCTCCGTCGAGTCCGCTCTACTGCGCAGGAGCAGGAGACTTGCGCCTGCGCAGTAGAGCAGCCCGACAGAGATCGGCTATTTTCGCCTATCTCCGTGCGGAGAGCCGCAACAGCCCCCCGCTGCAGCCGGGGAGGTAAATATTTACATCGCCGCCGTTCCGGGAGGATTTTCGCCGCCACCGTGGGACCGAGGAGGACAGGGGAAGCCTCAATAGGATCCGGAGGCTTCCCACACCCGATGTAAGTTTTTTTCGTTACAGGTTTTAAGTTAGCTGTATTACACATACAATTACATTATAGCATATGTTTATTTTTGCTACAGGTTTGCTTTAAGGCAAGTTGTAAGTTAAACTTTTATCTTCTTAAACCCATTTTGCCATCATTTATAATGTTTTACTACACATTGTCATCTCG